>NC_080472.1:16921127-17661127 GCF_030265055.1 Doryrhamphus excisus | reverse complement strand
TACAGTAGCGCAAACGGCAAAGTGAAACCAGAACAGTGTGCTATCACACACACAAGACCGTGATGCCGTGCCCTTTCGCTGTCCCTGGCAAAAAAAATATATGGATTGACTCACAAGTGGCATCTTGTTTGGAGCCAATGAGGGGAGATAGGAGTTCTCAGTCAGCACTGACAAGTTGAGTATTGTGAACAGGTCCTTCTCAGTTAGATGGATGCCTGCATGGCCAATCAGTTGTGGAGGGGAATTTGCTGTTTTTTTGTGCTAGTGACGCTTTTATTTGGGCTCTGGAAACAGAAACTTACTTGTGGGCACGCTGAGGAAGTAAATACTGCATTGTGGGGATTTAAAAATCGGCTGAAAGGTTTCAATTTCTTGTGTTCTTGTGAGAATTTACTCGGAAAAGTTACTATTTCCAGCAACATGAACATTAACCCCTCGCAATGATGTTCCACAAATATGGCAGACATATTTTATTACGCCAAAATACTATATATATATTCTATATATTAATATTGATTTAATGACTAATACTACTGTTAATAATGACTTTACCAATGAATGAATCAAAGTTTTTTATTTTGATATGCGAGAATATCAATATTTTCAATATAGCATAATATATTATGCTAGAATATCAAAAGGCACTATATATATATATATATATATATAATGATAAAAAATAATAATGAATTTAATATATACTGGTATATAAATAACATTATGTATAAATATATAGTACAATGTTTAACAATTTATATAATACTATAAAATAATATAGTAATTATATATTTGATTTTATTTACCACTAGTAGTTTTTTTAAATTAGTTATTCTAATAATTATGATAATGACAATCATGATATGTTTTTGTTTATGTTTTTCATTTGAATTTACTATATATAATATATATACATATAATATGTATTGCTTATTTTTTAATTTGCTATCATTCTTTTACAATATTTGTTTTATCTACATATAACTATATTTTTAATATAATTTTTTTTACATTTTTAAATTTTTAACTTATAAATAATATATTTTATATAAATAATTAATATACTTTGTATTTTTCGTTTACAATTAATTACAATTAATTTTAATTTACCACTACAAATTACAATCATGACAACAAAAATACAACAATAATAATGTAATATAACTGTGTTTGTTATTTTTATTAATTAAATTATTACATATTTGTTATTGATGATATATTTATTCACTAGAACTACTACTACTACTGATAATAATCATGACAGCAACTACAGTAATGATAATAATTTAATAATAGTAATTTATTGATTGAACATTTTATTATCTAAGATGTACATTTTGGATATCCATAAAATTGCATGCCGTCCTATACTTTTCTGTATCATTATCCATTTATTCATACAGCATGTGCTTCCAAAACTAGCCCGGGTTAGCCATCATGTATAAAAACCATTAAGCTCATCCCAAACCTTTCATAGTGCTAAACTATTTGTCCAAATTCCAACTAAAAGGATGACGAAGAAGTGTTTGGGCGCCTTTACTATGAAATGTTAGGAACAAAAGGCGCTTTCATATTAATCCAAAAAGCGGACATCCTGATAGCAAAAATAATGTCATTCTTCTGAGCGGTCAAACATGAGGTCAAGCGACATTGTGCGGCAAACTGAGTGACACACGTTGTGAATGGATTGGCTGGGCTTTGTCAGGGAGGACTATTTGTTTCGAGTTCAGGCAAGTTCATATTATGTGTTTTTTCTTTTGTCTTTTACCTGTGGTGGATGAAGACATCAGTTTATTATTAGATCTGCTTCAAGTGCTCATAAGATGTCATTTTTGAGGGGAAATATAACGCCTGCTGTATACAAAGACCTGAAAATAGCTTTTATTGACGCTATTGTTTTGCAAAAGCGATCACTCTAAATGCCGCCTGGTTAAAAATGGCATAAGTGGAGTTATTTAAAACTCCTATTGGAGAACAAGGGTCAATTGTGCTGCCGCAACCCCTGGAGCAGGCAAAAGAGGACCTTGGGAGCCGAGCGCCGATTGGCCGGCGGGTCAGAAAGGGGCGGTCTCAGTGAATTAGTGATAGACGCTAAAGGCAGACGTCCTGCAGTGATCAAACCCCGGGTGATGTGACAGTGGCGTGTTTGAAGTGATTGTCATGCTATGCAACATCAAGGCTTACCCCCAGCTTTGGGCCTAATTAGTTCACTTAGGGCCCTTTATAAGGGACACTTCGAGGGGACACACTGAGGAGACAGCAAGCAGAGGACCTGGATCTGTAAATTACAGCAAAAAACAATCAAATTTGAAGACTTTTTGCGCCTCGCTGAGAATGCCACACTTATCTGACTGCAGCTACTTCACTATGCGGGACGCCACGAGAGCTTCAAATGTAAGACAGGGAACGTTTTTGTGTCTCTTCTGAGTCCAAAATTGTTATGGATTACTTTATTTCTTTAAGAAACTTATATGAAGTGCACAATTTGTACAATTCAACATGTCCGAATAGGAGTAGGAAGAAGCAGAGCTTATGTAATCCTACTGTAAACATGAACAGAAGCGAGGGAAAAAGATAAAATATGAAATATAAAAGTTTGTATGTGGAAAGAATTCGAAGAAACAGCTGTGACTCACGAGCATTTCTCGCAACACTCAGCAACCGTGCACACCCTCCCCGCAGGTACAGAACCAACTGGAGACCTCCAAGTTCCACCTCCACCAGAGTCAGAACCAGCAGGTCAAGCAGTACCTGACGCTGGGCTCCAAGCTGGCCTCTTCGGCCGTGCCCCAGCCGCCGCCGCACCCCCACGCCCCCATCATGAGGAACGGACACATGGCGTCCATCAACGACCCCGGCAGCAACCCCGGCAGCCCCGTCACCCTGATGAGCATGGGCGGCCATGACAGCGAGGTAAGGAAGTGAAATTGTATGGGGGATGAAAACCACAGCGCGGTCTTGGAGGGGGGATTTTTTTCACAATGATGACACGTCTTCCCGTTACTGGTCTCAACCCTCCCGCATTCTTTTATTATGATATAAGAATCTCTGACATGCTCATCAATAACATCTGAATAAGATGTAACGGCTTCCATGGCTGTGTTCTTGTAGTTCCCCATGGATGAAGTTATCGATGACCTTATCAGTCTTGAATCGGGCTTCAAAGATGGAGGCCTGGATTGCATGGAGCCTAACATCATCATGCAAAACAATGTAAGTATGCATCGTTTTCATTATTTGCTTTTTCCAAAGGCTTTTCAGGAGTGGGGGGGGTTGGTTTGGTTCTATCTTTGAGGTCAGCTTAAGTCTCAAGATGAGTCAAAGTTCAGCAGGGCTTAGCGACAGTTCCCAAGACGCTTTATTTACACGAACTAGCCATTATGGACACGTTGGATTGTGCAAATGTTCTTAAATGTACCCGTGTTAAGCGTGTCGGAAAAAAGCAACTAAAGCACACGGAGCAAAAGAATACAGTGACGTGAGACACTTTAATGGGATTTTTCTGGAATGATACCATGTCGGAACGTATCAGTTCAGGCACGTTAGCATCTGAGATGGGAGGGGTCCTTGTGAATTGTTGGGGTTTTGATAAGCGACTCCTTCTTTGGTGAGATAGCAACAAAAAAATGCGCTCCTGTTTTGTTTCCTCTGTCCTTACATGTTGTGAAGGGGGGGGGGGGGCGTTCTTTTATCACTGAAAATCAATTATACACATTTCTATACTCTGAATTAAAAAAAAATGTTATTCACAGGAAGTGAGCAGACTACCAGAAACTGGGGTAGGAGTCAATAAACTCTGCTTCTTCCTACTCATTTTCAGCCATGTTCAATTGTACAAGTGTAAATGTAATGCAAGTATATTGAAATTAGAAACAAATATGGAGAGGTTAAAGAGCGGCGGCATGCTACATCTTGACCCCTGACCTGTGAAAAGGCATCATTATAGTTGAGATGAAGCAAGGAAAACAGTTTGGTCTCTGTTTCCAAGCAGCTCCATAATTTTTTGAAAAAAAAAAAAGTTTTATTTTCAACACAGAGGATATCTCTGTTGGGTGCAATGGCGGCATGAGCAGAGGTCATGGCTAGACGGGAGCCTGTTTGGCCTCGTTTCAGTTGTTTTTACTCATTGTGATGCAAGATAAGCAATTTGCATGACTAACCCCATCCTGGAAGGTGGGGGCGGCGGGGGGTGGGGGGTCGGGGTGTCCGCCAAGCCTACAAGACTCCCATGAGCCGCTATTTAAACATGTCTTCTGTCCTCCTCAGGTGTCTCTCAGTAGCAGCATGCTGGACGTGTATGGGGGTGAACAAGGTATGAACCCCCGTAATGGTGGACTGAGTCCCACATCTAACCCCACAAAGCTCACAGTAAAAAGGGAATACACAGGTATGGACTCATACCATATGTAGCGCTAAAGTAAACAGCCACACACCAGATGGACAATTCATTAGGTACACCTGCTTTATCCCTCAAAAACAGCTGAAAAGATGAGATGTCTTATGTTCGGGTGCTAGAACAAACACTTGAGTCAGAGCTTTTCCTCTTGTCACTCACGCACATGAGCAACCTAGAGAGATGCATATGCAGAACAGTGCTTTGTGTCCTGAAAAAAATACAGCTTGTCTTAAATATGGGGTGTAGAGTCACCACTTATATTGAGTCAGAGCTTTTCCTCTTGTCACTCACGTACACTAGCAACCTAAAGAGATGCATATGCAGAACACTGCTTTCTGTCCTGAAAAAAATACAGCTTATCTTATATATGGGGTGGAGAATCACCACTTATATTGAGTCAGAGCTTTTCCTCCTGTCACTCACACACCCATCAGCAACCTACACAACATACAGCCCCGAGACGGTACCTTTCTGCCTCGAAAGAAGCGGGTCGTCTTATATTCGGGGTTTAGGATAATTTTGAATATTGTGTCACAGTTTTTCCTCCGTTCACTCACATACACAAGCAACGCTGAGAGACACAGCCGCAACACAAAGAGTTATCTTATATTCGGGGTCTAGAATAACAACTTCGAGAGTCACAGATTTTTTAAAATTCTGTCACTCGCACCTGCCACCAAGATAATCCAGACACAACACAGTATTTTTCTGTCTTGAAAATGAGGGGTCGTCTTATACTCGAGATCTAGAAGAACCAGAGCATTTTCCCCTGTCACTCACAAACACCAGCAATCTAAAGAAATGATGTCCCAACACAACACTTTTCTGTCTTAAAAAACAAGGAATTGTCTTATATTCAAAGTCAAGAATAACCACTGAGAGTGTTACAGCTTTTCCTCCCGTCACTCACACACACACCAGCAAAATTCTGTCACTCGCACCTGCCACCAAGATAATACAGACACAACACAGTATTTTTCTGCCTTGAAAATGAGGGGTCGTCTTATACTCGCGGTCTAGAAGAACCAGAGCATTTTCCCCTGTCACTCACAAACACCAGCAATCTAAAGAAATGATGTCCCAACACAACACTTTTCTGTCTTAAAAACAAGGAATTGTCTTATATTCAAAGTCAAGAATAACCACTGAGAGTGTTGCAGCTTTTCCTCCCGTCACTCACACACACACCAGCAACTTAGAGAAATGCAGTCACAACACAGTACTTTTCTGTCTTAAAAACAAGAGGTTGTCTTATATTCAAGGTCAAGAATAACCACTGAGAGTGTGTCACAGCTTTTCCTCCTGTCACTCACACACACACACCAGCGACCTACAGAGATGCAGTTGCAACACAATAGTTTTTTGTCGAGAAAAAGAGGTGTCGTCGTATATTAGAGGTCTTGAATCAAGGCTTATAGAGATTCTGAGTTTTTCCTCCTGTCACTCACACAGACCCGCGACCTGGGGAAATGTAGCAGTAATACAGAGGGGAGAGGTCTTCTTCTTCCTGTTACGCATACATAACTAATCAAAAGCTTGGACACACTTTGTCATCCAACAGAATGAGGTAGTGTGTCCAAACGTGACTTGACTAGTAGTGTGCATACTAGCGACCGGAAGAGATGCAGCCGCAACACAATATTGTTCCAAACATGTAAAAAGTCTATTTGGGTCAATATGCTGTTATCCTTAAAATGCCAGGACTTGAATAGGATGTTAGGTGCCAGTGTATAAGTAGGCATATGTACTACATATTAGCGATATTTCTACAAATTTAGCCACTCTACATAGACTTTTTAGTTGAAAATATACAACTAATCATCATGATCAATCATCTTATTAATACGGGGCCTTAAATGATGTCGGAAGTCCAGAGTATTGCCTGAAGAGCCCTCCACTCCCCCTCTCACTGTCAGCGTGGCGGGGAGAGGACAATGCGTTGCCACACAGACTCCAAATTGTCTTGATTGAATCAACAGAGACAAATTGGGAAATCCAATTTCAGCGCCCTAATGATGTAATTTGGAAAAATGTGAATACAAATATAAATGCAGTGGCATTTTTTAGCCCCTCTCAGGGCCGCTTAGTAAATTCGCTTAATTACGCAGTACGTCGTTTAAAAAAAGTGCTCACTTTTTTTTTTTGCCACATGCAGCAGGAGCCACACTGAGCTTTCTTTCATTCTCTGCGTGTGTGCGTGAGGTCAAGCTAATTCATGCGTGGAAACGCCACATTCTGGCTGACCTCAGCTCTGAACTCACTGTCTCTCTCGCTCTCTCTCTCTCGACCGTCTAAATCAGACCGCGTTGTGAATCAATTGGTTATACAGCTGCGATATCACTCATCTTTGTCTTTTTTATGTCTTGACAGAACACGACACCCGGGTCATGGCCAAGGAGAGGCAGAAAAAGGACAACCATAACTTAAGTCAGTGTCTATCATCTTTTACACACTTAAAAAAATGCTTTAAAAAAAACCTAACCGTCTTTATTTTGGTGATTTTCAGTCGAAAGAAGGCGAAGATACAACATCAACTACAGGATTAAGGAGCTGGGGACGCTCATTCCCAAGTCAAACGACCCGTGAGTTGCTCATTTAAACTAAGTTTACAGACCACAATGTTAGGTACGAGCAATATATTGACTTTACAATGAGCGAATAATCATAATATTATACACTACATACAGTGTTATTTCTAATCATAATAAGTCAAATAAATTATTACTTCTGGCTTTACATGGATTTAAAAATAATTTAAAAATTATTAAGAATAAGTAATTCTTTTAATAATTATTTTTAAATCCTTCATAATAAATATAGTACATTTATAGTACAATTATTATATAATATAATATTATATAATATAATTATTATTAGATGTTTATCAAGGATTTAAAAATAATTTTAAAATAATTAAGAATAAGTAACTCTTTTAATAATGTCATACATTATATATAATAATAATAATATATAATAATAATGATCAATATATCAATAATATAATAATAGTATAATTAGTTATAAATATAGTACAATTATTATATAATATAATTATTATTAGATGTTTATCAAGGATTTAAAAATAATTTTAAAATAATTAAGAACAAGTAATTCTTTTAATAATTATTTTTATTTTTTATAATTATTTTAAAATAATTTTAAAATAATTAAGAATAAGTAATTCTTTTAATAATTATTTTAAATCCTTGATAAATATCTAATAATAATTATATTATATAATAATTGTACTATATTTATCACTAATTATACTATAATTATATTATTGATATATTGATCATTATTATATATATATGATTCATGACTTAAAAATGTAATTATAAAAACTTTAAAATAATAATTAAAAATAATTCTTTACTTAAAATGTACTTTAAAATGTACTTAAATTTTCATAATTAAAATCTTTTTTTACATTATTATAAGTTAAACATTGTTAATTGAAAAAATCATTACATTAGAAACATTTTAAACATACTTATAATAACTTAAAATGACTGATAATTGAATTTTTTTTGTGATATACACTAAAATACACTAAATGCTGACTTCACAAAGATTAAAAAACATATAACTTAAAAATGATTACTAATTTAAATATAAATCTCATTTCCTGTAATAAAAAAAATTAAAATACATACAATTCTAGCCTTACAAAGAAACAATTACACTCTAACATAAACATTGCAATTATAATGTGCGGTTACTGTATACCTCAATATTGGGAATTTCGATGTACTTTTGGACACTTTTTAACACATCGGATCACATTAGACACTCAAAGGCGTACAAGAGCAGGCAGGAAGTGGATTAAATTCTAAGCTAAATGAATCCGAATGCACTTGAACTTTCACTTGTGTCATCTGGGCGAGCATGAATCAAAGTTTGAAGAGCAAACGAGAGCGCCGGAGCTGAATTAAAATCCAATGGCCATCTCCTGCAATTGAACTTTGCCACACATTTTAAATTGGAAGGTGGGTCTTGTCACCGCCGTGCCATTAACGTGGGATAAAGGAGATTATTAACTCTGATCCAACTAGCACTCCTGTGGAAAAGGACAATTTCACCTCCTTTCCTTTTAAATAATCAAATAAAAAAAAAAAAGGCGGTAATCTCCACTGAAGAATGACTTGCACTCTCGCACCTTAGCCAACTTAGCTCATTTTCCTTCACCTATTTGTACTCCAGGATTAATTTTAGACACCAAGGAAGTACAAGAATGGACTTTTCACATAGCTACTTAATTATTCTATTAAAATCCCCTTTCAGAGTCCCTACGCAATGTCTAAGGATGAATAATTCCCCGTGTAAGTCGTCATTTCTTATTCACATCATAAAAAGACAGCGGGTGGGGGGAAAAACCTGCAAAACACGCCTGCTCGTCTATTTTTTTTTTTTTTTTTTAAAAGAGGTTATCTCCAACATGTTCTGTGCAGCGACATGCGCTGGAACAAAGGCACCATCCTGAAGGCCTCGGTGGAGTACATCAGGTGGCTGCAGAAGGAGCAGCAGCACGCTCGCGAGCTGGAGGGGAGGCAGAAGAAGCTGGAGCAGGCCAACAGGAGGCTTCTGCTCCGGATTCAGGTAACAACGTACTGGCTTTTTACAAATAGACAGTACTTCCTGTTGATTTTAACAATAACAATGGCCGCTTTAGGGGTGTGACTCATCATCTTATACCTTAAAGGAATTGTCTTATAACAAGAATAATCAGGGTAATTCCATTTAGCATTGTTTTGGCCTCTTTCACCGCATAAAGACGGACTTTCTGGATGTCTTTGTGTCCTTCATAAAGGCACAATATCTTCACTTGTGTCTTTTCCGGAAATGGCTTTTTAAGTGGCTGGAGTTGTAGCGCCCCCTGGTGCTGTGGCATGCACTTGACAGCCGAAAAAAAATATTTTCATGCAGACGAAAATGCATTAACACTAATAAATAATATAAATAAATTATACTACACGAGAAAACTATCTATAGTAATTTAAAAACATGATTTATCTGTAATTTTTCACTGCATGTGACCTCCTGTTCACACACAAACTGTGTTTTAAAGTTGCTGACGTGACATTGTTGTTATTTCCCGATACTAGTACTAACTATTACTCGACAGTATTTGTGTCTTTTCCGCATACAATTTTTTTTTGTAGCACCACCTGTTGCTTTGGCATGCACTTGACTGTCTGCAAAGATATTTTCCTAAAATAAAATAACTTTAAATGGATAGCAAAAAAAACCTGCAAATGCTACCACTTTGCAATGTTTGCGTCTTATGACTTTTTTGTGGGGCGATAAAATCTAAAAAAAACAAAATAAATAAATAAATTATTGTGAATAAATACTATATATTCTTTTGGTAATTTTTGGTAAAAAAAATAAATTAATATTTTTAAAATAAATAAAAAAATAAAATATATATTTACTGGAATTTTTCAATGTGTTTTTGACCTTTCCTCCACAGACAAACAGTCTTTGATATCACTGACTTTTGGGGAAAAAACAATGTTGTCGTTTGTGAAATATTCGGTTGTGCATATTTCTTCAGATGATAAATTTCGTTTTGAAAAATTTATTAAAAATTATCGTAAAGATGCATTTTTAATATATTTTTTATATGTTTATACATCATTAAAAATATGATTTTCTGTGCATTTTTGGCCTTTTAAATAGTTTTTCCAAACACCATTCTTAAACTATGAGAGCTGTTACATTCAGTCAAAACATTGCGCTCATCCCTCCCAAGTTACTGTTTAGCTTAGAAAGGATGTTTTAATGAAGTTGATTTAAAAAATGGCAATCAATGACATCCTTTTTTGTTTCGACCAGGAACTTGAGATCCAGGCTCGAGCGCACGGCCTCCCGAACATGGCGACGTCTTTGGGGACGACGGAGCTGCCCTCACATCTCCTCAAACAACAATCGTCTCCCCAAACTCAGCAGCCGCCTCTCTATCAGGAAGACCCAAACAGTGATTACCTCCAGAGGATAGCCGTGGTTGCTGGCGTCCCGTCCATCCCGGGGGGAGGTCCCACCGCGCCTCAGGACCACATGGCGGGCGCCGACGGCTGCAACACCTTCTCCGACCCGCTGTCCCACTTCACGGAAATCTTCAGCGCCACGCTCAAGGGGGAGCACCGGCTGGACGAGCTCCTCATGGACGACCCGCTGTCGCCTTTCGCCACTGATCCGCTCCTGTCGTCCAGGTCGCCCGGTGAGGTGTCCAAGGACAGCAGCCGCCGGAGCAGCTTCAGCTCAGGGGAAGGCGACGAGCTATAATGCAAAGAGATTATAGAGAGATTAAAGGTCAAACAGGGTATCAGACTGACAGACCCGCCTTGTATATACTGTACAGTTCTTACTGATCCAGAATCAGATCATGGACCTCCCATAAAAGGACTTTCATTCATTCCAAAAAGGGAGACATTTACTGGCCTTTGGTAACACTGTAGTCGCTGTACACTGAAAACGACTCCAAAAAAAACACTGTTTTAAGTTTGCAAGCATCCATTGTGCCTTACTCTTCCACCGCAGTGCCTAACATGCTGTGTTTCTGTATTTATACATCAGTGTAATCATAAATATATATATATTATTATCTAACATGTTACTTTTTATGTCTTGTAGGGGTGGGGAACACTATAATAAACCCCTTTTTTATACGAATGCCCTCTTCTTGTCATGCAGTATTAATGGGATGTCACAATAATAATAATGATGATGCAACACATCTCAGGCACAAAAGGCTGCAACGTGAAGCAAAAGCAAAGGTGGCTGATTGAGGATGAGAGTGAGAGAAAGGAAAAAGGAAGTGGACAATGGAGACAAGTATTGAGGAGGAGTAGTCATGCTGATGAGCCCACTGTGAGCTGATGAGCCCTTGAGTGTGCATAATGACCAGACAATGAACGCTTGAGCGGTGAGGAAAGGAAAAGTTTACTGGACAAGACGTAAGGTTGATTGCAAAGTCTAGTAGAGTAGTGTATTATTTTATTATTTTTCCATTAATAATAATATGTGTTAAATAAATGATATATACTTTATACTTAATTAATTTAATTTTTAAATATTTAATATATTAAAAATTATAAAATTATTTATTTATATTAATTTAATAATTTAATAATTTAATAATTTAATAATTTAATAATTTAATAATTTAATAATTTAATAATTTAATAATTTAATAATTTAATAATTTAATAATTTAATAATTTAATAATTATTATTATCTGCAGAACGCATCTACTACTACTCTTCACTACATTGGGAGCACTCCGTTGCTAAACCTATCTCCGTTCCACTATTCTTGCATCTTTGTTTACACGTACAACTCCAAATATGACTTTTAACCATAGAGAGATTTTCTTTTTAAAACAAATGAGCAATGCGTTTAGTTGGGAGCTCGTTTCTGTCCCCACATTCATGGGATACGTACTAATTTTTTTTCAGTGTCACTGAACAATTTTGCAATTTCGTGTGTCCAGCTTTTGCTTCAACGCTTTGTAGTTTTTATTACAACTATTCAATTCAGACTTTATGCCTTTATATCATGACAAATGAGCACTCAATTTATTCTTTTTTTAAGTTAAGCAGGACATATTTCCATTTAATAAATATATTTATTTATAATTATATAATTATATCAAATTATATAAATATAATTTGATTCTGTTAATTTTCTTGAGCTGAAAAACACGCTCCAAAACATGCATCAAATTAAATGTAGGTTCATGTACAAAAGTAAGTAAAAAACAGGTGATTAATCATGATTAATTAATTTGAAAGATGTAATTAATTTGATTAAGTGTTTAATCACTCGACACTCCTAATAATTATGTATGCCAACAAGTGTTCTTGTTAGCTAACAAGTGTTCTTGTTAGCATCCTTAGCATGCTAACAAAATGGGAACCAGAAGTCTGCAATGGCCAATTTACAGTGCACATTTTGTTGACTAAAATATATTACCGTACTTTTCAAATGTTTGAAGGTTTAAAGGAATGGTCCATCCAGAAAACAATAATGGCGCCCCCCTCATCAACAGGAAGTAGCTTGCTAACTAACAAATAAAACAAACTAACAAAAATACACTCCAAAGTTGCTTTACTGAAGACATACAGTTTTTTGCCCAGGCTCAATTGATAAGAAAAATATAAAAGAAAGAAAAAATTATGACTTAAGTATGTTTGTATGTTCATCTGTTTCTTAATTATCATGCTACTTCCTGTTTCTTGGAGGATTTCACAGGGCGGACCATTCCTTTAATTTCATTTAATGTCAAAATTAATACCCTGGAAAAAGTTTTGTTGTAAAAAATAATGTTTAAAGAAAGTATCTTGAAAATTAATACATTGGAAAAAGTTTTGTTGTAAAAAATAATGTTTAAAGAAGATATCTTGAAATAATACTAGTTGTATAGCATTTCTATGTGGGCTAGCATGATGTCATCACTGGTCGACAAGAAGACAAGATGGCCGCCCGAGATGGAATCACTTGATAAACAAAAGCTGAGCTTAATCAATACTGTGATACAATCACAAGTAAAAAGTTGGGTTAACTAAAGTGACGTAGACACATAATAATGGTCTGATGCAACCATTATAACGAAAGTAGACACAATACAGGGAAAAAAAAGATGCTAACTTTTCCACACATCTTTGAATTAGACTCAGGAGACAACGCATTTCCTCCATATCAAAGGCGACGTATGGACAAAGTTGAAGGCTCGTTACGTGCAGGCCTTCAAACAGCAATTGTGGTCGGATGAGGCAATGGTGACATCAGGACGAGGTGCTTTTTATTTGGAATATCACACTTCATCTTTTTTAGTCAAATTGAGAAAGCAGCGTCGGTATCTGATAACACATGTATGTTAGAGACATTAGCTGCACACGTCTGAGTCTTTTTAATACACGTTTGGGAGCCTTCCTCCTACTACTACTTCATTTCCTTTATGACAACCTGATTAAACCCCGGTAAAACTGCAAAAGGATTTTAGTATAACATACCGATTCACTTTGCAGGTCGCACGCAAGGTCGAAGAGTGAATAAAACGCAGCGATTCTTTAACTTGGAGCACAGCTGCTGTATTGCGTCTTCAACAGCAGGTGGCAGCAATGCATTGTCTATGCATTGCATGGCTGTTTCATTTAAAACCTACAGTCGTTTAGAAGCAAATTCATAGTCAAAGCAATGCATAATTAGAAGAAAAATGGACATGATTTGATACAAAAAATAACACACTGCTAATATGGACCAAAAAAGAATTTAGGAGGCGTTTATATAAAAAAATAAAATAAAAAAAGCACTGTAACTTTAATGGGTTACTTATACAAAATACAAAATATTGACTAATATTGACTAAGGTGTGTATTTGATAGGATTGACACCAAAGCAACACATTTAAATGAGTAGAATATGTGGCATATTTTAAAGCATTGCTTACAAAAATTTCAATATACTTAGGGCAAAAACATTTAGTGGGATTTTACACAAAATGTAATGCATTGTTATTTGTAGAAAATAAAACATTTTGTTGATTTACCGACAAAAATATACAGTGTGTGTATTTGAGAGTATTTACTGAGATTTTATACAAAACTAATACACCTTTACAGTTCTATAAATATTATAAATTGTTACAAAAGCTTCATATTTCATAACATATGGACCAATGTGTGTATTTGGGAGTATATAGCGGGATTTCCTACAAAAACAATATGCTTCAATTAGTGGAAAACAAATTTATTTTGAAAAAATGTAATATTTGAGTACATTTAAGTGGGCTTTCATACAAAAAGCAATGCACTTTCATTAGTAAAAAAACGACATATTTTGGGGTGGGGGTTACTTACAAAAGGTCTATTGCCTGTTCTCAGAAGACTTTGGTGTCATTATAAAAATTGTAATGCATAAATTTAGTAGAAAATGACATAAACTAATAATGAAGTTATCAAAATTGTATGGAACTAAAAAGGCAAAACAGTACCCCTCCTCTCAAATATGGGACATTTTTAATGAAGTATATCTGCCTTGTTGTCGTTGTGTAGTATCTTTGTATGAACTGATAAATCTGAAAACGTGCAAGCAATGTCGTGACCCCCCTCCCCCCAATCCCCAGCCTGTCACCAAAAACGATGCTGTCAGAGCCCCCTGCCAGCTTCCCAGCAGCCCGGGTGTCCGCCATGTAGTGCTACAGGCTCTCACCTGTCGAGCCTGCCACCGCTAACGCTTAATCACCTCCTGCATAGGTCGTGCAAACACACGCTCGCGCGTGTGTCAGTGCAACAAGAAAGCAAAAGCGTGGCAAGAAAAGAAAAGGACCTAAAGAGTGGAAATAATGATGTGGAGGCACTAATCACCAAATGTCATATCTATTTCCAGCCATGAGTCACATACGTGCGACAAACAACAATATCCTGGCCTTGTAACTGTGGAAAATGTGCACAACTATGACACAAAGGTTAGGTCATGAAGTCATCCCATGATGCTTTGGGCCACTATGTGAAAAGTAGGGGGGGACCAGAGCACCAAAAAAAAAAAAAAAAAAAAAAAAAACCCAAAAGGGAGGCCGGGCCTTTCCGAAATGCTATAAAATTAATGCGATTTCCAGAGTTTTTTATGAATCGTGCCAGATGCCAAATCCATAACTTCAAACAAATTGACTTCCAATTATTGGTCGCGGTGCACCACTTCCAGATGTGCAACAGATGGGGGCCGGGGCGACCCAAGGTGTCTCAGTCCCGTGCTTTGTGTTATTGTGCAGTAAAAACAGCGGTGCGGACGTCTGCGTGTGTGTGTGTGTTTTAAATCACAGTGGGCTGTGGGCTGGAGGTGAAGGGAAGGACAAGAGGGACAGAAATGAAAAAAAAAGAGACTAAAAAGAAAGAAATCATCATTAGGAAGAGGAGACAATGTAAGTGTTAATACAGGCTGATATTATGTAAAGACACATGGTGGGGGATTGAAACATGGAAATGTGATCTCTGCTCCAGCTTCCAGGGCTGGGATTAAATGAAGGGGGAAAAAAAGAACAATTATAGCGCCCTCTTTTTTTTTTGGTGCATATGTTAATAGCGTACGATATCCCTGCATGCTTAAAGTACATTAAATCTCTGGCTCTTTTTGCTTTAGTCATGAGCAGCACTGTCCATTGTTGTTGCTTTGAAAGTGACGTATGTACAACAAATGCCATTTCCTACAAAAAGTAATATATAACAAAAAATATTGTACATATATTTTCTCCATATAGACCAATATGAGTTCTACAAACAATTGTCTGTTTCTGTTTTACCAGAAATAATGCACTGCATGTGTTTTAATGCATTGTATATTATATGCAACATATTTAGTTGCATGGTAATTGATGGAAAACATTCTAGGTTTACATAAATAAATCTTAATTTTAAAAGAACTTAGTAGGATTTCATACAAAATGCAGAGCAATGCCTTTTCCAGAATTTTATTGTAAGAATTTCCCAGGATTTTATTGGGAAAAAGCAACACTTAGGGATTTTGTAGGATTTTATTCAGAAAATTGAATAATTCCTGTGTTCATGTGAATTTAGGACAATTTTGAAAAAAACTGAAATTTTCTTGAGATTTTAATACAATTTTATACAGAAAGTACAACACTCTACTTATGGAAAAATTCCCGTTTTCATAAGAATTTTGTTCAAATTTTGAAAAAATCTTGTTCTCATAAGAATTTAATAGGATTTTATTCAGACAATTGAATAATTCCTGTGTTCATATGAATTTAGTACAATTTTGGAGAAACATATTTTTTCATGAGATTTTAATAGGATTTTATACAGAAAGTACGACACTCTACTTATGGAAAAATTCCTGTTTTCATAAGAATTTTGTTCAGAAAATTCTATATTCTACTTATGAACCAATGCTTGTTTTTAATGAGATTTTTGTAGGATTTTATATAATTATGGAATCATGGCTGTTTTTGTAGACATCAGTAGAATTTAAAACAAAGTGCTACACTCTACTTATAAATCGGTGCCTGTTTTCATGAGAATTTTGCAGGATTTTATAGAGACAGTACTTTGCTCTACTTATGAGAAATGCCAGTTTCATAAGAATTTCGCAGGATTTTATACATAAAGTACTACACTCTACTGTTTTCATGAGAATCTGCCAGGATTTTACACATAAAATACTACAGTCAATTTATGGAAAATGCAGTTTCCATGAGAATTTAATAGGATTTCATACAAAATCTGATACCCTGTACTTATTGAAAAGATTTTTGCAGAATTCAGTCGGCTTTGATATAAAAAGCAATGCACTGCTATTTGTAAAAAAAAACTAAAAAGGATGCAAAATGAATAATTCTCTCTTTACCAGTTCTAGAATGCAATGTAATATGTAGAACATATTTAGTGGGATTTCATACCAATGGTAATAGATTCTACTTATGAACCAATGCCTCTTTTTGCAGAATTTATGAGGATTTTGTCAAAAAATAAATCAATACACTGTAATTAATAGGAATATAACATATTTTTGTGGTTATTATATGAGCTAACATTAATCACATGTGAACCAATGCCATTAGTAGGAATTAATACAAATGACATAGTGGAACATCGTGTACTGTATAGTGTGCTAGAAACATAGCTTCTTAAAATCGTCAAATACTAGCGGTCGACAACCTCCAAGACCACCCTCAAGCCCGGTGGCTATCCACACACACACACACACACACACACACACACACACACACACACACACACACACACACGGAGGGAGGGGGTATCATTTCCTTGCATATTGTAGCTGCATGCTAATCCAACTAAGAAGCCCGCCTCTGGCTGGTGTCACACACACTCCAACACACTTTAACCTTGTGTTATCTGGATGACCTTCTCCGCAGAAGAAAAGCCAGCATTTTCTTGCTTTTATTTGTTTGGTGTTTGACTCATTAGCAGATAATGATCCCCCCTCGTCCCCCCCTCCCACCTACTGCTGCATTTCCGTGATGGGCATCTTGTGTGCATTATTCATCCATTCACTCCCTCCTCGCCATCTCTTTCCTGTAACTGTCGTGTTCCCTCTCGCGACCCGGCCCAGGCGCTGGGGCCTTTGGAGCTTGCGTTCATCTATTATAGATGGGTAATTGTTTATTAAATGCAGGCCTGACCCTATTATGCCTATTACCGGAGCGAGCACCGCACACCCACGCTGGCTGGCAAGCGACTGCACTCCTGCACGGATTCCGGAAAGATCTAACAAGGAACTGTCAAGGAACGGTGCAAAGAGGAAGGAGGCGGCGGCGGCAGTGGAGAAGGAGAAGGAGGAGGAGGAAAAGTGCCTGCCGTCTTGGCCTGAGAAGATGGAGGCAAAGACAAGAAACGGAGAGCTTAAAGAGACGCTTTGCCTCTCATTACACTGACTCCTAATCTACCTCTGCCCTTTGCGGGACAATCCCTGCTTCAGGCGTTTGGAGGCTTCCAGAAGTGGACTCATTACTTTGGCTGAAGCCTGGTTTGACACTAGAGGTCACTATTGCAGCAAAGTTGTTGCATGCAAGCAGCAAGGAAGCCTCTCCAACACATATATACATTTCCATGATAAATTAATCAGTAGCTTCATTTATGTTAAAATATATTTAAAAGGTATTAAACGGCACAAAAGGTTTCATTTTGTCACATGTGGACCGATGGTTTTAGTAGAGGAAAGCTGAGCAGCATGAATGGATGATTCCTGGTGAACGTGTACTGGATTGGACACAAAAACACAGAACTACAGTACTGGTTTTCATTCATTCATTCATTTTCTACTGCTTTTTCCTCACGAGGGTCGCGGGGGTGCTGGAGCCTATCCCAGCTGTCTTCGGGCGAGAGGCGGGGTACACCCTGGACTGGTCGCCAGCCAATCCCAAGGCACATATAGACAAACAACCATTCACACTCACATTCATACCTATGGACAATTTGGAGTCACCAATTAACCTAGCATGTTTTTGGAATGTGGGAGAAAACCCACGCATGCATGGGGAGAACATGCAAACTCCACACAGAGATGGCTGAGGGTGGAATTGAACCCTGGTCTCCTAGCTGGTAGGTCTGCGCGCTAACCACTCGACCACCATGCCGCCCAGTACTGGTTTTAGCTCACCAAATTTTTGTTTAAGTGCAATGACATGCTGGGAAAAGAGTCACAATAAGCTGAGGTAGAACATCGGTGGTGATCTGGGTGATGGCCTGTCACCGGTTCTCGGCTGGGAAATTAACATAGGGTGCTAATTAAAGTGTCTGCATGTTCAACACTCATGGACACAACATTAGGTACACATGCTGATGCATGAGCTGTATGAAACATTATGCATTTACAAACTTATCATACGTTTATTATTGTGGTGGATTATTGCATACACTAGTTTCTACTGCATATACTGGACATTTCATTAGGTACACCTGCCTTATAAGACAATCATAATGAATATGAATTGAACATATTTTCTTTGTCAGGGTTTGCATATGAGCACATAAAAAAATTGTGAAACAACAATAAAATTATTACTATGATTACTACAAAGGCTTATGTAGTATTTTGGCCATCAGGCCTCAGTAATGTTCCGCTACTGAGCAATGACATCAGATTACTGTCCGACAGAGTGCAAATAAGTTATCCTCCTATTCCGTGTGGAAGTGGTATGTTTTTGTCTTTTTTGTCCTTCTTCCTCACTTCGTTTTAAACCCTTTCTTAAGTTTAAAATACAGTAAATATATTGGGGACTAGCTAGTTAGCTAATGGTTAAAGCCATGGCCGTGCGTCTCTTGTGTCCCTGCAGTGATCCCGTAGCCTGTGCATTCCAAATGAGCAAAGTGGTTTCTACAGGGGTGTCATAATAACAAAGATTGTATTTAAACATTATTCTCTATGGTCAGTAAATCAGTCTCTCATTTGAATTGCAGTGCATCGTAATACAAGCTATTTTTAATATTCTCTTTATTTAGGTAAAATCGTGCCGTGCAGTCATGATTAACTCAGCATTAATCCGGTATTTTCCTGTGAGGTCACATGTAGCTAGCCTGTGAGGGCATACACTAGGAAATGGAGTCCCTAAAAATGGAGGAGGGGGTGAATTATGATGTTCTTTATTCTGTCGGCTTGTTGGTTAGGCTGTTGCACGATGAATAAATGAAGCCTGGCAAGCAACATATGGCTAACGCTACACGGTATTGTGCCCTGTGAGAGTATAAACTAAAAATAACTATCAAATTAATAATAAAGGTAAGTAAAATTAAGAGGAGACGGTGAGCTATGATGTTATTTATTCTGTTCATAACAAGTAAATAAGGCCTAGCAAGCAACATATGGCTAACGCTACACCGTATTGTGCCCTGTGAGAGTATAAACTAAAAATAACTGTCAAATTAATAATAAAGGTAAGTAAAATTAAGAGGAGACGGTGAGCTATGATGTTATTTATTCTGTTCATAACGAGTAAATAAGGCCTAGCAAGCAACATATGGCTAACGCTACACCGTATTGTTCCCTGTGAGAGTATAAACTAAAAATAACTGCCAAATTAATAATAAAGGTGGGTAAAATTAGAGGAGACGGTGAGCTATGATGTTATTTATTCTGTTCATAATGAGTAAATAAGGCCTTGCAAGCACCATAATGCTAATGCTACACCGTATTGTGCTCTGTGAGAGTATAAACTAAAAATAATTGTCAAATTAATAATAAAGGTAAGTAAAATTAGAGGAGACGGTGAGCTATGATGTTATTTATTCTGTTCATAACCAGTAAATAAGGCCTTGCAAGCATCATAATGCTAATGCTTCACCGTATTGTGCTCTGTGAGAGTATAAACTAAAAATAACTGTCAAATGAATAATAAAGGTAAGTAAAATTAGAGGAGACGGTGAGTTATGATGTTATTTATTCTGTTCATAACCAGTAAATAAGGCCTTGCAAGCATCATAATGCTAATGCTACACCGTATTGTGCTCTGTGAGAGTATAAACTAAAAATAACTGTCAAATTAATAATAAAGGTAGGTAAAATTAGAGCTATGATGTCATTTAATCTGTTCATAACGAGTAAATAAGGCCTTGCAAGCATCATAAAGCTAATACTACACCATATTGACGGTATAAAGTAGAGATAAATGTGGAATTCATGAAGGAAAAAATGGGTAGGTGAATACTAAGGGAGGAGAGCATGAGCTATCAAGCTCTTTATTCCGTTGGAGTGTCGATTAGTCCGCTGCACGCCCTCCGCTGTGAGTAAATATGGCCTTGCAAGCATCGTGAGGCTACCGCTACACGGAGATTAGCCATAGTGTTTACAAATAGACCTAATTCAAAACAAATGAGAGCATAGGTGAGCGTGTACGTACTCGAAAAAAAAGCAAAAAAAACACACCAGTGAAATAAATGCAAATATCTCTTCCGAGTGCAAAATACCTCCCCACATTATGGAATTTCTCATGTTCAGTCAGAGCTGTCATTGCAAGAACAGTGTGCGCTAATGTGTGTAATCTGCTTTGCAACACATCAATTATGATGGATATTGCTCCAGCGCCACGCTTCCAGGCTTTTTTTTTTTTCCCCCTCCGCTAGCCTGCAGGGGAAATCAGTCTTCTCTTGTTAGGCAACCTGTTTAGTAAATAATGATCCACTTTGAGGCTGGTTGACGCTGTAGAATGCGATATGTGTGTGTGTGTGTGTGTGTGTGTGTGTGGTGGCGCTCCAGTGCACATGGACTCCATCAAAAAAAAAAAACAAAGTGAAAGCTGGAATTCAATCACGCCACCGCTGTGAACGACACCTTCAGAGACGACGAGGGCATATGTAAAAAAAAAATAAATATTATCTGTGGCTTGTTCAAGTGTTTCCAGAGCTGTCTGAGCTAACACACACATTGCAAGTTCAATATTTAGATCTCACGCTCTTGTCAAGCAAAATGGATTCTTGTATTGTGAGTAATGTTTCTGCAGCAGGAGGAACAACAAGAAGGAAACGACAGTAGAAGCTGCAGGATGGATTCAATATCCTTCATTTTGGACAAGGTCATTTTCTGGTTGGGTACAGGAGAACTTCAGTAGCTCCATACAGATCTTCAGGTTCAGATCTTTGACTAAGCTCCTTGTACTGTATTTTGAATTGGACAATTCCATACTGGCGATGTTGTGGAAAACAATTGGGTTGGGTAAGAACCTCCACGGAACCTGCTTGGACCCTTGAACCTTCACTTGAATCTGTATTACTTATCTCTTCAAGACGTTTTGGACAAATCCATGTTTCCAACTATTTGGGGAAACCTCCGGGAAGTCCTTTTGTCTTGTGTGCAGACCACAGAGTCCTTTAAAACCTCATTGACCCTTTAGCTCCACTTAAATCTTAATTATGTTTCCCAGCAAGATATTTTGGACAGTTTTTGAGGAAGCCCCCTCCCCCCCCCAAAAAAAAACAATAATAAAAAATTTAAAAAATAACATACTGGGTTGGAGAACCCAGCATGAACCTCCACAGACCTTTCTTGTGCTCAAACCTTTAGCCCTCCTTGAATGTGTATTCTTTAGCAGTGGTGCCACCCCAGTAACGTCACTTTGTGATGTCACAGAGGGACGGACCACTTCCCACTGAAGACATTTTTCACAATTCCATGCTTCTAACTTTGTGGAAAAAAACTTGGGGAAGGTTCGATTCTGCTCAAAATAGGGTTGGATGCGAAGCAACTCCGACGGACCCCCTTCAAAACCTCATTGTCCCGTTTGGGCTCGACAATTTAGCTCCCTTTGAATTTTAATTTCATATATATATTGTATATTATTATATATTATTATTATTTTTAATATTTATATTTTATGTATATTTATTTTATTTATATATATTATATTTTTATATATTTTTGATTCATATTTTATTATATATATTTACACTATTATATTTTATATTATAATTTTGGACAACTTCCAACTTTGTGGAAACACTGCACTGGAATTTCACGCATTATTCACAATCCTTATATTTAATATAATTTATGATGTACATTAACAATGCACATCATTAGGACACACTTATTTTGACGACAAAGCCCTCTAAAAAATATAATTTTATCGTTTGGTGTACATTCTGCGATCATGCAAGAACAAGTACATTGATGATGACATGTAATACTTACAATATATTGCTGTATTTTGATGATTTCCCATGATGTACATTGTTAGCTAGCTCATATTAACTTGTTTTCTCACATTATAATGCACATATTAAGGAAATAAATAAGTTTCATGTTTCATGTAAGGATTGTGAATGGGCAATATTCTCCCAAAAGTGCCCTTTCACTTTAAGGAAGTCCCTTTCTACTCAAGGGTGCACAAGAACCCCGACTGAAGTGCATATTTTTTCCCTTTTCACGTCCTATAGGTAGGACAGCTAAGTGTCCAAATACTGTTTTAACCATACGTCATTTTCCTCTTGTTTTTTTAACATACCGCGAGTTTGAAAAAGTCCAGAGCTCTCCAGCAAATCCAAAATTTAACTTGGCTCCGAATCCTTCACATCCTGCTTTGCGCACCAGAATAAAAGACAGGAAGGCGTTTCATTAACATAGCAAGTTGCAATGAAGCCAACCAACACAACAGTGCGCGTTTTGACAAAACACACAGAATATTCTGCTTAAAAAAAAAGGAAGGCAAGCCTCTTGGGGGGGGGCTCCACGCGGCCCACCATGTCTGCTGGAAGCTGGAGACAGACCTTCGGGAGGGGATCACATGGAGATCCCCTTGTCAGATCTCCGGCAGACTGCACACTTCAGTCAGTAAGTCAGTGGGTAAGTTGCTCCATCAGCACAGAGGGGCCCTTTAGTCCAAACATTTTTAGTGTCAGCATAAAACCCATAGTTGCATTGGGACCAGTACCCGTGTGGATGTGTTTTCTCCTGTCAGACACACACACACACACACACACACACACAAAGCAGAGATTTTCCCAGCTTTAGTGCAGGTTGGGACAGACACCAGTGGGTATTCTATTTACTCCACACAAGCTGCTCCCCAATGTCCCATAAAGCTCCCCCTGCTCGTGAACTAAGCCAGCTAGGGTTAAAGCTCCCCCAGCAGACAGCAAAGACTGAGTACCTGCCCACCGTGTGTGTCCGATGTTTGTGTGCATCCTCCCGCCACACACACACACACACACACCCTTTGCTACAGTGTAATGGCTTTATTTATGAAGTGGCAGCAGCAGTAACAGGCGGGCGATAAAAGGAGGAGATCGCCACGCTGGCCTGAAGCCATGTTGGCCTTTTGTTACACTCGTAGTATTTGATGTCAGGGGGCTTATTGGAGTAAACACGGCTGCCAGACCAGTGAAGATGATGGATTATTGTATACACTAGTTTCTACTGTATATACCGGACATTTCATTAGGTACACCTGCCTTATAAGACATTCATAATTAATATTTTCATTGACAGGGTTTGCATACAAGCACATAAAAAATTGTGAAACGACAATAAAATTATTACTATTATTAGGACTATATTATTAGGACAAAGGCTTATGTAGTATTTTGGCCATCAGGCCTCAGGAATGTTCAACTATTGAGCCATGACATCAGATTATTGTCCGACAGAGTGCAAATAAGTTATCCTCCTATTCCGTGTGGAAGTGGTAAGTTTTTGTCTTCATTGTCCTTCTTCCTCACTTTGTTTTAAACCGTTTTCTTAAGTTTAAAATACAGTAAATATATTGGGGGCTAGCTAGTTAGCTAATGGTTAAAGCCATGGCATGTCCGACAGAGTGCAAATACGTTATCCTCCTATTCCGTGTGGAAGTGGTAAGTTTTTGTCTTCATTGTCCTTCTTCCTCAGTTTGTTTTAAACCGTTTTCTTAAGTTTAAAATACAGTAAATATATTGGGGGCTAGCTAGTTAGCTAATGGTTAAAGCCATGGCTCGCTTGCGTCCCTGCAGTGATACCGTAGCATTCCAAATGAGCAAAGTGGTTCCTACAGGGGTGTCATAATGACGAAGATCGTATTTAGACACTATTCTCTACGGTCAGTAAATCAAATGTTCTCCGCATTCCAATATTCCATTCCCATTCCAAAAACATGCTAGGTTAATTGGACTCCAAATTGTCCATAGGTATGAATGTGAGTGTGAATGGTTGTTTGTCTATATGTGCCCTGTGATTGGCTGGCCACCAGTCCAGGGTGTACCCCGCCTCTCGCCCGAAGACAGCTGGGATAGGCTCCAGCACCCCCCCACGACCCTCGTAAGGATAAGCGGTAGAAACTGAATTAATGTATTTTCGATGCTCGAACTACTCTAACTTGAATCATACTTTGCGGAAGTTCGGTCATCGCGGTCGTGTCTGGAACCAATTAACGTCGATAAACAAGGCATGACTACATGCATTCTAGGACAGGGGTCCCCAATTGCCGGGTCAGGGGCCGGTACCGGTCCGTGGCACATTTGCTACCGGGCCGCACAGAAATAATAAATAACTTATTAACTTATTAAGGTCTCCCATCACACCTAGATGGGACCATCTCGTCTTAACGAAACAAGCTCAGACCTCCCACTGATTCAATGGGTGAGTTATATTTTCCCTGCACTTAACATTTGCTTTTAGCTCTGTTGTGTTATTTTATATTTACTGTATTTTTCTGCCACACACCGGTCCGTGAAAAAAAGACCCAAATCAAACCGGTCCGTGGTGCAAAAAAGGTTGGGGACCCCTGTAATGTAATGGTAATGGTAATGGTTTAATTTCATTTGAACATGCATCAGATTACAATTGAATGCATCACATAATCAGTTCACAGTTCCACATGTCCAAAAGGAGTAGGAAGAAGCAAAGCTTATTAAATCCTACCCCTCCATCTGGTACTTTTACAATCAGTAACTGTTACATTTGTTCACTTCCTGCTTTCCATAATACAAATTTTCCCCAATTTTGTTTTTTGTTTTTAATAATGTACCTCGTACTGAAGTATTGGCTCATCGTTGTGCATTGTTTGAGGTCCTTACTCAATCCATTCCATAGTTTGATTCCACATACTGAAATGCTATGGCTTTTTAACGTAGTCCTACCATAGAAGTGTTTCAAATTTAGTTCCCTGAGATCATATTTCTCTTCTCTTGTAGAGAAGTATTGGATGACATGTTTAGGTAATTGGTTATTTTTAGCCTTATGCATTATTTTAGCTGTTTGAAGATTAACTACATCAGCTAGTTGAAGTATTTGTGATTTTAGAAATAAGGAATTAGTATGTTCTCTGTAGGATGTAGGATGTCTTCTGGCTCCAGCCCATCGGGGGCGTCACAATGGTTGTAAATTTGTAAGAAGAAAAACCCCGGCAAACAAAGTGAACACCAAGTCACGATAAAATACACGGAAATAATCAACCATGCACCTGTAATGTAAAGGTAAAAGTTCCTCCAAAAGAAGCCCATAAAGCCCAGCTGCTGTCATCACCACCACAATAAAAAAAACGAGAGAGAAGAAAAGGAGGTGAAGTATAAATAGAGTCTGGCTTTTGTGGCCTCTGCTAGAACCCATATTTCAGTCTGATTCCCAGCTAAAACAACAGCAGCCTTTTCAGATGCATCATCTCAGTAAACTGCTCATTTGTTAGCTGCCTTTTTATAATCGCTGTCACGCCGGGGTCGTGTCGTCGTCGTGTTTTGCCAGGTGGATGGAGGCGGGCCGTGGATGTTTGGATCCATTGCAGCTGGCTTTGTCGGGACGCCGTACCTAAATTCTTCACCCTGTGCAAACAAACAGCACATCCCAGCACAGCACGGCGCATCTGCCGGCCATTAAGACGCTCATATCTGTCTTGAATCCGTCTTAAAATAAGCCCGAGCTTGCGGATAAACAAATCAGGCCTCGGGCATCATTACTCTTTATTACAGAAGGTTGTTTGGCGCACATCTGTAATGCCTTAAAGTCTGCAAACAAGCACGGGTCACGGTGAGGTGAGGTGTCATATATGTCATATTTTCACTCAATTATTCAAAACGGTGCAGTACAAACTTTATTTAAAATGCTTGTGACACATACAAGGAACTGGTATATGTTACTTTAGTTCACACATAGTTCACACTATGCATGTTTTTTTTTTTTGCCATCAGTCTTCCGGGCTTCCCTGTCCTGTAATCAGAATAATTCCCATCCCGCCCTAGGACACCCCGTGTCCCAGAGGAAAGATGGACACCACCAATGCTTTTGCACCTTGCAGCAGTTTGGACTTGTAAGACATGTTATCTACCAACGCAGCCCTTGGAATATTCATGGATATCACCGCTGCTCTAGCAACCAGAAGAACTGAAAAACTACTCTTATGTCCTCAAAAAGCACAACAAAACTTATCAAAACAACATATAGTGGATATACGTATGTGTCAGGAGTATTTTGATTTGGTTTGTTAGCAGGATTATACCATATTTGACAGCCTAAGCACTGTTTTCAGCACCTCCAGATAAAATAAAAAAGGTACAGTCATTCATTCATTCTCTACCACTTATCCTCACAAGGGTTGCAGGGGGTGCTGGAGCCTATCCCAGCTGTCTTAGGGCAAGAGGTGGGGTACATCCTGGACTGGCCGCCAGTCAATCACAGGGCACATATAGACAAACAACCATTCACACTCACATTAAAAGGTACAGTCATGTTTTGTAAATCAGAAGTAGCCTTCTAATATAAGCACGGACTACTGCTAATGCTAATGCTAATTTTTATGCCGAAAATGAGACGGGGACAAGCCAGACTGTCTTGGTTTCACCAGGAATGTGAACTAAAGCTGAATTACCGAAGGGTTGTGGTATTTGTGTACAATCGGAGGTGGCGTGAGTACGACACTCCAAGCAGGTAACACTTCCTAACTTTCATTTTAATGTGCAAACCTTCCCGCTAAATATAGCGACCCTGTCGCTAAATTGTCAAACCGGTGCTCCTCTACGTATGAGGTGTGTTATGGAGCAAAACCAGTGATCGCTGGAGCCAGCCAATTATAACAAGCAAACATCTACGTGAGTTGATATGACCTTACAGCGCTGTGTTTTTTTTTTCCCAACCCGACCACTCGCTTCAAAAGACTTTTTTAATACGTTTTTGTGTGTGATTCTACATTTTGTTTACTGCAATTGTACATTTTGTTTATTGTAGACGTTATTCTTTTTGATGTACATATATTTATGTTTATTCTGAACAGCACTTGCCACTTATAATATTATCTTATATATTATCTTATCTATTATAATATCATCTTATAATATTTATATTATATTATTTATATTATTATATTATAATCTTTATATTATTGTTATATTATAATCTTTATATTATTATTATTCATTTTAATATTTATATTATTATTTATATTTATATTATATTTATATTATTATTCCTTATTTTTATTTTTATCTTTTCCTTATCTTTATTTTTATTTTCTACAAAACGCACCGCAGAGTTGTACACAAATTTCGTATGCAATGACAATAAAGGCGATTCTGATTCTGATTCTGAGAGGCACAAGGCGGTGATGATGCAACTCCACAATAGAAGCAAGCATGTCTGGTGCAGTTTTAAGGTGAAAAAATGGCCGAAAGGTGGCATAAGTGCATATTATAAGAGGATCTTTGCCTATATATCTGTCTATTTGGTCAAAAAATTCTGTGCGCCTTGAAAAATACGTAAAAATCATCAAAAATGGCCGAGATCGAGAGGGATGGCTTTTGAAATAATGGCTGAGATTGAATGAGTTCAGCAACTCTGATGAAATGTTGAATTACTACAGCTTCTGCTTGGACGATAAACATGACGACAGCTGTTAAACTTCGATGGAAAAAAAAACACATCCACACGTCACTCGCTGATGCTTACTGTGGGAACATCAAGTACTTAATGTGCTCTTCCAAATAATGCCTTGCACGCTGCCACTTTCACATGACTATTGTCATGCATAGTAGCCATGCAATAGTACAATCTGATCAATACAATACATCACACATTGTCACATATTGTGTCACTTTTCCTGCAAACAAATGTCGGCTTATTCACTTTAAGCTCCATAATCAATAATAATGATCAATGCTGATACGCCATGAATCAGCTTGAATCAGCTTTTGGCTGCAGCGCCATGCGCCTCCCCGGCATGTAATATGCACTTTCACATGTACTACCACCAATGGTGTGTTTTTCCCTCCTCCATATCTGCCTCTCTCCTCTCCATTTCCTCAGTGCGTGGGCTCGCTCTGGAGACATCATTATGAGGCACTTTGCACGAGTGCTGCCTTCAATCAGCCCTCAAATTAATTCTACTACACACACACACATGCACACGCACACACGAGTGCTGATGATAAATAATGACGTGAGGAGAGGCGGTAAATAATGTATTTACAGGCCGACGCGGTGTTGGCGACACCTTTCTGTCCCAGTGGCTTTACAGTTCAAAGCATCATTCCAGGCTTAATTGTAGCCAATCACCACTCAAGGTCACTTTGACCACTCATACATGTCCCGCCTTTTTTCTCTGCTCATCATGGGTGATTAATAACAAAAAAATACAATCTCTGTTATTCTAAGGCGGAGAGATAGACATGGGAAGAAAGATATGGGAAGAATGTGACCCCTGAAATCTCAAGCGTGTATGTGTGTGTAAGATGGCTGAAGGTCAGGGAGACACCGAGGCAATCACGCTAATGAAAACAAACGAGGGATTCATTCGGAATAAGAGAGGAGAGAGACGTATCTGTGTGCGTGTGTGTGTGACACTCTGCTCTACCTCCATATAATCAAACACAACATGGCTGCAGAGAAAGTACAGACACATAAGCAAAATCCCTGCCCGTCTTGTGCATTGCACTGTTCTTTTATTTACATGGCCTCCTAACCTGATGCACACACGCACACACAGTACACAAGCAAACACGGCAGCGGCAATATGTGAAGGTTATTCCTGCAGAGGGATGACAGTGTTTATTCAGGAGCAAGCAGGCACGCTCTGTGACATTCAACCCGGCAGAAAATGATTAATGCCACCGGATACATATTGGAGAAGAAAAATGTGCCATTCCGAGCGCTCTTTAGCTCGCCATGCGGGGAAAGGAAGAAGAACGACAGAAAAAGAAAAGAGGAACAAAAAGAGGACTCAGTATAAGTGAATAAAACCTATGTTACAAGACTAAATGGAAATGAAATTGGCTTTTAAATGAAGGCCTGGAACTCCATTTAAATCATGAGGTGATTGCTCAGGCACAATTTGCAAAGTAAGTAGTAATTAGTAAAAATTAGTGGAAAGTAATTAGTGGAAATTGTAAAATTTTAGTATTTTTAAGTATATTTTCATGAAGGCTTTGCAATGCTTTTATTGTTTTTTTTGTGCACGTTTTTTTTAATAATAATAATACATTTTATTTGTATAGCGCTTTTCAGAGTACTCAAAGACGCTTTACAGTAGATACAGTAGAAAAAAGAAATAAAAATAGAGTTGCGTAAAAACAGAATAAAAGATGCATTAAAAATCATCATTGCTTGGTTTTTGGTCAAAGGACTGAGCCAAAAATAAAAAAAAACACCTCTATTGATACTATATAATATAAAACTGTAATATAAAAAATAAAATAAATTATTAATATAGCTCAAAAAACAATACAAATAAATACATATACATAATATATATAAAAAATATGAACTCACTTTTTATACACATTTCCATCAAGAAACATGATATGTAGGGACCCAACCAAGTCTCAAGGGGTTGAGAAATGACCCAATAAAATTAAAAAAGTAAACAAAATAAACCAACCAAAAAAATACAATATTAATACAAATTTCCAGTGCATTTTAAATAATATTTTATACTATATTATACATTATAATTCTATTTTTATTGATGTTTTAATACAGAAATTAAGGCACCTCAAGGGGGTTTTGAAATGATTCAATGACACTACATTCATTCATTTTCTACTGCTTATCCTCACAAGGGCCACAGGGGGTGCTGGAGCCTATCCCAGCTGTCTTCAGGCGAAAGGCGGGGTACACCCTGGACTGGTGGCCAGCCAATCACAGGGCACATATAGACAAACAACCATTCACACTCACATTCATACCTATGGACAATTTGGAGTCGCCAATTAACCTAGCATGTTTTTGGAATGTGGGAGGAAACCGGAGTACCCGGAGAAAACCCACGCATGCACGGGGAGAACATGCAAACTCCACACAGAGATGGCTGAGGGTGGAATTGAACCCTGGTCTCCTAGCTGTGAGGTCTGCACGCTAACCACTCGCCCACCGTGCTGCCTAGAACATGGGTATGTTTCAGGAAAAATAAAATAAAATAAAATATTATTACAGCTCAAAAACAGATTTTTAATAAATAAAAAACAGCAAATATGGTTTTGATTGACATTTTCCTTAAAGGCGTCCTTGCCAAATGTCTAAAGGGATTATGAAATGACCCAAAGCTCCAAAAAAAGGTGCTAAACAACCATATTTAAATGTTGTTCTGCACCAAAATGGAATGGGTTCTTGCTATGCATCCATCATCCTGCGTACAAACACACAAACCTTCCAAGTGTTTCCTCTCTGGCGGATGTGCCTGTGCTTCTTCTGGTTTGGCTAATATCTCCACTGGGGAGCCTCATTCCAAATAAACATCAATATCAAGAAATGGGACTAATTCGGGCCTATCGTCGACAAACAAACACCTCAACGTTAAGAGATGCTGACGCAGCTACTAAAAATGGACGCTAAATAGAAGGCTTAGCGTGGGGCGGCGAGGAAGTTGAGCCAAGTCAAATAAACAAAATAAACGAAGTCAGCGCCTCTGTCTGACAGCATCCTGGCGCTCCGGAGGAAGCCCTTTTTCGTTTATTTTTCATATGGAGGGGATTTGGCTGCTATCAAGCGGCGGCAGGCCGGTATCAAACACGTGTCTGGCTCGTAAACAGGCAGCTGGCGCCTCTCCAAGCTCCCCACGGCGGGTGCCAACGAGTTGTCACACTGATCCCCCCGACAGTATAGTAGAGGCTAATGGAGCCTTTAAACATCCTCAGTCTATCTTTACTGCATTTAAGAGGTGCCATGTTGTGTTTGTGCTTCCTGGCGTCTCGTTGTTGACATGCATGCAGGCGGGGAAGCTGCTCCACCAGTCAAAAAGCATTATTCAGCAGGTCAACAAGCACTTCCACTACATGGACGTTTGTATCCGTATCTGTGTGTGTTTGTGTGTGTGTGTGGATGCACAGCGAGCGCTCCGGGCTAAAGGCACTCACAGTGAAATGATGTTCTCAGACTCGCTCCGCGTTGCCCTCTTTATCCTGACAGGCCACAAATAAATAAGCAGCTCGCTCTGTTACTCTCTCCCCGCAGACGTGACCGCAATGCCTGACGAGAAGAAAACACGATTGTGCTTTATTGTGGAGACGGGAGGGAGGGGAGGGACACACACACACACACACACACCAGCGAGATAAGCGTGGCGTGTTTGTTGCATTTGTGCCACCGTGGGAAACGCTGACGGGGCATGTGAGGACACAACATGAGTTCAAAACTCCATGCTGGATTGGGTTATTATATGGACCATATTTTTGTGATGTATCACGATATGATGACATAAAATTATTCATTCATTCATTTTCGACAATCTTTTCTACAATCTTGTGCTGACTTAAATTATTATTATTTATTCAAAATTATTTAAATTATTTGTACAAATTACTGTTCACACTGTACATTGTTCGTATTTGATGCCATCTATTTATTCTCCACATTATTTATTATTTATTATTTATTATTTATTATTTATTATTTATTATTTATTATTTATTATTTATTATTTATTATTTATTATTTATTATTTATTATTTATTATTTATTATTTATTATCACACGGGAGCCAGGCAACACTGGAGCTGGAGCCTATCCCAGCTGTCTTCAAGCGAGAGGCGGGGTACACCCTGGACTGGTGGCCAGCCAATCACAGAGCACATATAGACAAACAACCATTCACACTCACATTCATACCTATGGACAATTTGGAGTCGCCAATTAACCTAGCATGTTTTTGGAATGTGGGAGGAAACCGGAGTACCCGGAGAAAACCCACGTGGAATTGGGTGGAATTGAACCCTGGTCTCCTAGCTGTGAGGTCTGCGCGCTAACCACTGGTCCGCCGTGCCGCACCTTGGTGCAATCAGTGAGACATAAAAAGACATCTTGACGTCTTGTGTTCTACCGCCATGGTGACGTCTCTAAATTGTGACCGCCAATGACGCCGTGTGCTTGATATGTGGCGAGAAGCTAGCAAAGAACAGAAAGTGTACAGGGGAAAATGTCATAACTTGATGGAAATGGAATGCGTCCATACCAAATGCAGCCGTTGTTGATGTCTCAAAAGCGCAGATAAACTGGGATTGGAACGTGAAACGACACAAATGAGCAACTATGAATCCAAAGGGAAACACGGGTTGATTAGGGTTTTATTTAAATGTCCAGAGCAATGAAAGAGGCTTATTTAAATTGTGGCTGATGACAAAGAGGAATAAAAAAAAAGCCTCTCCCCAGCGTGGGACTTGCAGAAAGACATCTTTGAAGGTTCTCCTTCAAAAAGAAAAAATAACCCGGCGTGCCTCGGCTGCCGCATCGGGGGGATTTCTGTTATTAATTGAAGTTAATTTTCTGGGATATCAGTTTGCCGGGCACGTGGGGGAAGATTGATAGCCCCCACACTGCTCCCGAGTGTTGGGAGGGGGGGAAGAACGATGTCGTTTCCTCACTGGCTTTCACTTTTATCATGCCCAAATCAAATGACAAACATCGCAGGCCAACCTTGGCTGGAGGAGATTTCCATAAGATTAATTAGGCCAGCAAAGACAGAGTGGGCAGGGCCAATATGAAATCATAAATATAGGAGGTGGTGGTGGGGGTGACAGGCATGGGGGGTAGAGCGAGCGGCTGGATGAAACATGAAGTCAATTGGACAATGGGTAATTAGTGCAAGCAGCAGCATTCTCAAAGGCACGGGGAGGACGGCAGCAGCCAGGCGAGGGGCTCTCAGTTGGCCCCCGTGATGTGGAGGGGCCGTACGGTGGGGCCCGCATTTAATTAGCACTACTTTGATACCCACAGGAGTGCCAGGGGGCCCTAAGGGCAACCCAAACAGTGACTGACAAGCACACACCTCTGGACAGCTTCCTCCTCTCCAATTATAGATGCGCCAAGCTGAGAGGACGCTGCGTTTTAAGAAAATATATTAATAATAACAAGAAAACTTGATGTGGCGGCTTCGGCTTCTTTCTATTTGTGCCTTGCAAATTGGCATTTGGATTAAATGGAGCTTGAGATGCCCGGAAGGCGGGAAGAGACGACAATCTCTCACCTGGCCTACAGCAGGTTAAAATGGAGGAAAGGGATTGAGGCGTGCCGGTGCAAGAGAAAAGTGGTGAAAATATTAAAATATATTAAATATTTGTAAAAATTCAAATGACTTTAAATGCATGATGATATAATTATGATAAAATGGGAGTTTTCTGGGGAATACGAGAGTTTAATAGTTTAATATTAATTGAATACATTTAATTCAAATAATTTAATTTGTTTTTTAATTTGTTTTTTTTGTTTTTTAATAATTTAATTTGTATTTATTTATAAATACATTAATTACATATTATTTTTATTATTTATTGATTATTTCATTTTATTTATAATAATAAAAATAAATAAAATAAAATAATTTGTAATTTTAATCTAATTAATTTAAACTTAATCTAATTCATTATATTTAATTTTTAAAACTACAAATTTAAAATAAGCGCGCAGACCTCACAGCTAGGAGACCAGGGTTCAATTCCACCATCGACCATCTCTGTGTGGAGTTTGCATGTTCTCCCCGTGCATGCGTGGGTTTTCTCCGGGTCCTGCCACATTCCAAAAACATGCTAGGTTAATTGGCGACTCCAAATTGTCCATAGGTATGAATGTGAGTGTGAATGGTTGTTTGTCTATATGTGCCCTGTGATTGGCTGGCCACCAGTCCAGGGTGTACCCCGCCTGGGATAGGCTCCAGCACCCCCTACGACCCTCATGAGGAAAAAGCGGTAGAAAATGAATGAAGGAATGAATTTAAAATATATTTAAAAATATTTATCCATACACTGCATTAGCAAAGTAGGATGAATAAACACATTTATTTATTATAATTACATTTAAAAAAAAATTCAATACAAAAATATTTTATATTTTTTCCAGGACAGTGTGCAATTTTAATTGAAATTTAATTCATTTAATAGTTTTTCCAGTGTTCCATCAGCAATGGTGTAAACAAAAAAAACACACGTCTCCACAAACACCCATAAAGACATACCAGAAACAGATTGTGCAATATTGATGCACTTTTCACAGGTTCACACTAGTTTTATTTTTAATGCGCAGGGATGCGCCTGCTCCAACACGTTTTGCAGCGCTTGAGTTGCGTGAACAAACAACCTCCCCATGAATAATGCAGGCGTGGGCCCAAACACATATTTAGTAAACAAACTGCTTACTCTATAGCTGACAGTGTGTTTGTGTAAATAATAGATAGAACCAAAGCTGCTCTCCTGGCAGAGTTGTGGCATTTGGATTATTTAGCACATTGTCTTTAGCGCTGAAGGAAAACACCAACTGTTCTTTTTCTTTTTTTTTTTTGTTGTTGTTGTATTTCTACCACATGAGCCTACTTGTCCCACGCTGACTGCAAGCCCCCCCTGAGGTAAGTCCACACGGTGAAAGCTCATGACCCGGACACTGCATAGCTGGAGGTGCACCCTCACCTTCGCCAGCCACATAACCCCCCTCCTCGGTATGGAATGGAAAGCATCGCCAGATGGGGCCCCCGCCTCCCATCACACTGTGCACTTTTCCCTCTCTCTCGTCACTAAACGTACCAGTTGACCAGCTGTCAAACATTACGTCCAATCAGTTTGGCGGCCATTGGGCAAGGCGCCCAGAAGAGCACTTTATTGGATACGACAAATTGAGAGCCTCACAAAAAAAAGTTGTCCGTTTTGCAGCATAATGCAATTTGTCATCGTGATAGCTTACATTGTGGAATGCAGAGGGGCTGTCAAAGTTAGCCTTTTTACCCCCAAACTCCTTCAAAACAAACCCATTCTCATTAGGGACTGTTTCGATAACAACGAAACAACATTCATTCATTCATTTTCTACCACTTTTTCCTCATGAGGGTCGCGGGAATGCTGGAGCCTATCCCAGCTGTCTTTGGGCGAGAGGCGGGGTACACCCTGGACTGGTCGCCAGCCAATCACAGGGCACATATAGACAAACAACCATTCACACTCACATTCATACCTATGGACAATTTGGAGTGGCCGATTAACCTAGCATGTTTTTGGAATGTGGGAGGAAACCGGAGTACCCGGAGAAAACCCATGCATGCACGGGGAGAACATGCAAACTCCACACAGAGATGGCCGAGGGTGGAATCGAACCCTGGTCCTCCTAGCTGTGAGGTCTGCACGCTAACCACTCGACCACCACCCAATGCAACAACAACCCCAGCAAAACAAAAAAAATATTTAATGCCATGTGACATCTGAAGGAAAGAAATATTCACAGAAATCAATGCTCAACTTGAAGGAATATTTGCTAATGCAACTTCTGAACTCGATTAAAAAGCAGTCACACACAAAAAAAACGTATCAGTCACATCGGCTGCTCTGAGCATGTGTTTGAATACAGTACACCTTTCTGGGCCATGCCTGCTCTATACTACTTTGGATCTCCTGACCTCCATCGCAGCAGGGCAGCTGCTCGGAGCCTGTGCCCGAATATAGTGCACCTTTCTGGGCCATGCCTGCTCTATACTACTCTGGATCTCCTGACCTCCATAGCGGCAGGGCAGCTGCTTGGAGCCTGTGCCCGAATATAGTGCACCGTTCTGGGCCATGCCAGGTGCCTCCTCGTGCTCTATACTCTGGTTCTCTGGTACCTGTAACGTTATGATATTTGATTAAGACTAATCAACTGGTACAGTTGGTGTCGGATACGAATAAAAAAACAATAGTGTTCTTGCAACAACGCCTGAAATGAACACATCCAATACCAAGCTGACAATCCTCAAGAATGGAGCGTCCAGTTCAGACACCATATTCATGCCACAGCTGCAAAGCATTATCATTTGTTACACATTCTGTATATCAAGTGGGAAAACATGACACAAACGCTTCCATATGGGACGCTAAACGCTTTGGAGTCACTCAGCATCAACCGTACAGACCCCCACTCCCTTCTTTGCTACTCGTCTATTCAACATCCTTTCCAACAAAAGACAGACAAGCATGTGGTGTTGATGCATGCCATTGGAATAACATTTACTCTGCAAATCACATCCACATTTGCCTGCCTTGTATCAGGTACACTGACAAATGACTATATATACTGTGTATATATATATTATATATATTTCATAATCATACACGCTAATTGATAGTCAGTTTTCTGCAAGGGTCTTGTGATGTGCCGCAGCTTTAAGACTTTCAAGGGTGTCTGCTCGTCACTTAGCGGCAGTAAACACCCTGTTAGTGAACTGTGAGCACCCTGCAGCAATATGTTGCATGTACTGTAAATTAATGAGGGGGGGGGGGGGTAAATGGGTGATTTCCCACACTCCTCTCTGGCTCCAAGCCAGGCTAAGACTGTGTTGAAGCAACAGGTTGCAAGTAGAATTTAGTCAAAAAAGTGAGATGTACTTCTGTGTAAATTTGTTAAATGTAACCCTTTGGTTCTCAATAGGAGACCCGCGAACCACATCCGGTTCATCAACGCTTTTGATTTGGCCTGGCAAATGGTAGTACTCGCTCATTTAGGACTTCCTCATCTTCCTCTTTTTGGCATGTAAAAGTATATTATTGTCGATAAAATGAGTTTTGTGTTAAAATGGATTTGCTTTGGTTAGAGTCCGTTTTGGTTACAGTCGTACCATCTGGGACGGATTAATGACTCTTTGCTGTCCTCACAACACGTGTCTGTATACCGCTAGACAGCCAGCAAAACAATGAAGAAAACTGCACACAAGGCTTGATTTTCTTGCTTTATGAAGCTTTCTTGTAAAAATAAGTGGTAACTGAAACATACAGAAAAAAATAAAATAAAATTCCGATACTGCTCACGTTGCAGGCTAAACACACATCAGCTAACAGTTAGCTAACACACGTACACCAATTGCAAATGTAAGCTAGCAGTAGCATGAAGTTAGCGAACTTGACAAAACAAGTACAACTTTTGAAATAGAAAATGCATCTATGTAAGTGTTTTATACACCAATATACTTACAAAGATGATAATTTCAGCGTGTTTATGAGATTTTCCCGTTTTGTTTCTATCGTGAGGCCAGCCTGCTTTTCACCGAAAGAAAAATTACAAAGCTTGTCTATATGCGAGAGCACTCACTCTCGAGTGGCCCAAAACAATACTTTCTAGAGAAGATGTCTCACTCTGTAAACTTTTTAACCTTAGCGTTTTTAACAATATTTATTAGAACCTTTTGCTATTTATTACTTTCATTTTAACTAACTTATGAAACGTATGAATTATTAATGTCTTCGACCCAAAGACATGACAGACTCAAACCAAGGCACCATTCTACTTTGTAAGGAAGTACACACGGTTTCCAAGGAATCTAACCTGGCTGCTCCGAGCATGTGTTTGAATACAGCGCACCTTTCTGGGCCATGCCTGCTCTATACTACTCTGGATCTCCTGACCTCCATAGCGCACGGCACCTGCTCAGAGCCTGTACCCGAATATAGTGCACCTTTCTGGGCCATGCCAGGTGGCTCTTCCTGCTCTATACTCTGGATCTCCGGATAGTAGTGATGCGGTAGTACTTCGACCCAAAGACATGACAGACTCAAACCAAGGCGCCATTCTACTTTGTAAGGAAGTACACACGGTTTCCAAGGAATCTAACCCACATTTGCTGTTTTACTAAAACAGCTTTATTTGAAACACAGAGTTCAATGTTTGTGTTTGAAAGTCACATCAAATAAAAGCATTGAAAATATGCCGAGTCATATCAAGTGAGCCTAATGGGACATCACAAGTCCGGCCATTTTTGAAACGATGGCCCGCTTCATTATGCAGTTGGTTAGCCGTGAACTAAACCCATTAGCAAATATAAAAACAAGATAGTAATCACATCAAATGTGGTCGGTCAAGGTTGCACTTTGACGAAGCTGCCAGTCCTCGCGAGCAACGATTGTGCTAATTCCAACAACCTCTGCCCCCCCTCCCTATGTGAAAATAACTTCATTAGGTACCGAGATGAGAGCTGCACTTAACCCCCGATGACGCCTTATTTGAGAGTTTTAATATGAAGAGGCTGATGATGACAGCTATGGCAGCTTAAAGTAACCCCCCAGCTCTTTTTTTTTTCTCTTCTCGTCCTTTAAAAGGAAGAAGAAGAAATAGGCCAAGGTACTTGCCAGCATCTTCTCAACCCCCGCCTCTCCCCTCCCTAGGGTTTTGTGTGATATTTAACTACGGCTACAGTGGCATTTACTAATTTTATATGTGCAGAATTTATGTCAGATTCTTATTCGGCGAGAGGTGCAAAGGTGGCCGCCCGCGTGTCCGCTGTGTATACACTGGTATTATGTGAACTATTCACAACACGTCGGCTGACACGGGCGCCGCTGTTTTGTCGTGAGGAGCGCGGCTGCTTTTCCTCAGCTCCGTGCCACAATTAAAGCCTAACCTCAGCATTTGGAGAGGACGACAGGATGGAGCCAATTTGTTGTGCTGCATTGCAATAAAGGTGTTCTTTTTCTTGACCCCCTCCCTTTCCGAAAGAGCTCAATGGCATGTTGACTGCGGCGCAAGGTCATGAGGATGTAGTATGTACCAGGGGGGTGGGGGGTAGGGTGGGGGGGGGGCACGGCTGCAGGCTTGCAAGGTGTATCCCGTACGTGGTACTCTACATGTACAACGCAGCATTGTACCTGTATTACCACCTATTTATACATTACTACTGACTTGGGGTGATGGATACGAATTTTGTTTAAAAAAATCCTGCCTATATATTTAGGTGATAAACAATAATCATTCATTCATTCATTCATTTTCTACCGCTTTTCCAGCCAATCACAGGGCACATAGAGACAAACATCCATTCACACTCACATTCATACCTATGGACAATTTGGAGTCGCCAATTAACCTAGCATGTTTTTGGAATGCGGGAGGAAACGGGAGTATCCAGAGAAAACCCACGCATGCACGGGGAGAACATGCAAATTCCACACAGAGATGGCCGAGGGTGGAATTGAACGCTGGTCTCCTAGCTGTGAGGTCTGTGCGCTAACCACTCGAGCACCGTTCAGCCCTAATGCCGGTTAATTCGTTCCAGACTCGACCGTGATAAGTGAATTTCCTTATTTATAAATGGGAATATTTTCCCAGTTAGAGCATAGAAAAAACAGTTTAAGACCTTTTAAATGATTTTTTTAACATTATTAGAGCCATCTAGACATGAAATAACAACCATTCACACTCACATTCATACCTATGGACAATTCGCAAGCTGTCTTCGGGCGAAAGGCGTGGTACACCCTGGACTGGTCGCTAGCCAATCACAGGGCACATATAGACAAACAACCATTCACACTCACATTCATACCTATGGACAATTTGGAGTCGCCAATTAACCTAGCATGTTTTTGGAATGTGGGAGGAAACCGGAGTACCCGGAGAAAACCCACGCATGCACGGGGAGAACATGCAAACTCCACACAGAGATGGCCGAGTGTGGGATTGAACTCGGGTCTCCTAGCTGCTAGGTCTGCTAGGGGTGCTGGAGCCTATCCCAGCTGTCTTCGGGTGGCCAGCCAATCACAGGGCACATATAGACAAACAACCATTCACACTCACATTCATACCTATGGACAATTTGGAGTCGCCAAGGGCCGAGGGTGGAACTGAACGCTGGTCTCCTCGCTGTGAGGTCTGTGCGCTAACCACTCGACCGCCGTGCAGCCATAAACAATAATCATCACCAGAAAATGGATAATATACCAAGTATATTACAAAGTCATAACTGAATATACACTAATTAGCTTCAACAATCAATGTTAGGCTTTATATAGTACATTCTTAGGACAGTTTCTATGCAGAAGGGTACATAAATGTACACTATAACAACTGTAATACTGCAATACTTAAAGACAAATATATATTATAGAATATAAACACAGTTTACAGAGTTACTATGACAAAGTAATAAGAAAAAAAGCAGTGAGTAGAAGGCTGGGGAAAGAGGAAGTGGGGGAATAATAATAGGGAGTGCCAAAAGAGAGAGCGGGGGAGGGGGGGTGCGCAGATTGACCTGTGGGGGCTTAAAAGCAGAAGGATAAAAAAAAAAAATCAAATTTCAACAGCATTGTATTCCCTCCCATTTCCAGTACGTCCATTAAGCTGCTTATTGATAGATGGGAGATGAGACCACCCATACCTGGGGCTCATCGTGCCGTCGCCGCGTGGGATGGCCACCGAGGGAGGGTGGGGTGGTGGGGGTTTGGCTATCACACTATTTTGCAGCCAAAGCCAAATCCCGGGAGGTGGGATCCCGCCTCGTTCCCGTGCTCAATAAAATAATTATCTTTTCCTTGGCCCGGCCGTTAATCAACTTGCTCAACATATGCAAAGACGACAGAGAGGGAGGGGAGGATATATCCTTTTTTTTTGATCCGGCGAGCTGTGTTACTTTTATCTGGAAAAGTCGCTGATTCCACTTCTTTTCTTTGCCAGATTACTATAAAACACACGGCGCAGGCTTTTTTTTTTTTTTTTTTTTCCATTTTATGTTTAGTCTACAGGAAGCCAGATTATTTCCAGCGAGGTTTTTAAGGAGGGTGAAGGAAAGAATCAGCACAAACGCTTTAAATAAATCTGCTGCAAGGTGATGGAGATTGCGTTGAGCAAACTTTCATGAGAGCAGGTGGCCCGCGGGCCAAATGTGATCCGAGAATGACATGAGACCGGTATGGAACCGACACAAGAAGCAGATTCCCAAAAACAGCAGAACGCCATTACTGTATTTCCTGGAATATAAATCAGCCATTTTTTCATAGCTTGACTGGTCCCGTAACTTATTTATCAAAATATGTATACATATGGGAGTGAACATTGTTATTGCTGTAGGCAACAATAGTGATGTGAAATTAGATCGAGAGCTTGGTGAACTTGCTTACCAATGCTTGTTGGACTCCCTGGCTTGGTATGTTATGCTAGCCTCTTCAGCCTCCCAGGTATTGTTCTTTATGCTATTGGGTAGCTGTTAATGTGTTACGTTAACATATCAGACATCTATTCAGCCTTCTGTGTGGTTAAAAAATTTACCCGTCCAGATGAAATATCTACTTAATATGAATAAATGCAATTGATAATCCAGTGTGACTGAAATATGTTTGTTTTTCCTCTTCATGACTCATTTTTGACTGAGCATTTTTGACAGAAGCACGCCACTTCTGTCATATAGAGGATCTTTTACCAGATTAAACTTTACTGCTTGTTTTTTTCTTAAATTACTGACTATATTAGTCACTTGTTGGAGTAAAAATATGGTAATGGTAATGGTTTAATTTCATTTGAACATGCATCAGATTACAATTGAATGCATCCCATAATCAGTTCACAGTTCCACATGTCCAAAAGGAGTAGGAAGAAGCAAAGCTTATTAAATCCTACCCCTCCATCTGGTACTTTTACAATCAGTAACTGCTACATTTGTTCACTTCCTGCTTTCTTAATATATATTTGTTTGTTATTTTTTATTTTTATCTTTTTTATTATTTTGTATTTTTATTATTTTTTTTGTATTTGTATTAAAATAATTTTTTTGTCACAATGACATAATGTAACTAGTAACTGTCAATATAGTGATATATGCTTGTATTGTTTCTTGAATTGGCTCATCGTTGTGCATTGTTTGAGGTCTTTACACATATGACGGTATGACACAGCATTAATAGACATTACAGTGGAACCTTGGTTAGTGTTCACCCCGGTAAATTTACACCATATTTTGTCTCAGTTTGTGTGCATTCTCAATATGATGCGCTAACCAAGGTTCCACTGCATATATACAATAAGAATAATAGTGGGGGACATCCTACACCCCGGTCCTTAGCTTTCTGAACATGTACACACATCTCTGATCAATAAAACTATTAGGACATGCACGCCCCATTTCATCTACAGGTACTTCGCAGAGTGACTCAACCCCACATTGAAGGCATCGCATTTATGCAAATGACCAAGATATCTGCAGAGGCCTTCACTCTTCTCTCTCTAAGCACAGCTGTGTGGAAATACCACTAAAATATGGAGCGCTAATTTAAAGCCCCCCGACACGATTCGGCGTCTCATTTTCATATGGCAACGTGTAACAAGTCAGCGAGAGGAAGGAGGGTGTTTTATTGTCGCCCCCTTTGGGGGTTAATCAGTATGTTCGCACCCGTCGTACACAAAGGGCAAACAGGCTTAAAGTTAGATCGCGCTCATCTATTTCAGTACTAAGCCAAATGTCACGGAGAAAAGTCACAATATACAAAACGGGATGTAATTACAAGAAGAAGAAGAGAGTACAGTGAAGTGTACACCTTGGTTTACACCCACTTGCAGTATATACTTCATTATGTCTGTATGATTAATGCATCCTTTATTATTTCTACAAATGCATTCATTCACTCATTCATTCATTCATTTTCTACCGCTTATCCTCACGGGGGTCGCGGGGGTGGAGCCTTCCCAGCTGTCTTCGGGCGAGAGGCGGGGTACACCCTGGACTGGTCGCCAGCCAATCACAGGGCACATATAGACAAACAACCATTCACACTCACATTCATTTTTACCAAGAACACTAAACTCATCACACAGCGACTTAAAGGGATAGTTGATTCACTCATTCATTTTCTGCCACTTTTCCTCACGAGGGTTGTGGGGAGTGCTGGAGCCTATCCCAGCTGTCTTCGGGCGAGAGGCGGGGACTGGTGGCCAGCCAATCACAGGGCACATATAGACAAACAACCATTCACACTCACATTCATACCTATGGACAATTTGGAGTTGCCAATTAACCTAGCATGTTTTTTGGAATGTGGGAGGAAACCGGAGTACCCGGAGAAAACCCACGCATGCACAGGGAGAACATGCAAACTCCACACAGAGATGGCCGAGGGTGGAATTGAACCCTGGTCTCCTAGCTGTGAGGTCTGTGTGCTAACCACTCGACCGCCGTGCCGCTCAAATGCATTCAAATTCAAGCTATAATATTTGGTGTAAAGGAGGCAGTAAATAAGCTGTGCTTCTTCCTACTCCTTTTCAGGCACACTGGATTGTGTTAATGTTCCTATCCCTTTAAAAAGCATGTTGTTTGAAGACATATTGGATGAATAAGGCACCATTAGTGTGTGTTAATGTGTGTGTGTGATGCTGAGACAATACGATGGAGCACAGTGGGACCGCGTGACTGCACATCATCATGTATCACAATTACCCCTCAGCAGAAATTAGGACTCAAATGGAGGGGGTGGAAGGGTGTCGAAATGTCCATCATGTCTGTTTTTCTTTTGCACCTAACTAATCACCTCCAAACGGAACGCGGCTGTCAATCATCTCCTTGTCGTCGATCCATAATTCCTGGGCACATGGCGAGGAACACGGCGGAACAACAAAACCCACACGCACTCGAGCTGCGAGAGAATGAAATAAATAAATGGATAAATAAATGAAAGCTGGAGCGCTCTCATACATTTTAGATGAAAGGCCGCTATTGATTAGGGTGTGTTTGAAACTAAACAAGCTATATCCACGGCCCAGAGCGAACATGAACATAATTATTTATGATCAATTTCATCGAGACGGAGAAGAAACAGACACATGAAGTTTTATAAGGCGTTGATCCTTCCAGGCCATGCGCGCGTCATATTAAAATATATGCTTACGAGGAAGATGGACGCCATTGTCGTGTTCAAACGCTAACAGCCATCATCACATTTCAGACGATTTATACAAGGTAGACGCGACGGCGCATGGCGACCTCGCGTTTACGTACGTGTACAGCTGCCTGTGTGTCCGTACATACAAACAGACCCTAAGTAGCTTGGAAATCAATCCCCCCCCCCTCTCCTCCGCCCGTATTCCATACATGTTTCATATCATGGCAGATTTTTCCAATCAGGATCAAATAAAAAATTGAACAGTAATGTAACACTAATCAGGAGCTGTTGTTTACATGACCGTGATCTCTGACCCCGCACCCAAGTGGGGATGTGTCCTCCATCCAATCATCACGTTTATTAAAACCGTCAGGATTTTTGTAAGATTTCTGTGTAACTGAGGCTAAAGAATATGAGCTTGCTATTATTTTATACGTCATGTGGTTGCCATTAATAAAAAAAAACACACTCACAGTTCACATACAGTAAATATTCATTCATTCATATTCTACCGCTTGACTGGTGGCCAGCCAATCACAGGGCACATATAGACAAACAACCATTCACACTCACATTCATACCTATGGACAATTTGGAGTCGCTAATTAACCTAGCATGTTTTTGGAATGTGGAAGGAAACCGGAGTACCCGGAGAAAACCCACGCAAACTCCATGCAAACTCTACACAGAGATGGCCGAGGGTGGGATTAAATTCAGGTCTCCTAGTTGTGAGGTCTGCGCGCTAACCACTCGACCGACGTGCAGCCTTTATAGTAAATATAAAAAATATATTCATTCATTCACTGTCTTCGGGCGAGAGGCAGGGTACACCCTGGACTGGTCGCCAGACAATCACAGGGCACATATAGACAAACAACCATTCACACTCAATTTGGAGTCGCCAATTAACCTAGCATGTTTTTGGAATGTGGGAGGAAACCGGAGTACCCGGACAAAACCCACGCATGCACGGGGAGAACATGCAAACTCCACACAGAGATGGCCGAGGGTGGAATTGAACCCTCGTCTCCTAGCTGTGAGGTCTGCGCGCTAACCACTAGACTGCTGTGCCACCATAAAAAATATATATATATAAAAAATTGATATATCAACCGTATATTGCAATTTCTACAACGTCACACTCTCTTTGTGTATGGTGGCGGCCCCGCCTCTACCCACTGAAACAAACCAAAGGGCTCACTCCATTCATGCTGTTGTTCTATGGAACAAACTCGCCAAGGGAATTCAGAGTGAATCCTGTTCCTGCCTGTTTGGAGGCAAGAATTATCGAGTTCGGAGACAGAATGAGAAATCTTGTCACTACCAACTTAAGCTCAATTAATGTTTTTTTTTTAACCAAAAATGAATGAATTTGTGAATCGGACATGTTTATTCCTGCAATATATATTTCTGAACGGTTGTTTGTTTATATGTGCCCTGTGATTGGCTGGCGACCAGTCCAGGGTGTACCCCGCCTCTCGCCCGAAGACAGCTGGGATAGGCTCCAGCAACCCCACGACCCTCATGAGGTAGAAAATGAATGAATGAATATACATTTCCTTGGTTGACTAAAACACTGTTTAAAAATATTCTCCAAAAACCGACCTATAAGGGCCGATCTGATGTAATTTATGGACCATATTTGTCTCTGCAACAAAAACATGGCTGCTCCAAGACATCCAATGTATTTATCTCCCTGGTAGTCATCTCCACTCGACGAGCAACGATAGAAGTTGTCCCTCAAACGTTAGTACCATTAATTAACAGGAGGCAACAAAGGGCAAAAAACGAATGAAAGGGGATCCATTCCCATCGTGACACAACAGCGGCACTACAACAAACGTGCCCGTTTTAGGGTGTGACAGTCTGCTTCTGGAACTGTGATTGTATTTTCAGCAATCAATAATGACAGTCACTTGCTTTGCCTCATCTTTCTTCTGCTACTTCAGTCTGGGAATGAATAGAAACATTTTTTTGGGGGAGCAGATGCTGCTTGTAGTTGGCCTTTGTCACCCCGCCTGGCTGAATGGACACCTGCTTGGGTCTGTAATTGCTGCAGCATCCTCTTTACCAAAGAGAAAAGTAGACATCTTGAAACCTATTACTGATGATTATGACTGCGAGCGGGTCAAAAAGTCCAAGTGTAGCCATCCCCGAGTGGTCATTTAGCTCTTCTTAACACAACAAAGAATGCAGATGATACCGCTGTCGCTTTAAAAAGGTTACACACAGGCGGGGTCGTTCGTTCATTGCATATTCAAAAGAAAAGAGAAGAAATAATGGCTTCATTGCCTTACAGTGTGTAGCCTTCTGTCGACCTTGACTGCATCCCAACCTGTTTAAACACAAGCACAGCTCCGACATGATATGGATGCCTGTGTATTATTAATACTTGGAGAAATGAGAGGTGAGAGACCGAAGCACCCGGCAGCAGTAGAAGGTCCCGGCCGTGGCGAGAGGAACCCGGCGGAGTTGTGGAATAATTTTGGCGGGCACATAAATATGAGTGAATACTGAGTAGTGCTGGGACGTAGGTGCTAGTGGGCCACCTCATAGCAACATTGCAATCACATTGGCTTCTTTTTTTTTAATATGTTCAGTATTGCCCATTTGGGAGGACAATGATAATATCGGATAATGAAACTAGGGTTGATACTTTGGGCAATGAGTGCTAAAAAGTTTGGAAGATGCTTAACAAAGTTACATTAAAGTCCATTGTATGTTTATACAATTCAACATATCTGAAAAGTCAGTTATTCACTAAACTAAACTGTGAACGCAGTCCAGGACCAAACAGGAGGACGGCGCACTTGCACTCGGTCCAAACATACTTGACAAAAGAGCGTTTCAATGACTCATCGGTGCTTGATGAAGACTCGAGTTTAACTGACTCACGAGTGGTCAATGAAGCCTTGAGGTTTGTTGACTCAGGTTTCAATGACTTTCAATCGACAGAAACTGGAATTTCACTGTCTCGTTGGTACTCGATGAAGGCACAAGTTTTACTGACTCACTGGTGATTGTCAGAGACTCAAGTTTCACCGACTTTGATGACTCACGAGTGGTCAACGAAGCCTTGAGGTTTGTTGACTCGTGGGTGGTTGACAAAGATCTTCAATCAACAGAAACTGGAATTTTGAAGTTTTACTGACTCAATGGTGCTCGACAAAGACCCCTGCTTCACTGCCTCATCGGTGCTCGATGAAGACTGTTTGACTGACTCATTGGTGCTCAGCGAAGACGGGAGTCTCAATGGTTCAACAGGTACTCGAATAAGACTGGAGAGACTGGAGTTTCACTGGCTCAAGGGTGCTCAACAAAGCCTTGGCTTTCACTGACTTTTCACTGGCTTTCACTGTGTCACAGGTTATTGACACAGACTCAAGTTTCACCAACTTCGATGACTCACGAGTGGTCAACAATGCCTTGAGGTCTGTTGACTCACGGATGGTTGACAAAGACTTTCAACCAATGAAAAAACTTGCGTTTGACTGACTCACGAGTGGTCAACTAAGTCTTGTGGTTTGTTGACTCGTGGGTGGATGACAAGGACTTTCAATCGATGGAAAGACTCAAGTTTGACTCAAGAGTGGTCAACTAAGTCTTGAGGTTTGTTGACTTGTGGATGGTTGACAAAGACTCAGGTTTCAATGACTTTCAATTGACGAAAACTCTAATTTCACTGTCTCATTGGTACTCGATGAAGGCACGCGTTTTACTGACTCACTGATGCTCGACAAAGACCCCAGCTTCACTACCTGATTAGTGCTCGATAAAGACTCTTGGGTGGTTGACAAAGACTTTCAATAGATGAAAAGACTCGAGTTTGACTGACTCACGAGTGGTCAACGAAGTCTTGAGGTTTGTTGACTCGTGGATGGTTGACGAAGACTTTCAATCGACGAAAAGAGTTGAGTTTGACTGTCTCCCGAGAGGTCAATGAAGCCTTGAGGTTTGTTGACTCGCGGATGGTTGACAAAGACTCCAGCTTCACTGCTTCATCAGTGCTCGATGAAGACTCAGTTTCACCGACTTCGATGACTCACAGGTGGTCAACGAAGCCTTGAGGTTTGTTGACTCGTGGATGGTTGACAAAGACTATTGTTTCAATGACTTTCAATCGACAGAAACCCGAATTTCACTATCTCGTTGGTACTCGATGAAGGCACAGGTTTTACTGACTCACTGGTGCTCAACAAAGACCCCAGCTTCACTGTCTCATGAGTACTTGACAAACTAGAGTTTCACAAACCAATGGGTGCAATTTGGTGATTTTCTCCACATGCACTTTGGGACAAGTGATTTTAGCGAGTTACTCGTTGATTCGTTGAGTCATAGAAGGAATCGATTTTGAAGCAAGCACTCCAGATGATGAATCCAAATGTGAAAATAACCAATGATGATAACAAGACAGGAAATTGAGTGAAAATCTTTTAAAAGCTAAGTTAAAGGGGAAATACAGACATGAAACCTATCGTGATAGTTTCAACAGAAAGGGTTGTGTTGATCGATCACAACATTTCGGTGAAATAGCCTCCTTGCAGCACATCTAGGGGAACCTTTGCGGCATCGGTTTGCTCCTTGTACGTTTGAAAGTTCAACAGCATTCTGATCCAACATACAGTAAAAGTAGACAAAGACAGATTACGACGTCTTCCGTCATTTTGAAGCCTGATTCGATGAAGACTATTTATAGAAAAGGCTTTGGAGATTCATCTCAGCATGATGTAAATGCCAATAACACATTCTTTATTGGAAATAATGAAGGAGACTTGCCACAATGAAGCAGTTTGAGGCACATTTGCGGAAGACCCTGATCTGGTAGAACAATGGCTCGGTTCATGGACAATTAAAAGAAAGAGCTTGGAGTAAATGTCCGTTATGGTGCGTGCAAATTGTCCTACTTCACAGTTGGACGGCCTCGGTCTTAAGGATGACAAACGGTACTCCATGGTGCTTATTAGCGACGTATGTCCATGTATGTCCATCATGTACTGGACTATACTATTAATGCTGATCATTGAAAGACAATCAACAAAAACAAAACAACACAATCTCATTTTTGGATTTTGTTATTTTCTTGGCATTGTTTTTCCTTGCTAAGTAGAGTAGCTACACTCTTATTTAATTGGATGACCAATGGGGTACACTATAGTGATCTGCAACCATTCATATATAAGCTTTAGTTTACTGCTGAGCTGCATTAATTATACTCAAAGCATTATTCTCTTGTATAAACGTCTCATTAGCACACCTTTTTAACATTAAGCCAACATGTAGGAAATCAGGGCAGGATCTTTGCATGAAGTGTCTCTTAATGAGTGTTTACTTTGCTGTGTATTTTTCCTGTAAGGGGGGAAAAAGTGGGGTGACGCTCTTTTTTTTTTTTTTTTCTTTCTCCTCCACATGTCACAGACGCCAAAAAGCATGTGACCTGAGAAGACCCCTCGCTCATCCCTCATTCATGCCCCCTCCCTTGAAAGCCGCTTAATTAACGACACTAAAGAGGCAACGATACAGAAATCAAACCGGGGGATCTGACAGGGCCGCCATACAAGCGGCTAAGCAGAAGAATAATTGCAACTGGTTTACCTTGGACTGGATGGGAGGGATGCTACACTGTGGATACTGGGAAGAGAACGGACCTGTACTGCTTGTAGGGACATGGGAATGTTGCACATGGAGAGTGCATGCAAGTCTGCAAAGAAGCAATAATATTGTGCAATCTGCTTAATCAAAGGCAGTTTTGTTGCTCAAAATGCATTTTAATGCCATATTATATTATATATGATCTATTTTTACAATATATTTTTAATAATATTAACACATAATATACATATATAATTTTCTTTTCCTTTTCAAAATTGACTCGGTTCTTCAAAAACCTTTTATATCACCCAGACAGCAGAAAAATAAAGGCAAACAATATATATGCAGTATATTACAGCAATTTAGCTAAGTAATTACAGCGTTTTACCAGGATCCCCCAGCCACCTACCGTCACCAGAGAAAGCTAATAATTCAGGTTCTCCATGGCAGTAATTGTCAGTGTGCGGCGAAAGGTCACATCAGTCACCCGAGAGAAAAGGGGGACCCTCCATGACACAATCGCACTACTGCCATTTCACATCAGAGCTAATGGGAGGAGCAAAAACGACGTGATGGACACTTTGGAGAGGCCGGCAAGGGACAACACGAGTCCTCGTCAGATGTTCTGATGATAAGAAAGTGTGGAGATTTAATTGATTAATTGGAAGGTTTCAATGCGAATTTACTTGTGCGGAAGATGCCTGTTTCCAATGCATTCCCATCGCCATGGCAACGCAGCATCACCTATGCAGCGACAGACGAGCCGCAGTGCAAAAAAAAAAAAAAAAAAGAGAGTTGATGGCTGAGAAGATAAAGAAGAAAAGTGCAGCGTGGCGCTAACGAGAGGGCAGCCTAGCCTTTGAGGTAATTGACTAATACAGTAGCGGGTATTAAAGTCATCGAGTGCCAACAGGGAGCAGGCAGACGCTTGACCCTGAGCCACTTTGGACTAATCTAGCATTCAATCCAGCGTGTAATGACTGCCAGAGCTGTCAGTCCTCCATAGGCTCTCGCTCTCTCGCTCACACACACACACGCACACGCACACACATACACACAAAGCTACAGAAAGGTGAGGCTCAGGAACCATCCAGGCCATTTGAAGGAATCATCCATAAGTGAGACCACAGGGTGTCCAAACTTTTTCCCCTGAGGGGAAAAAAATAAAAAAATCAAAAAAATCGAAGAAATCAGATGGCCACGTTGATATTTTTGTATGGATTTTTACATTTTGAAAAAGTCTACAGAAAAAACATTTATGTATGTATTTATTTCTAGGGGTACACACTAATTAGCAGACTAATAAATATTCATTCATTCATTTTCTACCGCTTTTCCTCACAAGGGTTGTGGGGCGTGCTGGAGTCTATCCCAGCTGTTTTGGGGCGAGAGGCGTGGTATACCCTGGACTGGTCGCCAGCCAATCACAGGGCACATATAGACAAACAACCATTCACACTCACATTCATACCTATGGACAATTTGGAGTCGCCAATTAACCTAGCATGTTTTTGGAATGTGGGAGAAAACCGGAGATAAAATATATATAATATATAATACATATAAATATTGAGTTATGAGGGGAAAAAACGTCTGTGACGGCACACCGGCTGTTTGGAGCGTGTGCCCGAATACAGTGCACCTTGCTGGGCCACAGCAGGTGGCTGCCTCCCCTCTATACTCTGGTTCTCCTGACAGTAGTAATGGGGTAGTTGTAATGTCATATTTGAATAAGATAAACCAACAGGTACAGTTGGTCAAATACAAGTTTGTTCCAGCCCTCATACAGTGGTTTGTACAGGTAGGTACATTTTGACTTGTTATTTTATTACTTAATTTTTATTATTTGATTCACAGCACCTACTCTATACATTGCACTGGTGGAAAAACATGGCCGCTCAATGCATATAGATGCTTACCGCCACCTCACCAAAGCTCCATCTGATACAGTATGCGACAGGAGCCACTTCACAATACTGCCATTCATAATACACATCGGCGTATAAAGAGGGCCATTAGGGGCCCCAACCTGGGAGCCATTAAATCATTTTAAAGCAATGTAACATCCCATTAGCGTCAGCAAGGGGACCATATAAAAGTCTGTATTAGACAGATAACCACCAGACGCTCCATTTGGACTTCCAAATCCGAACCCCTGTCCCCAGCTAGCCAGGGGTCACTAGTGTCTACATAAGAGACCCCGGTGTACTTGGGAGGGGTCCCCTGTGTTAACCGCTTTGAATGACGAGGAGGCTGCTGAATAAGGAGATGTGGACGGATAACGGCCCACAATGAATTAGGCATGATGCAGGTAGCCTGTAATAGGGCCCATTATGCTGCCTTTAGTGGTGTCAAAAAGGAGACATGGGAATTAAACTTTGCTTTGCCGTGTCTGCGGGGAGCAAATCAGCATCCTGCGTGTGCATCTGTGCTGTAATAAAACGGCATGATGAGAGGCACTCATAAATACATGCAGGCGGATACTTGCTGACCTTCCGGTAAAGAGGACTCTGAGGTGGACAGGAAGTTGAACTGTCACCTATGCTGATACAAACCACGAGAAACTGAAACCAATTACATCCTGCTGATGTTGGAGCATGCGTAAAGCTTCTTTGGCATGATGATTAAACTATAAACGCTATTTCGTGGTTGACTATGCCGTGTTATTAGTCAAAAACATTGAAAGACAAAAGTATATGTAGTAGATTACCATCACATGTCTGACACGATAGAGTGAAAAGTTCTCCTCTCAATCAGTGTGGAAGTGGTATGCTTTGTCCTTGTTCCGCCCTCTGTTTTAAACCCTTCCTTAAGATTAGAATGTAGTAAATAGATTGGAAGCTAACTAGCTAGCCCACCCTCTATTCTATATTCCACTATATTCCACAATATTCATTCAGTCATTCATTTTCTACCGCTTATTCTCACAAGGGTTGCATGACGATTAAACTGTATATGCGATTTTTTCAAAATGAGTGAATAAATGCTATAAACGCTATTTCGTGGTTGACTATGCCGTGTTATTAGTCAAAAATATTGAAAGACAAAAGTACATATAGTAGATTACCATAGTGTCTGACACAATAGAATGAAAAGTTCTCCTCTCAATCAGTGTGGAAGTGGTATGTTTTGTCCTTGTTCAGTCATTCATTTTCTACCGCTATTCCTCACAAGGGTTGCATGACGATTTTTTCAAAATGAGTGAATAAATGCTATAAACGCTATTTCGTGGTTGACTATGCGTTATTCGTCAAAAATATTGAAAGAAAAAAGTATATGTACATTACCATCACACTGCATGGAGTCAGCCATGGCATTTCTGACACGATAGAGTGAAAAGTTCTCCCCTCAATCAGTGTGGAAGTGGTATGTTTTGTCCTTGTTCCGCCCTCCATTTTAAACCCTTCCTTAAGATTAGAATGTAGTAAATAGATTGGAAGCTAACTAGCTAACCCACGCTTTATTCTATATTCCGCAAAATCTGAGCAATATTCATTCAGTCATTCATTTTCTACCGCTTATCCTCACAAGGGTTGCATGACGATTAAACTGTACAGGCGATTTTTTCAAAATGAGTGAATAAATATTATAAACGCTATTTCGTGGTTGACTATGCCATATTATTCGTCAAAAATATTGAATGACAAAAGTATATGTAGTAGATTACCATCACACTGCATGGAGTCAGCCATGGCATTTCTGACACGATAGAGTGAAAAGTTCTCCTCTCAATCAGTGTGGAAGTGGTATGTTTTGTCCTTGTTCCGCCCTCCATTTTAAACCCTTCCTTAAGATTAGAATGTAGTAGATAGATTGGAGGCTAACTAGCTACCCCACCCTCTATTCTATATTCCGCAAAATCTGAGCAGTATTCATTCAGTCATTCATTTTCTACCGCTTATCCTCACAAGGGTTGCATGACAATTAAACTGTACAGACGATTTTTTCAAAATGAGTGAATAAATGCTATAAATGCTATTTCGTGGTTGGATCAGTGTGGAAGTGGTATGTTTTGTCCTTGTTCCGCCCTCTGTTTTAAACCCTTCCTTAAGATTAGAATGTAGTAAATAGATTGGAAGCTAACTAGCTAACCCACCCTCTATTCCCAGAATCGCAAATCTGAGCAATATTCATTCAGTCATTCATTTTCTACTGCTTATCCTCACAAGGGTTGCATGACGATTAAAGTGTACAGACGATTTTTTCAAAATGAGTGAATAAATGCTATAAATGCTATTTCGTGGTTGACTATGCCGTGTTATTAGTCAAAAATATTGAAAGACAAAAGTATATGTAGATTACCATCACACTGCATGGAGTCAGCCATGGCATTTCTGGCACGATAGAGTGAAAAGTTCTCGCCTCAATCAGTGTGGAAGTGGTATGTTTTGCCCTTGTTCCACCCTCCATAGTAAATAGATTGGACGCTAACTAGCTAGCCCACCCATCTGAGCAATATTCATTCATTCATTTTCTACCGCTTATCATCACGAGAGTTGCAAGGAGTGCTGGAGCCTATCCCAGCTGTTTCAGACAAGAGGTGGGGTACACCCTGGACTGGTGGCCAGCCAATCACAGGGCACATATAGACAAACAACCATTCACACTCACATTCATACCTATGGACAATTTGGAGTCGCCACGTAACCTCCACAATGAGATGTCCGAGGGTGGAATCGAACTCGGGTTTCCTAGCTGTGTGGCCTGTGCACGAACCACTTGAACACTGTGCAGCTTCGGGATTTATCATTATATTTCAATACCAGTGTCTGATATCAATAATCCTGTTTTCATTATTATTATTATTATTATTATTATTATACCGATTCATTTATTATTATTGAATGACTACCACATCAAATTACAGCTAGGTGATACAAAGAGTTGGAGGCTTTTTATTTGTCATTTTATGTTTTAGAAAACCGAACAGTGGTGGAAAGCACACGTTTCCATTTCCTGGATTTGGAAATGTATAAATTCAAATTCCATACTGTTCCATGCCTGCGAATAAGGAATAAGCTGTCTGCAAACCCAATTAACTCGACCATCACACTCTCTTTCTCCGCTTCTGTCCCTATTAGGAAATGGTAATGAGTGGACATGTTAAACACAGGAAGTGAAGAGTAATTGCCGCGACATGGAGAAGGGGTAAGATTAAATAAGCTCTGCTTCTTCCTACTCTTTTCCGACATGTTGAATTGTGCAAGCGTAAACACGTGACACGTTGAAACGCGAGTACAATGTAACTTGTTAATCATGTGGGAAATAACCTCAAGCTTTACAAACGTGAAAACGTGTCATATTTCACGCTATTGTGTGTGAAATATGCATCTCTTCATTTCTCTGCTATTTTTCTCCACCCCCAGATGATAAATAGCTTATCCGGCGGACCCGCGGCGTGCCCTGGCGCTTCTTAAAGGAACAAAGCCATGATGAATGGATCAATGCCAGCCGTCCGGGGGAAATAGCTCTTCCGGGCCGATAAAAAAGGATTTGCCAATGACAACTGGGGGACGGCGCTGACCCAGAGAGTGGGTCTTTGGGGTACGCCCCCCCCCCCCTCAAGAGGGCTCCCGGTGATGGAGCTGGGATCACCATTAGAGGGAAGATTAAGTGGCCCCGGCTTCCTCTGTCTCTTACTTAATTATACATGCAAGTCCTCTGCGTTGGCCTGCGCGGCACCTCAGGAAGAGGCAGGGCTTCTTTGTCTCAGTTGCCACTTTGATTGCTTATTGGCTGTCTCTCCTGACAACCCGCCGGGCACACACGCCCAACTCCCATTGGTCGAGGTGTCAGGAAAGTTGAAAGATGAAAAAAAAAAAGAGAGAGTTGGCGTGCGTATTTAGTTAGAGAGGATGGCGGGAGGGTGGAAAAAAAAAATGTCCTTGTCAGGATGGGAGTCTCTGGAGGTGACGCTCAGCTGACAAATATGGCAGCCCTCAAAATAGCTGCTTTGAAAACAATGGCTTATGAATAAACAAGAGGAGCACTGCTAATAAACAAAGCGGTGCCGCTTGGGACTGAAAGGAGCAGGGAGGTGTACGCTTTGGCGCGGTTTGCTTCGTGTTCACACTGACTGTGCAGTAAAGAGCTTTCCGTGGAATATTACTTGAATATTTCAACCCAAAATGCCGTCTGCTAGGTTGAAACGCGACTATTTTAAAGTGTGCTGTTAGCACAGAGGTAACCGTTTCTGGGCATTTTCTCCCTTAATCCTTACGAGGGTCAAGGGGCATATGTGGGACCCCATCCCAGGTGACCCCGGGCGAGAGGTGGGGTACCCCCGGACTGGTCGCCAGCCAATCGCAGGGCACATATAGACAAACAACCATTCACACTCACATTCACAACACAGCTAATGACTTCCTGTTTAGTGCAAAATAATTCATTCATTCATTTTCTACTGCTTATCCTCACAAGGGTCGCGGGGGTGCTGGAGCCTATCCCAGTTGTCTTCGGGCGAGAGGCGGGGTACACACAATCGCAGGGCACATATAGACAAACAACCATTCACACTAACATTCACAACTAATGACTTCCTGCTCAGTGCAAAATAATTAATTCATTCATTTTCTACCGCTTATCCTCACAAGGGTCGCGGGGGTGCTGGAGCCTATCCCAGCTGTCTTTGAGCGAGAGGTGGGGTACACACAATCGCAGGGCACATATAGACAAACAACCACTCACATTCACATTCACAACTAATGACTTCCTGCTCAGTGCAAAATAATTCATTCATTCATTTTCTACCGCTTATCCTCACGAGGGTCGCGGGGGTGCTGGAGTATCCCAGCTGTCTTTGGGCGAGAGGCAAGGTACACCCCGGACTGGTCGACAGCCAATCGCGTGGCACATATAGACAAACAACCATTCACACTCACATTCACAACACAACTGACTTCCTGATCAGTGCAAAATAATTAATTAATTCATTAATTTTTACTGCTTATCCTCACAAGGGTCACGGGGGTGCTGGAGCCTATCCCAGCTGTCTTCGGGCGAGAGGCGGGGTACACCCTGGACTGGTGGCCAGCCAATCACAGGGCACATATATGTAGACAAAAACCATTCACACTCACATTCACAACACAACTAGTGACTTCCTGCTCAGTGCAAAATAATTAATTATTTAATTCATTCATTCATTTTCTACCGCTTATCCTCACGAGGGTCACGGGAGTGCTGGAGCCTATCCCAGTTGTCTTCGGGCGAGAGTCGGGGTACACACAATCGCAGGGCACATATAGACAAACAACCATTTACATTCACATTCACAACACAACTAGTGACTTCCTGCTCAGTGCAAAATAATCTTCAAAATAAAATAACGTCCATATTAACCTGGATTCTTGTGTTATTCTTATATGCTAACACTCCGCACAAGCCATGACTGCCGCTCTGCTGCTAATCCACACAGCCACCATGTTGACAAGTAAAATACGGCCTCTAAAGTATCAGAAAAAAACATATTTTTCTTCATATGAGAAGGCATGGGAACACTTTTAAGATCGGGTTGCGTGGAGGACAGTGTCAATAATTCATCCGCCAGCTTCAGTGTACTCATCATGTTTTTAAGAACATTGCCGGAGACGTTGTTAATATGTAATGCCGCAGCCGAGCTGCCTTCCCCGGGCCCGGAGAAATCAACATTTATGTCCTGAGGCAAACTCCGAGTGGGTGTTTTCAAGGGGATCGTTAGCGGGTTAAACGCAAATCAATAGGTGAGGTCTCCATTGCCTAATCCACCTAACGATAACGAGTACGAGTGACCACCAAGGACACAGAGACTCTTTATTGGAGGGTGTCAAGATAGTCACGGCTGTCTATGTGACAATTTGAAAAAAAAAAAAAAAGGAAACATTGTGTGTGTGTGTGTGTGTGGGGGGGGGGGGGGGGACTTTGGTGCAGACTTTCATTTCTCTTAGTACTTTTTTAACACATATTCTGTAAGGGTTAGACAATGGAGGGGTCAGGCTAGTGTTATTTTATATTTTATATGACCATGACATGTTTTATTTGTAAGATTATGCATTAAACATACCATTAAACATGATACATAAACATATAACAGTACTTTTGATGGAATTCAATGCAAATCAGTATAAAGTTACAGATCCTTAAATATACTTAATTTCTCAGTCAAATATTATATTTAGACATTCATAGAATATGTTTTACCTACTCAATGCATTACAAAATAGCATTGTGTCGGGTTATTTGATGACTGTAAACATATAGGTTTGTTGGAATTTGGTGCAAATCTGGATAAAGGTGCATATCATGTTTTTTTCAAATTCTAATCCTTGTTATATTTGAATATTAACACCATCTGTGCAGGGGGTGGGCATTAACTCATTTAATCCCAGACATCCCTCTCAGCACCCACTCTTATTTCAAGGCACACAGAATACTGCGTATTAGGAATATATAAACATGGTATATGCCAAAATATCAAACTCTTTTTTTCCCCATTCTTTAGTAACCAGCAGTGGAACATAGGGAAGTTCCAGGAAAATATCAGTTCTCAATAAAAAAAAAAATGTAGCCATATGTATTCAGCCAAAATGTCTAAAAAGCTACGCCACAACATGAGACAAAAAATTGTTGTTTTACATCAAAATAATTCGTTACACAGATCCGTGCTTTTTGGCTTCCTGTGTAGCGCTCTTTTACATGGGAAAGATGCATTCCGAGGTCTTATAAAATGCACTTCTGCCACCTGGTGGTCGTGTTTACGGATTAAAACTGCACCAAACATGAGCTCTTTTATTGTGCAGTTGCATCATCACCTTTTTTTTCCCTTGCATAAAAAAAGATGAAAGGAAAAAAACATATACATATTTATTTGGCAGTGAATGAGTTATTTAATACCATAATTAAATTTTATAGGTTTTTTTTAAGTACTTTTTAGAGTGGTTGTGGTTTTTCCTGAGTACAGCACGTCAAACCAAAGTGACTGAATATGACGATGGGATGACTTGATGTTGATCTTGAAAGATCTAAGGTGACTTTTTTAGGGAAACGCGTGCATCAAGACGCTGCTTTCAGACACATTTGCTCCCACGTCGCTTTTAAGGCGTGAATCAATAATCGACTGTTTTGAACCGAGAGGAGGCCATGTTTGGTTTCCCCACTAAAAGGAAAGTTTGCAAAAGTTAGAAGACTGTGTAAGATTTTTTTATATATATATTTTTTTGGTGGGAAGATCTGCATGGAAGGCTCTCTAAATATTGAGAGGTGAACTAAGGCATGATGAAATTCTATGCAGTCCTGCATTAACATTTATGGCCAAAAGCTATCTATTATTTAGCAGAATTTTGGAAATGATGAGCTGAGAGTGACATTAATGGCAGACACAAGATTGATATATTTGGACTCTGGCATGCAAGCATGCAAAAGCATGCGCACATGTTCTTTATTCATATATGTGCTCTGCAGGTGAAAATGAACACCGTGTAACGACTTTAGCGCGGCTTACGCTCCTAATTGTTTACATAATTCATCAGCTGATTATCACATCGCGCCGTGTAATTCACGCTCCTTCAGATCCGGGCTCTCGGTGGCTGACTTTAATATTTATTGTCATTAAAAAAATCAAAGTTGGCAAAGCTCATTTGCAGCGAGGACTAATCAGCGTCTGACTGCCATCATCAAACACAAATATTGTTCTCAAGCTAGCGGAGAGGAATCAATAGGAGGAGAAAATCAATTAGAATGTGTTTGCATGTATGGATTGACATCTCGGATCACCACGTCTATTGATCCTGGCCCGCTGTGATCTTCATAAAACCCATTTGTTCCACGGAAAGTTTGCACATGCAGCCAATACGTTGTTCTTTCCTCCATCCTGCAGGTTTGCATAATAAACAATGGCGGCGCCTTAAAGAATACATTTTTTTTTTTTTTTTTACGAACCAAAACCCCGATGCGAGTGAGGTGATTGCAGTTAATTATAAATAATGCAGCCATTGTGGGGCCACAAAAGAAGACATCTCCCACTCTGCAGTCGAATGTAATTACCAAAGTCAGTCGCGCTCCAAACGTCTGTGATCCATCCCCCGACAGCCGACGCTGACTGATGACCTTCGCAGATAAAGTCGCTGAGCACCGGACACGCCCCCTTACGTCACCCACCGCCTTCCTTATCCCTGCTTACAACAGGCTACTGAACAGGCTCTGGGAGAAAGGGGGCGGGGGGGCTAATTTGCTGTAGCTCGCTTGGCTTGCCATAATTGCTCCGTCACTGTCAGTCCTTGAAAGGCCTTCTCGCCGTACAATTTGGACACAATTACTGTCCGTTTACCAGCGGCCGTTAAGGCCATCACATATCACATACCCCCCCCCACCACCTAAAAAACTCCCGGTGTCTAGGAGGTGCCACGGCTCATCAAACGCGGATGCGGCCCATTAATGAACACTGTTAGCATTTCTCTTAAACTTCTCCTGCCTCTAATAAACATGCAGTGTCCCATGAAGGAGCATTGCCATCCTCGTGACGGGATATTTATTGCCAAAAGAGGGGGCGGGGTCGTCCGGACCGAGAAAGACATAGGCCATGGTATCTCTTTCCACTAATGTACAGTATCTCACACAAGTACGGCCCCCTACACACACACACACACATCTTCAACATTATACAACATTATAGGGACAACATTATAGAAATGTACCGAATGTACTTTGGGAAGCAGTGTAAATGTACCAAAAATGAGTTAGCACACAGCCATTATTGTCTGAATAGCTAGCAACACAGGTGAGTAGCAAGATAACTGGTAAATGGTGTTGGAAACCACTAAAACAGCATGAGTGCTGCCACCAGTGGGGAGAAATGGTGTATTGAAGGAAAGAGAACTTGAACATATACAGTCCTGTTGCATTGAGACGCTTCTAAAGGCACTACAGAAATTAATACTGATGGTTTATAATACATCATGGTCTGGGGCTGCACGAGTGCTGCCACCAGTGGGGAGAAATGGTTTATTGAAGGAAAGAGAAGAACTTGAACAGATACAGTCCTGTCACATTGAGATGCTTCTAAAGGGACTACAAAAATGAATACTGATGGATATTAGAGTCAGGGGCTGCACGAGTGCTGCCGCCAATGGGGAGAAAAGGTTTATTGAAGGAAAGAGAAGAACTTGAACAGATACAGTCCTGTCGCATTGAGATGCTTCTAAAAGGACTACAAAAATGAATACTGATGGACATTATAGTCAGGGGCTGCACGAGTGCTGCCGCCAGTGGGGAGAAATTGTTTATTGAAGGAAAGAGAAGAACTTGAACAGATACAGTCCTGTCACATTGAGATGCTTCTAAAGGGGCTACAAAAATGAATACTGATGGACATTATAGTCAGAGGCTGCACGAGTGCTGCCGCCATTGGGTAGAAATAGTTTATTGAAGGAAAGAAACATATACGGTGGCATTGAGGGACAATACTGTAGAAATTAATACGCCTAGTATTGTCAATATTATTTACCAATAATTGCTAACGGGTGATGGTATAGCGTAATCTGGGGCTGCACGAGTGCTGCCGACAGTGGGCTGTGATTCTTAAAAGGAACGATGAATCCCAACATATACGGTGGCATTGAGGGACAATACTGTAGAAATTAATACGTCTTAGTATTGTCAATATTATTTACCAATAATTTGTAAGGGGTGGTGGTATTGCGTCATCTGGAGCTGCACGAGTGCTGCCGACAGGGGGCTGTGACTCATAAAACGAACGATGAATTCCAACATGTACGGTGGTATTGAGGGACAATACTGTAGAAATGAATACACCTTAGTGTTGTCAATATTATTTACCAATAATTGCTAACGGGTGGTGGTATAGCGTCATCTGGGGCTGCACGAGTGCTGCTGACAGTGGGCTGTGATTCATAAAAGGAACAATGAATTCCAACATGTACAGTGGCATTGAGGAACAATACTGTAGAAATGAATTTGCCTTAGTATTGTCACTATTATTTACCAATAATTGCTAACGGGTGGTGGAAAAGCGTCATCTGGGGCTGCACGAGTGCTGCCGACAGTGGACTGTGATTCATAAAAGGAACGATGACTCCCAACATATACGGTGGCATTGAGGGACAATACTGTAGAAATTAATACGTCTTAGTATTGTCAATATTATTTACCAATAATTGCTAACGGGTGGTTGTATAGCGTCATCTGGGGCTGCACGAGTGCTGCTGACAGTGGGGGAGGAAAAGATTGGGCAGAAACATTACACAATACTGTAGAAATGAATATAATACAGGGTAGGCACTACACTACGCAGTGAAAATGACAACACAGCCAAAACAATTGTCTCCTGCGCCCTAAAAGTGCGATTTAAAAGCACGTAATGGCACTCATGCATGCGTAAAATAGCAGAAATGCCATTAAAGGATGATCAAGCATGCAGTCTACTGTCTCCCGGGACCTGCACTGTGGCACCTCACATCTCAAAACCCGCAGGAATAAATGAAGCCCAGTGCAAGCAAAGCGACAAAAAATGGCGGCTCATTAATAGCCTGCTGTCATGGCGCTACAGGGCATTAACAAAATATGATATTATTATGATATTATTTGCTTCAAATCGGCATGAAAACAGCACTTGTAGACATGCATGCGTAACCCTGCCAACAACTTTCCTCAGAGGAGATAAAGAGCCGGCATCCTACAAAGCGTTTGCGATGCTCGCCGAACAAACTCATTAATTTGCTTAATTATGAAAAGTCCCTATCAATTCTCCCCTCCCCGGGAATTGTTTAGCGAGGCCGTGCAACAACAGAACACATTTGGAAGCCATGTTTTCCCTATCACATAATAAGACAAATACACCAGGGCCTGATTAAAGGCCTTTTACACAACAGAGAGAGAAGACAGTGTTTGTTTTTCAAATTGTTGTGTCTTGTTTTTGACAGCTACAGCTATATACTGACTGTTAAAAAAAAAAAACAGGGTAGTGATAATAATTAAAGCGCACGGGTAACTGGAATAAATTAGCGTCCTTAAATGCCAGATAGACTTTGTTCCCTCTGATTGTTTTCTTTTTTGTTGTTTGCATGTGCGGGCGTATGTACAGTATGTGTGAACGTTAAGGTCTATTAATATATTGTGATGGCAGCTTATCTCATGGGAACAAATGGAGACCAGTTTTTTTAGCCTTTTATAATGAAAATAAAAATGAATACAACTACAGTCACTGATAGCCAGGATGCTTCTTATATGGATTTTCTTTGCAGTGTGTTATTTATGTATTTGTAATTAGTCGCAGACACACTAAAAATATAAAAAAAAACATTAATGATAAGTGTAGAGGAATCCCTCATTTACCGCTGTTAACTGGCTGCAGACATGGCTGTGATAAGTGAATTTCCACAAAGTAGGGTTCCTTAATTGGAAATTGAATATTTCCGTAAGTATAATAAAATAAAAAAACAGTTTACAGTCTTCAAAATACAACTTTTAACATTACTGGAGCCCTCATATAGTCATCTTTATACTCCTATTACCCAATATAGTAAGTATAATCAAAGAAATTAATCCACTTTAAGAAGAGTCCCTCATTTACCGCGGTTAACTGGCTGCAGACATGGCTGTGATAAGTGAATTTCCACAAAGTAGGGTTCCTTAATTGGAAATTGAATATTTCCGTAAGTATAATAAAATAAAAAAAACTGTTTACAGTCTTCAAAATACAACTTTTAACATTACTAGAGCCCTCATATAGTCGTCTTTATACACTTATTACCCAATATAGTAAGTATAATCAAAGAAATTAATCCACTTAAGACTTAAATAAAACTTGTGCTGATGTGTATCGCAGTAAATGTGTTCTGTAAGCAGGACAGGAAGTGATGTCAGGGTTCATATTTGAGCTTTAGCTTGGAGTGGATTACAGCCGCAACTGTTTTTAATTATGATTATTTTTTATTATTATCATCATGTTATCAATATTGTGCATGTCCGTGCAATAAAAGTCAGTAAAAAAGTAAATAAAACAATTACTGCCACCTGGTGACTGATATACGTAGAATACTACATTCACAATTTCAATGGGTCTTCTTAAAGGGATAGTTCACGTATCAGTGACGTGTAGTTCATTACTATTACTGTTACTATGATACCATTGACGCTCACGTGGCTCCAAAAGGGGTTCTTTAACATTATTTCGAGAATGTAAGACGACACATTAATCTTTTAAACATGGATCCGCTATCGCTTAGCGTCCTTCCACGGACGTTTACTTTAAAGTCCATTTGCAACCACCCCATCCTTTCAAGCCACTGCGGTGGTGGTAGGAAGCACTGCTATTAGTTCTGAACTTGACAACGGCAGCCAAACTGGCAGGGATGGTGAGACTCAGTTGCATATATGCATGGAATGTGCCAAAACACACACACGTACACACACACAAGCAGGTAATTATTTATATGTATGAGACACTGCACTCGCAAATACTGGGGGCGACACGCTCTCGTCCGACAGGCTAAATCCCATTATTTGGCCCTCATCCCAGACAGTGAATTGAGAGTCAAGTAGGATGCATGTGGTAACCACAATGAAATTACAGCGGCGCTGAGTGCGGACGCTGCTAATGCACCCCCATTGTGTGCTCGAGTGCATCTAAATAAGCAGGGGGTAAAAAGGCAGCCCGTGCCATGGCCGCCCAGGTGCAGCAAGTAAATGGAGGGCTGTACTTAGGTATGATGATGATGAGGCACCACCTGGATTGATGTAATGGTGGGAATGCATGCACGGGTGCAAGATATTTTTCTCAATCCTGTTTGAACCAAAAAAAAAAAGATATCTGCAGAAAAAATATCCTCTATGCCACGGAATATACCTCTACTGTTTGGTTTATCCACAACATATCATACGACAATTCATTTTGCACAGAAATATCATCAAAATCTGACAAAAAACAAAATGTACAAAAACTTTAACTATTTTTTTTCCATGGATAATAATGTAAATCAAATTAATATGAAAAATATGAACAGAAACTTTCTTCAACTCAATGTTTCTCACATTCATTCCTTATCAAATTAATGGCCAATAAAAAGGGCGAGCAGGGCAAAACGATGCATAATTTTGGCAAAATAGTTTGTCAAACACCAAATCATCATGTTTGAAAACCAAAATTTGACTGTATTTATTTTTAAATTGGACATGGAAGCATGTTTGGTTGAGAACCATGTGATCTACCTCATATTCAGTCAACCATAAAAAAATGTTTAAAGAAATACCGTATTTTCGTATAGGTTGGCTGTTCCTGCAACTTATACACCAGAGCAACTTTTAAAGGAAAAAATGCGACTTATACTCCAGTGCGACTTATGTATGTTTTTTTCCACCTAATTATGCATTTTTGGCCTTGTGCGATTTATACTCCAGTGTGACTTATCTATGTTTTTTTCTACCTAAATGTGCATTTTTGGCCTTGTGCGACTTATACTCCAGTGCGACTTACGTATGTTTTTTTCTGCCTAATTATGCATTTTTGGCCTTGTGCGATTTATACTCCAGTGTGACTTATCTATGTTTTTTTCTACCTAAATGTGCATTTTTGGCCTTGTGCGACTTATACTCCGGAGTGACTTATAGTCCAGAAAATACGGTTTTTGGACATAAAATTTTGGTTGAAAAACATGGTCGCCATCAAGCATCAGGTGGGTACAAAGCAAATAGTTGTCTACTGATTAGAACACTTTAGCGGCATTTTGATCAGGACCCATAGTGGGTGCCACAGATGTAATATTTTGTATTTTGTTTGTAAAAACTCCTCTAAAAGTCAGCGATGAAATGCAAAGCGGAGATCCGACTCTATCAATTATGAATGAGGTCTGTTTAGAAGTCGGAAGGCTGAACAGCGTCGCCCTCTATGCAAGCACCACTTCATCAACAACAGCCTTTGTACAGTCAACAGGGCTGTTTTCCTTTGGCGTATCCACAGAGCTGTCCGTCAGCTTCGGCGGGGGGGGCGTCTGATCTAAAACAGCGCTCATGACAGGAGGATAGAGCTGTAACTCCGCCATCCTAACCTCAGCTGTTTGGAGGCCCCGCAGAGAGCCAAAGCGAGCGCGAGGGAGGGTAAGAAAAGAGACAGATACACATCCTAATGACAAGTACAAACACGAGAGCGCCTTTGTTGCAAACGGCGCAAAAAACACTCGACGGGCCTGATCTGGCCTCCCAATCAAACACTCCAAAGCGAGAGCGAGATAGGTGTGCGTCTCCTGCTAATAGCTGCTAGCCGAGTTAAGCTGCTTATTTCTGACATAAATAATGCATCCGGGCAGATGCGCTTGACTTTGAATACGAATCGGCGCCGGCGTGATTGACGCGGGGGCCGACTCGACTCCGCCGCCTCACCTTTTTGCGACGAGGCCTGTCTCATTTAATATCCCTTATGTTAACATAATTATGACAAGCCGCACTGATTCATGCACACGACAGAGTAATATCCATGACAAAATTAGGCAACGACTTCTTTTCTTTTTTTTTTTTTCTTCAGATTTCAGCCTATCAAAGGCAACTAGCGTGTCGAGCTAAGCCCAAGCAAATACGAAATAAGAGGATATCACTTAAAGTCAGCATACCTTGACAAGACACCCTGCCTCCTTTTGCTCCTCTTTTCATTGATTCCAATCAATCAGCACCTAATTAGACAAGCACATACACATACATGTCAAACGGTAATAGGGTAATGATATGGCCATTTAGTTGCTTCTTTCACCTTGCTACTTGCGGCTAATGACACTCAGCCACGGGAATATTCATAAGGGGGCACTTCACACTGCACCACCGCGTTCAACCTTATTTACAACAGCAGCAAACGCAGCACATGTGTCGGCAATGGGGGCCATTCCGTGTAATCCAATGCAATAAAATGCACATTTGTGTCAATCTGCAAACAACGCTCTTGTGCAACATCACTAGCCATGAAGGGAATATTGTAGTTAGGGTGTACAGGAGGGATTCTGACAAAATCTGCTAATCAAAGTTAGGAAGTAAACTATCTACTCATTTCCTTGTTAAAACAGCAGTAAAATCTCTATTGAATTCATGTAAAATTGTATCTTTAATTCTTTTAAAAAGGCTGAGAAAGGAAGTTCATCTATTCTAGTCAGTGTGGTATATGGCCAGTAGGGCAGGAAGTGACTTTCTACGCAGGAAGTGACTATCTACATGAGTTTGTAAACAAATTATTGCTTAAAAGGCAAAAAGGGCTGTTCAACAACTGAAAAAGAGACTTATAAGGGACCTTCATTCATTCATTCATTCATTTTCTACCGCTTTTTCCTCACGAGGGTTGCGGGGGGTGCTGGAGCCTATCCCAGCTGTCTTCGGGCGTAAGGCGGGGTACACCCTGGACTGGTGGCCAGCCAATCACAGGGCACACATAGACAAACAACCATTCACACTCACATTCATACCTATGGACAATTTGGAGTAGCCAATTAACCTAGCATGTTTTTGGAATGTGGAATGTGGAATTAAAATGACAACTCAGTCAATACACGACAATCATAAGCAGTAATTTTACACTTGATCAAATTTACTTATGATTTGTCAGATCAAAACGTGCCAAAAAGGTTTTATTTGTGGCATGTGGGACGATGGCTAGTATTAGATAACAGTATATGTTATTAATTATTTCAGTCAATAAATAATACATAAATAATACACTGTGATATGTAATAATAATTTAAAAAATCATTCATTCATTCATTCATTTTCTACCGCTTTTTCCTCACAAGGGTCGCGGGGGTGCTGGAGCCTATCCCAGCTGTCTTCGGGCGAGAGGCGGGGTACACCCTGGACTGGTCGGCAGCCAATCACAGTGCACATATAGACAAACAACCATTCACACTCAAATTCATACCTATAATGTTACATTATTATTTCATATTGGTCATACTTTTCTACAAATGTCTGTTTCTAGGTTATGTGATTGTTGTTAGCAACATTTGGTGACCCAAAATGTGAGTAAAATATCGACCTCTGATGCTGATGCCGCTCAATGCTAACGAGGCAGCTAACAACGGCTCTATCTAATTTCCGACTTTCTGCAATGCAAAACGTGGCTGTAGTTTCAGCACGTTGACGCCCACTTCCAACCTCCATACTGCAGGAATAGTAGGAATGGCAGTATTAGTGGTTTTGAAGTACTGACTTGAAACCGGCGACCGGTCCATGCCTCGTCAAATGTGTCGTATACTCCAGGAGAAGTCTATTTTCAAGCATTAAAGTTCTCCAACTTTCCAAAGCTGTTTTCTGACCTTGGAAGCCCTTCCCTCTTTGTTGCCTGCCTTCCATCCCCGGCGTTGCTGTGTTGTGCTGTTTGTAAGCCTCCCTCTCTCCGGCGCTGTCTTTGCGACTCCCAAGCGATAATTATTTGATCTTGTTTGCTTCATTATTCATCTTGAGGGAGCGGCGCATGTGACTTGTGGATAAATGCCATATGAAAGGCATTGTGCATCCTCCCGCTTTCATCCCGGCTCCCACAACAGATCAATTAGTCAAACTAAACAGTAAATTATTAATCACGTTGCCTCCATCACCGGAAGCAAACACTTCATTAGAGAGGACGGATGATTGAGAGGGGGGCTATGATGTGAACATTTAGGAAGGAAAGGAATTATCAAGCATGTCCATCACCGCAGGTAACTTCCAGCTCCCTCCTCCCCCGACGTCCCCCCCTTTGCCAAAATGACATAAAATGAGGTCAAGCGTCCTGTGTGTCACCCGTCGGGTGATTAAAATAACACACGAGGATGTTTCATGTGCAGCAATCGGAGCATATTTGCAAAAAATATTCAGATCAGATGAATTTTAATGAGGGACTGCATGGGGGGTGCGGTGGGGAGAAAAAGCCTGTCACCTTATTTGCCAGGAGATACAAGGTAACATAAAGTTACTCAGTGTTCAGATTGCTCTGCTGTTCCGAGTTCGGCAATTTGAATAAATTATATTAGATATTAAAAAAAAAAGTCAGAGAGAAATGATATTTTTGCAGGAAAGGTTAATTTTGAAGGGACGCTAGGAAGGGGAAGAAGGGGGCGATGGATGGAGGGAGGGCTGGCGAGGCAGTTATTAAAAGCGATTGCATTGCCTCCCGGATGTCTCGGGAGAGCGGAATCAGTGGAGATGTTAAACCTTGCTTGACACCCCAGTTGGATAATTGTGGGTGTGGGAGCTAATCAGCGGAAGATGTCTCCTCAATTTATATCTTGTCAGTTAGCCAAGATTAGCCCCCGCCTCCCGTACCCCTTCCTCTGTCCCGGCCACCATTAGCTTTGTTGCATGTCAATGCGCCGGTGAGTGTGTCCGCCTGGTAAAGGGGGGTCGGGGGGGGCGTAGTGTGATGGAAACCAGCACATTTATTCCAGCTCAAGCCAGTAGGGCATTTTCATGAAAAGCCATAAGAGAGGTGGGGGGGCGGGTGCGGATGGAGGTGAGGGTTGGGTCGGCTCTTTGAAAATGCATTTTTTAAAAGTGGCCAAACCTCGAACAAAATAGGACATTTAGTAATTCATATTATTCATTGTAAATTAGTAATCAAGTCTAACATCATAATGCTCTGCATATAAGACGGTCAAGCCATAAGACCACATTGTGCTGAATATAAGACAAGTCAAACTCCCATGTAAAACATTTATGCACAGAACAATTACACTATTTCTGCTCAGAATACAAGACGACCAAGCTCTCAGATCATAGTACTCAGAATATAAGATAACAAAGCTCTCAAATCATATTGCTCCGAATATAAAACAACAAAGCTCTCCGATAAAACCCATTAATGCACAGGACAATTACAATATACTGCTCAAAATACAAGACGACAAAGCTCTCAAATCATATTGCTCAGAATATAAGACAACAAAGCTCGCAAATCATATTGCCCAGAATATAAAACAGCAAAGCTCTCAGATAAAACCCATTAATGCACAAGACAATTACAATATATTGCTCAAAATACAAGACGACAAAGCTCTCAAATCATATTGCTCAGAATATAAGACAACAAAGCTCTCAAATCATATTGCTCAGAATATAAGACAACAAAGCTCTAAGATAAATCCCATTGATGCACAGGATAATTACAGTATTACCCTGTGGCTTAAAATATAAGACACAACACAACAATGTACAGGACAATTTCAGGACTATGATATTGCTCAGAATGTAAGACAACCAAGCTGTCTGATAAATCACATGCATTTACGAGACAAGTATACTACTATTACAGCATTGATGCAAATATAAGATGGTATTTTAAATAATAAAGAATAAAGTCTCACAAAGAATGGTTGTCTTATATTCAGGGTCGAAAGAGTTATACATGCAAACCAACAAGTGTCAAGCGAGAGCTTTTCTGCTCTGTCACTCACACAAAGTAGATGTATTTCATCTTTGTTGTTTTTTCCGAAAACAGGTGTTCAAAAATGTTTCAGAACCGTCTTATATTTGTCACTTTTACTTTGTTTGGTTAACATTTTAACTCTAACTTTGGTAACGTCTCCCGAGTGTGAGGCAGACTCTTCTGCTGAAAAGAAAGGGACATTAGACATGGTGGTGCAATGCAGGCCAACATCCTCCACATGCTTGGTCGAAGCTGTTCGACTGTTGCAACCATCAAGGATTACAATGGTGCTCCTGTGAAATGGACAATGATAACTAAGCGACATAGTGGTCTGATTATTGATAAGCCTGTCTCTCCTTCACTTGCAACGCCCTTTTCCAGTACATCATCTAACCATAACCATTGGATAATTCTTGTATTTTTTTTTTTATTACTGTGTTTTATGGAGGGCGGCACGGCGGACTAGTGGTTAGTGCACAGACCTCACAGCTAGGAGACCAGGGTTCAATTCCACCCTCGGCCATCTCTGTGTGGAGTTTGCATGTTCTCCCCGTAGGTTAATTGGCGACTCCAAATTGTCCATAGGTATGAATGTGAGTGTGAATGGTTGTTTGTCTATATGTGCCCTGTGATTGGCTGGCCACCAGTCCAGGGTGTACCCCGCCTCTCGCCCAAAGACAGCTGGGATAGGCTCCAGCACCCCCGCGACCCTCTTGAGGAAAAAGCAGTAGAAAATGAATGAATGTATTTTATGGGAAGACCTGGGTTTGAATCTCCGCTTGGGAGATTTTTCCGGGTACTCCTCCCACATTCCACAATTGTCCATAGGTATGGATGTCAGTGTGAATGGTTGTTAGTCTATATGTGCCCTGTGATTGGCTGGGGACCAGTCCAGGGTGTACCTTGCAGAATTGTCCAAAAGATTCTGAATAATTAAGAGTGAAGGAGTCTTAAAATGTACCTGGCAACTTCTGAGCAACACATTTTGGATACATTTGTACAGATGGAAGCCGATCAAACACTAATACAATACAATACACACAGCAGTGTGGGGTAGTGGGTTTCATATTGCATCCCCTGTGGTAAATATGCACAACACACGTTCCTCTCCCAGGACAATGGCTCCTTTCAGCGAGCATGACGAGTAACCTCATCAGGGCGAATAAACAAGGTGGCCATGCCAGTCTGAGACCTGAGACCGCATACCTCTCCACTCCCCGCCTGCCTTGAGTGCTGACAGATGTTTCAAGCCCACCCTCCACAAAGCAAAAGGGTCGTTTTTTTTTTCTTTTCCTTACCTTAAAAGACGGAGTGGGTGGGTCCACATGCGGCCTCCCGCACCTTCAGAACCTGTAACAAAAATCATGAAAGAGGAAGAAAAAAAAAAGTCATGATCAAGCGCCACCTCTGATCCGGGCTCTATATAATAAGCAGCTGTGCAAGCTTTCAAATAGGAGGTCAACAACCTCTGACTGCGTTTTAATGAGCGTAAGCAGTAGAATAACATAATGGCTACGTACATGTACGTTTTTTTTTAAGTTCAGGTGGATGAGGGCGTTGGTAAATCAATGTATTTATTTTTAATTGCTCCTTGAAGCAAAGGAGGCATTTCATTATGCGCCAGTTTCCAGCCACCAGCAGAGGGAGCAAGGTCAGGCCCATCGCAATACAGGAAGTCAATAGTTTGGTGTAAAAAATGAAATAATACTGAATGGAGTGAGGTTCCCCAAGATGGGGAAGTTAGCGCAAGTAGCTAATGCTTTGTAGATTGTTTCCACATGTTCAAATCAGTTTAGCAAGCTCATGTGAAAGATTTAAAATCATTTCTGCAATCTAAATGGAGCGAGGTTCCCTGTGGCTGAGCTAAAAAACAAAAACAAAAAAACACTAATAATATAAATTCATTAATAAAACATGGCAATTTTTGTTTAATTACTGTAAAAATATTATTTTTAATTTAAAAAAAATAAATTTAATTAGATCAAATTAAATGAATTAAAAAATTAATTCATAAAGATTTTTTTTAGTTTTCCTAATATTTATTATTTGAAAGATCATTGACAAGTCTTCAGCAGAGAATCATTTGTGGAATCTAAATGGAGCGAGGTTCCCTGTGGCTGAGCTAAAAAAAAACCCAAAAAACACTAATAATATAAATTCATTAATAAAACATGGCAATTTTTTGTTTAATTACCGTAAAAATATTATTTTAATTTAAAAAAATAAAATAAAAAATTAAAATGAATTAAATCAAATTAAATGAATTAAAAAAAAATAATTCATATCGATTTTTTTTAGTTTTCCTAATATTTATTATTTGAAAGATCATTGACACAAGTCTTCAGCAGAGAATCATTTGTGGAATCTAAATGGAGCGAGGTTCCCTGTGGCTGAGCTAAAAAAAAAACAAAACACTAATAATATAAATTCATTAATAAAACATGGCAATTTTTTGTTTAATTACTGTAAAAATATTATTTATTTTTTTTAATTAAATAAAAAATTAAAATGAATTAAATCAAATTAAATGAATTAAAAAAATTATTTATATAGATTTTTTTTTAGTTTTCCTAATATTTATTATTTGAAAGATCATTGACACAAGTCTTCAGACACTCTGCACGGGGTTCCTGCTAACACTTGAGGTGACAGACTGTTTGTTTCCAGCAGCTTCTCGCTAAGCTTGCGGTGGCATGCAACAACAGCCACCGCTGAGTGAGACATCGATCCGGAGGTTCTTTGCGTTTCCACCCCTCTGTGCAGCAGCAGCAGCAGCACATAACACAGCTGTCCGTGTATTCCTCGCATTTTATGCAATGTAGAACAAATTAAAGTCATTAATTGACAAACTCAAACAAATGTATAAATTAAGTGCTCTCGTGCTGAGCCGTTTACGGTATCAAAGAGTGCAGACTAGAGACTGGCATTGCTTCTAATCTATTAGTTAGGGCGGACATTAATTATTGATAAGCCTGGCAATTGATTGGTTAATAAGATAATGTAATTGAGAAATGAAAATTGTCAGTGTGTGTGTGTGTGTGTGTAACATGGAGGTTGGAGTAGTGCTGGTGGGAGGGGTCTTAGGGGATTGCCCCTACATAGGCTTCCATCATTACTGCCACACTATGAAAGCAGAGTGGTGATTAAAAGAACTTGATTGATTTGACTCTCATTGGGATAAGCTGTCCTCATTCCGTCACTGGGCTCCGCCTGCACGTACAAAAAAAGTGTGTGTGTGTGTGTGAGACACATAATACACTCACCAGACATAATATTAGGTACACCTGCGTGGTCTGTTTTTGTTAAAATAGCTGTCAATGTGATGCAGTGCAGAAAACAATATTACCACAATATTGTTCAATTAACTGCTTTATAATTTCTAGACTGGATTTTTGTATTAAATCTCCTTACATTGGACAGGCAAGCTAATGTTGTGTCCCTTGTGTGTGTTGATGCAATTCATGCAATCAAAATCCATGTAATTAATGAAATTAGTAGATTCATCTTTAAAATTTATATTGCATTTGTGAACATTTTTATAAAACAATACAATTAAAAGTAAGCTTATTGTTTATTTTAAATTGTGATTACAATTACATGTCAATAAAAATATATATATTTTTTGTCTGACTATTTTGTGTCATTTACATATTTGTATTTATTTTTGGATTTATGTGCCATTTGTGCAAATTCAAAAAAGAAAAACCACAAACTAAAAATAATGTTTTCATTTTTATATTCAAATTGTGATTAAAGTTATATAAAATACAAAACATTTATACATTTATATTTCTGTACAAGGGGTCTTCCAACATGTAAAAGTGTATAAGCTAAAGGAGTGTGTGTTTTTGCATGTGTGTGTGCGCGCAAGAGTGACTGCATGTCGTCAAGAGGTGGCCCCACTCCCCCAGTTTTCACTCGCTTTTTGTCTGCACTGTAAAACACACACACACACACACACACACACACACCGTGAGAGACAGCCTGTGCAGACCTAACACAAAAGCTATTGATTTTACTATCAGCTGCAATGAATGATCTTCCTGAGCCAATTTCGGAATTTAGAAATGAGTTCAATACTAATAATGATATTCTTTAAACTGTTGGGAAAAGGAGGAGGGGGCTGGGATGATGCGGAGAAAAGAAAGATGGAGGCACAGGAAGTCAAGATGTGTGTTTGGCTTGAGGGCCAGCGTGCATGATGAAATAAAGATTTGAATACTATTCCTATTTGGCTATTTTTTGGGAGCACTTTTGAAGCAAACAAAATAAATTGTTTTTTGTAAATATTGCAGGAATAAACATAGGCAAAAAAATGGAGTGAGGTTCCTCAGGCTCGGGAATTTAGCGCGAGTGGCTGACTCTTCCTTGACTCCAGGTGAAATGCTACAATAATATACCGTTCAAATTAATTTGTGGAAACTATGATTAAATAAATTGTTTGTTGTAAATGTGTAAAAGTCAGTGGAGTGAGGTTCCCCGGCCTGGGGAAGTTAGCGTGATCGGCTAACTTTTCCTTGGCTGCTTTCCTTTGGTTATATGATCATATTTTTCAATCAGAAGGCTAAATGTATGATATTGCATGTTCACATTAGAGAAGAGTGAGGTTCCATGTTCTTGAGAGCGTACAGTTTGTGTCAAATTGCCACACAGTTATTTTACAGTTTGCTTTTGCATTTCAGTATGATAATATATTCATTCAAGTAAACAATTTGTTGTAAATATTGCAATAATAAATACACTGAATTTAATGGCGTTAGCGCTGTTTGCATGTTGCATATTTTTTGATCAGTCGTCTGAAAGTAAAACATGTTCATGTTACAATGGAGTGAGGTTCCCTGTGCTGGAGAGCTTACCAATTTAACACCCCGCCCGCGCTGTGTGCACACGTTTAAAGGTTCGGACGGTTACTCTGTTACTGCATTACAGTATTAAAATGATATTCAAAATATACAGGATGCTGTAAGTATTGTAATAGGAAACATAAAAAAATTAATGGAGTGAGGTTCCCCAAGATAGGGAAGTTATCACTAGTGCATCAGGCGACTTATGTTATAACTTTGCATGTTCGTATTAGAATGGAGTAAAGTTCCTTCGCAAATATCAGCCCATTTGCCCGTGCATTTCAATATTGTTTGTTGTAAATAAGTGAGGTTCCCCGAGATAGGGAAGTTAGCAGTAGTGCTTCCCAAGCAAATAACTGCCCATTGGCATGTTTAAATGTTCAAAAGTTACTTGTGCATTTCAATATTCGAGGTACTTTCATTAGTGAACTGCTTGTGACTAGCGCAATAGTGAATGGAGTGAGGTTCCCCGGGATGGGGAAGTTAGCCCGAGTTGCTAACTCTCCCTCTGCTGTTTTTTTATGTTTAAATGTTATGAAATTGGCTCCTTTTTTGGACACACTTTTAACAACTCCGCCAACTTTGACGCCGGTGTGCACGCGCTCATGCTTTTTACGACACCATTTTGCAGCATGCAGCACACTTTTATGGTATTACACGCGCCATAAAGACACTCCGGTAGCGCCGATTCTGTTGTGCACCACACAAATCTTCCATAAAAGACAATTTAAAACAGGCGCATAAATATTTAGATGAAAAAATGTTGCGGTGTGTGAGTGAAAATGTTTTATTTGGGGAGGGGGTGTTAATCAGAGTGCAGCAGTGCCCTGTGGAGGTGTTAATTCAAAGCCCCGTTACAGGGAGGTGAAGATTAACAGATAAGGGAGGTCTGAACGAGGGGTCGGCGCCGCCTGTGTCGGTACCCCCCCCCCCTTGTCCGACACCTGCCCGAGATTAAGCCCCCTCCTCCCAAACCACCACCAACTATCTAACGACCTAGCCCTTCGCTCTGTGTTGTGCACAGGTGAGAGGTCAAGCGCTTACCCGATTCGCTGGGCTCTCTCATTCAGTTTGCGTTGCTGGATCTGCATTACAAGGGCCGGGCATCTGTATGCGGTGGGAAGCGTGTGTGGGTGCGTGTGTGGGTGCGTGTGTGTGCACCAGGGAGTTGAATGAGGGGGAGGTGTCGGGTGTGATGTTCTTGCAGGTCGAGGCAGGATTACAGTAACTATACGTTGACGAGTCATGGCGATATGGACATGCTCTTCTATTTAGGATGGATTTCTGTAATTATTGCTATGTATTATTTTTATTTTGCATTATTTTATCCTCATTTTATTTATTATTTTAGACCACAGCAAAAAAAACTTTAAATGGCAGTTAATAATTTTTAAAATTAAATATATACTATATATGTCTTATACAATCTGTATTTATGTCTGATTTTATTGGGAAAAACAACCACATTTGGTTAAATAGGTGTTAAAAATGGACCCTGAATGCATCACGTTGAGGCTGTAGAACCACATGATTGCTCAGAACCAACCCAAAGACGTCAAATAAATTAAAAATTATTATTTTATTACATTATTTTAGGAAATTTGCTGGGCAATGTAGGCTGGAAATGGACCCTGAATGCATCACTTTGAGGCTGTAGAACCATGTGCTTGCTCAGAACCAACCGGAAAATGTCAAATAAATTATAAATATATTATTTTAGGGAATTTGCTGGGCAATGTAGGCTGGAAATGGACCCTGAATGCATCACGTTGAAGCTGGAGAACCATGTGATCGCTCAGAACCAACCCAAATACGTCAAATAAATTAGAAATATATAATTTCAGGAAATTTGTTGTGCAATGTAGGCTGAAAATGGACCCTGAATGCATCACGTTGAGGCTGTAGAACCCAAATACGTCAAATAAATTATAAATGGCAGTTCATAATTTTGCAAAAAATACAAATCTACATCAATGAAATATATACTATTTATATCGCATATAATCTGCATTATAAGCAACCACATTCCGTTGAGTAGGTGTTCAAAATGGACCCTGAATGCATCACGTTGAGGCTGTAGAACCCAAATACGCCAAATAAATTATAAATATATTATTTTAGGAAATTTGCTGTGCAATGTAGGCTGAAAATGGACCCTGAATGCATCACGTTGAGGCTGTAGAACCCAAATAAGTCAAATAAATTATAAATATATTATTTTAGGAAATTTGCTGGGCAATGTAGGCTGGAAATGGACCCTGAAAGCATCACGTTGAGGCTGTAGAAAACCAAATACGTCAAATAAATTATAAATATATTATTTTAGGAAATTTGCTGTGCAATGTAGGCTGAAAATGGACCCTGAATGCATCACGATGAGGCTGTAGAACCATGTGATTGCTCAGAACCAACCCAAATACGTCAAATAAATTATAAATATATAATTTCAGGAAATTTGTTGTACAATGTAGGCTGAAAATGGACCCTGAATGCATCACGTTGAGGCTGTAGAAAACCAAATACATCAAATAAATTATAATATATTATTTTAGGAAATTTGCTGTGCAATGTAGGCTGGAAATGGACCCCGAATGCATCACAATGAGGCTGCGGTACCATGTGATCCACTGCAGCCAATCAGCAATGGAGAATAATGATCAAAAAAATGTTAAATATGAATGACGTGTCAGTGTAATTACATATTATAATAAGGCAATGTCTGTTCAAAATAACAGTGTATGGGCAGCATATTTCCTCGATGAAGAACAAGAAGGAAAAAAGAATGGATGAAACGTGTTGAAAGGAGAAGAAGGGACAAGAAAAAAAAAAGCCAAGGAAGATGAAACTGCAAATTTGACTTATAACAAGCAAAATGACACCCTGCTGTCATTTAAATTATGGCTGCCCTCTATAAAGGTGTCTTTTAGGTGCATTAATTGAATTGGCCACTATTTCCCCCAATAATCATCTGTAAAGTTCAGCCGTCCATCCTTCATGAGATTCCCCGCCGCGCCAGCCACCGACATGCCGTGTCTATATTTCAGTGGCTTAATTTATTTTCATGATTCGCCCCATAATGACGGCCGTGCAGGCTGTACATCAGAATTAACCTTCATTCCGCCGAGGTATATTACGATGACAGTCGCCGACACATTTCACCTACACAAAGGGCATTCTCTTCCCCGCTTCCCTCCTCCCTCCTCGCCGCTGTATAATCATCGCAGGCAGAGATTGTTTGATAGCCGATTAATTTTCATAGGAAATCAAGTGGCCGGCTTTTTTTTTTTTTTTTCCTTTTTCGCCTCGACAACAATGCTCACTTTTTCCTGTCAATTAGGTGTTTTATTTAATCTCATCTCTTTTTTTTAAATAAATGACAACCCCCTCCCCATTGCCCCCCTGTTTTTCTGATATCTCCGGTGGTGTGGTTAATTTATTTTTGGGTGACGCCAATGCAACAAAAGTGGTGTAAATTAATCAGGGGACATGAAGCGAAAAAAAAGAAAAAAAAAAAAAGAGGGTCTCCTTGTGTGTCATTTCTATGCAAAGTGTCAGATATAGATTTGCTATGGTCGCAATCAAAAGATTTCATTAGGGACCTGACGTCACGTTTATGAAGGCGGCGGCGACGACGGCGGCGGATCATTTCTGTCCTATTTTCTCCCTCATGAGCTCTTTTGTTCTTGCCGCACCCCCCCAACACACATGCAAATGACAATAATAGATTTCGCCCAGCGCCATGATAGCGTATTTAAGAGGAGGAAGTGGTGGTGGTGGTGGGGGGGGGGGGGGTAACCAAAGAAACATTCAATTTGTGACTGGCGAAAAAAGTAATTAAGAAATTACAGAATTCTTGGAGTTCCACCCCCTCCCCTTTTCCTCTTTTTCCCTCTCCATAATGAGTGATTAGAATATTCCGGAGAATTGAACGCTAAGTCAGTCATCTACTTGACTCTATCGGTGTGTGTGTGTGTCGTACTCACCCTGCAAATAAATATAATCAATCCCCTATTTACATGCAAATAAGGCTCCCCCCCCCCTTCATCCTAATAATCCTCAGAGAGGGCTAATAATATTCCCTCCATATACCAATTTCATATTTAGCATCGATTGTTGTTTTTTTTTTCATCTTTCCTCCTTCTTTAGATCATTGCTTATCTCCCTCCACTTCATCTTATGAGAGGATATTGAAAGGCTTGTAGGGATGACACCGCGCACCACGCTTCATTATTTTATTTATTGTGCACGCCGACGATTACCGTCACAAGTCAAGCTCGTCTGTGAGGCATTGTGGGTTTGTTGGGGGGGTTGGACGCTATCATGGAGGCTTAATGGGTGTGAACTATGTGGTGTCATGTCGTTAAGATAAATAGACATCTTTACATGTGCAGATTGTATTTCCGAGAAGAAACTGCATGTGTAAAAAATGCGGTGTTCTGTACTTTGGTTATATGATGCAAGCTGAGGGGGACAATTAAAATATTGACCCAAATATAAGACGGTCAAGATGGCTAAAGAATAATTCATTTCCAGGATTCACTATCACAGCCTTAAGACAAATATAAGATGGTATTTTTTTCTCGAGAAAATTACCTGAAAAAGACATCTTATAATTGTTGTCTTATATTGTGTCAATATAGATAAGAAAAAAAGCAAAAACATAAGTCCGTTTTTTAAAACATCACTATTTCTCACGTCTACTGACACTTGCTTATACTTATATAAATGTGGCATGACCATTGCAATGACTAAAAAGAATCAGGAAGTAAAACACTTTGCACATATAAGACGGCAGCTAAACCAACAGGTGCCATCTTGTCTTAAGGTTCGTCTTATACTCAGTAGATGATGTCATCTACAAGACTGCCCAATGCAGACAGGTGATAATTTTGACATACATTGATCCTTAAATTCAAAATTAGGGTAAGAAATATAATTTAAAAATATACAATTGGTGGAAAAAGAGGAGGAGAAAAAGAGATAATTTACAAATATAAGACGGTATATAAAAAAATAATATAAAGCAGGGACAGGGCAGTCATTTGCAAATATAATACAGTATAAAAAAAGAAAGAAAGAAAAATAAATTTGAAATATAAAACATGAGGAGGGAGCAGGGAATTTATGTAAATATGACAAATATATGAGTTGTGAGAAAATATTGTTGTCTTATATTTAAAATATGATTTGTCTTATATTTGTTGTCGAGCTGTCTAGATACCTAAAATATAATACCATAAAATATCCACCATGGCAATAAGAAAAAAGGGGGAGAAAGCAAAATAATTTGCAAATATAAGACGACAGAAAAAAGCAATATATTGAGCAAATATAAGCTAAGAAAAGTGTGAAAAAAATAGAAAATATAAGACGCTACAAAAAGGAAGAAAATAGTTTACAAATTTAAGATGGTACAAAAAGGGAGGAAAAATATACTTTGCATATGTAAAGTGGTAGAAAATGTGAAGAAACATGAAATAATTAGCAAATATAAGACAATAGAAAAAAGCAATATATTTTGAAAATATAAGACAGTAAAAAAAGTGAGTAAAGTGTGAAAAAAATTGAAAATATAAGCTGCTAAAAAAAAGTAAGAAAATAGTTTGCAAATTTAAGATGGTACAAAAAGGGAAGAAAAAATATACTTTGCATATGTAAATTGGCAGAAAAAGGGAATAAACATTAAATTATTAGCAAATATAACACGGTAGAAAATAGCAATATATTTTGCAAATATAAGACGATCAAAAAAAGAAGGAAATTGCTGAAATAACTAGCAAATATAAGACTAGAAATAAGGAAGAAAGAAGCATAATAATTGTCAAATATAAGACGGCACTTATCCCTTGGAATGGGATAAACCAACAGGTGCCTTCTTGTCTTCCAGGTCGACTTATACTCGGGTCAATACGTTAAGTACTGCAGCAAAAAATAACATTGGACGTCGTCATCCACTCGGCCGCCCCCCCTGCAGCCATTAAAAAAGCCACACACATTGACCCCCATTTCTTTCTTTTACTGCAGTTTGCGTTACTTGAGGGCAAAAATCACCCTGGAAATTGTAGCGTGGTCATTCATGGCAGCGAGGGGAAAAAAAAAAACGGGATATCATTTGCATTTCCTTTGAAAACTTTGCATGATTAATCACCATATTCTTTGGCTTCTGTAGCTCATTAAGCAGCAAACAACAGGTAGCAGCGATGAAATATTAAAAAGCCAGCTATTAACCGGGGCCTTTTTTTTTTTTTTTCTTACAACAACACATCCGCTCGGAAACGGCAACGGCGGCGCCTTTGATCGCCATTAATACCATTTGCTTAAACTTTTCAAATATGCTTCTGTATGTTTGATTAACATCTTTGGGAATTATTTAGCATGACGGCTAATGATGAAATTGTGATTATCATCACTCGGGAGGGTAATATTACATTTACTGTTGTGCATATTGGACACTTCATGAAAGTTGGTGTATTAACTTGGCCCGCACATTCACATATGCACTTATAAGCCCTGGGTATTAATATTCACACTGGGTATATTTTAGTTTGAGAGCGCTGCGTGCCCGACATTGTAATTTCTTAGCTTATCTAATCAATTCTGCAAGCTCCACGGGCCTCGTATCGGGGCCTCATGAAAGAAATCAGCTCGGTAGCACCTTCAGAACACTTATAAATAATGAAAAACAGCATTTAAAAAAAGAAAGAAGCGCTTCAGGAGAGAAAATGTTGATTAGAAAAGTGCCTTTTATCCATGCCTTCGAATCTTTTACATTCCGAAGATGCAGAGGACTCCGGGCAACGCATAAAGTAGCCCTATCTGACCAGCCAAAGTAAAATCAAATGAAAAAGAAGTAGTAATTTTTCTGAGATAAAAAGTGCTGACAGCAGAGAATGAGGCAGGTGCTATTTGGATATGAGAGATGAGAGCGGAGGAGATCACTTTCATCTCCTGCGTGGAGTTGTCCTTGAAAACTTTGCACATTTTGGTATTGCCGGATGCATCGGAGCCCACTCTCACACACAGAAAGGGTTTGGGTAAGCTTTTCCGATGGGATGGAGCATATTTCGGAGTCGTGTTCCAGTGTGAATAATCTACCCAACTCCTGTTTGTTTTGAATGCAGACGGAGAGGAGATGCCTTCAAGTAGACAACAGTCATGTACCCTATATCCGTTCCATATATCTGTTATGGTTTATACACATTTTTTCATCAGAAAACAAAGAAAAATGTTATTAATTCATCAAAATTGAACAAGGAAATGACTCTTTAGTAGTGATGGACATTTTTGCCTCTTTTGTGATGTTGCCTTTGATTGTATTTTGTCAAGTAACACATGTAGATAAGCTAAAGTAAAAAAAATGCATCTCAGCTTTGTGATATAGGTAAAAAAAAAAAAACTTTATTAGTATCAACTTTGGTCTTTAGTGTTTCAACGTTCTTGTTAAATTTCCTTCTCGTAATATTTTGACTTTATTGCCAGAATATTTTGACTTTATTCTCTTAATATTTTGAATTTATTCCCAGAATATTTTGACTTTATTTGCTTCATATTTTGACTTTATTCCCGGAATATTTTGACTTTATTCCCTTAATATTTTGAATTTATTGCCAGAATATTTTGACTTTATTACCATAATATTTTGACTTTATTCTTATAATATTTTGACTTTATTCCCAGAATATTTTGACTTTATTTGCTTCACATTTTGACTTTATTCCAAGAATATTTTGACTTTATTCCCTTAATATTTTGACTTTATTGCCAGAATATTTTGACTTAATTGCCAGAATATTTTGACTTTATTCCCAGAATATTTTGACTTTATTCCCAGAATATTTTGACTTTATTCCCAGACTATTTTGACTTTATTCCCTTAATATTCTGACTTTGTTCTCAGAATATTTTCACTTTATTCCCAGAATATTTTCACTTTATTCCCATCATATTATAACTTTTTCCACAAGCTACTTTTCCAAAGATTACCACTTTGTTTAGTTTTGTTTCTCATATTTTTTTATTATTATTGCTAACTCTATGCTACTAAAATGACATTAAATAAATAAAATTGAGAATTTTTTCCTGTTTGAATATGACTTTTTAAATGTAAATAATTGACTCCCATAAAGTATGTACTTTATACATTATACTATAATTTTTTCCACAATATTTGTATGTATATTAATAAATAATTAATTAGTTAATAATTAAATACATAAATATTAATACATGTATTAATAATATACACCTAATATTAATATATATGTATGTTAAAACATTTTTTATCTTTATGCTACTAAAATGACGTAATTTTCCAACATGATATTGCGATGTAATATTCTCGTAAATGTAGTTTAGTTTTCTTGTTAAATTCTATTTTTAGAATGAGCCACGGGCCAATAGCTAGAGCCGAACCGCGTAGTTGATTTCTCCAATTTTAATGCATGTTAACCAATAATAATAATAATAATAATAATAATAATAATAATAATAATAATAATAATAATAATAATAATAATAATAATAATAATAATAATAATAATAACAATAATAATAATAATAATAATAATAATAATAATAATAATAATAATAATAATAATAATAATATATTACCATGATATTCCTACAAGAAATGCCAGAAAAGCCCCAGAAGTCAAATAATGCACGACAATGAAATGCTGAAATTGAACTGTCCCAAAAATCCAAGCATTTTCCTGTCATATTTTCCCATTTGAAGCTTCCATAAGAAGCTAGCGTGGTTAACAACTTGTGTCTTATTTAGCCTCGGCAGGCGGAGGAGACTTGCAGGGGAAAATAAAGGAGTTTTTATGCCCATCTATAAATTAGGGATGCTGGGTTTGATGAGCAGTGAAGGAGAGTCGGAGAGAGACAAAGAGGCAGTGCTGCATTTCATATGTGTTCTCATCATCATCGTCATCATCATCATCATCATGCTGAGGTGATGAGTTACACACACACACATACATATACACTCGTGTGGTAAGGATTTGCATTCTGCTCCTGGCAGCTTAAGCGACAAATTGACACGACGAGAAGCTCTTGGTGTTTTGAGGGACCGGAAGGGTCTTGGTTGAGGACCTGCTGGACCTTTCCTCCCTGAGGGGCCCGGCGAGGGGCTCTGAGGCCAATGTCCCAGCCCGACTTCGCCTCAGGCCATCAGCCCCCGAGGCTATCGCTCACGAATAAGCCCCAATCAAAGATGGCAGAAGGGGCCCAAAGTGCTGCTTTAGCGCCTTGAATTATTCACCATCGGACCGTCTTGACCACGAGACGTTTATCTATTAGCTGAAAATGTTCTCTTTAATAATAAGCTGACTTGCAAACAGTTGGAATGGGAGCTGATCAAAGCCATGCTATTGCTAATTTGGATATTTTTTATTAATGATGAGGGAGGCTTGAGAAAACTGTTGAAACTGCGTGTAATTCTGCTGAAACTTCATATCCTCTCCAAGGGAACGCGAAAATAGAAGAAATTGAAAAAGTACATTCAACTTTCATAGTGATGGTTTTAATTACCATCACATTTATACTAGCAGAGTCTCCGAAAAGGAGTCGGAAGAAGCGGATCTTACTAAAAATATACTAAAGTTGATCATTCATTCATTCATTTTCTACCGCTTTTTCCTCACAAGGGTCGCGGGGGTGCTGGAGCCTATCCCAGCTGTCTTCGGGCGAGAGGCAGGGTACACCCTGGACTGGTGGCCAGCCAATCACAGGGCACATATAGACAAACAACCATTCACACTCACATTCATACCTATGGACAATTTGGAGTCACCAATTAACCTAGCATGTTTTTGGAATTTTTGAAAACCCACGCATGCACGGGGAGAACATGCAAACTCCACGCAGAGATGGCCGAGGGTGGAATCGAACCCTGGTCTCCTAGCTGTGAAGTCTGCGCGCTAACCACTAGACCGCCGTGCCGCCCTAAAGTTGATCAATATGTGCAAAAAGAAGACAACCGACTTTTTTTACGACTTATTTTCGGAAATGCCAGATTGTTGCTAAATAAAGAAACTCCCACCTCACCATCACGGCGTATCCACGTGCCCCCCCTCCTGCGTCGCCTTGTTTGTTGCCACGCTGCCCCTCCGTGGCTCCTCTTAATGAGGGTTGGACGCGTGGCTGCCTCAGCACCTGCCGTGGGTGACCACAGGGTTAATCCCACCTGGCTGGGCTGCTTGCCTCTGGGCTGCTGACGGCAGCAGAGAGAGGGGGCGATGAGGAGGATGGAAGAGGAAGGAGGGGAAGGTGACATGAGGCGCAGATACCCCGGGGTTACACACACACACACACACACACATATAAGTCCGTCTACTTTGGCAGCCTGAAGCACAGCAGAATGAGTTGTACCAGTCGCCGCTGGATACCTGACAAGTGGACGCCTTCATAAATTACTGAATGAAGATTGATAACGCCAAAGCCCTCAACTCCTCAACTGCTACGACTCCATATTGGCCGTGATGCTGCTACAGGAAGTGGTATCAACAGACCGGTCGGAGCCAGTTGAATGAAGCTGATGTGATTATTTGTTGCTGTCAGGCCAACCGGACACAACGGCGCCTATACGAGGCAATACAAGAGATTCTAACTAAACATGATTTGTGAATTCAACAAAGATGAGAAACATTTATAAAAAGTGGAGGAATTTTTTTTTTTTTAATTTATTTAATTTTAAAAAAAAATTTTTTTTAAATTTTCCTTTAAAAAGCTTTTTTCCCTAACTAGTACAACACCGTATTAGTTAGATTGGCTGGCGACCAGTCCAGGGTGTACCCCGCCTCTCGCCCGAAGACAGCTGGGATAGGCTCCAGCAACCCCCGCGACCCTCGTGAGGATAAGCGGTAGAAAATGAATGAATGAATAAAAAATACAATACCGTATATTCATTAAGGAGTTTGAGCTTCTACTTTATGAGTTGAACTGACGCTGTCAATCAAAACTGAGCATTAATTGTATAACTGTATACAATATATAACATGTAATAAATGATTTGATGTGCAAATGATGTGCAATAGCATTCATTCATTCAAGTGAAACTCAGGTACAATATGAGTAATACTACATTTTGTTTACTGCAATTCTACATTTTGTTACTGTATAGGTTATTGTTTTTGATGTACATATATATATATATATACATATATATATATATATATATACACATTATTATGAACAGCACCTGCCACTTTTATATTTATATTCTTATTCCTTATTTTATTTTTATTATTTTCCTTATTCTTATTTTTACTTTCTACAAAATGCACTCAAATTTCGTTGTATGCAATACAATGACAATAAAGGCGATTCTGATTATTATCACCACTAATATTAGTTCATATATTCATATATATTCATTTAGACTCCAGTGTGACTTATGAATGTTTTTTTTCTACCTAATTATGCATTTTTGGCCTTGTGCGACTTATACTTCAGTGTAACTTACGTATGTTTTTTTCTACCTAATAATGCATTTTTGGCCTTGTGTGACTTACACTCTGGTGTGACTTACGTACTTTTTTTTCTACCTAATCATGCATTTTTGGCCTTGTGCGACTTATACTCCAGTGCGACTTATGTATGTTTTTTTCTACCTAATTATGCATTTTTGGCATTGTGCGACTTATACTCCGGTGCGACTTAGGTATGTTTTTTTTTTACCTAATTATGTGACTTACGTATTTTTTTTTCTACCTAATCATGCATTTTTGGCCTTGTACGACTTATACTCCAGTGCGACTTATGTATGTTTTTTTTCTACCTAATTATGCATTTTTGGCTTTGTGCGACTTATACTCCGGTGTGACTTAGGTATGTTTTTTTTCTGCCTAATTATGCATATTTGGCCTTGTGTGACTTACACTCCGGAGCGACTTATAGTCCAGAAAATACAGTAATATCAACCTAAATCAATGATAAAAATACATTACAAATGTAAACAAAAATACAGGGTTAAATGAACTCCCATGTCGCCCTATTCATTGATACCCACATGGACAAATGTCGAGATATTTATAGTTAATACACGGCAACTCGCCTTCACCCAACCAAGCAACCAACCAAACACACAACCCTATCAACTTCCCAACCCCTGACTCCCGTCTGGTCCCGGCTTTGGAAGTTGCTTACTCAACACACCAGGCACTTTACAGTCACCGTCTAAAAGGTCAGCAGCCCATCTCATTCCGACGGTCCTGGTGGCCGCTCCTTTTTACGAGGGGGGCCATTACCGTAAGCTGATTCACAAAGTGGAGCAGTAAAGGATGATGGCACGGGGGGGCCACCAGGTGAAAAGTTAGCGCGGCGTTGGTCAAGCCGTGTGAGGAACGTCCATATCTGACATCTCCTAAATTGGCAGCCGGACAGCCAGAAGTCCGTCCTTAAAGGAGCGTTTCTACATGTGTAGACACACTAGAATGACTTGAGGACCTGTCAGGACGAGCTGCTCGGAAGAGTCAAATAAATCTGACTGATGCCCTCTCCCATCGGTGGGCTAAAATGCCAGACGGAGCGTAAATCACGCCGCTTCGACGGTCCATCTCAGTACCGGCTGACATTACCACGGCAACTTGTCTCCGCTTCGCTATTTGGCCGCTCCACAGGCGCAGGCGTGGAGATTGATGTTTATTCAGAAGCGGCCGACATATTTCAGCTCTCCAACATTAGTCCTCTGAGCTCAAGCCTGACTAATTGAATGTGCTGGACGGATGACACCTTGGCAACGGACGCATCCGTACATGTCCAAAAAGAAGTTGAGTTGAGGGTCAAGCTTGTGACTTCATTTTCCATTGAAATATTAATATTGTTTGAGTACCGCACAGTTGCTCTAATGTGCCGTAAAGGGCAGCCGTTCAGTCAGACATTAGCGTTTCTGCGTGTGTGTGTGGGCTTTGACCCTTTTGGAGGTTCAAGTCCAAACAGCCACATCTCTGCTAGTAGACATTTCCACTTTAAAAAAAAACACAAGTAATGAAAGAAAATAGCTATATCATGGAAAACTTCATGTTGGCATGTATTTGGAACAATGTCCGACATTGTGACTTCACCGAGAGGTGAGTGTCGGGTCAAAAAATGACGTTATTTCGCTTAAGAAAAGTTAAGTCATCAAACCTCACGGCAAGATTGATTGGAAACTATAACTTTTGACAGTTACTATGGTACCCATTATGTCATTGTATGGTCATATCACCTCGTACTTCGGTATATCATAATAAAAAAAATTATAATTAAAATAATTATTAATAAAAAATAATTCAAAATCAAAATAATAATTGTATATAAATTAATAATTCAATTAATATATTGTATATAATAATATATATTAATATTACAATTACTAATATGTACCCATTATGTCATTGTATGGTCATATCACCTCTTACTTCGAAATATAATTTAAAAAAAATTAAATTTATAATTCAAATAATTATTAATAAAACATAATTCAAAATAAAAATAATAATTGTTTATAAATTAATAATTTGATTAATATATTATATGTAATAATATATATTAATATTACAATTACTACTATGGTACCCATTATGTCATTGTATGGTCATATCACCTCATACTTCGGTATATAATAATAAAAAATATATATAATAAAATAATTATTAATAACAAATAATTCAAAATCAAAATACAAATTTTATATAAATTAATAATTTGATTAATATATTATATATAATAATATATATTAATATTACAATTACTACTATGGTACCATTATGTCATTGTATGGTCATATCACCTCATACTTCGGTATATAATAAAAACATTTTTAATTTATAATTAAAATAATTATTAATAAAAAATAATTCAAAATCAAAATAATAATTTTATATAAATTAATAATTTGATTAATATATTATATATAATAATATATATTAATGATAATGATTAATGAAATTTATATTGATATTTAAATAGATAAAAAAAACTTGGTCTCCTAGCTATGAGGTCTGCGTGCCAACCACTTGACCGCCGTGCTAATTAAATATTATAATTAAAATAATCATCTCTGTTTGGAGTTTGCATGTTCTCCCCGTGCATGCGTGGGTTTTCTCTGGGTATTCCAGTTTCCTCCCATATTGGAATATATATCCCACATATCTTGCATCTCCCACATATGTCACTGTATGGTCATATCACCTCATACTTCGGTACATGACAAAAATAAAATAAAATAATAAAAAAAAAACTTAAACTATATTAGGAAAGCAGGAAGTGAACAAATGTAACAGTTACTGATTGTAAAAGTACCAGATGGAGGGGTAGGATTTAATAAGTTATGCTTCTTCCTACTCCTTTTGGACATGTGGAACTGTGAACTGATTATGTGATGTTGTAATCTAATGCATGTTCAAATGAAATTAAACCATTACCATTACCAAAATCCAGGGTGGTCAGTGTACCTAATATTGGGCCCAGTGCTCCACACTAAATCATTCCGAACAGCATCTCGCCCCAATAAATTTAGTGCCGCAATTACCTTGTTCCATGCCTTCCCTCCCGTGTGCCCTCAGGGCCCCCCCTGTCGGAAATGTCACCCAGGAGGAAGGGTGGAGAGTCGGCATGAGAAACAAGGTAATCAGGCTAGGCTAACAACAACGCCGTCCTATTAGTGTCCATCACTGCAGTGGGATGCAAATAAGAAGACATTTTTGATTGGTTTTAAAGCTAAGTACTTTTTTTTTTTCCTGACATTTTTTTTTTTTTATTTCATCATCCTGCCACAAGCTCACCGAACTGGACTGCGGCTATATCAGTGGCGGCGAACTGGGATGCCTGTAATTACCGCACAGTCCTCATCTACTCAAATCATCATCCCGATCCAAATCTTTTATTTCCCCTGAGGCCCCCCGGCCAGGCTCCTAGCTATAGCGCTATACCTCTTACCTCCCAGGAAGAGGCGGCCCCGGTGTTTGTGCTTTTTAATCAGGCCTCGACTCAAGCTGTTCCAACTGAGCGAGTAGCGGAGAAAAAAAAAAAAAAAAAAAGAAGGGTCAAGCTGTGAAAGGTTCCGAGCAAAGTTGCGGCCAAACACAAACACCGGTGGGGTTTTAATTCAAACGTAGCACAGTGGGGCAGTGTAACTGGGGGGGGGGGGGGAATTTATGGATTTAAATGAGCTCACTAGCTCATTAGCGAGCCTGTTCTCCGGTATTATACAACAAATATGACACAACAAGCTCATTGAACGAATATGCTTACCAACATTGACTGAAATAAATATAATAAATAAGAGAGGAAGCGGCTCATTTGCACTTCACAGCGTCACATTTAATCATCTCTGCGGGCTTTTACTTATTTGCCCACATACTTTACCCCCCTCCCCTCGACTCCTCCTTCGGCACAAAATGCTAACAAACCCAAAGCGGCGGGAGTCCAAAGGCATTAGAATTTATAAACAGTTTAAAAAAGAGACACACAAACAGCATCAATATTTCACTTTTCCTAATCATGCACTTAAAACGCTCATCAGGAAGTAAATTGCACTTTAAAGAAATAATTGATTGCAACCCCCCCCCCTCGCCCCCGCCTGCTGAAAACATCTCCAGTGAGTTTTAAACACAGGAAGTGAACAAATTATTACTGACTGCTGAGACGTGGAGAAGGGCTCGGGTTAAATAAGCTCTGCTTCCTCCTACTCCTTTTCAGACGTGCTGTAATGTAATGTCATGTGACATTCATTGTTATGAATGCCGGGGATTATCGCTCATCATCGCATCCTTTAAAGGACGTGAAACTAAGTAAGTGGTAGGTAGCAAAGGTGCTACAGAATTAAAAAAAACAACTTTTAATTAAATAAATATTTTATGTGATAATGTGACCATTAAATCTGTCCTCTTCAGTGTCAGAATTCACTTTCTCAGTCTCTCTTTTTTGTTGTCACTCAGTGTCACTTTTGTCTAAAGGCAAATTAGCCCGAGAGCTTGTGCTGTCCTCTTCATCACACAGTAGCCTTTGTGCAATATTCAGCAGCAAGATGTAAACGTACCTAAATGGTCGTAACCAGACCCAGAAACTAAGTCGATATCGATGCCTCTTTAATTTTGTGGCACTAAAATTAGGTGAAAATGAGACATACCGTAAGCTAAAGGTCGTAACATGGTAAATGTAATACACACAAAGGTGTTACAGAACATTTGCTTTAATTAAATAAATACTTTTACGTAATACAGCTAGTTAAAACAGTAGCCTTTCATTGCTGTCTTCATCCTCCTCCTTCGACATTAAATCTGTCCTCTTCAGTGTCAGAATTCACTTTCTCAGTCTCTCTTCTCACTTTTTTATTGTCACTCTCAGTGTCACTTCCGCCTAAAGGCAAATCAGCCCTAGAGCTTGTGCTATCCTCTTCATCACACAGTAGTTCAGACTTTCGAAGCTGGTTGCCGATATTGGATTTTGTGCAATATTCAGCAGCAAGATCTAAAAGTTCGTAAACGGTAGTAACCAAACCCAGAAACTAATTTTATGGCACTAAAAACGACTGAGCTATAAGCTAAAGGTGTCTAAAGGTAAATGTAATACACACAAATGTGCTACAGAATTAAAAAAAACTTTTAATTAAATAAATACTTTTATGTAGCCTCCTGGAAAAGTCCTTCACTGCTGTCTTCATCTTCCTCCTTCAACATTAAAACCATTGAATCTGTCCTCTTCAGTGTCAGAATTCACTTTCTCAGTCTCTCTTTTTTATTGTCACTCTCAGTGTCACTTCCGTTTAAAGGCAAATTAGCCCTAGAGCTTGTGCTATCCTCTTCATCACACAGTAGTCCAGCCTTTCAAAGCCGGTTGCCGATAGTAGATTTTCCTAACATTGCTGTCAAAATCCTTTACAACTTGAGGAATAGTTGATAGACTGATTGCCTTCAACTTGAATTGCTGTATCATAAGTGTTTCCCAGTGCTTTTTTCCATTAATGTGTGTGCATGAAGTGCAAAATGACATTGAAGAGAGGAAAAAGAGGAAGAAAAGAACAGTAGTAGGAAAAAAAGTGTAATTAAAAGATCTTAAAGGTGATGGTGTGCATGTAACGTCTTTAAGTAACTTCATTTTTCTCATTTTGCTTGGGAAGTCTGATCTTTGATGTAATAATAATAATAAATTTAATTTATAACGCACTTTACATCAAATAAATGATCTCAAAGTGCAACAGTTACAATAAAAGAATACAAGTTAACAGCAAGTGTCGCAATAACACAATAAGAAAATCTAAAAAAAAAGTAAGTAAGTAAGATATCATACTATGTGAGCAATTTCGGACCAGATATTGTCGCTTTTGTTTGATTCGGCCGCTCTGACAAAGTGTACTATGAAAGATGAGTTGAGAGTAATAGAGGGAGTGAGCGCTCTCTCCTGTAGTGCAGCATGAGTGCAGGGAATACTGTAAAGGAACCTATACACTGCACAAAATGTGTGTGTGAACTTTTTTTTTTTTTTTTTTTAATCCACACCCTCTTGTGGTCCAAGTGATTGCATTCCTCATCAAAGCCGCAAAACGCTTGAGCCGAGAAATAAGGCCTCTAGATCTTCCAACACAGGTGGGCAATGCTACTAAATATATATATATATGTATATATAAAGTACATCAAGAAGAATGAAACGCTTCCTTCTATCTGCTCCTCGGGCCGCCGCTTCTTCTTTCAGGTGGAACGCTCATTAAAAGACGGCCGTACAGCAGGTGTTTGGTCACGCGGCGTTGAAGGAGAGGATGCTTGAAGGGACGGGAAATCACAAAAGAGCATCGTAGCGCCGGCGCAGGCATGCACAGGTGGGTGAAAAGCAGAACACACACACACACACAAAAAGATGTGGCTGCATTTACGTCAGTCACAGGACACCCGCCTGGTCATCACACTTTGTGAAAGATCCTCTGCTATGTTCAAGTACCGCCAAGATCCTCTATATATAACAGGATGCTGTCCTTCATGCTGTGTAGCTCCATTATGGTAATGAAATACAGGCGGTAAAAAGTGACAATAGTCGCCATTTCCTGTCTCCTGCTCTAACTTCATGCCAATCCATAGGTGAGCTGATATTATAGCAACCGTTTGCAAAGGGGGCTGCTATTTTTACCCACAGACGCCACGTCCCCTTTCCTTGGGCACATTCAATTTCTTTACCTACTTTCTTTCTGCCCGCCGTCCCCTCGCGTTCCAGCCCCAGCCCGCCTGATTCAATTAATATTCAAGCAAAGTACAAAAATCAATTTATCATGCCTGAGACTCTTTTGTGAGGCGGTTTACACACAGCGGCTACGTGGCTTATCCCAGATGCTGCGTCAGCGCTCGGCGACATGCCGCATGACGGGTGTTTGTGCAGTGTTGCTCGTGAGTGGGGACCACTTGTTATTCCCCGGGTTAGAGCTCACTGAGGCCTGCATCTTTTGTGTGTTTACAGCTCTGGGGGCTTGTTGCCTCCCGACTACAAGGGAAGCTGATGAATAAATAACATCTCTGCAGCTCCCTCGGAAAAGAAAGGCCTTGAAGTTTTGTGCAAATGCTTCTACGGTTACCACTGGATGTGTATATGTGTGTGTGTGTGTTGTTTGTGACCGCACGAGGCACACAAAAGGAGTGTGTTTGTGTCTTCAGCATCTCTCAACGGGCCCGGGACTCGCCTTCATCTGGCGGATTCCCGGCCCCTCTTGGCAGGAAGCCGTCAGAGAGTATTCTCTCTCCGATGGAGGGGAAACATCCTCTTTATCTTGCACATCAGTGGGAGTATGCGGGGTACTATGTGTGTGTGTGTGTGTGTGTGTGTGGATGGAACTCTCCGGGAGAGAGCGCTGAAAAGGCGGGATGCATTTACTGCCATTTCCCCATGAGAGACCTTCATTAACCCTTAACCTACTAATTAAACACACCAAAGTAGCCCTAATGGGTCTTTGGCAGCAATGCAACAAGCAGGAAATGAAATGATTCCTACATTAGCAAAGAATGAGCCTCCAGTTGGCACTACAGCAGGCTTGGTCTCCAGGGGGGGTCGGGGGGTGGGGGGGGCAATGGTGTTATTTACACTGCATTATGTGCCATTAAGTGGCTGTGCTCAATTAAAGAAGCAGCCTCCATAGTTTTAAAATGATGCATCAAGGCAAAGCAAAACATCTAATCAAAGATCCTCTATATCAGTGATTCTCAACTGCTCACTCTGTTACCAAATTATGAGAATTATTTCAATTCATTCATTCATTCATTTTCTACCGCTTATCCTCACGATGATCGTGCACACCCTGGACTGGTGGCCAGCCAATCACAGGGCACATATAGACAAACAACCATTCACACTCACATTCATACCTATGAACAATTTGGAGTCGCCAGTTAACCTAGCATGTTTTTGGAATGTAATAATAATGGTTTAATTTCATTTGAACATGCATCAGATTACAATTGAATGCATCACATAATCAGTTCACAGTTCCACATGTCCAAAAGGAGTAGGAAGACGCAAAGCTTATTAAATCCTACCCCTCCATCTGGTACTTTTACAATCAGTAACTGTTACATTTGTTCACTTCCTGCTTTCCTAATATAATGTAATGTTTTTATTATTTCTTTTATTAATTTTAATTTTAATTTTTTTATTTATTCATTTTATTATGTATTTGACACTTTTTCCCTAATATAAAAAACTTTTCATATTAATATTTTTGACTATAATAAGAAAATAATAAACACAAATTCATAAAATTCATGCTGCTTTTTTAATTTTCAGTTATTTCTACTTCTAAATTTACTCTAAATTATGAGTATGTAATTAGCTTACTGACTTTATTCAGTATATCAGTAAGTGTTACATTTGTTCACTTCCTGCTTTCCTAATATAGTTTTTTTTTTAATTTAGTTTTTTGTTTGTTTTTAATTTTATTTTATTAATTATGTATGTGGGAGATGCAAGGTATGTGAGACATATATCCCAATGTGGGAGGAAACCGGAATACCTGGAGAAAACCCACGCATACACGGGGGAAAACATGCAAACTCCACACAGAGATGATTATTTTAATGATAATATTTAATTATTTTAAAGGGACTGTCTTCAACACAGTCTCTTTACGAAGCATTCTAATCTGCAGCAGCGGTCTCGGACGGACGCACATTAAAGTCTCTACTCAAAGTCCTTACATGAGCTTGACAAAATGGCTGAAATGTTTATCCAGAGACGAGATCAGTTGGACACACCTTTCCGTATTTTTAATCATTGAAGCAATTGGTTGTCACAGAGCTCGACACGGGGGCTTCAGTCCACCCACTATAAGAGTCAAAAGACTCAAAAGTAAAGACTCAAAAGTATATCCTACACTCGGGTCCCACCCTTGCAGGGGTGGGACCGCTCTCCTACGTGTAGCAGTGGTGTGTCTGCTTCTATCTGCTTCACATTCTGTGAGGTACATTAACAGAAATTTTTACTTCTTTTTCCCAGACAAAGACATCGGACTCACCGAAAACTGCTCCCGACCCACTAGATGTTCCTCTGTACGATTTTGGTAAGGAGCTAACATCTGGCATCTTCCTTCAAAATAAGTTTGGTGTGTGTCCATGCAACAAGCAGGAAATAAAATCATTCCAGCATCCAGTTGGCAGTACAGCTAGATTTGTCCCCAGCGGCTGCGTTGACAGGGGGTGGAATGGTGTTATTTACATGCATTATGTGCCATCAAGTGGTTGTGCTCAATTAAGGAAGCCAGCAGAATGGTTTTAAGTCTCGCTAATAGGGTGTAATTCCTTTTGTATCCATGCGCAACAGCGCTACGGAGGAACCAGAGGGGGGGCAAATCCGTATCATCAGCAAAAACAATGCTTCAATTAAGCAATTAGCGGGGAACAAACTGGGCAGCGTTCCAAGGCACCGTGCCAAGGGGGCTTGTCGCTTTCATTACAGCCACATCAAACGCACACAGAGCGGGAAAGAGGCGGCGGCGTCGTGTTGGGCCAGATGTGCTTTTTCGAGGCCACATGTTCGGTCAGGGCGGAGGAAGAGGAAGAGGAGGAGGAGGAGGAGGAGGGGGTGTGCGAGTGCCAGCTGCTGCCAGGAAGAGGGGTGGCAGGATGGCGGCCTCTTCGCTGCCATCTGATTAATTAAGACTTGAAAGGGGCCCAGTGGCAGCAGGGTTTTAATTGTGGTAATTGGGGTTAATAAGGTGCCATTACACGCACTGATCACAAGTATTGTTTCAAGCAGACGGCCAAATTGAGCGAGGTTAAACACCGGCACGGTGGGGGGGGGGCTTGGCATCGGTACATGCATGTTAACAGCATATTGGGGATTTGGGGGGAATGCATCTATTTGAGGGGAATATGTATGATTTGGTTTATTTAGGGATGCATGGTAATTATTAGACCGATGATTATCATCAGACCGATAAATCTGATCTAAATAAAAATAGCTTTGGGGGCGAGATTATCTGTAAATCAAGCGCTCCTTTTTTCTCCTGCCTGTAACGTTAACATTCATGTGACATTTCTATTGATAGCTGTACCAATTCCTTTGTGATGACAATGGAAAAGTACACAAAAAACCTTATCAACCACCTGAAAAGTGCATAAAACTTGCAAGCGTGGTGTCATACCAACTGCACCGCATCATGTGTCTAAATATTGATCCACTGTGATTCTCTGGTTCGAATGATCCCGAGTTCAATCCCACCCTCGGACATCTCTGTGTGGAGTTTGCATGTTCTCCCCGTGCATGCGTGGGTTTTCTCCGGGTACTCCGGTTTCCTCCCACATTCCAAAAACATGCTAGGTTAATTGGCTACTCCAAATTATCAATAGGTATGAATGTGAGTGTGAATGGTTGTTTGTCTATATGTGCCCTGTGATTGGCTGGCCACTGGACTGGTCGGGAAAGTAAGTATTACATGTTATCATGAATGTGCCTGTTAGTTCAAAGTGACAGGATGGTCATAAAACCATAAAATATTGTTGGAGGTAGGCTGAACAGCGATCGAGTGATTAGCGCGCAGACTTCACAGCTAGGAGACCCGAGTTCAATTCCACACCCGGCCATCTTTGTGTGGAGTTTGCATGTTCTCCCCGTGCATGTGTGGGTTTCCTCCCACATTCCAAAAACATGCTAGGTTAATTGGCGACTCCAAATTGTCCATAGGTATGAATGTGAGTGTGAATGGTTGTTTGTCTATATGTGCCCTGTGATTGGCTGGCCACCAGTCCAGGGTGTACCCCGCCTCGCGCCCGAAGACAGCTGGGATAGGCTCCAGCGGTATGGAAAATTAATCAATGAATGACTACGTTGGTACAACATAAAAAAAATGAAAAAGATGACAATGAATTGTGCAATAATAGCCCTTTAAGGGTAACCATAACGGGGGTGTAGCTCAAGGTGAAAAAGGGTTTGACACCCCTGATTTAGCATCTTCCTGGACCACTTGAACCAGGAATGTACACAAGTGAAGCGTATGTACATGAAATCGCGTACTCTATAAACTCCCAGTCACACTTTGATATAATTTAGAGGATACTAGTGTATCTTTCAGCCGGGACATTATCGCTCCTCTCAGTCATTGTAAAAAGTTGTTGTATAGAAAACAATCCAGCATCTCCAGCTGAGTGATTTGAGCAGTGGAAGGTCTTCTTCACCTGCTGACAGTCAGCACAGAGACGGAGACGGCTCGCTCCTGATGTCCTATAGCTTCCTGTCAAGTTGCCCGATGGTGAGACGGAGGGATGCCAGGCCAATTAATCAAAGTCAGCTATGGCTGGATGCCTGGAGTGACTCACACACAAGCATGCACACATGCACACACATACACACTCGGCTACTGTAGTGTATTTCAACATAAACACACACACACACAAGAAAAGTAGTCCTATTCTTATCAACGGGATGCAAAAGCACCTCTGTCTCTCCCCATGCGCCCTCAAAACGCACATATCATCTCCCTCGCTCCTCTTCAAATCTGCCAAAGCGGCACTTTTGCTGAAAACGAGAATTTAAAGGATTTTGCCGTCACTTGATGTATCGCCAGACATGGCGTAGTTGCTCACCTCTGCACTTTTTATGCTCATTTGCACTACTGGGGACACACTTGAGAGATGTTTTGGCTACACGATTACGTGTCTCATACAAAACCGCATGTGCAGACCTACAATCAAGTATAATGTCAGTCATTTGTCAAAATAATGGGAATATGAAAGCAACTTTAAACTGTGAGCTTTGAAATGATGGCAAAAATGCAACATTTTTAAGGTAACATTTTGTGGCCACTTTTGGCAGCGCCTCCTTTCACTGCCTTTTGGATATCATGTTGCTTGAAAAAAATAAAATAGTTCATAAAATGAATTTCCTTCAGAAATGATCACATTTATCTGTCCATATATCACTATATGGACAGTTACTATGGTACACATGATGTCATTGTATGGTCATATCACCTCGTACTTCGGTACGAGACAAAAAATTAAAAAAAACAACAACAACAAAAAAACCTTAAACTGTATTATGGAAAGCAGGAAGTGAACAAATGTAACAGTTACTGATTCTAAAAGTACTAGATGGAGGGGTAGGATTTAATAAGCTTTGCTTCTTCCTACTCCTTTTGGACATGTGGGACTGTGAACTGATTATGTGATGCATTCAATTGTAATCTGAATGAAATAAAACCATTACCATAAATAAAACCATTACATATCCACGCAAGGTGTAGCTAAAAACAGGAAGTTACTGTTCCCTTTGACGCTGTCATACTTATTTATATATGCTGTTCACGCTTTCCGTCCATTAATTTCTATGCTGCTGATCCTCATTTGGCTCGTGGGTATGCTGGAGCCTATTCCAGCTGACTTCAGGCAAGCACCCTGGACACCCTGTTTTTGGAATGTGGGAGGAAACGCAGTACCCGGAGAAAAAACACAAAGATGCCCAAGTGGAGAACCCAGGTCTTCCTGATCTCTGACTGTGTGGCCTACATGCTAACCACTCCACCACCGTGAGGCTACTCTAACGTTTTGTCCTTGGTAAAGAGATACACCACATCTCGTTTTTAAAAGATACCGATACTTTCTGCTTCTCAAAACCGATATAGTACCGATAACTATAGTTTGTGCACACCTAAGAAGAGGTAAGAAGAACTCAAAGGTGCACTGTATTCGGGCACATGTTCCGAGCAGCCGATGTGATGCCATGGGGGTAGATCTTTGACACTTTCTAAGAAAATAGCTGTTACATAATACAAAACATACATATGAATATACTTGAGTTTGACACCTGTCCATTAGGGCCAATCATAGCAACGCTCAAATACCACGCCAGCATGTTTATGACCAGCATCAGAACAATCTGATGTTTCATGCGGATTTCTGGAAAATAATCCACATCCTCAAATAGAAGTGGAGGGTGAAGTTTGACCTTTAAAAGGTCAAAAATACATCAAATGGTTTTAAAGACGACTACATCTTCTGCTCCCTATGGTGCCCCCTCCCTCCAAGGACACGGGAAGCTCTAATGGCGTCTGCAGGGAGTCGGCATTTAGTGCATTTGCGCCACTGAGGTTAGACCGATCACTTTGTTTTTGCTGTGTTGTACAACGTTGTACAAGCAGCCATCTTTTGTTGAGTCCCCTTGTTGGATTGCTACAAAGCTAAGCTCGGATGCCGCAATCACCCTCCTGTTGCATCATGGGAAGTAAAAATGCACAACTTTTTTCCGCACCTCTTGAGCTCAAGCAGCGGAACAATAGCTGGAGATGGAGTGGGGTCCTGCACAACACACAATGACCTTTAAAAAGACAATATGCTAATAAATAGCAGTGGCGAGGGCGCCTCGGCACTCCACACAAAGGGACCTTGGGAAACGGGCAGCGTTTTAATCAGGTACGACTTTTTTTTTTCTTTTTTAAAAAGAGCCCGTGGCCACATAATTGATCCCAAAAGGTAGGTCCTCCTGCAGAACCTTGGGATGACGTTCTGTTACTATAAAGAACTAATGGCGCTCTTTGTTTTGCACTCCGGGAGGATGGATGGAAGAAAGAAGCGGAGGGGCGGCGGCGGGGGGGTTTAAATCTACTATATGTTCTCTAAAGGCCACAAATGGTGAGCATTTTAATGATGGAAATGTTTTGATGTTTGACACCAACCGAATATGGAAAAAAAGAGAGGGTTGAGTGTGTTTAGCCCCTCCAGTGATGATGCATAGGCAAAACGACTGAATCAGTGTTATTACTGACTCGGCTGGAAACAATTGTGTCCTTTTAGGCAAAAATCTGCCTGGAGATGTGAGAATATGTCAATGTATTTAAATGATATTATTGTACAGAATGGACCGTCCCTCCAATTATAGCATTGACAATAGAAACTGCTTGGTTTCATTGGTTGACCTTAGTGGAGTAACCATGATTTCTGCTTGTATAAATGGTCAAGTGGACTCCACTATCAGGAGTTCTGATAAAACTTTCCAGAACTGCTACCACTATTTCATTGAATACTAGGTTACGAGTACATTTGGAGTATTCGCTACCCTAAAACCATGACCATGACCCTCCCTTTCCAGTACAAGCACTGATTTCCAGATAAAAATGAGATAAGCGAGCAGGGAGTCCGCCAGCGGTTCGCAACGTCTGCCAGTAGTTGTCAAAGCAACCGCAACGTAAACACACGTGAACCCTTGGCAAAACTAGGGGGGGGGGGGGGAGGGACACGTCTGGGCTTAAACTGTGGTCTGCGCTGATTACAGGCTTGCAAGATGCTGCTGATTCCGTCAAAGCCAAACATGACAAGGAGGCGGGATCATCTGACTCGCAGCTGTCAGGAGAAACCACTATATGTCGCTCCTGGCCTCTAGCTTAGCTTTGAAACTCTAAACAAATGCAGGTTCTCAAGTTCCCTACTTCGAAATGTGTCTTAGGTAAACTTGTGTATGTGTGTGTGGTGGTTTTGAATGTCTGCCCCCCACCCCCTCGATATAACCGAGGGAGGCGATGTGTGGAAAATAAATCACGTAATTGCGTTACACTTTCCAACGACACTGCACGGAGATCATCTTTCCCAGCTGGGTAAACACATCGCACGCGGCGCAAACATCCAGTTAAATGTGAAATATTACACCGATCAAAGCGTGATAGCAGCCGGGAACACAAAGAAAGCAAAAGTGAAGCCAGACGAGACCAAAGACACACTACAGTAGGGCTTTCCATCATGGATGCTTGGTCAATTCTCTGATATGTGTAAGTATGTTTGGGCTGAAAGTAACTAAAAAGCTTTAGAAAACCTCGTAAAAATGTGATGTTGACACTTACAAGCTTATAAACTGGACAGAGAATGCAAATTTAAGACAAAACTGCTGTAGAAATATATTGAAATGTAGTACAAGAAGAATACCAGCAATACTAATAGTGAGTATGCTAACAGTACCCACTTGATCTATCTTGTTAACATGGGAACCTCACACACTTTACCTGACGGGTGCTAAAGTGCTAAATCCCAATGTGAAATGCTAAATGCTAACAGTCAAGACTTGAGCACAGGAAGCACAAAAGCTAAATATTTCTAAGGATTATAGTACATTGTAGTCAAGTAGCATATATATTATGAAATTGGATAACATGCTAACATTTCGTATGCTAACAGATGAGAGTGTGAGTATAGACAGCGCTAAAAACAATCCGTAAGGATTATATAGCATGTCCTACTGCTGTAGCATGCTAACAATGCTAATAAAGCGTGTGCTAGCAGCCATCTTTGTTAACATGGGAACGTCATACGCTTTACCCGACAGGTGCTAAATTGCTAAATCCCAATGAAATGCGAAATGCTAACAGTCAAGACTGAAGCACAGGAAGCACAAAGGCAAAATATTTGTAGTCAATACATTGACTACAATACATTATAGTCAAGTACCATTTCAAATATATTACGAAATTGGATAACATGCTAACATTTGGTATGCTAACATGAGAGTGTGAGTATAGAAAGCGCGAAAGACAATCTATAAGGATTATATGCATGCCCTACTGCTGTAGCATGCTAACAATGCTAAAAGAGTGTGTGCTAGCAGCCATTAAGATGGGAACATCATATACTTTACCAGACAGGTGCTAAAGTGCTAAATCCCAATACGAAATGCAAAATGCTAACAGTCAAGCATAAAGGCTAAATATTTCTAAGGATTATAGTACAATATTACATGATTATAGTTATTATACTACAGTGTAGTCAAGTACCATTTCAAATATATTAGTAAAGAAAGCGCTAAGCGCATGTCCTCCTTCTGTAGCATTCTAACAATGCTAATAGAGCATGTGCTAGCAGCCATCTTTGTTAACAAACGCTTTACCAGACAAGTGCTAAAATGCTAAATCAAGTTTGAAGTGTCATGAGATTAGATAACAGGCAAAGATGCTAAATAATAGCAATATAGCAACATAAAAACAGAAAGGCAATCCATCAGGATTATCTATCATGCCTTGGTAGCCAAATACCATGTTAAAAACACTACTAAAATGGAGCCATAACGTGAGTTTTGAAGGTGTAATGCTAAGGGTTTTAAGGATTAAATTCCAATGCTAACAGTCTGTATGCTAATCTGTAACAATACACAGAAAGTACAGAATGTGCTAAAGTAGGAAAGGGAAAATGTTGTTCATCAGAAATGTTCTATCAACCTGAGAGTTAGCAGGGTAAAAGTGATATTATTTTGATTGTAACGATTTTTGTATGAAATGACACTAAATGCTTGTGATTCTTCTTTGATTATGATCCATTGTTTTACAGCAGACTGATTTGTTAGCGTCTTAAACAAGCACATGATTAATGGACACTATGGTCAGATTAATTGTCAAAGGTAATTGTCAAATTGATAATCAAAGGACAAAGCCAGCTTTTAGCCAAGGCTTCTATGACGCTCACCTCGCCCGCCATCAAATATCAAATCCCATCGCTATACTTAATTGGCCAATATGAAGCCAAAGCATTGGAGGCTAATTCAAATGTCTTTCTCCGCGATGGATATGTGCAATTGTCCTCTTTTCCTCTGTTTTAATTTAATGCCACTCGGTGTATGTGATTGGCTCGGCGTCGCCACCTCAGCCAAGCGGGGTCACCCGCGCCATCACGCGCCGTAATTGAGTAGTTAGCGGCAATTTTCCTTACCCTGATTCCCATCTGCAAAATCCGAGGCCGGCATGGCAAGTAGCACATTACGACATAGCAGGCGCTATTGTGGCAAAAGTGGAATAACATTGTTTCGGCAGTTTGGGAAACTTCCCCAACACACACTGATACACACAACACACACACACACAGTGATGACGTGCCATTAACATATAGATAATTAGCTGCTCCCATCATCGCACCCCCGCCCTTCAACACCCTAATCCCCCTGACAAAGCCTTTTGACGAGTGCTATCACAAACACCACGTTGATGCCGCCGCCCTTTCTTTCACTCATAAATTCATTATGAGTGAGATCAATTATTACCTATTGTTCTAATTTGTTTTGGCGCCGAATGGTTAGGCTAATTTACAGTGACACGTGTCCATCACGAGGAAAATGAAATAAAGGACCGGGGTCAAACTGTCACCGCCGCTATCGCCGTCTTTAGAGGCCATCTTGTTTGGCTTATTCACCGTGACGCACTTCCTTTCATCGCGAGAAGCAAGATGAAGGCGGCGTGAGGATTTACGACGGCGTAATCCACCGGCGGCGCCTGCTCGTTGTGTATGTTCTGCGAGAGGAGGCCCGCGCGGAGCGGTAAACTAATGGAGCGGGCGGCGTGCTAACTCCGACTGTGAGAATTACGACCATCTTAAAGCTGTTTCAGGGACAAAGATGAATATAAAATTAGGATCCGGATCACTAATGGCTGCTTTATTGCACTACAGGAGCTCATATCTCACTGCAAGTCTTCCAAAACGAAAAAGAAAGCCTGTTTTTGAGCAAATATGATGCATTTTGTAATTACTTTCATGCACTACATCAAAAAGTGCAGTAATAATACTTGTAATATAATCGTCCTAATGTGTGTTTCATTCATTATTGATCTGATGATGTGTTCATGACAAGCTCCGACGGGGAGATTCAAGGTTTTCATTACAGAGACGGCAGCCCAAACAAAAGATAATTAACATGAAGAGGGGACGTAGCAGGACCAATCCCCAACGCCTCCCTTGTCTGACGTCATCATCCACCCCCTCCTGAATGCTCCACGCCGCCGCCGGTCAAACAACATAATTACTAAGACCTAGAGGAGGAGGAGGAGGAGGAGGAGGAGGAGGGGGCGGGATTTAATTTATCCTCCTATATATCTCATTTCTCCTCTTTCAAACTATCGTCTCATCTCAAGCTTCGTGTCTGGAGATCTGAACACACACCCTGCAGGTCGAAGGTGCTTTGAACGGAAGGGAAAACATGACAAAATGATTTAATTGTGCACGCCAATCAAGCGGATCTGACAGAGGTATCACATTTATGTTCATAAATATTCATATGATGACCTCCAATACAAGTATTAAGCCTGGGGTCCGCAAACAGAAAATATATAGGACCTCCTTCGACGATTTTGTAAGAATTCATACTATTTTACGTTCAAAGGGACAATCGTTCTGAATCCAAAATGCTAATGCTAAATGAAAAGTGCCACAAAAATGGCCGACATGACAGTAGAAATGCTATATCATGCAAATAGTACTGATAAAAAATATATAATCTTTTCACTTTTTCTACATTTTGTTTGTTTCTGCAACATAAACGGCTCACATGATAATCAACCTTTAAATTTTCCACATTTTCCACAAAGATGGCTGACACTGGGTGACACTCTAACTTTACTATATTAAGTCAACAATACCCACAAATGGCATTCAACCAATTGTGTTTCTCCACATTTTATGTCACAGCTAAATATAAATATTTATTAATGTAAGCCTTAAATGGACACCGGCAACTGTTTCATCAACGTATTCCACCAAAATGGCTGACATGACACCATATATTTTATGCTACATAAGCAGGACCAATAAAAAGCATAGAAAGTTTTCATTTTCTACACGTTTTAAATTGTACCTAAATATCAAAATTATTTTAATGAACCCTGAAAAACACAAAAAATTAACACTGGCAACTGTTTGTTTCCACAAAAATGGCTGACACGACACAAAAAATTATGTAAATAGTGCTGATAAATAGAATAGTAACATTGATTCAATCTCGTGGGGATTAGCAACTCTTCCTGCAGTGTATTCCACAAAAATGGCCGGCATAACACATTCATTCTACTGCTTAATCCTCACAAGAGTGAGGATTAAGGGGGGTTGCTGGAGCCTATCCCAGCTGTCTTCAGGCGAGATGCGAGGTATACCCTGGACTGGTGGCCAGCCAATCACAGGGCACATATAGACAAACAACCATTCACACTCACATTCATACCTATGGACAATTTGGAGTCGCCAATTAACCTAGCATGTTTTTGGAATGTGGGAGGAAACCCATGCAGAGATGGCCGAGGGTGGAATTGAACTCGGGTCTCCTAGCTGTGAGGTCTGCGCACTAACCACTCAACACAAAATTGCAAAATCATATAAATATTGCAGATAAAACCCTTTGACCTTTTCCATATTGTATGTTACAACAACTTTTTTTTTTTTTTAATATTCCACAAATATGGCCGCCATGTCGCCACAAGAATAATCAATTCAACTTCCAAGTGAGCATGATTATCTCTGCAAAGTCATAATCTTTGCCATTGGAAGTCCTGACATGGTACAGGTGTACCTAATGTTGTGGTCAGCGAGCCACAGGTCAGCACTGAGTCACAGGTGGAGGCATGCCCACCGAAAGCTCCGCAGCAGTCGTCTGCGACTGTCTCCTCGCCACCGAAAGCCAAGTATTTTTATTAAGGAGTGGGGACAGCATTCATTTTTTAAAACCTCGTCAATAAAATATCATACGGTCGCTCCACATTCCTCAGAATTATAATGACATAAATATTTAAATTTAAATGCATTCCGCGCACGCCGCTTTTTCTCTTCTTCATGACGGCATCAGATCTCATTTTCTACTTAAGCTCCTCCATCATGTTTATGCATATCCACATGCATGATACATATCTCACTTTCTTTCTTTTCTTTTTTTTTTTTTAAAGCTTCTTAATGCGGGCCAGATAATTTTGCTTGACTTTAATGGGGAATGACTCCTCATTGGCACGCTTTTCTCTTTTACGACAAAAATAAAAAATATATGATCAAATGACCCTTTCATGTGGAGCAGAGGCTGTTTTTGAAAGTTGGCCGTCGCTGGCGAGTAAATAGATCAAAAAAAAGAAGCTGCAACTTTGGATCCCACAGTAGTTTTGAAGCATTCAGTAATTGGACACATTTAATTGATATCCCTCAACATCGTAATTAAGATGCAGGGGGAGAAATCTTGCACAAGGGGGGAGGAAAGCAGATCTTGTGGAAATCCTGTTAAACGAGTGAATAGCTGATGCAAGACCGTATTGGCAATGTTAACGTGTAGCATCATGTTCCATCACTTAGTCCTTATGAGGCAAGAATGGACCCTTGTGATCTATCTCGCTTATCTATCTATGGCTTCCTTCCCTGCCGCATGTCTTTTCCTGACGTGCTGCACGACAAGACGTCTCGCTTGGACTTCCAGGACGACGCTAATTGAGGAAGACGTTAAAAACTCACTGCTGTCAGTCCAGATCTGTGCTTTGTAAAGATTGGAAATACATTTTCCAGATCTCATGACTGGTGATGCGCAACGGCGGTATTTGTAGTGTGACTTAATTTTAGATGCACTGATATGAGAAAATGAAGACTAATGTCATGTTGGATTGTAATCACATGCAAATATGAGCCATACGGCTCAGTATGATGGTAAACAACATTGTGATATATTAGTGCTACCTGTTGAGCTTTGAAAAAAAACTAATGGAATACAATAATTCGAAAAAAATGACATTTCTAGTTCACAGTGCCAGCCATGACAAACTAACTCACAGCTCAGCCTTGTTTCCGGAAGTAACATAATTGGGGTGAAACCTCTCAGCTAAAGTAAAGTAAACCAGATAGTCATCATTCCAAAATGTTGAGTTGCTGCTGGATGTTCACAGTAGAGAAATGTTTAATACAACAATGAGTGAACCAAGTGCAGCAAACTAGAAGCAGATGGACGCCCACCTCCAGTTCTGTTCATGTTCTGTCAATGACGACCACTTCGTAGGAACACCTTTACATGAAGCCTTTGAAACTATGATATAAATCACAAATACTGATAAAGTTAATCTTCAAACAGTTAAAATAATGCATAAGTGTACTAACATTTAACTGTGTACTAACCAATGAATGTTGTATTTTGGTGTGTCTTTTATTCTGTTTACTTGCTCTATTCAACTTCATTCTTTTGTAAAGTGTCTTTGAGTATCTTGAAAAGCGCTATACAAATAAAATGTATTATAAGGCTAAAAATAACCAATTCACTGAATGTACTGCAAAAAAGGTCAGTAAGGATAATTCATAATGCCGCCTACAGAGAACATACTAACTCCTTATTTCTAAAATCAGAAATACTTAAACTTGCTGAAAAATTTTAAATTTATTTTTTAAATTTATTTTCTAAATTTATAATTTATTTATAAATAATTAAATACAATTTAAAATTTAAAATCTTGAATTTTAAATTTAGAATTTAGAATTTTAAATTTTAAATTTTAAATTTTAAATTTTAAATTTAAAAAATAAATAAATAATAAAAAACTTAAACTATATTTGGAAAGCAGGAAGTGAACAAATGTAACAGTTACTGATTGTAAAAGTACCAGATGGAGGGGTAGGATTTAATAAGCTTTGCTTCTTCCTACTCCTTTTGGACATGTGGAACTGTGAACTGATTATGTGATGCATTCAATTGTAAACCATTACCATTACCATATAAATGCATTTTCTGACGGTACACAGCAAAAACGGAGAACGATCGCTTTGTGAATGTTGGCACAAGAGAGGAAGTCTTGTTTACATATTGTCTTCTAAACACTATTCCACTATAGTGACAAGACTGTAAAGCATTATACATGTTTAGACGACGATGTTTGGCAGCAGTGACGGCAGCGAACATTCATCCTCAATGTGTAATACAATAAACGGGTTATGAAAATCCCTTTTACGCTCATTAAGAAACCCATTTAAAACAATAATTGAAGCATTCTGTGTTTTCAAGGCGACCAATCAAAAGTCCATATTCTGCAACTTCCCTATTTCATGCTCCTCAGAAACTATTGACACATATTATAATCAACAACTAAAGATTATAAAGAACCTTTAAAGTGGACTATGGTGGATCGGGCAGGTCAATATATAGAGGTCAATATATCGCTGTTCTTCCAGGTAGCATGGCATCAGGCTGCTATAGGGAGCTGAACGCCATGACAAGAGGCTAAAGAGGGGCCGAGCAACACCAAAGAGACTAGATCAATTCCGATCTCCTTGATCCCGTGACCCCCCAGAGTCCTGAGAGAGAGAGAGAGAGGGAGAGGGAGTCTCAGACGGTGTCTCAGCCGAGTGTGACGATGCTGGGTGACTTTGAAGTCGGTTCGGGAGACGGCGGTTGCTACTAGCTAAGTGTGTGTGTGTGTGTGTGTGTGTGTGTGCCCCCCGGTGTGTGCGCCGGGCCTGTGGAGAGGACTGGGAGGGTTTGAGGTAAATGACGGTAACAGAGTCGCATCCGTAGATAGAACAAGAGACAGAGGCCTGCTTGTTTGTTGTCTGGCTAACGAGCTCTCGGGGTCCATTAATGAGAGGACTGCATCCATTACCATCATCATTTCAAAAGGACGATCCTGGCTCTAAACACACACACACACACACCATTTCATCAGCATCATGTAGTGGGGGTTCAACGCACAAAACTTCACTTTGTAGTACGGTTCACTCGTGTAAAACATGTATTTATACTGCTTTAGAAAGCTAACTAATGTGGCTGTACGTGTTACTTGTTTTAGTACATGGGTGTCTTTTGTTTGAATTGGCAAAAATGGAAAAATGCAAAAATGCAAAGATGCTAGCATCTGTGGAACACAGGTGCGAACAAGATGGCAGCCACACTGATGTAATGACTCCATCTTCATCGCATACACATGAATGGATGAGTGACAGTGAGACAGTACGCTGGTCTGATTCTGATGAGAATTGGGCTCATGAAAACAAGAGTGGGGTAAGTCACCATTGATGCACTACACTTAATTACAACTTAATTACCAAAAATCTCAACTATCCTTTTAAGTCGCTGTGTGATGAGTTTAGTGTTCTTAGTCAGTCAGAACTCCTGACATTTCCAATCGGTTGACTCACTGATAGCTTGTGAACGGCTCTTGCAAAAAAAAAAAATATTAGTAGTAGTTCGAAGCTGCACGGTGATCAAGTGGTTAGCACGCAGCTCACAGCTAGGAGACTTGAGTTCAATTCCACCCTCGGCCATCTCTGTTTGGAGTTAGCATTTTCTCACCGTGCATGCATGGGTTTTCTCCAGTTTTCCTCCCACATTCCAAAAACATGCTAGGTTAATTGGAGACTCCAAATTGTCCATAGGTATGAATGTGAGTGTGAATGGTTGTTTGTATATATGTGCCCTGTGATTTGCTGGCCACCAGTCCAGGTTGTACCTCGCCAGAAGACAGCTGGGATAGGCTCCAGCACCCACATGACCCTCGTGAGGATAAGCGGTAGAAAATGAATGAATGAATGTGTTACGCCGGCCATTTTTGTGGAATACGCTACAGGAAGAGTTGCAAATACCCACTAGATTAAATCAATGTTACTATTCTGCAGCACTGTTTACATAATTTTAGTGTTATGTCAGCCAGTTTTGTGGAAACAAAACAGTTGCCAATGTTAATTTTTTGCGTGTTTCAGGGTTCATTTAAATAATTTTGATATTCAGCTACAACTTAAAACAACTTAAAGCAACCTAGCACCACAGATAGATTGCGGTCTTGTGGGAAACACTGCAACACATTGAAGATAATAGAGAGACACTAAGGGGGTCCAATGTGCAGCAATTAAACTATACACACATACAGTATGTACCTACATCACATTGACATTACTGATAAAAGACTGCATCTTTATATGTGCTGTATGGGGTCCTCACTGTATAAAACAATTTGGTCACCCCTGCCTGTCTGGAGGCATGAAAGAAAAAAAAAATGCATAATAGCACGAAGGCAGCAGACGAGGACATATTCCATTTTCATTGCCTTCCCCACCTTTTGCGGCGCGCCATCAAAGGACCAATTAAGGTGCCAGTGAAGGCCGTCAAGGTTGCACTGGAGGTCCTGTCAGCCCTGCCCTCACTGCTGCTGACACCGGTGACAAGGACCTCTTACTGCTTGCCTGACACCGTCGCTCACCCCCACACTTTCCCCAAAAATATGCATTTCTTGAAATATGCTTCTTTATTTTAACATCCTTGCACTGCTTTTGTACAGTATACAGTCCAAAACTATTAAAAAAAAAAAAAAAACAAGAAGTCCAAAGTATCATGGTGGGATACAGGTAGAACTACTACATATTTTATATAGACAGCCAGAAAGCAAGACTCCTTCATCTAGTTTGATAACTTCTTGGCTGCACCGCCGCTCCACCCCGCATCTCCGCCCACTCTCACACCCCACCTCTTTGGAATTACTGAAATGTTAACGCGCCTCGGCTGCCTTTGATATTTAAGAAAAGGGTACAGATGTGCCGGGCGCCGTGGCCCAACTGGAAATGCAGGAGCTTTAATCTCACTCTTTGTCATGCTCCAAAGAGAACCACCTCGCTGTGTGTTTTAGTTTTTCTTTAGTTGGGTTCATGCGTACGGTTCGGCAGTCCTGCGTGCCCTTTTCTGATAACATTTAAAAAATATATATATTTTAAAAAAAAATGACATTTATTAAGGCGACATATTTTGAAAATGCAAACAAACTTCCTGTATTGCCGCCTGTCTCCTGGCACTCGTGCACCCAGAGGATAACAATGATAGCGTGGCACAAAGACAGCCAATCCACTCCCCGCTTCGACGTCCTCCTCTGGTATCTTTCTAGTGCAGTGGCCTCCGTTTACCACCATAACCCAAATTAGCAGGGCAGGCAATATCCTCTCCATCGTGCCACACTCTTAAGAGAGAGGGGGGGGGGGGGGTTGCAAATGTGGCAGAATTTTCCTCCCTGACTCTGTGACAGCGCTATCTGACAGCGTTTTACATCTCCCCCTGCTCTCCCCTCACTCCACTCGGCTGTCAGACAAAGAAATTAATACCCCCAGTGACTGTGTTTTAATTAAGCAATTTCATGCAAATTACACATTTTAGATTGTCAAATAATATACTGCGCAAAATTGTAGGCAGGCTGATCTGATATGCATGGAGTGTTATTCTTCCAGGCGCTGTGCATACATGGAAAATGAACAAAAATGCTAATTTCTAATCTATTATGCAAACAGTGGAGATACTTACGCAGATTTGCACGCCGTTCCCGCTTAAATGCGCCTCCTAAATTCTACGACTCGATTGCTCTTTCTATTGCTTTTTTTTTTTTTATTTGCCTATATTACAGTGATATTGTTCCACTTTCCAAGCGTGTTCTTACAAGCTGTAGCATTTGAAAAAAAAACAAAAAAAACGATATAGAGCACATGCAGGTTTAACAGAGCTCATTGACAGTGAATAATTAGGAGCAAATAATTTGACACCTAAAATAAAATGAAATATTCTCGTTTTCTAATGAAACACAGCTAATATTAGTCATCAACACATCTTACCACCCCCCATTAACTCAATTAACTTATTTGGATCGTGCATGATGTGCCGTATAATCGACTTTCTGGTTGGAAAGGGACTGTATGCTGCCTTTTCCTCCAGCTGCCTAGGGGGCGCTGATGTTCAAATATGCTCCAAGGATTATAAGCCGCCTTTTCCTGCTGAGACGTTGCAGGCCACACCCCATGCACACATGTCGGTGATGTTTGCTGGCACCTAATAATAGCAATTTGGCAAATGCATAGCCTATCATAATCGCCACATTTTGCGGATTCAGTTTCCCAGTTTTTCAAAACATAAGTATTAGCTGCCTAAATTAAACATTTTTAAGCATAATAGCAAAATGAACAAAAATACAAATGTAAGTCATTTATATATACATATATATATATATATATATATATATATATATATATATATATATATATATATATATATATATATATATATATATATACACACACACACTGGTCATTAGGTGTCCATAATGTTCCATTAAGAAGAAAATAGCCACAGCAGGAAGTACTACACAAAAAACAAATGTGAAAAAAAGAAGAGTCTACATTATGTATGTCTTATATGTCTTACTTTGTATGTCTTACTTTCTTTTATTACAGCTACTATATTGGGTAATAGTAATAAAAAGATGACTATAGGGGTGTTAGATCATGTCGAGAGGGCTCTAATAATGTTAAAAACTCAATTTGGAAAATTTTTGACAGGTTTTCTCTCATCTAACTACAAAAATATTTGGTTTATAAGAAAGGAATCGTACTTTGCGGAAATTCACTTATCACAGTCGGGTATGGATGAAATGAACAGCAATAAACGAGGGACAACTGTACAATGACGACAAATTGTTGGTCATAGCTAATTTTGAATAAAGCCGCCTTAGTGCATAAGTTAACTGAGCCTGGTGTTTCATCTAACGCTTATGATGGATCCTCCTGCCAGTTATTAAAGCTAGAAATAATACAAAAAGTCAGCAAAGTTAGCAGTAGTGCAGGACTTAACCAATGTTTGATTGCTCCTTCTGCCGGTTATTACAGCTAGAAATAATTCACTCAGTCAGAAAAGTTGCCTGGTGTGACATATAACCATTTTGATTTATCCTCCCACCGGTTATTAATGTTATTAATGGAGTTATTCTCCAAAAAATCAGGGAATTTGCTATTGTGCCGTATTGTATAATGAAGTGATGGTATGTAGAGGAGTTTGAGTACACAGACATGACACATATACTACAATATTTTCCTACTTTCCAAGCATATTCTTATGAAAGCAATATATGGAGCACGTATCGGCAGCTACGTATAGCTATGCACAGGTGGAAAAGACCTCATTGACAGTGAATAATAAGGAGCAACAAAGTTGACACCTAAAAAGAAATCTGCTTAAATATTCTCTTTTCTAATGAAACACAGCTAATATTAGTAATCCACACATCTCCCCCCCCATTAGCACAATGAACTTATTTGGAACTCATTATACTCCACAAGCCTTTCAGCACACTCCAATCGGTAATGATGACAAAATGAATATAACATTATACTTTATTATTATAGCCGCCTTGATTTAATCTCGGGTTGCCAGCGTATGAGTGTTCAGAAATGCCCCTCTTGGAAACGGCGGGTGTCAAAAGTCAGCGTGACATGCGTATCGACTCCAAAAAAGGAAAAAGAAAGAAAACCTTATTAACTGAAATCTCCAGGAGGGGCGCCTGGCCGTTTCTTTGTGATTCAAATCCATTTAATCAAAGGTTTGTTGCTATATGCCGCCACTTAATTGTGTATATTACAGCATACACGCTGAATTGCCATCCATCCTGGAGTAGTCCCTCTATTCTCCTGGATGAGGAACAAAAAGTAAAAATAGCAGGATAAGAAGGGAAGGCAGACCTAATAGTAGGGTATGGGGGTTTGTGGAGGCGCCTTATGCGTATTCACAACCTGGTACCATAGTCGTACAGTACAATAATCAAACTATTTCTTTTGTACAGTACAATGGAATTGGAGTAAATAAAGAAAAGCAGAATTTGAAGTAAACTATTTTTCTATAGCTAATATAAATGCTATTATTTTGGCAACATGTTGCAATATGAAGACCTTCTCTTTACTTCTCTGCAAAAAAAAGCTAATTTTCGCATTTTTTTTTAGCTGAAACCACCCTATGTTCTACTGATGATTTATAAAGACCCCTAAAGGCTAGAAACAAACTCTTTCTGATGAAAGAAGACAGTATAAAGGTATGCTTTTTCCACATTTCTGACGTATACATGCTGTTAGAATGTTGTATTTTTGTGTTAAACCCTGCCAAAGTTTCATATAATGAAGTTTACGCATTTGGAAATGAGCCCTGAAAGAAGTTTAGGATGGCTAAACTAAAGGCTCGGTTTTACCACTGTGATCTGTGGAATAAATAAAAAACAGACCATGTTGGAATTTCAAAAAAATACAGCTGGAATAGGTACGGATTCTGGAAGATCTAGAAAGCTTGTGGTGTGTGGTGTTGCTCTATAGGAGTCCACAACTCAATACAAAGGGCAGAAAAGGAGCATAATAGGTCCCCTTTAAAAAGTATCATTGACAAGCCGAATTTTAAAAATAAATAAAATAAATTAATAAAAAATAAATAATAATAGTAAATAAATAAATATTAATAAAACATAATAATAATAAATAAAAATAAATAAAAAATAAAAATAAAAATAAAAATAAATAAATAAAAATAAAAATAAAAATAAAAATAAAAATAAAAATAAAAATAAAAATAAAAATAAAAATAAAAATAAAAATAAAAATAAAAATAAAAATAAAAATAAAAATAAAAATAAAAATAAAAATAATTTATTCCAAAGTTTTCCAGGTAGGTATGTCATGGACAAGGCTGGGAACTTTGGCAAATTTGTACCGGTTTTGCATTTGACACCAACTGTTTAATTTGTTAAATACATATATGAATGTGTCTTGTTGCTCATTAATGACTGAAATAATCCAAATAGAAATAGGAAAGTTGCATCTAGAGTGCGCACACTTGACACCTAAATTCCGATTTGTTTGACTAGTCTGAGCATGACTTGTTGTGTAATCAATTTGTTTGCACCCTTAGTCAAAAAGTCAGGAAATCTGCAGAAGCAGAACAATGTAAGAGCACCACAAACAAACAAAGTGAGTGACAAACGAAGTGGACTAACCAGGACAGTCATTGCCATTAAGATGCCCCAAACAAGCACCCGGCCTGGACAACAATCAGACCCCATTGTTGCGCTCTCTCATTAAGTCCGGCCGGAGGTAAGCCGATTGATCAGCAATTCATTCTCACCAGCGTTAAATCGATTCCGGGCGACATGAAAAGCCTCATTTTTTTAAAAAAGCGAGTCAAAAGATTCATGAATCGCTTTGTAACGGCACATAATGCGCCTTGTTTGTGACTCAATGGTCAAACAAAATAAAAAGAAGCGGCGGGGGGGTGATTGCCGCAGGAAAGGAAGTTCATTTAAATAAAGACAATAGAGTTTCTTTAATGCCGTCTATACCTGTTTCGCTTCAAGTCGCCTCTTTTCTTCTTGGCTGCTTTTATGGGCCACTCGCAATTCTAAAGCCATCCACTCCAAGATAAATGACGGCGCTCATAAAGCTCATCTACTTAAATGCTGCACACTAATTAGCGTATAGCCTCGGTGGTACCTGCTGGTGCTGCACATCGCAAACAAACCCTATAGGCTATGTGTGTCACACCTAAGCGATCCATTACAGCTGGTATTGATTGACAAAGCCGCAACATAAAGTAATTATAATTGATTCCAGATGAGGCTCGCCATACACAGATCCTCCCTCATCCTCCATCTTACCGCTCGGAATCTGAATAGTGAGCGTGGGTAATTAGGTCACGCTGCTAAATTTTTAATGACCTCTGAAATCATATTCATGCTCACAGTGTGTCAGGTACAGCCAGCCCGGAGTGATACATCACCATTCCTATGACACCCACAGAAGGGTCCCAGACATTTAATTGTGTGACCTTTTCGACCAAGAGCCACGGGGAAGGGTGGGCTATTTAGTGGGAGGATGAGCGCGTCATAATAAAACAGACGTTCCTCACGTGTTCGCATTGTGTGGTCAAGTCTGAGGTTGACGGGCGGGGAAAAGGTCAGACGCGGAGACAAACGCAGGGAACGTGCTGGTCTGTAATTTGCAATGACAGGTGATCATCCTCTACGTGATGGAACATCTATGCACATCCGGGTAGATGTGGGAAACGCATCGGATTTCATCTTGTTACCATTTGTTTCATGGGCAACAGATTGTTTACCATAACACATGGTATCTCTCATAGGGGATGTACATCAGTACTTCAATTATTTCCTGTCATGCCCCCTTTAAGGGACAGAAATTAATCATTTATTTGTATTACCCAGACTGAACTTGAAACTGAAACCAAGGGTATTCAAGAAAGTACCCCCCTCCATTTGTACTATCCAGACTGAACTTGAAACTGAAACCAGGAAAATGCACAAAAATGGAGAACATCCAAGGGTATTCAAGAAAGTACCCCCCTCCACTACTGTACACCGTGGTTTTTGTATGCCCTAGTTTGCATATCATTCGCTTTTCTTAAAGTTTTTGATGAAATTTTGTCTGTTCACATACAATATTGCACATAACAAGCTAATCCGTTTGCCCTGTACTGCATCATTCGCATCAGATTTCACCTTGTTAGCATTTGTTTCATGAGTAAAAGATTGTTTACCATATCACATGGTATCTCTCATAGGTACTGTACACCAGTACTTTAATTATTTCCTGTCATGCCCCCTTTAAGGGACAGAAATTATTCATTTATTTGTACTATCCAGACTGAACTTGAAACTGAAACCAGGAAAATGCACCAAAATGGAGAACATCCAATGGTATTCAAGAAAGTACCCCCCTCCACTACTGCACACATTGGTTTTTGTATGCCCTAGTTTGCGTATCATTCGCTTTTTCTTAAAGTTTTTGATGAAATTTTGTGTCTGTTCACATACAATATTGTACCTTGTTAGATTTCACCTTGTTAGTATTTGTTTCATGAGCAAAAGATTGTTTACCATATGATATGGTATCTCTCATAGGTACTGTAGACCAGTACTTCAATTATTTCCGGTCATGACCCCTTTAAGGGACAGAAGTTATTCATTTATTTGTACTATCCAGACTGAACTTGAAACTGAAACCCAGAAAATGCACCAAAATGGAGAAGGGTGTTCAAGAAAGTACCCCCCTCCACAACTGTACACCTTGGTTTTTGGGAGAGAAATAATTCCATAAAAATACATCAGGTGTCAACTCCAATTTCACCAGGGTTAACCCTCTTCATATTAACCCTCCTTAAATATCACACATATCAAAGGCCGGCGTAAATAAGTCATGAGGAATATACAGTACTCTTCTTTTTGGTGCCCCAGCTGAATCAATTAAGCGTGCGAAGAAGGAAAGTGTTGACCCTCCGGTTTGGAGGTTTCCATCGGAGCGCAGTCAGCGGGAGGGAGGAAAACACTTGGGCGAGATAGCGGGAAAGTTGGATCTTCCGAGGAGATCTCAGAATGAAGCGGTTGGAGCATATCCAGTGGATATGCATAAACAGGGAGATGAGTGAACAGCGGAGGCAGATAAAGCTACACAAGGCTTGTCGGAATCCAGCAGCTTGGCCAGGTGATTTATGAGGATCCCCCACTTAAGACTTCCCTCCAAATCCTCATCCTGTAGCGAAAGAAGCCCATCGTTCAAATTGCACTACCTACATCCGTTTTGACCCGACCACAGTAACCACAAGAACCCAAATCTTGGTCCCATACGGAGAACACGGTCAAACTGCCTTTTACGGCATCATTTGTATCAGACAAGCTAATCCGTTTGCCCTGTACTGTATTATTCGCATCAGATTTCACCTTGTTAGCATTTGTTTCATGAGCAACAGATTGTTTACCATATGACATGGTATCTCTCATAGGTGCTGTACACCAGTACTTCAATTATTTCCCGTCATGCCTCCTTTAAGGGACAGAAATTATTCATGTATTTGTACCATCCAGACTGAACTTCAAACTGAAACCAAGGGTATTCAAGAAAGTACCCCCCTCTCCATTTGTACTATCCAGACTGAACTTGAAACTGAAACCAGGAAAATGTACCAAAATGGAGAACATTCATGGGTATTCAAGAAAGTACCCCCCTCCACTACTGTACAGCATGGTTTTTGCATGCCCTAGTTTGCATATCATTCGCTTTTCTTAAAGTTTTTGATGAAATTTTGTGTCGGTTCAAGTACAATATTGCACATAACAAGCTAATCAGTTTGCCCTGTACTGTATTATTCGCATCAGATTTCAACTTGTTAGCATTTGTTTCATGAGCAAAAGATTGTTTACCATATGACATGGTATCTCTCATAGGTGCTGTACACCAGTACTTCAATTATTTCCTGTCATGCCCCCTTTAAGGGACAGCAATTATTCATGTATTTGTACTATACAGACTGAAGTTGAAACTGAAACCAAGGGTATTCAAGAAAGTACCCCCCTCCATTTGTACTATCCGGACTGAACTTGAAACTGAAACCAGGAAAATGCACCAAAATGGAGAACATTCATTGGTATTCAAGAAAGTACCCCCCTCCGCTACTGTACAGCATGGTTTTTGCATGCCCTAGTTTGCGTATCATTCGCTTTTCTTAAAGTTTTTGATGAAATTTTGTGTCGGTTCACGTACAATATTGCACATAACAAGCTAATCCGTTTGCCCTGTCCTGTATTATTCGCATCAGATTTCACCTTGTTACAATTTGTTTCATGAGAACATGGTCAAACTGCCTTTTAGGAACAAATCCCAACACTTTTATGGCCTCAAACACACCATGAGTGTTCAGTTTTGTGTTGGTCCAGGGTCCTCATGTGGCAGAATGCGTGGTTGATTGTTTATTTTAACTGATGATGCAGGCTTTGATTGAACAAAAAGGTGTGGACCATTTCTTATGGTCCACTTGCGGCGGAGTAGATAACTGACGGCGCACCCTCAGTACACTTCAAGCCTGGGATAAAAGGTAAGGAATATGCTTTATTAACTTTAAATATGCATGATGTTTCAGAGGGAAAGTGCAGCACAGCATCAAGAATGTCCAAAAGCTTGACTACTTATTTCTCTTTAGTGTAAATAATTAAAAAGCAGGGGAAAAAAAAAACGAGGAAATAGAGTGTGACGCAGGGAAGAAGTCCCACTCTGCTTCATAAACACATTCTTATTAGTGACCTTGACATCATAACTTTAAGGTAGTCGCTGCATATCTGGACGTCGCCACGATATCCCGTCGTAATCCAATCCAAAAAAGCAGATATCGACAGTGTGACACTCTCTCTCTTCTTAGTCAATTGATTTCCTTTTGACGGCGCCAAGAGGGAGCGCTAAGCTGCCGGCTGGTAAGAAGCGGCTTAGCCTTATTAGCACACGGAGACCGCGCAAACACGACGCCTGGCTGCAACTCCCTGGGCGGCGTAAATAGATAAATACATAAACAGGCCTGCGGAAAGCTGATCGTGTTAGTCCCTGTTGATTTCAGGAAAATGAAAAGCTCTCGGTTGCCAAGTGTGGCTTGAACGGAGTGTGCGTGAAATGTTATTCCCCCGCCCCCCCCACCTCCCGCTATAAATGAGAAAGCAAATTGTTTATGGCTCGAGCCGCTTCATCTCGGCGCTCTGGCAGCAGCCGGCTGAAAGAGATTTAAATGGCTAAACGGTATTTACCCGGCATCATTGCCTTGTCATGTTGCCTGCGGCGAGGCTTAATGGGCCTCTAAACTCTTATAATGAGAGACATCCGCTGTTATTTATTCCCTGCCTCATCTTTTTTTTTTTTTTTAGCCTGCCTCACTTTCTTCCTTGTAAACACGGTGCGTCTTCAAGGAGGCGGAATTCCATCGACTGCCTGTCCTTTACGCAGGCACTCATCTGGATGTCTCTTTTAAACTACTACCTCCATTCATTTCACTTCACATATACCCTTTGACCCCAATATAAGACCCCCAGGGGTGTCCCGATACAACTTTGAGTTTTGCATATTTGGAAGTGAGCTCCGAAAAAAAGTTTGTGATGGCTCTGAACGCTCGCTTTCACAGCCTGGCTTGTATGGGCGTTCCCAGGTACAAGCTGAGTGGCACCAATCACAGAGTGGGAGTGGGTGTGGCCGTGGGTGAAATACATTAAAACAGACTGCTTTCTCGGTAGGGTCTACACAGCGGTCAAGTGGTAACTTAATTACCAAAAATCTCAACTATCCCTTTAAGTCGCTGTGTGATGAGTTTAGTGTTCTTGGTAAAACTCCACCGTCAGTCAGATCTCCTGACATTTCCAATCAATTGACTCACTAATAGCTTGTGAACGGCTCTTGCCCAAAAAAAATAGTAATAGTAGTTCGAAACTGGGCTGCACGGTAGACGAGTGGTTAGCACGCAGGCCTCACAGCTAGGAGACCCGAGTTCAATTCCATCTGTGTGGAGTTTGCATGTTCTCCCCGTGCATGCATGGGTTCTCTCCGGGTACTCCGGTTTCCTCCCACATTCCAAAAACATGCTAGGTTAATTAGCGACTCCAAATTGTCCATAGGTATGAATGTGAGTGTGAATGGTTGTTTGTCTATATGTGCCCTGTGATTGGCTGGCCACCAGTCCAGGGTGTACACCGCCTCTCGCCTGAAGACAGCTGGGATAGACTCCGGCACTCATACGCGATAGAAAATGAATGAATGCTTTCACAGGAAGCACAAAATTCAAAGAAATACAGATGAATAGATGAATGCAGATTGTGGAAGATCTAGTGAGGGTTACGTGTAACTCCTCTACAGGAGCACACAACTCAATACAAAGGCCCGCTGTTAGTACCAATATCAGAGGCCGATGTGTACGTACAAATACACACATTCTAAGAGAAGCTACTAGCAGTCATGGCTAAGATGGAAGGGGGCGGGATATAGTGTGTTCAAATGCTCCCGCCCCCCATTACAGTATCTAACCATGACAGACAGCACCTTTAATAACGAAAACCGAGGTACTAACTGTACTATTTTTGCACCTAGAAATGGTCCCTTCAGCCCAATAATTAGCCCGCAAGGCTGCATTTGTCTAGATTATACCTTGAGGGATAGAAATGGACTCCGCCTGCACCCTTATTTTTGACAGTGTTGCAGAAAATCTATAATCCAGTAAGCATTTTTAGTGAATTAGCCTGGGCAGGCTAATCTGCAGATCACTATGTGCAGCTACACTACGTCAGCCCCTAGTGATGAAGGAAGGAAGAAAAAAAACACACACAAAACCTAGAATGTGCTAAATTACACAAGTGCAACTAAGAAGAGGCTCTGATAGCAACGTCTACGAGAGCGTGCTGCCATTCCTTGCCGCTCGACTGGGCAGATTATGCTCAGGTATCAGCCGCAGCGGCGGGAAAAGCGGATTACTTGTGTCCAAATAGACTTGTCAGTTTGGAAACTCCAGATGCGATCATTCCCAGCAGAAGGGTAATTATGGGAGGATAAAGCCCGCGTTGCTGTCAGATGCTGGCGCCGGATGAGACAATCGCTCAGTAATGAAGGATTTTACATGTGTGAGGTGAGCAAGGTGCTCCCTCTCAACCCCGACGCGCTCTACCTCGTCCTTCCTGTTGATGATGTTCTCTATGCATATGCAGAAACTTACTTTAGCCTGAAAATCTTTTGGAATTCTGCCTTGTACAATCATTCCTCTCGCAAATACCGTCATTTCCAGGCTACGTTTTCTCATGCGGCTTGCTTATATAATTATAATGGTGTTAGCCGACTAACAATGGCCAATATTTCTATGTGGAGTAGCAAATGACCGACAATCTAATGAAACATGAGTGACATTACAGTGACAATCAATAATTATGCTTAATTACTTCCATTTATATTCCATTATGATGCGTTGTATCCGCATAGACTCCGCCTACTCCTTCTGCTCTGGTCCCCGACCACACTAGGTTTTCTTCGCACTAACCGCATACCCCTTCATTTCAGGAAAATTGAGACACCACTTGATTGTAGGGATAAGCGGTACAATTGGGATTCAACCATGTCTTTACATAAACTTCTAAACATTATTCCACGATAGTGACAAGGCTGCAAAGCATTACACGTGTTACATAAACGTCTTTTGACAGACATATGTTTACTGTGGGGGCAATGGCTGCAGCAGAAATTCATCCTGATTGTGCATATGCAATCAAACAGGCTATAAAAACCCCTTCACGCTCATTAAGAAGCTGATTTAAAACAATAATTGAAGGATAAGCGAGTTTATCGTGACTGGGGCTATCAACTGTAAATATCATTTTTGCTAATTGACTGTTTACTTTGAAAAGTCCAACATAATTACCAACAATATATCACATATTTAAGCTGAGCATTTAAGTACGTAAAAGTACTTCAGCTTCTGTTGGGACTACTCGGACCGCCAATATCAACAACAGGTTTCGAAAGGACAGAATTAAAATGGCTAATTTGCCTGGCAATGAAAGAGAGCAAGAGAGACAGACAACATGTGTGATGAAGGAATTATGAGGCTGTTCAATTTTGATGATTGTCAAGACGATTTGGGTGTTTTTAATTGTTAAGAGGAGAAGGACAGCAATGAATATCTTTTGTGGGCTACTGTTTCGCTAGCTAGTATATTACACTCGCTGTTTGCCACTGTTTTACTCGGCATGTTACAATGTATTGTTCCGCACTCTTAGGAAAAATAATTCCTCTATATATTCAATGGGTGCGGCTTACATACAGTCTGGAAATGACTTATTCGTAGTTGCCACCTTTCAACAATAGATGAATCATGTCAGGGACCCTTTAAGTACGTGAAAATACTTCAGCTTCTGTTGGGACTACTCAGACCGCCAATATCACCAACAGGTTTCGAAAGGACAGAATGAAAATGTAAGAGAGAGACAGACAACGTGTGTGATGAAAGAATTATGAGGCTGTTCAATTGTGATGATTTTCAAGATGACTTGGGTGTTTTTAATTGTGAGCAGGAGAAGGATAGCAATGAATATCACTTGTGTGCTACTGTTTAGCTAGCTATATTACACTCGCTGTTTGCCACTGTTTTACTCGGCATGTTACAATGTATTGTTCCGCACTCTTAGGAAAAATAATTCCACTATATATTCAATGGGTGCGGCTTACATACAGTCTGGAAATGACTTATTTGTAGTGGCCACCTTTCAACAATAGATGAATCATGTCAGGGACCCTTTAAGTACGTGAAAATACTTCAGGTTTTGTTGGGACTACTTGGACCGCCAATATCACCAACAGGTTTCGAAAGGACAGAATGAAAATGTAAGAGAGAGACAGACAACGTGTGTGATGAAGGAATTATGAGGCTGTTCAATTTTGTCAAGACGACTTGGGTGTTTTTAATTGTGAGGAGAAGAATATCTTTTGTGGACTATTGTTTAGCTAGCTATATTACACTCACTGTTTGCCACTGTTTTACTCGGCACTCTTAGGAAAAATAATTCCTCTTTAAATTCAATGGGTGCGGCTTACATACAGTCTGGAAATTACTTATTTGTAGTTGTCACCTTTCAACAATAGATGAATCATGTCAGGGACCCTTTAAGTACGTGAAAGTACTTCAGGTTCTGTTGGGACTACTCAGACCAGGTTTCGAAAGGACAGAATCAAAATGTAAGAGAGAGACAGACAACGTGTGTGATGAAGGAATTATGAGGCTGTTCAATTGTGATGATTTTCAAGATGACTTGGGTGTTTTTAATTGTGAGCAGGAGAAGGATAGCAATGAATATCATTTGTGGGCTACTGTTAGCTGTTAGCTAGCTAGCTAGCTAGCCATAGTACACACATATTACATACCCGTGCATTCTACAGTCTGGAAATTACGGTACTTATTTGTAGTTGCCACCTTTCGCAACTGAAATGACCAGAACAACTTGAAATAATCTAGAAAGTCCAAAAACCGCAGTCGCCCCCGCATGGTACGAACCGCCTCGTATGAGTGCGCCCTCCAACCAGCCAGAAGGGAAAGGGGGTATTATTCTTGTAGCAGGTGTAGTCTCTATACGTATGCGAACGCCCACGCAACACATATGTATAGTCTCAGGTGCTGACAGAGGGAGGGGAGATGGCGCTCTGAGGATGCGGCGTGGAGGCTCGCGGGCCTACGGTCCCAGCATATTCATAAATCAGGCCTTTCAGGGAGCTGTCAGAGGCTCCATAATGAGGGTCATTACTCAGGCAGGGTGTCAAAGCAACTATCACAGGGACGCGTCCCTGGAAATCACGCTCACTCTGCTCCTTGTTAAATAAACAGCGCCGTATACAAAATGGCAAACAAGCTGAGGGTCAATGTGATGCGGCGAAGGGGCCAGGCAGGCCTCCAGAGTAATTTACCCTCGGGGAATACCTCTCGGCTGGGGAGATGGATTATAGAGGGCTCTCCAACGGGGAAAAAAGATGAATGGAAATAAAAACATCGGTGAGTGACACGTCCCCTTATTTATCCGCTACATTCTTTTGCTCTCATTGAAGTCCTACATCCCATAATTGTCAGAAGTGTTTTTTTTTTTTTTTTGCTGACGTGAGGAAGTGGCGTCTGTCTCGGGTCTGAGCTAACAGCGCTGATGTAACGGCCTGGTAATAACAGAGCACTATCAAATATTCATCCTTTTATTGCCTTGCTAATATATAACACACACTTTTATTAATTTCAGAGGGGACGGCCTGGTGAATAACGGGCTGATTCTCCCCCCCCCCCCCAAAAAAAAATTAATTCCTCATATTTTACTCGCGATGTCAGGCTGCTATGTATCTCACCACTATTTGAAAAACGCTTTTATCTGGGTTGCAGTGCACGCATCAGTATGCGGCAAGGAAAAACTTCCAAGCATGGAATATTTACTGATTAATATTCCGGCGACTTTCCTTGCTCCGCACTACAAGAACACTTCCTATCCGAGCGAGGATGTGCCCTTTTCTTTCTGTTCTCCCGCTAACCAAACACCTAAAGGGGGTCTTTTTTTTTTTTCTTCCTTCTTCTTTTTTTTTTTTTTTAAACACCCACTGATTTCCAGCTCACCTACCTGAAGGCAAAAAGATTAATCTTTTACATGTGTGAGTTTTAGACGGGCACTCACGCTGTGCGAGACAATGCCTCTAAAGCGGGCGGGCCTTTACGCGATATCAATTAATGATTTTGTCATTAAAACCATTGGAGCCCATCTGTTTCTGGGAGAGAAAGGAAGTTGTGCGAGGTAGAGCCGCTTGTTGGCAGCGGGGACATATGTTGTCTTGGAGCCTCGGGGCTGACATTGAAGATGAGGAAGGACAGGACTTGAAGGCAAACATAAGGCTGCCACCGACTGTAGTGATGATTATTGACAAGTCTCCAGTGCACCAAAGTAGAAGGCGGACAAAATGCTCTGGAGTGGAAGATGACTGGAATGTACGCCCTGAAAAAAAAAAAAAAAAAAAAAAAAGAGGCGGAGGAGGAGGGTGGGGGGGATCATTTAATCAGATTAGCCTGGAGGAGATACATAATCGCAACATGTTACTCCGCATGCACCTGCGGGTGTGCTGGTAGCGCTAACTGCCTCGGCACTGCTGACACACCTAATGCTAAAGTCGACATATTTCACTGCAAATAACCCGTGTTGACCCAAATTTAAGATAAAGATCGTTTTTTCCCTGAACAATATGATTCGTCCTATATGTGGGCTCTGGAGCAATTGGGGGAATAGGTCAGTGGGTCACGGGCTAAAACAATCTTGGGCTTTTAAGGGCTATTTTTTCACATGATATCATCTATTAAAGCTCCCATTAGGATGCTCAGTACAATCGTCCCTCGTTTATTGCGGTGAATTGGTTCCACATCCGGCAGCAATAAGGGAATTTCCATGAAGTAGAGTCCATTTTCTAGGGTCGCCAAGGGGGCTGGAGCCTATCCCAGCTGTCTTTTTGGACGAGAGGCGAGGTACACCCCTGGACTGGTGGCCAGCCAATCACAGGGCACATATAGACAAACAACCATTCACACTCACATTCATACAAATGGACAATTTAATTAGCCTAGCATGGTTTTGGAACCGGAGTACCCGGAGAAAACCCACACATGCACAGGGAGAGATGTGGGAATTGAACTCGGGTTTCCTAGCTGTGAGGCCTGCGTGCTAACCCTGGATTCAATCATGAATTCATTCATTTTCTACCGCTTTTCCTCACAAGGGTCGCAGGGGGTGCTGGAGCCTATCCCAGTCTTTTTGGGCAAGAGGCGGGGTACACCTTGGACTGGTGGCCAGCCAATCACAGGGCACATATAGACAAACAACCATTCACACTCACATTCATACCTATGGACAATTTGGAGTCGCTAATTAACCTAGCATGTTTTTGGAATGTGGGAGGAAACCGGAGTACCCGGTGCATGCACGGGGAGAGATGTGGGAATTGAACTCGGGTCTCCTAGCTGTGAGGCCTGTGTGCTAACCCTGGATTCAATCATAATAAACTGAATATTTCCGTAGTAAACGCAAACCAACAGGCCATCATGATGCATTTTCTGCCATATATTTGTAAGGGGGCTGCACGGTAGTCGAGTGGTTAGCGTGCAGACCTCACAGCTATGAGACCAGGGTTCAATTCCACTCTCGGCCATCTCTGTGTGGAGTTTGCATGTTCTCCCCGTGCATGCGTGGGTTTTCTCCGGGTACTCCGGTTTCCTCCCACATTCCAAAAACATGCTAGGTTAATTGGCGACTCCAAATTGTCCATAGGTATGAATGTGAGTGTGAATGGTTGTTTGTCTATATGTGCCCTGTGATTGGCTGGCCACCAGTCCAGGGTGTACCCCGCCTCTCGCCCGAAGACAGCTGGGATAGGCTCCAGCAACCCCCGCGCGACCCTCGTGAGGATAAGCGGTAGAAAATGAATGAATATTTGTAAGATTGACTGAAATATGAATTGAACCTAATTGCAAAATTTTCACAAAAAAAAAGTAAAAAGGCGTCTTACATTCGGAGTTCTCTCATATCCGTGTCCATACGGTTCTCTGTTAGCCGTTGAAAGCTGTGTTACATTAACGGCTCCATCGCTATCATCCTATAAAAAGGTTTGCTGCAACATTAAAGTACAAGTGCCATTTTCCTTAGCCGCATAAGGAAACTTTTAAAAGCTGTAATATTAGTTGAAGTGTTAACCCATGTCATATTCCTCCGTGACTTAAAACACTCAAATGGAAGAGCCTGCTACATTGCCGGCAGCCTGAGAGCGACATGATAATTGACCCAGCTTAATATCGCTGAGATGTTTTGGACGAGCACACGAGCGAGGCCTCATTAGGGTTCGTCTTAGCTGGCCGTGATGAATGGTCGAAGAGATGGACTGCTGCCGAGGGAGAGCACCTGACGGTCCCGAGCAAAGCCTTGGATGATGAATAACGACCGAGGTATCGCCACGTTCCCTGCAGGAAGGAAGCCGTAAGAGGGAAATACGGATGACAAGTTCCCCTTAACCACAGACCCAACCTTATCACGCTGATGCGTGGCTGGGGACAGGAGACAACACCTGCTTCGGTGATTTGTTCTGTTTCATTTCAGCAAGATTGGTTGACAAACAAGGCCGCCATCTTTGCAGGGGAATGAGAGGGACACCATCCATCCCTTTTTATCCGCTTATCAAAGGTCGGGTTGCGGGGGCAGCAACCTAAGCAGGGAAGGATCCAGCTGAGAGACATAAGCCACGTTTACATGGACCCAAATATTCCAATTCCATTCGGGTTATTTACTCAAACGGAAAGAATGTAACCTTTGTATACACCTCATTCCGAAAAGAAAAGTGCCAATCCGAATGAATATATAATCGGATTCACAGGGGTGGAATATTCCTTTCCCCGATCCGATTGAGGTATCTTGTACCCGCTTAATCGGAAAGTTGTCTTGACTGCGTTCTTCTTTGTGGTGTTTTTCTTCTTCTGTTGTTTATTGGCGGTTGGCAAGCAGCTTTCGTGTGCATTAGCACCATCTGTGGAACAGAATCTAAACCCTTCTATACGCCATTCACAAGTCCAGTTTTATTAAAAAAGAAAATACATATCTATATAACGGCACAGCCATGTTTATGCTTGCAAAAAAACACTAAACTCATCACACAGTAACTTAACATTCCAAAGGTGTACCTAAAAATATACAATTAAGTACCAATATGAGTTTTCAAGTTTCCCATTCTGCATTGTGTCTGAGCAACGTAGTTCATTGGAGGACATGCGGCATAGAAAGTGGTTAGCGCGCAGACCTCACAGCTAGGAGACCAGGGTTCAATTCCACCCTCTACCATCTCTGTGTGGAGTTTGCATGTTTTCCCCGTGCATGTGTGGGTTTTCTCCGGGTACTCCGGTTTCCTCCCACATTCCAAAAACATGCTAGGTTAATTGGCCACTCCAAATTGTCCATAGGTATGAATGTGAGTGTGAATGGTTGTTTGTCTATATGTGCCCTGTGATTGGCTGGCCACCAGTCCAGGGTGTACCCCGCCTCTCGTCCGATGACAGCTGGGATAGGCTCCAGCACCCCCCGCGACTCTCGTGAGGAAAAAGCGGTAGAAAATGAATGAATGAATATCTATAAAAAACATGTGCCAAGCTTAATTATAAAATATTAGCAAGAGGCGATCAATTGGCACTGGGAACGTTCCGCGCTGCGGAAAGTTTGTTTTTGATTCAAATGAAATTTCAAGACTGGACGAACGAAAAACTTGAGGAAGTCGGTATCACGTGATGTTCATGTTTACGCTTTACTGCGAATGCCCCATTGACTATTCTGGTTGATTATAGTGGCGCATGTAGACACTCAATTGGAATATTCCTTTCCATGTATACCATTGCTTTCCGGAAAGGTCATTTGGAGAGATTCCATTCGGAAAGAGAAAAACTCCTCATGTAAAGTGGCTACTGTAAACCTTGCAATCCCACCTTGATGTTCCCAGTGCCATCATTAGCTGTGCTGATGTTGAAGTTGTTTGGCTATAGAATGTAACGTGGCTATAGTCTCGCCAACAAGTCCTGATTGTGCTTTACGTTAGCGAATATGATTTTGACTGGATGCAATGTATTTTTCCACCCAAATTTCACTTTTCAGAAACGGTACCAGGATGTGTACGAAAAGAAGCAGAGCATGTTTTCAAATTAACTTTGACTGCTCAAGAAGGAGCGTGCGCGTTGACAGGGCGATGATCCGATTTAGCGACGAGACACACGTGAGACAAAACAAATTCAATCATCTTCTCCATCAAGAGGAAAAACCTCACCCTTTCTGCCACAAAAGAACCCCCCCCCTGTCTTAAATCAATTGCAAACAAACCCGATTCCACGAAGAGACACAGGGGGAATAAACAGTAGCTTTCAATTTAATTCAGCTCGTGTGCCCGGGGAGCGGCAAACTTTCATCCATCACTTTCATGTGGCTTGTGAAAAAGCCGCTCGTAACTCGGTGTGGTGACAGGCGGGAACGGTAAATATGTCTCAACAAGCACCTCCCGCTGAAACAGTCAACATGTCGGCTTGACAGGCGGCGGGGCCGGGGTAGCAATACGGGTTATCGTCAAGACGATGTGCATTATTGTCAAGGTGGGAGGCATCATGGCTTTTTTCCTCTAAGAGCTACAATATAAGACGGATGGTAAAGGACCACCAAAAGTGGCGCACCTGCGCACCTGCCAAAGGAATACAAATTGTAAACTACGATAAATATGTTCCTGTATACACTCACTGACCATATTAGGACAAACATGTTACTCCATTCCTCAAAATGCTGGGGATCCCAACAGTTTAAAACATCAACCGCATATAAGACGGTGAACATGGGACGATTATTTGTGGTAGTGCCAAACAACTTCAACATCAACGCAGCTAATGATGGCACTGGGAACATCAAGTGGAGGTGGGATTGCAAGGTTTACAGTAGCCACGTTTACATGAGGAGTTTTTCTGTTTCCAAATGAAATCTTTCCGAATGACCTTTCCGAAAGCAATGGTATACATGGAAAGGAATATTCCAATCTCTTGTCTACATGCACCGCTATAATCAACCAGAATAGTCAATGGGGCATTCATAGTAAAGCGTAAACACCAACATCACGTGATACCGACTTAGTTTGTGAAATACCATATTTTGTGGACTATAAGTCGCTCCGGAATATAAGTCACACATGGCCAAAAATGCATAATTAGGGAGAAAAAAACATACATAAGTTGCTCTGGAGTATAAGTCACAGGAACAGCCAACCTGTGAAAAAAAGTGTGACTTATAGTCCGGAAAATACAGTATTTTCCGGACTATACGTCTTTCCGGAGTATTAGTTGCACAATGCCAAAAATGCATAATTAGGTAGAAAAAAACATACATAAGTCACACTGGAGTATAAGTCGCATTTTTTTGCAGGTAATTTATTTTCCAAACTACTTGACCAAAACAGACATTACGTCCTCTTGGAAGGCAAGTTCTAACAATAAAAGAATAGAGAACAGGCTGAATAGGTGTAAGATATGCTAACACAATGGTTATTCAGCTACACAAAAAATAAACATGAACAGAAAAGGTGTCCAGTGTTTATGTAACATAAACACTTTTTTCATATATAAGTCGCTCTGGAGTATAAGTCGCAGGAACAGCCATCCTATGAAAAAAAGTGTGACTTATAGTCCGGAAAATAAGGTATGTAACATAAGACGTAAGTTTAAAATGTGTGTTAACAAGAATGATTAATTTAACATAACTAAAACAAGCTGTAGTGTTTTATAGTGTATATACGTATATATGTTTTTCTTAGCATAGACCCGTGACCCAATGGCCTTGTGCAACTTATACTCCAGTGCGACTTATGTTTTTTTTTTTTACCTAATTATGCATGTTTGCCATTGTGCGACTTATACTCCAGTGTGACTTATGTATGTTTTTTTTCTACCTAATTATGCATTTTTGGCCTTGTGCTACTTATTCTCCAGTGCGACTTACGTATGTTTTTTTGTACTTAATTATGCATTTTTGGCCCTGTGCGACTTGTACTTCAGTGCGACTTACGTATGTTTTTTTCTACCTAATTATGCATTTTTGGCCTTGTGCGACTTATACTCCAGTGCGACTTATGTATGTTTTTTTCCTACCTAATTATGCATTTTTGGCCTTGTGCGACTTATACTCCAGTGCGACTTATGTATGTTTTTTTTTCTACCTAAGTATGCATTTTTGGCCTTGTGCGACTTATACTCCGGAGCGACTTATACTCCAGAAAATACGGTACCTTTAACAAAATGGCCATTATTATCTTCAAAATTGCAAAATTATCTTCATAAACTGAATATTATTTTTACTAAGTAGAAGCCTTCCACATGCCCAGAAATTCAACTTTGGCAGACATCTGAGGCGGAGAAGCAGTCCTCCACCAAGGCTCCTGTCTCCATGCATTGTGGGAGAAAGAGAAGGTGGTCTTTTCGCTGCCATGCCAGCGTCGCAGAGCATTGGCATTAATGTGTGCTGACTGCTGATGAGCATTAGCATACAGAAAGTAGCCACTAAAATGTGTCATTCTCAACCTGTTTGCAGAGGCAAGTTGTGTATGCATCACTCACTTCCCGTCATTAGCAAGACTTCCTTCCTGCTGCTATTCTCAGCAGTTTTTTGTCAACGCGGTAATAATTCAATTTAACAGCACTGGTCAGGTTGAGACCGCCATTAGTTTGGAGGAGCTGATTTAAGATTGATGACTTGTGTCCCCCGAGAGCGCGATGCACGTCTTAGGTGGAGTTTGGTGGCATAGATGTGTGTGTGTGTGTTTGTGTGTGCGTGTGTCGTCGGGGCTTTTGGGGCGTCGCGAGTCGTCGAGCGAATTAAGCTTCTGAATTGATTTCCTCCAAATTTGAGCTGACTAATGTGACAAGTGGCAGCTGCGAGCGCCCCCGCCGTCACCACACGGCCTCAGCTGTCTCCTCCGGGCTCCTCACCGTGACACAGTGTGTCGACGAAGGCGGCGTACAGGTGCACACGTGCACACACACACACATACACACACATGCACAAACACACTGTGAAAGGTTTACACGGACCTACATTGCAACAGAGACAAAGTCATGCAGAGGCGTACGCTGCCACTCCACCCCTCTGTGACACGGTGTTGCGCAAAACTGCTCACCCATCAAACTCAAGTCGGTGACACAAATTACAGGAGAGGACTGGATGAGGGGAGCGCTGCTTGGCCTTCACACACACACACACACACACACACACACACACACACACACACACACACACACACTGCTCCAGTACTGACAAGAAACAGGTCAAGATGATGACACTGGTGAATAATTCAAGAGAAAACAGAGTAGTGAACTGTGAGACAGCTGATATACGATATGTATGTCTCTATGTATATAAATAACATCAAGTGTGGACAGGAAGGCATCAGTCAGGATGTATACTGGACATGATGGGCTTTTTTTATACATCATACATCATGTCACAAACCTGTAGACCATCAAGCTCACATCCTGAGAAAAGGACTTAGATGTAAGGTAAGGCCGAGTACCACACGTCTGCCTCATCCAATTTGACGGAACAGTAAGTTGTGTTTTTTTTTTCAGGAAAAACACACTCCCACACACACAAAAGTACAGCCTTTGACGAATTGGTTTCACGCATGGACGCAGCCTTTAAGACAAAAGCACCTCAGGAGATAATTACAGTGTCAAGCACATCCTGACGATTGGCCAATATTTAGCTTGAATCCAATCAAAGCAGGAAGACAATTTATCCAAAGTAATTGTCTGCAGGAAAGTCCAGTGGATCCCCGCATATTCCCGACTCAGCATTTCCAATCCTGGTTAAAAAAACAAAACAAAAAAAAACCTTACTCTGTGTTTATAATCTCCATAATTAGATTAATCATTAATTCCCATAATTGTCCATAATGAATTTATTGGTAGAAGATCCATCTCATTTGCAGTGAATCACCTTGATATTTACGTATTATTCACCTAGCAAACAATACAAGCTTAAATGCTTACAGATGCACTGTTCTTCCACTTATCCGAGGTCGGGACATGAGAGGAGCAGTCAGACTTCCCTCTCACCAGCTACTTCGTCCAGCTTCTCCCGGCAGATCTTCCCCGAGGCCTTCAACCGCCTAAGAACACCTCCCTCAGGAGGCATCCTACCAGAGGCCCGAGCCTTCTCAATATAGGAGCAGTGGTTCTGCATCGATTCGCTCCCAGATGACAGTGCTTCTCACCTTATTGTACTCATTTATAACCCGCAAGGCATGCTGGGAAGCCCAAAAGCACACTTCCCCAATATGAAGTTACCCATCATACCTTGCAACTTATATTCATTCATTCATTTTATACCGCTTGTCCTCACAAGGGTCGCAGGGGGGTGCTGGAGCCTATCCCAGCTGTCTTCAGGACTGGTGGCCAGCCAATCACAGGGCACATATAGACAAACAACCATTCACACTCACATTCATACCTATGGACAATTTGGAGTCGCTAATTAACCTAGCATGTTTTTGGAATGTGGGAGGAAACCGGAGTACCCGGAAAAAACCCACGCATGCACGGGGAGAACATGCAAACTCCACACAGAGATGGACGAGAGTGGAATTGAACCCTGATCTCCTAGCTGTGAGGTCTGCGTGCTAACCACTCGAACACCGTGCAGCCCCCTTACAAATATATGACAGAAAATGCATCATGATGGCCTGTTGGTTTGCGTTTACTACGGAAATATTCAGTTTATTATGATTGAATCCAGGGTTAGGATGCAGGCTTCACAGTTAGAAGACCCGAGTTCAATTCCCACATCTCTCCCCATGCATGCGTGGGTTTTCTCCGGGTACACCGGTTTCCTCCCACGTTCCAAAAACATGCTCGGTTAATTATCCACTCCAAATTGTCCATAGGTATGAATGTGAGTGTGAATGGTTGTTTGTCTATATGTGCCCTGTGATTGGCTGGCCACCAGTCAGGGTGTACACGTGGAGTTTGCATGTTCTCCCCGTGCATGCGTGGGTTTTTTCCGGGTACTCCGGTTTCCTCCCACATTCCAAAAACATGCTAGGTTAATTGGCGACTCCAAATAAGAATATGAATGTGAGTGTGAATGGTTGTTTGTCTATATGTGCCCTGTGATTGGCTGGCCACCAGTCCCGAAGACAGTTGGGATAGGCTCCAGCACCCGGAGAGAACATGCAAACTCCATACAGAGATGGCCGAGGGTGGAATTGAACTCGGGTCTCCTAGCTGTGAGGCCTGCACGCTAACCACACGACCGCCGTGCAGCCCCTGCAACTTATATATTTGTATAAAATATTAGCATTTTACATGTTTGATAGTGTTTTGATACCTGCATAGTATCTGTTGTGTGTTTCACATTTTTGGTTGCACCGTGAGTGAGAGAGGCATTTTAATGAATGACCTCCTGGTGGTTTGTCTGCTGTATGACATGTCCCAAGGCTTCATTTTTACTTTAAAAAACTGTTGTAAAATATCCATACACATTTGTAAATGGAAAAATGTAATTGTGGATCGCCTTCCATTCATTGGATGTAAGATAAGTGCGTCACACTAAGGTGGGACTTTTTGGAAAAACATGCCCCTTCCGCCCCCCGTCTAACTAATACATCACGTCATGGCGGTATTACCAACCCCCAAAGTTTGACCCCACTGACACTCATTAAGGACTTTCTCCAAAAGACAAAAAGTTGGGGTAAAGGAAGCGTGAGGGAGAACCCCCAACTAAACTGAGGCCAAAGTCCAGTAAGTCCAAACAAAAATAGAAATGAGCTACCTTTTTTGGAGACATTGGAGGCTTGGCTGGACCCGCTTCCGCCTGACATCCTCCCACTGACCTGCCACCATTTCCAAGCGTCAATCGAAATGGAAGACCATTATCAAACACTTCTCTTTCTACATCTTCTTATTCCTAAAGCCAGCCATGATTGTTCCTCTCCACTGGCCAGCGTGCAGGCTCAGGATGGAGAGTTAATTGAGCGCTTCTCTGCCAAGAGGCTTGTACAGCGACTGGGCTTCTCCGCTGTAGTGTCCGGCTGCTTGGCTAGCCGCGTCCTAGCTTGACGTCGACCAGACTTCACTTGATGCATTTGCTCATTACGCTGGGAAAAAGTGTCAGAAGTGTGGAAGGCTCTTGTAATGTAATCTGGACATTGAACTCCTCTCCTCTTTAATGATTTGACTTCATTTGAACAGCCGAGTGGCTCCAAGCCAAAGGAGATGCTGGAATAGGGGATAACACACATGCTCTTGGGTACCTTCAAAGTCCGTATTTGGACGTATATACCATAGGTGTAGTGTTAAGGTGTTCAGGTAGAAGAAGCAGCGTGTGAGTCCGATATTAACTCATATTAACTCGTCTGTAGACGTCTTTTCGAAGAGTTTGTGACATTGTTGTTGTTGCTCATCGATAAATAGTTTGCGTGCATACACACACACACCTGTCTATAACTTACCCACGCATACACCTCTGTACATGTTAAAACACATGCAAGCATCTGCAACTTCTGCAAAAAATTTAAATTTTCTCAGTTTTTTTTAACCTAGCATGTTTTTGGAATGTGGGAGGAAACCGGAGTACCCGGAGATATTTATTTATTTATTTATTTATTTATTTATTTACTTATTTATTTACTTATTTATTTATTATTATTATAATTTATTATTTTTTATTTATTTTTCTTGTTTACATAATTTTCATGTATATGTACTCCTAAAACGCAATATTCCGTAAGTTCAGTAAAAATGCTCCCAAATCTTGGCATTATGGAGCTCTCTTCTCCGAGTTAATGTGAGTTAATATCGCATTGGATTACATCTGCATCTAAAATCTCTGATATCGACATTCCGGAACAAGCAGCCCATACTGGTTTCCACTCCACCACTCATGAAGCCATTATGAAGACCCGTTGTCATCACAAAGACATCGCTAACAAGGGAGCAGGATGACGTCGGCCGTGTGATAAAGTCCGAAAAAAACGGAGACGTTGACCATGACCGACCCCAAAAAACAGCACTAGGATTTGCAAAACCACAGAGTCAGCATAGTATTAGAAATCCCGTCCTAGTCCGGCCTAAAGGTGTAGTATGCTACTTTGTCCTGAAAACACCTTGCTGCTGCTTTTTTATGATTTCCTACCCATGCAAGCAGTGAATGATCATCAAACAATTAAACCTGAGATATTTCCTCCTCCTTGAGGGGGGGGACGACTAAAGGTGAAGTCAGTTATGTGCCATTATTTGGTTTAAAACACTCCCAGCAGTCACCAACATCACCGCCTATTTGATTCACTTTGAGCACGTCTCTCTTCCAGGATGCATTCATCCTCCCTAAACTCCTGAGTTGGAGTGGTTCGCCTCAGGCACAGGAAGCAATAATGTGAACCCTGGAGAGCTATTCAGAGTGAAGAGGAGTGTGGAGAGGAGCCTCCTCCACCGTTCTTCTCCAGCGGGCCGTTTGGGAGGCTAAATGGAGCCGATATCCCTTATTAAACCATCTGGCTGATGTTAATTAGATTATCAGAGATAAAGAGAAGGAGTTTTCTTTGTACATTTTAATGAGATAATGTGCAAGGCAATTGCACTGAGAAGACTCTTCAGGTGAACAGATAGGGGGGGTGATAAATGCTTATGGGAGGAATTGCAACTTCCAAGAAACTTTTATGTTATTTTGATGAATTACACCACCGAAGCTCGTGCGTCCGTGCGGTAATGAAGGGGCGAGGAAGGTAGCTATTGATTAGCCTTGTCACCACAGAGAAGAACGTAAAAGTACACATTCAATAAAGGGACTTCATATGCCGTCCGGCTAGTGTAAAGGTTAAGTGGTGGAGAATATCAGCGGGATCAATAATTGTCTGCAACTTCACTTATACGGAGCTGTGGACATTGGAATGCTACAGGGATTTCTCTGCAGAATTCCGCATAAAAAGTAATTAGGAGGAAAGTGACATTTTTTTATCATGACTACAAATGGCCGATATACAAATTGTGGCGCTAAATTCTTATGAAAACATCTTGCCACATGAAAGAATCGCTCCTATGAAAGAATCGGCTGCCTCGATTGTGTGCGAATAAGAAAAGCCATCAACACATTAAGAATCCAAATTGGGGCGTATTAAAATTTGATGGCCTAAAGTACTTAACCACTGCTGCGTATGAACCTATTACGATAAATAAACTGAATTTCCCAATGGTCATGGAGAGAATAAGAGAGTGAGGCTCTTTAAGCAAGACAAATGGAGGGTTTGAAGCACTGAGTAACAACATTAACTGGCTAATTAAACAACAATGGAGGATGCGGCAGCCCCCCCACCCTATAATTATACATTGTGGTTTTAATGAAATACGCTAACCACGCAGAAAGAAAGGGCAACTGCAGCTGAGGAAGGCGTCTGGCAAACCTAATGTCACACAGGGGTCCCTAGCCTTTTTCAGACCCCGACTAATTTATGGAAAACCTCTAGAAACCACATTTTAGTACTGATGAACTATGAAGAAAAACACAACAACAAATCCAACCGTGAGAAGTGAAATTCAGCGAAGTAGAATTCCTTATTTATGAATAGAATATTTTCATAGGGGGCTGCACTATGTCTATTAGTTTATTTAGCCATGTTTATGCTTGCAAAAAAACACTAAACTCATCACACAGTAACTTAACACTCCAAAGGTGTACCTAAAAATATACAATGAAGTACCAATATGAGTTTTGAAGTTTCACATTCTGCATTGTGAACGCAGTTCATTGGAGGACATGCGGCATAGAAAGTGGTTAGTGCGCAGGCCTCACAGCCAGGAGACCCAAGTTCAAACCCACCCTCAACCATCTCTGTGTGGAGTTTGCATGTTCTCCCCATGCATGCGTGGGTTTTCTCCGGGTACTCCGGTTTCCTCCCACATTCCAAAAACATGTCTATTATAGAAAACAACATGTCTATGTCTATTCGTTTATTTAGCCATGTTTATGCTTGCAAAAAAACACTAAACTCATCACACAGTAACTTAACACTCCAAAGGTGTACCTAAAAATATGCAATGAAGTACCAATATGAGTTTTGAAGTTTCCCATTCTGTATTGTGTCCGAGCAACGCAGTTCATTGGAGGACATGCGGCATAGAAAGTGGTTAGTGCGCAGGCCTCACAGCCAGGAGACCCAAGTTCAAACCCACCCTCAACCATCTCTGTGTGGAGTTTGCATGTTCTCCCCGTGCATGCGTGGGTTTTCTCCGGGTACTCCGGTTTCCTCCCACATTCCAAAAACATGTCTATTATAGAAAACAACATGTCTATGTCTATTCGTTTATTTAGCCATGTTTATGCTTGCAAAAAAACACTAAACTCATCACACAGTAACTTAACACTCCAAAGGTGTACCTAAAAATATACAATGAAGTACCAATATGAGTTTTGAAGTTTCCCATTTTGCATTGTGTCTGAGCAACGCAGTTCATTGGAGGACATGTGGCATAGAAAGTGGTTAGTGCGCAGGCCTCACAGCTAGGAGACCCGAGTTCAAACCCAACCTCGGTCATCTCTGTGTGGAGTTTGCATGTTCTCCCCGTGCATGCGTGGGTTTTCTCCGGGTACTCCGGTTTCCTCCCACATTCCAAAAACATGCTAGGTTACATAATTGGCAACTCCAAATTGTCCATAGGTATGAATGTGAGTGTGAATGGTTGTTTGTCTATATGTGCCCTGTGATTGGCTGGCCACCAATCCAGGGTGTACTGCCTCTCGCCTGAAGACAGCTGGGATAGGCTCCATCATACCTGCCGCGACCCTCGTGAGGACAAGCGTTAGAAACTGAATATTTTCATAGTGCAAAGAAAACCTGGTTATGACCTTACAGTTTTTAACGATATCCAAGCCCTCGCTTCTAGTTACCTTAATACTTGTATTTCACAATGCATTTATTTCGAATATTCTTGCATTATTAACTAAAAACCTAAATGAAAAGCAGGTTTGCCCGCCTCTGCTGGGCTCCTCCAGCTGCATCCACCGCCTTCTGAACCGCAGATGCTCTTCAGTGATAGGCACGTTTTGCAGGGAATCAGCTGATACCGATCGGTAGCTGATCAATCGTTAGTTTTGCCTAATAATAGGGTGTTGTCGATTTGAATAACTGTGATAGAGTGAAGAAAAAAGCGATAGGGCACGATTGCATTGAGTATGTCAACAACACTCTACGTTCCTATGTTTGTTGTCAGCTAATGATAGCAGTTTGGCTATCATTAGTTTACAATCATTGAATGCACAGCCTGTCTTTACAATAAGTGGCCAGTCGTCTTATTCAATCATTTTCCGGTTCAATAAGGAATGTTCTATTGGTAACACATGCTAGCCGGTGGCGGCGTCCTTTTATTATTGAAAGAAGACGTCATCTCGAGACGCCGGCATGCAGCAGCTTCAACGTACTACGACGCTATGATGAAGTGGAGGACAGCGGAAAGCTGTGAAATGTTATTTATTCACCACTTCCTGCAGCAGAGACATTTTAAAAACAACTGTTCTGATCAATTATACAATTCGTTGACAGGAGTGTTGTGCTAAGTGTTAATTATTCACTAAACAAAGTCCATTAGCGTAGAAATCACAAGAATGATGTTTTACCGCTGCGTTACTTTAAAAAATGCATGATACAAAATATTTATCTTTAGTTCCAAAAGGGATGCAAATCTCCAACGATGAGCCCCTTAAATGGATGCCGTCTTTTAAAAAATGTATACGCCGCACAAAAGCCTTGTCCCGGCATGCCGGCTTGAGAGGCTTTTTTCATGAATTTGTGATGAAATGTTGGTTGACAAATAGGAAAACATGAATATTGAACGCATCTACAGCATTTGGCTTCATGAGTTGACGCATCTAATATGCTGACTAAAAGCCCAGCTGTGTGTGTGTGTGTGTTGTTGTTGTGCATATGTTTGGAAGACCTTTGGAGGTTCTTGCATCCATTCCCAATGTGGATGCTGCTTTAACACGGACACAAGGAGGCCTAAGTTGTATGTGCAGGAAAGAAGCGCGACAAATGATGCTTCACTAGCCACGTTTATATGAAGAGTTTTTCTCTTTTCCGAATGGAATCTTTCCGAAAGCAATGGTATACATGGAACGGAATATTCCAATTGCGTGTCTACATGCGCCGCTATAATCAACCAGAATAGTCAATGGGGCATGCGCAGTAAAACGTAAACATCAACATCACGTGATACCGACTTCCTCAAGTTTTTCTTTCACTTGTTGGAATAACTGGAATATTGCCGGTTTTTCGTTTGTCCGGTCTTGAAATTTCGTTTGAATCAAAATCAAAACTTTCCGCAGCAGTCCAGTACCGATTGCTCGCCTCCATTTTTTTAAATCGAAGAACGTCTCAAGCTGCGTGTTACGTCATATCTCAGCATTCGCTGAAAGAACGCACCCGGGAACGGGAAAAGATAAAGTTCAATCTTGCTAATATTTTATAATTAAGCTGGGCACATGTTTTATATAGATATATATTTTCTTTTTTAATAAAACTGGACTTGTGATTGGCGTATAGAAGGGTTTAGATTCTGTTCCACAGATGGTGCTAATGCACACGAAAGCTGCTTGCCAACCGCCAATAAACAACAGAAGAAGAAAAACACCACGAAGAAGAACGCAGTCTGACAACTTTCCGATTGAGCGGGTTACAAGATACGTCAATCGGATTGGGGAAAGGAATATTCCACCCCTGGGAATCTGATTATATATTCATTCGGATTGGCACTTTTCTTTCGGAATGAGGTTACATTCTTTCCGTTTGAGCAAATAACCCGAATGGAATTGGAATATTTAGGTCCATGTAAACGTGGCTACTGATGACGTTTTTCCCAGACTTCCAATAAATATTTGATGAATATTCACAATAAAGTTCCTTTAAACCAAAGCGTGAAAACACCTTTAATTTGAAATCCTCACCCCAAGTTAAGCAGGTAACAACAACGCACTGCGGGGAATTCAATTCCGCGTCCTACTCTTTTTGCCATGTGTGTGTGTATGTGTGATTTTTTTTTTTTTTTTTTAAATATTCAGTGTTTGACTTTTCTCCGCGAGAAAACTGATAGCTTGTCAGAGAAGAAAACGATAAACAGCGCTACAACTAGCGTGATTGAACCTTGTTGTGTGAAGATCACAGTCCCAAAATCGCACCTGACAATTCAAACAGACCCAAGTTACGCACACACGCTCTTCATTCATGCCCCCCCCCCCTCGCCCCCCCTCGGTCTGTCTCTCAGGGGTGCTGCTTTATTAATGAGTTTGACACATAAAACCCATCCGGGGGACGGGGAGGTGTCACTCATCAAAAAAGGCTGTTTTTGAACAGTCTTGGTGCGTGTTAAAGAATTATTCTCTTTCATGAGGACAAGAGACAATCACTGATTGCCACTTTTTTTTTTTTAACTGATGACCAGATCATGATTCCTCATTCTGGTATGAATAAGACATGAAGATGGGATGCATGGGAAGTGTGCAAAGTTAAGGTGGGGGCCGAGGGCTGTAGATGTTCACCATGGTTATTTGCAATGGGAGCATGTGCGCTTTTATGAGAGTTTGATGAAGTTCATTGATTGGGAGCAGTGTTTTGGGTAAATATAGACAGGTGTGAACCACAAGTGAATTGAGCTGATCAATGCTATTGATTTTTGTTTTTTTTTTCTTTTGTGAATAAACTTCCAATAAAAGCCGTTGCCAAGGTCAACAATACAAATATTCCAGATCACGTACAAGAATAAAAAGGTTAGATATATTTTGTGATGCTGAGTGTGGAAACACCTCCAAAATCAAACTAATTAGAGTTGAAGAAAAAAATACAAATATTAATAAATATTATATATATATATATATATATATATATATATATATATATATATATATATATATATAATAGTCTTCAATGCTTCTGCAATACCCTCCACTTTTTCAGTGCTTTGGTTCTTTGGAAAAGCTCTGATAAAACATTATATTATTATAAATCATTATAAATGATTATAAATTATTTTTTATTTATTATTAAATTATTAAATAATGTTTAATGTTAATTTTTTTTGACACAAAATAAGATCAAAAATCAAAAAACAAATGAAACAAGTGAAACAAATGAACAAATTAATTTTTATTTATCATTAAATTGTTAAATAAACGTCTGATAAAACATTAAATTATTACAAATCACTATAAATGATTATAAATTATTTTTTTATTTATTATTAAATTATAATGTTTAATGTTAATTTTTATTTTTCGACACAAAATAAGATCAAAAATAAATAAGCACATCAAAAAACAAATGAAACAAGTGAAACAAATTAACAAATAAATTTTTACTTATTATTAAATAAACGTTTTATGTTATTTTTTATTTTTCGACACAAAATAAGATGGAAAAATAAATAAGCAAATCAAAAAACAAATGAAACAAATTAACAAATTAAACTTTCATATCAAGACGGGGGCCTCAAACTTGAGTTTGAGACCTCTGCTTTAGATGCTCCACAAATTTATGTAATTAAATTATGCCACACCCACCAACAGGTTCAATGTGGTCTGGAAATACTAAACATTTCATCTAATTCATTGTGTTTTGTAAATAAATGTACATTTGTTAGACACCAAATGTCTTTCCAACAGTAGTAAAACGAAATCCAACCAATATCAAAACCGGCAGTCCTTTACAGTATGACTACCATTGACTGATCTCCGTGAACAGCCAGTCGTGGAATCAGACCGCCGCAACAGTCGATAAATGTTTATACCGAAAAGAAACAATCAATAATTGTTATATAATTCAATAATTAGGGTTGTCAGCGGAAATGTCCTTTAACGGCGCTATTTTTTTGGACGTGCAATGAACGACTTGTTTGACCCTCGGCCCACACCATAGTGCTAACTACAAGTTCCAAGTCTGGAACCAGACAGCGTCCAGTGTGAACCTGGATCTTTGATCAAGAAATTAATTATTTCCTGTGGAGCCTTGGTTCGTGTCAGTCATGAACGGTTGGTATTGTCGCTTTCTACGATATTTCATGACCCAACTTTAGGAAGTCAGTTCATGGTAACTTGCGCTAAGCGGTAACCGCTGCTCAGTATCTAATGGGGAGACTTCTCCATTGCTGCCCCCACCGTCTGGAACTCTTTGCCCTATTCACTCCGTGCTTGCCCCCAACGTTCCCACCTTCAAAAAACAACTCAAAACCTACCTTTTAAAATTCATTTTTAATGTCTAACTTTTTATACCTGAATGCTGTGCCCCACCCCCGCTTTTAGCATTGCTTTAGCTCTGAATGAATGTTTGGATATTGTATTTTAATGCATCGTTTACTTTGTTTTTACTCAACTCTATTTTTATTTCTTTTTTTTTTTCTACTGTAAAACGTCTTTGAGTACTCTGAAAAGCGCTATACAAATAAAATGTATTATAATTATTATTATTAAACCGGAGTAAGGTAGCACTGCAACATTTTTTTTTGTTTGTTTTCTGGTTTCCTGTGGAGCTAAAGACCTACCTATCGGTCACTGCTCACAGTCGGGTTCCTCAATATTCAACCAATAATCTCCAGTATCTGATTCTACGCATTTTTTGCGACAGACGAGATGAGGTCGGCAGACACCAAAAAGCAGAGTGCAGATTTATCCCGTCAACAACCATGAGATCTACGGAGTCATTTATGAAAAGAAACCTATCATTGTGCCTCACTGGGATATCATATGTCAATTTAACCCCCCCATCTTCTGAAATGAGCAGGATGGAGCCTCTTTAACTTTTTGAAAGATATGCTGCAAAATGCTTATGGGACCAGGTTGCACGCCGACCCAGAGGAGTATAAAAAAATAATGCTGGCACGGTCCACACACACACACACACACACACACACACACACACACATACAGTAGTCCTCTGTCGGTGTGATCTTGCCAGTGTCTGGAACAAATAATGGTGGGCAAAGTCGACCGTGGGGGGTTTTGAAGCGCTCCCTGTCAGTGCCACTGTGTCAGCCTGCTAGCTCCTTCCTCCAAACACACACCTTACTGAAACAGCATAGGAAACAAGGGCTTTGAATAATAAATAGGCCCAAAGTTTCCACATCCGCACCTGGCCAGAGATGCCCGTCCGGCAAACAATGTTGATGTTGTAGGCAGGAGGAGAGAGCCATGGAGCCATGGATGAATACAAGATACATGATCACACACAACACAGGACCCGAGCAGGCAGGGGTTGGTGGGGGATTTTTCGGGAGTTCCAACATCCCTGTGTACACAAAGACACCTGACATGCCTTTTGGAAGGCTGTGTAACTGCAGTGTAAGCAAAAAAAAAAAAAAAAAAAAGTGAGTAAAAAATCCCAACAGAAAGAGAGATTTCCTCGGAAAATGTGTGCAAACTTCCAGGAGAAGCGCTTTAAATATTGTGTATAGTTGATACTTGATGTGTTCCATCATCAGCTGCTATTTAATCCAAGCGGTTCCGCAGCGTCAACCCGAACATGACAGAAAATCATTAGCCACCGCGGGGCCGTTAACTGTCACATGAGCGATTGAATAGGCAGTGAGCCGTGGACATTTTCTATGGCAGTTTAACGTACGCCCCGAGGACGCTTTGGCGGCGGCAATAGCGGCGCTACGCCTGGGGTCAACGATGAGGCATTGACACTCCTTGATGGCGTGCAGCTGATGGCGGAACGTGTTCAAGTATGGAGTGACCAGCCTATTATTATACCACGGATACTTGGCCTTATACAGTTGATATTTTCAATGACTATATGTACATCAATTGATATTTTATGTATGTATAATATTTCATGTTTGTAGAATTCATTCATTTTCTTCCGCTTATCCTCACAAGGGTCGCGGAAGGTGCTGGAGCCTATCCCAGCTGTCTTCGGGCGAGAGGCGGGGTACACCCTGGACTGGTGACCAGCCAATCACAGGGCACATATAGACAGACAACCATTCACACTCACATTCATACCTATAGACAATTTGGAGTCGCCAATTAACCTAGCATGTTTTTGGAGGAAACCGGAGTACCCGGAGAAAATCCAAGCAAATTCCGCACAGAGATGGCCGAGGATGGGATTGAACTCAGTTCTCCTAGCTGTGAGACCTGTTTTCATGTCAAAACAGTACAAATCGGACCATGCTGGTGTTTCTTGCACATGTTTATATATTTGGCCTGCCACAGATTCATTTTGACTGTTACAGATAGATTCGGCACTTGGTCTTAAGACCTGTGTTTCCGAGCTAGCGACTTTGTTGCTATTTTAGAGATTAACTAGACCAGATATTCATTCATTCATTCATTTTCTACCGCTTATTCTCACAAAGGTCGTGGGGGGTGCTGGAGCCTATCCAAGCTGTCTTGGGGCGAGAGGCGGTGTACACCCTGGACTGGTGGCCAGCCAATCACAGGGCACATATAGACAAACAACCATTCACACTCACATTCATTTTTACCAAGAACACTAAACTCATCACACAGCGACTTAAAGGGATAGTTGATTCATTCATTCATTTTCTGCCGCTTTTCCTCACGAGGGTCGCGGGAGGTGCTGGAGCCTATCCCAGCTGTCTTCGGGCGAGAGGCGGGGTACACACTGGACTGGTGGCCAGCCAATCACAGGGCACATATAGACAAACAACCATTCACACTCACATTCATACCTATGGACAATTTGGAGTCGCCAATTAACCTAGCATGTTTTTGGAATGTGGGAGGAAACCGTTTTACCCAGAAAAAACCCACACAAATTCCGCACAGAGATGGCCGAGAGTGGGATTGAACTCAGGTCTCCTGGCTGTGAGACCTGTTTTCATGTCAAAATAGTATAAATAGGACCATGCTGGTGTTTCTTGCACATGATTATATATTTGGCCTGCCACAGATTCATTTTGACTGCTACAGATAGATTCGGCACTTGGTTTGTCCAAATACCAACTGTTTATTGTTTAGTTTGGACGAATTTGGCAAAATTTAAGCTAGCCGAAGTGAGCAATGCACTTTCGGTTATTTTCACAAAATAAAACACCCCTTACTTTTGTCATACAAAAAAAAACGTAGTGATAAATCACTGCTTTTACTTTGAAAACAAGAAGCGAACCAACTCACAATATATCCTGCTTGACTTTGCCGTTTGGTCCATCCTGCTGCTCAGTGTTCAGCCAACGTTTTTTTTTTTTTCACGTTGACATCACGTCGCGTTGCATCCTGGGTAATTTGAGTGTGAGTAGTATGCTGACGATACATGCTCAACATTTCTGGCGAATGCAGTATGCATCCGGAAACTTCCACTACTACTGCCAGTGTAGACACACTGCATACTCAAAGAGTTAGTATGAGTAGTAGGTATGGATGCGGTTTCTAACACAGCCTTGGTATCGGTCTAAGCTTACTAAATCCCACCCAACTGAGGGTCGAGTTGGGTGGGATTTAGTCCTTGTCCGTTTAAAACAATGCAACACAGCAGATACATACAGTAATGTCCAACATGTCCATTAAAAAGCATCGTTTTTAAACGCATTTTCACTTGTAATGGTAATGGTTTAATTTCATTTGAACATGCATCAGATTACAATTGAATGCATCACATAATCAGTTCACAGTTCCACATGTCCAATAGGAGTAGGAAGAAGCAAAGCTTATTAAATCCTACCCCTCCATCTGGTACTTTTACAATCAGTAACTGTTACATTTGTTCACTTCCTGCTTTCCTAATTTTTTTTTAAATTTTATTTTATTTTTTTTCTTGAAAGTGGTGCGAAATTATAAAGAAAACCGGCGCCACAATTATTTGCTTGGTTTGATAATAGCGTGCAGTTCGTTCTTGAGCGAGGTTAATTACACGAGGGTTAATGACATTGTAATAAAAACTAAAGAACTTGTCACATTTTCCTGTCTTAAATGACTAAATATTTTCAGCAGTTAATTGTTAATAAATACGTGACACTTCAAGAAGAAGGGGGGGCCATGTTGGGAATGACATATTTGAACAGATCCTCGACACATTCTCCGAACAATAATTACCGCAGCTGACTTCTCACCGGAGGTAATCTGACTCTCGCCGTCTTCAGGTGGGTGGCCAATTTATTTCATGAAGTGGGCCAGATATTGCGCTGTTGTTGAGAGGGAAGCAGAGGGAGGGACAACAGGGTCTCGGGTTGGTGTGATCGCTCATTCACGACCACGGCCGCTTGACGTGCAGCCCTTAGGGGGCGTGATTACAAGGCCCTGGGTGATCCTTCAGCTCTGTGCCTGACACTCGCTACATGAACCCCTTCTGTCCCGCTATGGCTTCTTCGACTCCATGACGTCTATTTTTCATCACATCGAGATGTCGCATCGTAAATCCGATAAATAAAAGGTGTTTATCTCTTTATGGAGACCAGGCTGTTTATCGGACCGCAGACACATGTTTACTGCGTGTGTGAGTCCCCTGTGGGACAACAAACCTGTTACATTTTTATGCACAGAAGACTACCTGATACAATCATGCCTTCGGGTGCAATTTTTTTTTCTTTTAATAAAAAAAAAAATACCCAAAAATATTCTAACTTCTAAATTAATTAATTAAATCATTTAATTTAAATTAATAATTAAATAAATTAAATTATTAATGTAAATTTATTTAATTAATTAAATTATGAATGTAAATTTATTTAATTAATTAAATTATTAATGTAAATTAATTTAATTAATTTAATTATTAATTTAAATTAATTTAATTAATTAATTAATTGTTAATTTGAGGACTTATTATTACTTTTATTGCCATTATTATGATTATTTTTATTCATTATGATATGATACCAATCAATCCAAAAACATAAAAAATGCGCTCCGATGAAGCAAGATTTCCTGTTATGCTAACGTCCGGTTGTAGCTTCGCCTTAGCTCACTTTCCGAGAAAGACATTTTTCATGCTAGTTGTACCAAATGTTACACGAGGCGGGAAAAATATACCGATATATATATCGAGAACACATAAAACATTATACGTTTGGAAAGTACAAAAGGTTAGCCAGAGACCGAAATGGTATCACACCGGCTGCTCGGAGCGTGTGCGTGAATACAGTGCACCTCGCTGAGTCACGGCATGTGGCTCCTCCCGCCCTCTACTCCGGTTTTCCAGGTAGTAGTGATGCAGTAGTAGTAACGATATAGTATTTGATTAGGATAAATCAACAAGGTACAGATGGTCAAAACCAACTTTGTTCGAGTCCTTCTTACCTCTACGTGTGCACAAACTACATTCATTTTCTACCGCTTATCCTCACGAGGGTCGCGGGCATGCTGGAGCCAATCCCAGCTGTCTTCGGGCGAGAGGCGGGGTACATCCTGGACTGGTGGGCAGCCAATCACAGGGCACATATAGACAAACAACCATTCACACTCACATTCATACCTATGGACAATTTGGAATGTGGGAGGAAACTGAAAACACACGCATGCACGGGGAGAACATGCAAACTCCACATGGCCCAGGGTGGAATTGAACTCAGGTTCCTTCTATGAGGCCTGCGCGCTAACCACCCCACCACCGTGCAACCGCACAAAAACATAAAATAGTAAAAAATAGATATAAAAAGTTATCCATGGTCTGTACCATATCTGTCTTGAGAAGCCGCTACTACTAATGATAAAAATACTGCAGTATTTCTGTATTTGTAGGGTCACATTTTTGAGAAAAGTTATAACCAAAAAAGTTTTCTTCCACTGTCCTAGTTATCGTATGTCCATGTATCATGGCGTGAAAATTAGTGCTCACACACCACGGTCGAAACTCGGTCTCTGCGAAGAATGGATAGTGGTTCTTTTTTTTGGGACACAATAGACAGATTCCATCCAGTGTATCCTTAACCAATTCTTAACTTTGCCAATTATTTTCAACTACTCTGACGGTTACGCTTGTAGTCGTTAATGGTCAAGACAAGACAATGTAATTTAAAGTAACTGTATTCCATCCTTATACGTTTACGACTAAGAGTCAGCAAAAAAGGTACAAGCGGACATAGTTAATAAAGGTCGGAGTAAAGTTTTAATGGTTAAAAATCTCAGCTCACAGTCTGCAGCGTGTTTAGGTCTTCCTGATAGAAGGACACAAGGGACTTTTTTAAGGGACTCACTGGCAGCTTTCATGCTCCATCCAACAGAGTTCATATAAAACCACCTTATTAACAAAAAAAAAAGTAGTAAGGAGCCGAGCGCTTCAGCAGCACTCGAAGGTTTCCAAACGCTTTACCATAACAGACGTGCACTCAGCTGTGATGTAGCTCAAGTAAAAAGGGGAGCAGCGGCAGCAGCAGGTAGGCATTTGAAGCCATCGCTCGACGGCGGGATCTGTGTTGTTCCCACATCAAAACCAAACAAGGCGTCACCTGCGGAGCGCTCCTAAAGGGATGAAGCGCTTCAAATCGCTTGTCCAAGGCATTTTTTTTCTCTCCCCCTATTAAGGCAGCCTCGAAAATGCCAGGTTTTTTTTAAAGGCGAGGCCCGTTAAATAAGCTAAGCGGGCTAAGCGGCTGTTATAGCTGGGAGATCACACGCGTACAATTGCACAACTCCAGCACAATGGCAAGCAATTTTTGGAGTCTTCAGTGAAGAGAATGGTGTGCTTTGCAGGAATTGATCTTGGACATGAGTGGGCTGAAACCATTAAACACACCCACGCCATTGATGACATCTATATTGGACAGTCCTGTGACGTTAACTACAAATACATATGCTAGCGTGACACATTTATGTTCAATCTTGCAATATTAAATCCGCAAAGGTCGTATTGATGGAGCCTATCCCAGTTTGAGATAGAGGCAGGGTACACCGAGCAATGGTCGCTTGCGTACACTGCAATACGTGCGACATTTCTATCTAATCCTACAAGATTAAATCCACATTTTAGCATCCATCCAACCATGCATTTTCTGCACCGCTCGTCCCAGTAAGGGTCACGGTTGAGCTGGAGCCTATCCCAATGGACTTTGGCTGAGAGGCAGTGTCCACCTTGCACTGGTCGGCAGTCAATTACAACAAAATAATGAGTGTAGCCTGCAATACATGTAACATTTCTATCTAATATTGCAAGATTAAATGCACAAATTGTTTTATATATAGCGCACCTTTGCATCATTTGTTGTCATTGTGGTTTCGGTTGAGCACCTGAACCTCAAAGTACAGTATGTTGTATGTACAGTATGACTTCAATGATATCACAACAACAAATTAATAATAAACAATATTGTTTATTATTATGGTATTAGAAACAGCTGTGAGTGTAATGCAATGCTGAAGTCCAGTCCAGAGTCAATTACTCTACTCTGTTTTTTGTGTGTGTGCGCGAATTCTTGTGAACCACTAGCTTTTCAGTGTGTGTGTGTGTGTGTGTGTGTGTTGTAATCTCAGCAGCAGATCATGTTTTCCAGGCCTCAGATGAGGCAAAGCAGCTTTGGCAGCGGGCCGTTTCATCTCAGGCACTGGGGCCCAAAACAAAGAGAAAATGATTGATTGGATGATGAATTATTTAGAGGTGGAGGGCCGAGGACGGAGACGCCACACTGGAAAGAGAGAGGGGCGGTGAGTAAGGGGGGGGATGGAGGGGATGGAGGCAGCGGGTTCACCGTCCTTTTCTAAAAGGATGTGAATAAAAAAAAAAAACTTGGCCTAATTGTACTAATGCATGTCACTGCAAATTTGCCTGGCTAAAATATTGATGCGGGTGCAGCGCATAGAGCTGATTGGAGAGGAGAGGTGTTTGCTCAGGGATCTATAGAGCGTTTGAACTTACATGTAACACCAAACGTGAAGGGGGGGGGGGGGGGGGTGCTCATCCGCCAGTCCGCCACTCAATGTCTGCATCCCCAAAACAACCCCGCAATACTTACTTATGTAGAAACAGGCAATAACATCACTGATGACAGTTCATCATAAAGCAGGTGAGCGCCTGCGATACCCAATTACACCACAGGGGGCACTGATGTGATATGCAGCCTGACAGAAAAAGGAGGGGAGCATCTCTCTCACGCTCCTTCCTTCCATTTTTTTCAATATCCCCCTCCTCATGAAATTTCATTTGGATTGTAAATGTTCAGTAATTTACCATCATAAATGTGTAATGGGCCCCTGAATCCAATGACATTGTGCTGGCTAATCAACTCATTTGAGAATGAATATAGATCTATTAAAAGGGGAACGCGGTGTTTCCCATTCGTTAAGAACAGCGTGCCGTGCTGTCAAACACAGCAACCGTTCCTCCCTAAAAGAGCTTTTTTTTTTTTTTTTATTTTGGGAGAAGGGATCCTCTTTGATAATCATCTCCTCATGTTTTGATGTTAAATGGAGATGATGAACGGGGATGAAATGTCTGATTTGTTTTGTCGTTAGCAATCTGACAGCGACTTAAGAGAAAAGCAGCTCATTTTAAAAACTAATTCAAGGGAATAAAAGACAGTTAATGACACTTCATTTTTACAGCCGGGGAAATATTTAATTCTTGAATTTTAAATCTCAACCCAGCCAACCCGCCCGCCCGCCCACCTCGCGGCACGCAAGAATCCTCCGGAAAGAACACAAAAACACACGGCGGGATTACTGCTTCTTATCTATGAGAGACAGGGCCTACGGCGCTACCTGCAAAACACTTCATCAGAAAAAAGCAAGTCAACTTGTAGCCGTCGCTGACTCTTAGAAGCAGACAGGGATGGGGAATGCAAATTGTAGAAAGGTCTCTGAAACGACAGGATGGAACTAAATAACAATATACCCTGATTAGTTCGTGCTTTGGTGAGTTTGGAGAACTTTCCACAGAGTACTATGAAGCAATCCTGGGCTCTACTTGCAGGGCTCTACTCATATCAGATCAGTATCAAATCGGGATCGCACATCACTACCTTGTCGAATAACTGAACTATTAACAGGTCATCAAATAAATTGCCAATTCATTTTAAATGAATTAATAAATAAAGCCCTGATGAACATTGTTTGATGATTGGTTTGAGAAATACAGTAAACCTCGGATATATCGGATTCAATTGTTCCCACTGGTTTTGTCCGATATAAGCGAAATCCGTTATATGCGTATACCGGAAAATGTCCGTTTTACGCATATATCGGATTTATATCCGGTATATGCGTAGATCGGATTTTATCCGTTATAAAAAGGCACTTCCTTGACTATGTTTCCAATGTACCTGGACGCGCAGGCAACGCTGCAAACGCTGCAAATGACGTCGTATAGCGGCCTGTCACGATTCGGCGAATCGGAGCGCCACGATGCGGCCATCCGATATATGCGAGGGAAATTTAATGGAAATGCATTGGAACGGGACTGGAGATTTTGTCCGAAATAGGCGAAATCCGTTATAAAAAATCCGATATATGCAATGAATTTTTATTGGAAATGCATTACAGAAAAATCTGTTCTTTTTTATCTGTCCGTTGTGAGCGAATTTCCGATATATCCGAGTCCGATATATCCGAGGTTTACTGTATATGAGGAGCTTGTGGAATAAGAACAAAAAGTACAGAAATAAATAAAAGAAAAATATATATACCGTATTTTCCGTACTATAAGTCACACTTTTTTTCATAGGTTGGCTGTTCCTGTGACTTATACTCCAGAGCGACTAATAAATGAAAAAAGTGTTTTTGTTGCATAAACACTGGACACCTTTTCTGTTCATGTTTATTTTTTGTGTAGCTGAATAACCATTGTGTTAGCATATCTTACACCTATTCAGCCTGTTCACTATTCTTTTATTGTTAGAACTTGCCTTCCAAGAGGACGTAATGTCTGTTTTGGTCAAGTAGGTAATAAAATAAATTACCCGCAAAAATGTGACTTATACATGTTTTTTTTCTACCTAATTATGCATTTTTGGCCTTGTGCGACTTATACTCCGGAGTGACTTGTAGTCCAGAAAATTTACCGTATTTTCCGGACTATAAGTCACACTTTTTTTCATAGGTTGGATGTTCCTGCGATTTATACTCCAGTGCGACTTATGTATGTTTTTTTTCTACCTAATTATGCATTTTTGCATTGTGCGACTAATACTCCGGAGCGACTTATAGTCTGGACTATAAGTCACACTTTTTTTTCATAGGTTGGCTGTTCCTGCGACTTATACTCAAGAGCGACTTATAAATGAAAAAAGTGTTTATGTTCCATAAACACTGGACACCTTTTCTCTTCATGTTTATTTTTTGTGTAGCTGAATAACCATTGTGTTAGCATATCTTACACCTATTCAGCCTGTTCTTAGCCTGACTTATACTCCAGTGCGATTTATGTATGTTTTTTTCTACCTAATTATGCATTTTTGGCCTTGTGCAACTTATACTCCGGAGAGACTTATAGTCCAGAAAATACAGTATATTTAACAAAATGGCCAATATTATCTTCAGAATTGCAAAATTACCTTCCTAAACTGATTATTATTATTATATGTTTGTTTCTACCTAATTGTGCATTTTTGGCCTTGTGCGACTTATACTACGGAGCCACTTATAGTCCAGAAAATACGGTATTTTTGCTGAGATGACTTTTATTTATTAAAAACGTCATCTCAGTCCGAACTGTAACAAATCCTCCCAAAGTCTCGGCTGCGGTAACTCAAAACAATACGTTTTGAGAGACGTTGTTGAGGTCATGGCGGCGATGATCGCAGAGTTGCCGTGGCAACCTGGACCACTGCCGCACCGCAACACATTAAACTTGCTGCTGCGCCTTGGTGACTTTTTGCTCCCGCCGTCCCTTCTCGCAACAATCAAGAAGTACAAGTCATTTATCAGCCCTGATGGCAGCGGGGGATGCACTACGCTCTGGCGGGGGGTACGCGTGGTGAGCCCGAACACGCCGTGGCTTTAGGCTATCGCCCCTGTTGTAAGGTCGTCGTAATTAAGTCTTGGCTCACAGCGGCCAACCGTGCCTTTGAGGTTCAAATGTCTTTCTCCCTCATCCTCATCAACTCTCTTCCTCCACCATTTGCTGCACAGAAGTCACCAATGTTAGACTCCATGTGTGAATATTGATTTATGGCTGTGTGCGCTCAGATGACTTGGATTGCGCAAACTTTATTGGGTGATTGCTTTGTGGAAATAGCATATTAGAGTTGCTGCAGATGGGGGAAACCTGATTAAACACTTAGGATCCTCAACTTGCCGCGTGACCTTAATAGAAGGAGTGAAACTACACCAAAGGCAAACTATTTGAGGTTCAATCACTACTGTTATATCCCTGCAGAGAATGCATTTGAATACGTCACACAATAGCTATTGATTATGTGTCTCGTCAAAGACGCTAATTTGCTGACAGGATGCTTCCATCCTGACTAAATGAGCAATCAGCATCAACTTATCAATAACCGGACACTGTAATGTGACAGTGTGAGTCTCGAGTGACTATGAACAAATTAGACAGGATATAAGACATTTGTAGTAGTCATGTGACAGAATGCATATTATTGCGTAACCCTAATGGATTGAGGAAGGCATGCAGGCAAAATATCATTCATTCATTCATTTTCTACCGCTTTTTCCTCACGAGGGTTGCGGGGGGTGCTGGAGCCTATCCCAGCTGTCTTTGGGCGAGAGGCAGGGTACACCCTGGACTGGTCGCCAGCCAATCACAGGGCACATATAGACAAACAACCATTCACACTCACATTTATACCTATGGACGATTTGGAGTCGCCAATTAACCTAGCATGTTTTTGGAATGTGGGAGGAAACCGGAGTACCCGGAGAAAACCCACGCATGCACGGGGAAAACATGCAAACTCCACACAGAGATGGCCGAGGGTGGAATTGAACCCTGGTCTCCTAGCTGTGAGGTCTGCGTGCTAACCACTGACCGCCGTGCCGCCCTACATATCATACAGATATCCGCAATATTTTGCAATCATTAGACAAATTGTCAGTAGCCATGTTTACATGAGGAGTTCACTTTCCGAATGACTTAGACAATAGTATCCATGGAATGCAATATTCCAATCTCTTGTCTGCATGCGCCCCTATAATCAACCAGAATAGTCAATGGGGCATGCGCAGTAAAACGTAAACACCAAAATCACGTGATACCGACGTCCCTGAGTTTTTCTTTCACTTTTTTAACTCAGTTTTGCCACTTTTCCGTTCGTCCGGTCTTGAAATTTAGTTTGGATCAAAAACCAACTTTCTGCAGCAGTCACGTTAAAAATGGATTTTATTGTCGCTATGCAGCAGAACGACGCACTACCAAGTCCAACTCAAAAATGACAATCAACCGACAAAGAAGGGAGTGCGCACCTGAACTAAATAGGCAACACAAATAACAGGAAACGGGAGATAATTGAAAGCAACGGCAAACAGAACAGAGCAACAGAGGAAGTGAATTCAAAATAAGGGCATGAACAAGGAACAGAGGAACAGAAGAACAGAGGAAAACTAAGCTGTCACGAGGGGGTGAAGCCCGATCGTGACAGCAGCAGTCCAGTGCCGATTGCTCGCCTCCATTTTTAAAACTGAAGAACGTCTCGAGCTGCGTGTTACGTCATATCTGAGCATGCGCTGAAAGAACGCACCCGGGATAAATTTAAACAGGAAAAGATCAAATTCAATCTTGCTAATATTTTATAATTAAACTTGGGACATGTTCTACATAGATATATATTTTATTTTTTAATAAAACCGGAGGGGCGGCACGGCGAGCGAGTGGTTAGCGCACAGACCTCACAGCTAGGAGACCAGGGTTCAATTCCACCCTCGGCCATCTCTGTGTGGAGTTTGCATGTTCTCCCCGTGCATGCGTGGGTTTTCTCCGGGTACTCCGGTTTCCTCCCACATTCCAAAAACATGCTAGGTTAATTGGCGACTCCAAATTGTCCATAGGTATGAATGTGAGTGTGAATGGTTGTTTGTCTATATGTGTCCTGTGATTGGCTGGCCACCAGTCCAGGGTGTACCCCGCCTCTCGCCCGAAGACAGCTGTGATAGGCTCCAGCACCCCCCGCGACCCTCGCGAGGAAAAGCAGTAGAAAATGAATGAATGAATAAAACCGGACTTGTGAATAAAGTATAGAAGGGTTTGGATTTCGAAAGCTGCTTGTCAACCGCAAATAAACAACAGAAGAAGAAAAACACAATGAAGAAGAAGGCACCCTGACAACTTTCCGTTTGAGCGGGTGCAAGATACCTCAATCGGATTGGGGAAAGGAATATTCCACTCCTGGGAATCTGATTATATATCCATTCGGATTGGCACTTTTCTTTCGGAATGAGGTGTATACAAAGGTTACATTCTTTCTGTTTGAGGAAATAAACCGAATGCAATTGGAATATTTGGGTCCATGTATATGTGGACTTACGGCCGAGCTGATATTTTTCATATGGTGCATGCTAGGTTAATTAGCGACTCCAAATTGTCCATAGGTATGAATGTGAGTGTGAATGGTTGTTTGTCTATATGTGCCCTGTGATTGGCTGGCCACCTGTCCAGGTTGTACCCCGCCTCTCACCCCAATTCAGCTTTGATAGGCTCCAGCAGATAATAATACATGTGATAATGTGTCAAAATTAAAAGCGCTACTTTTCTTGCGTTTGTTGTCTCAAAAAATACAAACACAAAATGTCAAAGAACAACTAAATAACACCCAATGGGACCCAAACATCCATAATTATAGTACAAGTACAACCTCGAGGGCCTTCCAATTAGTACAAGTGCTCCAAAATGTGATCATCTATGAACACAAGGAATTTCTAACGTCACGCTTCAGTGTGTGTCTCCCCCCCCTCCACCTATCAAAGAGAAGCTTTGCCACCATTTGTGTCGGGTTTCATCTGTGTGACACAATGGCATCCAACAATTTTCTTACTTACATAACATTGGGGGATTATAACCGCTTCTTTTTTGGCTTCAAAAATGCTCCTCACGCGTCTGACAGTGAGCCGCGCTCGCATTTCAACTAGCGTTGTACTGTGGCGTATCTTTGAACAAGCAAACAAGTCAAGTGAAGTGCCTGCAGTCCTCTAAGCACTTTATCCTCACTGCTTCATTGGGCAACAGACAGGCACACATAACAAAAAAAAAAAAAAAAGTCAAAAAAATGCAAATTAACTTCAATGTTTGAGACTCCCCCCAACAATACGGGGGTGCACTGAGGCTCCTTGACGCGGCGTTGGGGGATTCCGTGCGTCTCATCGTGTTGTTTAGAGTGCATTAGCCAGCCTCTCTCACTCATCATCGCTCTAGTTTTCTTGTTGTCAGGGAGAGCGTCCTGAGGCAATAACCTCCTCCTCCTCCTCCTACACCTCCTTTTCATGCAGAGATGCGCCGGGGCCCTAATTTTCCATCAGCAAAGCATGAAATCAAGGCAGAATGCCACACAACAAGCATCTCTTAAGGAGGAGGACACTTTGCCCGCCCACGCACCCACCCAAGGATACAAACACTGGAGCGTTGAGGAAAATGTGAATAAATCATGAAGTGGAGTGGATGCTGAGCTAAAGTGACAATCAGAAGATTGTTGATGAGCGCTCGACTGTGACTTTGAGAGATGATTTGCAAATTTAATGTAGCCACGTACATGGCGTCCCTCCTCTGTTTATTTTTCTTTTTTGAACACGAAGACAAAGTCATTTTAGCGGTTAAGCGCTCACGCAAAGTGCATGTCAATTGCAGAAAGGCAACATCGTATCTATCCATGTTCAGTATCAGTGTCCTCGTTACGGTCATGGGTGAGCTGCAGCCTATCTCAGCTGATTTTGGGCGAGAGGCGGGGTTAACCCGAGACTGATGATACGCAAAGCTAACAACAACCTGCTCGAAGATCGCTTATCAATGATGGGCGTAACCATATATTTTAATTACCTTAAACTTAGTTACCTATTTCCTCTTCAGAAATCCTAATACAGTTGCAGAGGTGTTGGAGCCTATCCCAGCTGTCTTCGGGCGAGAGGCGGGGTACACCCTGGACTGGTGGCCAGCCAATCACAGGTCACATATAGGCAAATAACCATTTTATGTAAATATATATTTTCTTTTTTAATAAAACTGGACTTGTGAATGGCGTATAGAAGGGTTTAGATTCTGTTCCACAGATGGCGCTAATGCACACGAAAGCTGCTTGCCAACCGCCAATAAACAACAGAAGAAGAGAAACACCACGAAGAAGAACGCAGTCTGACAACTTTCCGATTAAGCGGGTACAAGATACCTCAATCGGATTGGGGAAAGGAATATTCCACCCCTGGGAATCCGATTATATATTCATTCGGATTGGCACTTTTCTTTCGGAATGAGGTGTATGAAAAGGTTAAATTCTTTCCATTTGAGGAAATAAACCGAATGGAATTGGAATATTTGGGTCCATGTATACGTGACTAATGACTCCCTAATACAGTTAAATAATGTACAATTAATGATTACTGTTTTATGGTCGAATATGGTCTATTTTTAGCCAAAACTTATTGAAGTACAAGTGATACTGTATGTTGTATTCTGGTCACTAGGCGGCAGTAATGACACAAAACACCTTAACACTGCATGAGGTCCCACCGTCGTCCATCTCTGTGTGGAGTTTGCATGTTCTCCACGTGCATGCGTGGGTTTTCTCCCACAATCCTCCCACATTCCAAAAACATGCTAGGTTCATTGGCGACTCCAAATTGTCCATAGGTATGAATGTGAGTGTGAATGGTTGTTTGTCTATATGTGCCCTGTGATTGGCTGGCCACCAGTCCAGGGTGTACCCCGCCTCTTGCCCGAAGACAGCTGGGATAGGCTCCAGCACCCCCCGGGACCCTCGTGAAAATGAATGAACGAACTGCATGAGGTCATGAAGTCTGCCATGGTATGTCTGACATGATAAAGTGGAAAAAAAGTTATCCTCTCACATAGTGTGGAAGTGGTACGTTTTTGGCTTCTTGGTTCCAACCGCCTCCGCATCCTCTCAATACCCATAATACACTTCCTCATCTCATTCTCCACCAATCACATTCAAGGTGCATTCACAAACGGAACTCCGAACTGGAGCACATTTTACAAAGGCGTTAAAAAAAAGTTTATTTCCCTGGTAACTTAATGACTTTTTTTAAGCCTTTTACCCAACACTGTACGTGGCACTGGAATGGCAAAAATAATTGTTTGTGGATTCAATCTTGCCAGATGAGGCAGAAATGTTGCACGTGGCATACGCAGTGTAGGCAACAAAATTATCCATAAAGTTTCAGGGAAATGAATACTGCATATATTTCCGTGTAACCGTTGAACTAACTAGCCAACTTCAAGCCATGCAACGGTAATTAAGCTCAGAAGAGACCATCTGGGAATGTTTGTCACATTTAAGAAGGACTGTGTCAAAAATATGTTTTTTTTTTTTCAACCACCATTTTTGAGGTCATACAGCCAAGCTAACGCCGCCAGAGAAGCGAAACCGAGTGCGTCGTTGCAAAACAAGACAGTCAAGTTATTAGGACAGCAACACTGACAAACACTACAGAGAGTGGAGAACTCTTTCCACTGCTTCATACACGCACGCACACACACACACACACGCATACATACACAAACACAAAAGACAAGAAAAAGATCTCGCAGTGCTGACTGACAAAGATGCCCTGCAATATAGATGACGAGAACAAAGCCCCCCCATAACAAACTCCAGTCATATTGAGACGATTTCCTTTTCAATAATGAATCGCCATCAGCATCAGGCGTCAATACCGTCTGTGTCTGTGTTTCTGTGTGTGTATGTGTGTGTGTGTGTGGTGGGATAAAAACATCTATGCTCAACAAGAACAAAACTTCTATATTTAATCTACGCCGGAGAACAAGCAGGGCCTGCTAGAGTCAAAAACAAAAGTGGATTTCTGTGGCATGCAAATCACACGCGGACCAAGCAGCTTATCCCCACACGTCTGTTCTGATTGACAGCATTCTTAAAATGTGTAGATTATAAATATTTATAATTGACTTAATATTGACTGTATTCTGTCTGTGTTTGGTTGAAAGGCGGTAGAAAAGTTTTATTTTTTTAACCAAAGCAAAACAGCACAATGCAGTTATCTCCAGCTCCCTCTTCACATAAATAAGCCTCCTCCCTGAGCGCCCACATTGTGTCTGCAGCCTCATGCTCAGTATTCCGTATTCTTCTTCACTGAGAAGGAATTTTTGTCAGGTTCTTATAAGGCCAGAGAATGTGCATTGTGTAGATTTTTGTATGTGTTATCAAATGCCAAAAAGTACATAACAAGAACATTCATTCATTCGGGTGGGAGGCGGGGTACACCCTGGACTGGTGGCCAGCCAATCACAGGGCACATATAGACAAACAACCATTCACACTCACATTCATACCTATGGACAATTTGGAGTCACCAATTAACCTAGCATGTTTTTGGAATGTGGGAAGAAACCGGAGTACCCGGAGAAAACCCACGCATGCACGGAGAGAACATGCAAACTCCACACAGGGTGGAATTGATCTCGGGTCTCCTACCTGTGAGGCCTGTGTGTTAACCACCCTGCACCGCGCAGCCATAACAAGAACATCAATTTCGGTTTGGATGCACAGTTTAGTACATGATAGCACTTTCTGTTTGAATACACCCATTTTTCATGTGAGGAAAAGTGTTGGAACGGGTCCTACTAAGGCAGGGGTGGGCAAACTACGGCCCGGGGGCCACATGGGGCCCACCATGCATTTGAATACAGTTGCTTTTTAAGTATTTCAACTTTTAACATACAAACTGGCAACATAACTTGCAAGTCGGATGTCTTATTTAGTAAAAAAACGAAAAAAAAAAACAAAACAAAACAAAACTGTCAAATGAAATGACATAGTTTGATGTGGTCTCATGTTTAAAGTGCTCCTGAAAAAAGGGGACATGAGAACATACAGCTGATACTTTTACAGATAACATTAGACAAATAATTCAAGGAAAATTATAAGTATAAAATAGTGTGTGTGTTAAATATATGTTCTGGCACCCCGGACAATTTTGTTAACTCAATGTGGCCGCACTAGTATTAAGTACTCAACTTTTAGCATACAAACTGTCAACATGACTTGCAAGTCGGATGTCTTATTTAGTAAAAAAAAAAAAAACAAAAAAAACTGTAAAATTAAATTACATATTTTTATGTGGTCTGATGTTTAAAGACATGATAACATACAGCTGATAGTATAACACTTTTACAAATAAAATTAGAGAAATAATTCAAGGAAAATTGTAAGCATAAAATAGTGTGTGTGTGTTAAATATATGTTCTGCCCCCCCCCCCCCAGACAATTTTGTTAACTCAATGCGGCCCACGAGTCAAAATATTAGCCCACCCCTGTACTACGGTATATAGCTTATCCAAGCAATAAACAGCACTGAATGTTTACGCTCCCATTTTAGACTGCATTTAGAGGTGAAAACAACATGAAAACCAGTTAGCTATGAATCTGGGAGAAGATGGAAAATGAGTGAGAACTTATTTAGAAGAAAGAAACCAGCGGTGTAGAAGTATCGGACATGGAACAGCGAGACCAGGAAAACATCAGTAGTTCATTAACAGAAGGAACAAAAGTTGTACGGACTGATGTTTGAGGCTCATACCTGTACTTTCCAGTTTATGTGGACTATGAATTACAGTACACAACGTACTATTTCCAACTCACTCTCGCCGATATTCCTTTCTGAGTTCACGCGGAAAACACAACAATGGCAAAGTTTGTGAATTTATATTCCAGTTTCAATAATAGGAGAACCTTCAATAGCGCACAGCATTAGGATTTAAAGTGAGCATGAAACACAACCCCTTCAAGCAGATTAAATTTCAAATCAAGCAGGCCATGTAAATGATGTGGCGACAGTCGTGTGTGTGTGCGGGGGGGGGGGGGGGGGCAATTAGCATGCCGTGCTAGTGTTAAAGCAATTAGGCAAAGCAGACTGCTCGAACGCCAAGCGAGCGGAAGGCAGGCAGGACAAATATTTCCATATCGTTGTGTGCTCGTGTTTGTGTGTTTCTCACAGGGAATCAGAGGTTAATGGGAACGGGACTTTGTTTACTGACAGCCTTTTTACAGCGCAGAATAACAAACGCTTTCAGTTAAGAGAATTAAAAGGAAAAAAAAAAAAAAAAAAAAAGAACAAGACACCGAGTCTGAAATTGCTTGAGGGAAATGACAAAAAAACATTTAGTAGTAAACAAGCCCAGAGCAGAAACTCTGGGAACCACTTTGGGGAAAAAAGCAGACGCATTTGGGCAAATCTCTCAGGTGGAGCCATCAAAAAGTGGCGACGGCGGCGGCGACGTGATCACCTGGAGACGCGGACTGACATTCGTTTGAGCGTAAATTACTCAAACAAGCATGCGGAAGGAGGGGTTGGAGGGGGGATGCCATTTAATAGTTGATGTTTCCCAGCGGGAACGCCGGCACGCGCCTCTAATTCAAACAAAGAGTTATGATTTACAAATGTGACTAGAAACAAACACGGTGTGCGAGACGCGGCCCAACGGGGACGCTAAGTAGGACAGCGTCTGTCTCTAGCTAAAGTAGTCCTCGTCAGGAGGGCATAAAAGTGCAATTTGTGTCGGAACTGTCGGTGAATTATGGCATCGAACTCCATTAGCCTGTGCAGGAATGGAGGCTTTTCCATCTGTTTTTTTTAACAGTGTACATACAGGATGTGACGTCAGTGCAAGATAAGGGCAGGTTTTGATGCCCTTCCTGAGACAACCATGGCCGGGAATCGAACCCCTATATAATACAATCAAAAAACATGATCAAATCACATGATGTCATTTAAGTATAAGACAAAAACAACCTACTAAATGGCTTAAACAGGAAATGGCCTGCAGCTATCACTTGCTGACGCTGCATCTATTCGCACTTTTACGAATAACTGCAAAAAAAAAAAAAATTCCCGCATGTGTTTCCTGTCCACGAGCTGACAAAACAGCCAACCCGGTCTGTTTGTGGGAACGCCGGGAGTTGCTTGGCGACCGCATCCCCGTGGCGGGCTTGACGTGACACCTAATTACCCAACTAAAAGGTAAATAATAAACGCCACATGGAAAACTTACAATAACAATAACACACATTTATAGCCTGACTCCTGCTGTATTATATTCACACTCCACCCGGTGATTATTGTGCCCTGAAGAAAGTCACTTCATAACAGAGAAAATTCCTTTCAAACAAGCTCTAATTTACACAACTCAATTAGATGTAATTCAAATGACTTACCAGAGAGCGTACTAATTAGTTCCTGTTCCAGTCACAGCAGTGAATGTACGCTATGTTATACAAGCTATCGAGACGAGTGCAGCGCCATATGGTCCATGTGGCCTTTGGGCTTTTTTTTTTTTTTTGTGCTTGTGAATTTCTCGGTGGAGACGGTCCAAGCCAAGCAGGTGAAGCAATGTTTTGCTTTCGCGGTTGCAGGAATGGAATGGGATTTTATAGACAGAGCGGGACACACAAAGTTCTATCAGCCATTAGAGGGAGAAAGAATGCATTTCACAAAGAGGCATTGTAGCAAATGAGGAACACAAAAAGGTCAAACCGTAAGGCTGTAAGGCTTGATTTTGTTAATACTTGGGTTGTTTATATTGTGTATTTTTCTATATTGTGTATTTTGTACTGCTTAACTGATTCTGTACTCTTGCTGCTGTGCAATGCAAATTTCCCCACTGAGGGACGAATAAATAAATATATCTTATCTTATCCAAAACTTGTTAACACGTGATCAAGAAGTAGGATTAAATAAGATGTGCTTCTTCCTACTTCTTTTCCGATATGTTAAATTGTGACATGCCACAAGAGATGGGTCTATACCAGGGGTGGGCAAACTTTTTGACTAGCGGGGCGTATTGATTTAACAAAATGGACGGGGGACCTGACTATCATTTTACACAGCCACACAGTGGACAGTCCACCTGCAATTATTGTACCTGTAAAAGTGTCATGCAATCTGCTATATATGCTATATGTCAGACCGTATCATATAACAATATTGATAAAACAGCGACTTAAACCATCAAAAGGTTGGCTCAAGCTATGATACCAGGTTGTATGTTAAGTTTAACACTTGGCGGGCCGGATGTGGCCCCCGGGCCGAAGTTTGCCTAACCCTGGTCTATACAAACGGGACAAGATTTTTACTTTACTTAAAAAAAGTTGAATGAAAAAATACAAAAAAAAACACAGAGACAGACTGTGTCACTCCATTCACGCCCTTGTTCTATGGAACAAACACGCCAAAGGTGCTAAAGTGCATTTAAGTATGCTCGTCTTTTAGCTTAATTTAAATATTCAGGTTATTTGGAGCTGTTAATACATATACAATACAATACAATACAATATATATATAGTATATATATATAATTGTGTCCTGATTTTGATTTTTGTATTCATAAAATACAGTAAAACGTGTGCATATTTCACAGATACAGTAGTTACAAATGGTGATTTATTAATTTGATTAAAATTGTTAATCACTCAGGTTGCACGGTGCTCAAGTGGTTAGTGGTACTCCGGTTTCCTTGGCCACTCCAAATTGTCCATCGGTATGAATGTGAGTGTGAATGGTTGTTTGTCTATATGTGCCCTGTGATTGGCTGGCTGGCCACCAGTCCAGGGTGTACCCCGCCTCTCGCCTGAAGACAGGTTGGGATAGGCTCCAGCACCCCCGACGACCCTAGAAAATGGATAAATGAATCATTGAATCCTACTTCGGCTGCACGGCGGGCGGTCGAGTGGTTAGCACGCAGACCTCACAGCTAGGAGACCAGGGTTCAATTCCACCCTCGGCCATCTCTGTGTGGAGTTTGCATGTTCTCCCCGTGCATGCGTGGGTTTTCTCCGGGTACTCCGGTTTCCTCCCACATTCCAAAAACATGCAAGGTCCCCCTCGTAGACCCACCACCTGTAGACCTGTGATTGGCTAGCCACCAGTCCAGGGTGTACCCCGCCTCTCGCCTGAAGACAGGCTGGGATAGGCTCCGGCACCCCCCGCGACCCTTGTGAGGATAAGCGGTAGAAAATGAATGAATGTTAATCACTCAACAGCAATGTTATTCTTCCTTACACACCGTATTCTGAAAGTTAGGTGTTTACAGACACAAAAACAACGATGACCTGTCGTAGACTTTCCAGGAAGCCCTCAATTACGGCAGAATTCCATCGGGAGAGTGAACGTCATGAGTTTGGTACTTTTCATAGCCAAAATATTGAAGCCTAATTCGTTAAACGAATATCCAACTAGCATACTACCGACTGTATTGTCGTCACAACGTGGAAGAAACGCGACAAAGAAGTGAAAACAACACAATTCAGAAACAAAAGTCATATCAAGGCTGGCGTCGGCGATGTCGGAGATGAGATTCACCTGCCAATTACAGTCATCTCCTAATTTCCAGACTATCATGAACAAGGCGCAGGGCTTAGAAAACAAAGACCCCCGCTAACAAAGCTTCCCATGGAGAATTGACTGAGGCCTGCCTGGCTATTTACATACAGATGCACAGGCAGGAATTAGCATATATTCTTTTTTTGTAGCCTGTGCTCAGGGGAGCGGCATTGTAACATATTGGTGCCTAATGAACTCTGAAAAAAATTGATTTTTTTTCCAGCAAGTAAATTAAGAAATGCATTATAGCTGTTAAAGCAATCTTAGGGGAAATGGGAGCCTTCCTGTGCTAAACTACGCTTGATCAGTGATAAATTACATGATACATGTATTTGCTTTAATTCATGCTAATTTCTGCCCAATTAATGTATCACTGTAGTTGCCGGTGAAGCCACTGGAGATTAAATTATTTATCAGGTTGTGCTATGCGGATGTGATGCATAAATAAGGTGAAGGACTGTGTCATTGGGATGATGTATGAGGTTTTAAAGTGGGGTGTCAATCAGCACCGATGTCCAATCAGTGTGCCAGGGCTTGATTTGTCCAAGGGAGCAAACCACCAACCTCACGCTCTTCGTCAGCGCGGTGTGCGGGGTGACTCATTGTTTATAAGGCGTCCTATCGCACTGGCACTGACGCTACTTTTCCATTGATGTCATGGTCACATGACACCGGGGCCTGGTGTTTTTGCTGCTTTACAGCATCAGACTAATCAGTATTGCGATTCCAAATGGGTTAGCTGTTTACGTTTGGATATAGTGCATTGCAGGTTGCATGCCAACTGCATGAACAGCAGCTACTATGTGAAGCGATGCAGTATTCATGGCTTGTATACACTGTAAACCCGAATACGTTAGCAGAACTAAAAAAAAGTGAGGTAATCAGTAGCCACATTTTTTTTTTATTTCATAAACTCAAACATTTGAGTATATCAGAGCTTTAATATTTGGAGTTGATATTAGATATACTTTTTTCATTTTGCTGTGAAGAGAGAAATTGCTTTTTTTTCGCATTCTCTCTGCCATGCATTCTTTATTCTATTCTGATTTCAACTCTTTCCATAGGAAGAAGGTGTGCATGTGTAACCTACACAGAACAAATCTATCTGATGCAATGGATTCATTCCTAATTGATTATTGGTTTGATTTATTCATGTTTTCTTTATAAGTAACTACAAATTATTTTAAGTAGGTTACACAAATCTGCAAAAAGTTCATATTAATCAAAAATTACAAGTTAAATAAACTGAAAAGACAGATAATGCAACTGGCAATCAACATTTATAAGTAGAATTATTAAGAAAATTTTAAGTTAACTATACAATACTCATTATTTTGAGCATTCCGATTTACAGTGTCTTGAGTTGTATGTAAACTATGTTTTTAAGTTAATCTTACTTCTCTAATCTTATTATCTACATACTGTATTGTATATAACTCTGGAAAAACTGTTGATTTTGTTAATACTCGGGTTGTTTATTGTTTATTTTTCTATATTGTGTATTTTGTACTGCTTAACTGACCCTGTACTCTTGCTGCTGTGCAATACAAATTTCCCCACTGAGGGACAAATAAAGGCATATTTTAATCTTAATCTTAATCTTAATCTTACTTAATATAGCCATAGTTCAATTTAATCAAAACATATTAGTTAAAAGTACTCAAAATGGAACGTGTAAAATGAACTTGACTTTTTCAAGAACTTTGAGTATGCATAACTTCATTTATTTAAGTACTTTGAACATTCAGGTTTACAGTGTATGAGCAAAGGATGATTTTAGTCACTTTTCCAGCTCTCCAAAAGTTGAGAACCGGATTCAACCAAACCTGGTGTGTAACCTCAACTGTTGACGGTGATCTGAATTCTGTATCCAGGTCCATTTTGTTCAGCATAGGCATAACTTAAAAAGCAAAGACGTCTCTAAATAAGAGACATTCTGCTTTCCCCAGTAATGATACAACTGAAGACATTTCTCCAATAATCCAGACTTAGCTTCCATCTTACCAAATAGACTCAAGGCTACATTTGTTAACTTTTCATAGTGATACAGATCCACCAGTTATTAGCATGGACATGACTAAGGATGCTTCCATATTGGCTTTGTCACTCGCATACGATATTCATTACCGTTACAGATATCAACCAATTCCGTAAGGCAGCAGATTTCCCCTCAATCAAATAAACACATTAACGTTTCTTCTATTGGATGCATTTCCCAAGTGAACACTGTTACAAATACCGAAAGTTATAGAAAAATTCAGTCATTCAGGCTTCCCAGCATGCTTTGCTATACTTGTTTTTTAAAAAAGTTGCTCAAGTTAACATAGTTATTGTTTATTATTTCTGTGTTTACTTCCATGTTACATGTTGTACTGGTACTATGATCGTAGTTAGTGTTCTGTCAAGTGATGCCCTGGTCATTTCACTGTATGACATGCTTGTCCTTGCCTGACCTTGCCTCTGAACTCACCCAGGCTTCGTAGGCCGCACTTTGATGCCAATCTTTCATGTCAAGTATATTCCCAGTATACTGTATGCCCATTTGCAGCTCAGGGACCGTGAGTTGAGACCCCTGATTATAGTGGGAGTCTCATTACATGCAACAAGTACAACGGAACACTTTCCAGTCATTACAGTAGGAATATGGCTTGCTTCATTCATCTGTTCCAGAAGGTCAGACTCTAACCCAATACATTTTTCCGATGAGTAATAATGTAAATCCAATTAATCGTTTTTTGTAGTTTTACAAGCAGAAAACTATTTGAAATGCATATAAATACAATCAATAGTGAATGAAAGGTTTCAACCAGGTGTGTCCAAAACTGCAAACTGACTAGTTTGTCCATTACAGTTGTTTTATGCATGTAAAGCTGTGTGGCGTAATAATGTTAGCTAGCAAACAACTAGAGTCAACTGCTCATGACATCGTAGACGGCCGACTGAGTTGACGCCCCGTTCCCGTTTTCATGTCTTAGAAAGCTGCTAACATTCATTCACTCATTCATTTTCTACCGCTTTTTCCTCACGAGGGTCGCGGGGGTGCTGGAACCTATCCCAGCTGTCTTCGGGCAAGAGGCGGGGTACACCCTGGACTGGTCGCCAGCCAATCACAGGGCACATATAGACAAACAACCATTCACACTCACATTCATACCTATGGACAATTTGGAGACGGCAATTAACCTAGCATGTTTTTGGAATGTGGGAGGAAACCGGAGTACCCGGAGAAAACCCACGCATGCACGGGGAGAACATGCAAACTCCACACAGAGATGGCTGAGGGTGGAATTGAACCCTGGTCTCCTAGCTGTGAGGTCTGCGCGCTAACCACTAGACTGCCATGCCGCCCAAGCTGCTAACATTCTGTGATAAATATACATTAAGAATACATTTGAACTCACACATGTACGTAAACAGAGGCAAAATGTTCGAGTACATTTTCAACATTAACCAAAAATCACATTAACCGGGGCGTACGCAAAGTGAGGTTCCACTGTATTTTCAATCCAAAGGTGAAATTTGGACATCATTCTACTGATCTGGCTGCAGTGTGGAGCGCCATGCAGTCTGACGAGGTCTCGCAAACTCACCAATATCATTATCAGCACCAAACCACCCACGATATTTATAGGTTATCCCATGGTTTGTCTGGTATCAGGCCAGGTATCATGCCCCCAAGTGTCAGTATCAGCCCGAGACCGAAGGTCTTATTATCACATACTATTTAATCATGAGCTTATTATCACGTACTATTTAATCAAAAGACCATTTTGTTTCCAGAAAATGTTCAGTTTATTACATGTATTATATCTAAACAGTGTAAACACAATAATTGCAAAAATATTTCAACAATAATATTTTATCTTATCTTATCAATGTCTGACAATTAAAGTTCCATTAATCAAGTTTGGGTTTTTTGGTGACTGGAGAAGCACTAGGCACTAAGCACTTGTGCGCTGTTCTCTGATTGGTTGTTTCACGGGCACGATACCAGAGCAGCGCGCTCTGAGTGGACAGCTACGGGGGCTGATACTGGACATGGTTAAACTCTATATTTTATCAGTATCACTGCCCTGGGCTTTGACACAGTATCATTTCGGCCTTTTCCCGTATCATTCATGGGCGGTTTCTAGGGTACAGGGCCAATTAATACTGTAGTATGTGATAAGATCTGATATCTCATTTTTATACCAGTATTGGCTTCCATCTGAAAACTAGAGGCATTTCGGAATTGTGATGAGTCCCAGTTTTGCCAAATTTAATCTGCAAGCGTACCTGTGAAAATCATTTCAACCAGACTGACACGACGGCCCAAGTCGGCCATTAGCCTTCTTCAATCAGCAGGAATTAAGAGGGAGTTAGCACTACACTTTGAAGCATCCACCGTGTCGCTCCTTTTCAACTAAATTAGACAAAACAAAATCGTTCCGATTAGTCAATTAGGTAGCACATTAGCCCGGGACTTAATTAAAAGATAGCGAGGGGTCCAAGCCGTCTTGAAGTGAGTGTTTAAACAGCAGATTGAACAAATGGCACTTATTAAAAACTTTATAGTGAGTCACTTGACACCTCTCACATCCCCCCCACCCCCCACCCCGTGCACCTTGAACGACATAAACACAAGTGTCAGCTCCCCGGGTTCCTGCTATGCAAATCTCAGGGATGAGGCAAAAAGAGGAACGTTCCCCCCGCCTGGAACGCCAAGATGCTCTTAGGCGGCTTAGACATCTCCCAAATAGATTCTTGCGTGTTATTTCACAAGAAGTCCACAAAAAGGACGGCCATGTTAGAGTTCAGGCTTTATATTGTTTTTAAGTCTGGAGAACATTAAGTTCCACAACACTTAATATTAAAGCAATCATCGGAGGGCAGCCTTTAATTAAACCTTTTGTTCTTCCGAAATGACACAAAATCAGAGGCAGGCGAGCGAAGAGGGGATGTTATTGTGTCACAGCGGCAAGGATTGAAGAGCAAGGAACGCTAAAACATCACAGTTCACTGCCCGTGTTGCCATCTCCGCGTCACGTCGCATCGAGAACAATGCGACAGCTGACAGCTCGCACCCAAGAATTATCACGCTAAACTGAATTATTCCTGCCACGTATTAATTTATTAACAACATGTGCATGGCTCCAATGTAGCCTGCATTTGCATATACATTTTTAACCTGCGATGAATATTCTTTCGGGTGGGGGCATGAGGAGGAGGAGGCGGGGAATATTACCCCCTTCTGGTGCATTTTGAATTTTGAAGAAATAAATCTCGCACATGACCGCGGGGCACGTCTTCTTTAAGGGCAACCCCTTCATCACCTTAACATACGAGCACCGGCATCTGCAATCTTCCTCACTCGACGCCAGCGCCTCCTCAAAGAGGCACCTACTGTTCAAAAGTCTTGTTTGGATGGCACCCGAGGACGTGTGCGTTCAATGAGCATGCATTCAGTATTCATTGGCGGCAATCAACTATTCATATTTGACTTCCAAGATGCACACTCGACTTGTGGAAGTTAGATCAGGCTAATTATTTGTCAGCAGATGCTTTTGTTTGTATCAAAAAAAAATAATAATATTTTTTTTAAATGATGCCCGTAAGCCATAATTATGAAAAAAACATGCTAGGTGAAGTGGTGACTCCAAATATGAATGTGAGTGTGGTTTGAATACCGTATTTTCCGGACTATAAGTCGTACTTTTTTTTATAGGTTGGCTGTTCCTGCAACTTATACTCCAGAGCGACTTTTAAATGAAACACTGGACACCTTTTCTGTTCATATTTATTTTTTGTGTTAGCATATCCTACACCTATTCAGCCTGTTCTCTATTCTTTTATTGTTAGAACTTGCCTTTCAAGACGTAATGTCTGTTTTGGTCAAGTAGTTTGGAAAATTAATTACCCGCAAAAAATGCAACTTATACTCCAGTACGATTTATGTATGTTTTTTTTTCTACCTAATTATGCATTTTTGGCCTTGTGCGACTTATACTCCAGAGTGACTTGTAGTCCAGAAAATTTACCGTATTTTCCGGACTATAAGTCACACTTTTTTTCATAGGTTGGATGTTCCTGCAACTTATACTCCAGTGCGACTTATGTATGTTTTTTTCTACCTAATTATGCAATTTTGCATTGTGCAACTAATACTCCGGAGCGACTTATAGGCCGGACTATAAGTCGCACTTTTTTTTCATAGGTTGGCTGTTCCTGCGACTTATACTCCAGAGCGACTTATAAATGAAAAAAGTGTTTATGTTACATAAACACTGGACACCTTTTCTGTTCATGTTTATTTTTTGTGTAGCTAAATAACCATTGTGTTAGCATATGCTAACCGTGTTAGCATATCTTACACTTATTCAGCCTGTTCTCTATTCTTTTATTGTTAGAACTTGCCTTCTCAAAAAATGCGACTTATACTCCAGTGCGACCTATGTATGTTTTTTTCTTCCAAATGATCAATTTTTGGCATTGTGCGACTTATACTCCGGAGCGACTTATAGTCCAGAAAATTCTGTAATTGTTTGTCTATATGTGCCCTGTGATTGGCTGGTGACCAGTGCAGACTCTACCCTGCTTCCAGCATGCTTGCGACCCTAACATAAGCGGAATAAAAAATGGATGGAGGAACAATATCGGCATATCGGTTTTCGTCAAAAAAAAACATTAGGTGGCATCTCTAATAAAAACAGCTAAAAAGAGGCACCGAAGAATGCACGTAATAGGACGCACCTATTCCGCCTACAGACCCTGCTATTCACTTATGTCAACTTCAAAAGTCAACTCTAAACCTTCGACGTTGATACGCGTCTTGTTTCTGTCTAAAATGGCTTATTGTCTCTTCTTATGTCTACTATATTAGGTAATACTTGTGTAAAGGTGACTATAGGGGTGTTATCTCATGACGAGAGGGCTCTAATAATAGTACAAACCATTTTTAGTAGGTCATAAACAGTTTTTCTCTGCTCTAACTATGAAAATATTCCATTTATAAATAAGGATTTCTACTTTGCAGAAATTCACTCATCACGATGGTGTCTGAAACCATTTAACCCCGCTAACCAAGGGATCCACCATACCATGTACACCATATCTCTTCCAATTATGCATCATGTCAATTAACACCAAGCAGAAAACAGGTATGAAAAAAAAAAAAGGTGTCATACCCACCTTTGCATCAAATGTTGCAGAGTGTGTTTCGGGTGACACCTACAGCCCTCAGCGAGGCGACAAATTAAAGACAAAAGGAAATAAATGAGATAAAAAAGAGAAGTGCTCACAGTATACCTGCATGACACAATACTATTTTTTTAAAGCATCTTCTTAATCGAGAAGTGGAGAACAGACATCTGGCAAGGGCATACATCACTAGCATGGATCACCACCTTATTTGACACTTTCACAGGCACCTCTATGCTGCATATAGGCGTAAATGTAGTCATTCGGATTGTTATTATTCACTAAGAAATACAGAAAGGTTGAAAAATGATCTCCCACTCGACAACCCGGGCCTTGCCCTTGTGCACGGAATAAACAGAATGTTAAATGTAGAATACATCAGCCTTTCATTGGCTTAAATGTGCAAGCAATGGTTAGCTTGGGATTCGATTTTAGATTAGATTAGATTAGATTAGATTAGATTAGATTAGATTAGATTAGATTAGATTCAACTTTATTGTTATTGCTCATGTCACTGGTACAGGACAACAAAATGCAGTTAGCATCCAACCAGAAGTGCAATTTTGTAAGTACCTTAGTAGTACGTAAATGTCGAAAAATGGACAGATGTACAAACTATAACAGGCTATGACTATAATACAGTGAGGATATGTACAGGGATATAAATGACTATAATATGGCTATTGCAGATTATAAACAGTATGCACATGTATTGATGTGACAATATGTAATAACAGTAATATGTACAGTATTGCAATGAAGTGACTAGAATATGGCTATTGCAGATTATATATAAATTACAAACAGTATGATCTATGAATGCAACAAGATATAACAGTAATATGTACAATAGTTTAGTTTTATCATGTCGACTAGTCATCCAGATAAGCGTGTTTTCCTACATATGTTAACGTATACTTCATGAAGTTATGTTCAGTTGACGATGCCAGCAGGTGTTGTGTTTGTGCACCTGTTAAACAATGTGCTGTTGTGTAAACAAGGATGCTACAGGCGGGCGATGTGTTTGACGGGCACACGAACACATAAAAGGAGACAAGGTGGCTTAAAGAAGTAAACAGATAAACAGATGTGACAAGTCACTAAAACGCTGATTACGTTTATAGGACACAATAGAGACCAATTGAGTATTTATACGTGGAAACAAATGCTAGCTTGTGTTTGTGTTGTTATGTGTGTGTGTGTGTGTGTGTGTGTGTGTGTGTGTGTGTGTGTGGGTGCGTGCGGCACTGAGCCTGTCACTCATGTTAACTCAATGTGAAGAGGCTGCTTGAAGCGGAAAGTTGAGTCCTATATATTTGCCACAATGGCTGCTGTTATTAAGACCTTGCTCTGTGTTGCCTTTCTGCATGAAAGGAGGGGAAAGCTCCTTTGGAGTTAAGAAGAAAGCGCATAGCACACATAAACACGCAGGCCGGCCCAGTAAACAGAATTTTACAAACCGCAGAAGAGACGAGGTTTTCCATTGAAGAGTGTGCCTTGATGCTCAATTTGTGGTGTTTGTGTGTTTTTGTTTTTTTTTTTTAATAAAGAAGGTCACAGTTGGGTTCCACTAAATATTAAAAATGAAGGCCACCATGCAAAACAGAGCTTTTTGAGGTCTGAATAATAAACAGCTTCACTTGGACATGCACTGAAAACTCTAGAAAAATGCAGCAATTAAATTTGAATGCGTCTTGTCAGTGCTGTAGAATACTATTTTTATGTATTTGTTTATGGAAGTGGGCTGCACAGCGGTCGAGTGGTTAGCGCTCAGACCTCACAGCTAGGAACCCGGGGTTCAATTCCACTCTCGGCCATCTCTTTGTGGAGTTTGCATGTTCTCCCTGTGCATGTGTGGGTTTTCTCCGGGTACTCCGGTTTCCTCCCACATTCCAAAAACATGCTAGGTTAATTAGCGACTCCAAATTGTCCATAGGTATGAATGTGAGTGTGAATGGTTGTTTGTCTATATGTGCCCTGTGATTGGCTGGCCACCAGTCCAGGGTGTACCCCGCCTCTCGCCTGAAGACAGCTGGGATAGGCTCCAAGAAAGGTAAAGAAAGAGAAAAAGGTAGAAAATGAATGAATGAATGTTTATAGAAGTGGGCTGCACGGCTTGACGAGTGGTTAGCGCTCAGACCTCACAGCTAGGAGTCCAGGGTTCAATTCCAATCTCAGCCATCTCTGTTTGCATGTTCTCCCCGTGCATGCAGGGTTTTCTCCGCATACTCCGGTTTCCTCCAACATTCCAAAAACATGTGACTCCAAATTGTCCATAGGTATGAATGTGAGTGTGAATGGTTGTTTGTCTATAGGTGCCCTGTGATTGGCTGGCCACCCGTCCAGGGTGTACCCCGCCTCTCGCCCGAAGACAGCTGGGATAGGCTCCAGCACCTCTGTGACCCTCGTGAGGAAAAGCGGTAGAAAATGAATGAATGAATGAATGTTTATGGAAGCAAATGCCTGACCAATCCAAAACAGGGCGTATCTGTAATTAAAAGCCCAGAAATTGGACTGACTTGAAATTTCTCACACAGCTCAACACACCCAATGTAACTGCCAAATCAGCACCAAATTTAGTCGACCTTGTCCACACAAACAAACACACATTTGCCCAAAATCTAAATGTATGTCTTACAGGCCTGAATGGCGTGCATTTTCCACACTGATCCGACTTCCACTGCACCTGATTCTCTAATTAGCATCCCTTCTCTCTACAAGCCACGGCAAAACGCTCAAGTAAACAATGATGGAGCCTGCACGCCTTGCTAAACAACCTGCCAATCACCCGTGTGATGCAGATGACTGGAGGCCATCGAGAGGCCGCGGCTTCATTTAAGTGATGTTAAGAGCAAACAATCAAATGCAGGAAATCAGCCGCTGACATGTAATAATGCTGACATCTAATTTATAGCTCTAGGAGCACGCACCAGCAAATAAACAAGCATCCCTGGTCTCCGCGTCCTCCTCAATTTGCCTCTCAAGTCAAAGGGATGATGACTTATTTAAGAAAGGCTTCTGTTCCTCCCTTTGCATCCTCACCAAAAGTGCAACAGCATCCAAAAGACATGCACACGAAAGGGGGGGAGCGGAATGTTTTCCACAAAGTTTCCTTGCTTCCTTGAATCTTTGAACCCCGCCGTGCCCCCTCATCCATGTTGTCTTTGCATCGCCGTGGCGACGCCTCCAGGTATCAAGGAGATTAGAAGGCAGTCGTAGGGGCCCTCGTACGGCAGCAAAGCTCAAGCAAAAGGGGGTCTTTAAATATTTAAGGTGTGAGCACCATCACACGCTTAAGAAGAGAGGAACAAAGAATACAAGGCGCTCACTTGGAAAATCATTTACATTTCATTGACGTCACCTCGTACAACGCCCGCGCCGCGTCCTGTACAGTACACGTAAGAAACATCATTAGGCGAATGTGTGCCGGTGAACAAATGTCTTCCAATCTGTCACAACTAATTACGTTCTACTGGGGCAAATAAATAAACAAACAGTATGTTGTCAAAATCAATTAGAGCGGCCAGGTAATGACCTTATTTTCTTACGGACCTGATGAAAGTCATTTAAGCCGTAGGGGTACCTGGAAACGCACCATATGAAATAAAATTCAATTTATTATTCATTCATTTATTCATTAATTTTCTACCACATTTTCCTCACGAGGGTCGCGGGAGGTGCTGGAGTCTATCCCAGCTGTCTTCGGCCGAGAGGTGGGGTACACCCTGGACTGGTGGCCAGCCAATCACAGGGCACATATAGACAAACAACCATTCACACTCACATTCATACCTATGGACAATTTGGAGTCGCCAATTAACCTAGCATGTTTTTGGAATGTGGGAGGAAACCGGAGTACCCGGAGAAAACCCACGCATGCACGGGGAGAACATGCAAACTCCACACAGAGATGACCGAGGGTGGGTTTGAACTCGGGTCTCCTAGCTGTGAGGCCTGCACACTAACCACTTTCTATGCCGCATGAACCTCCAATGAACTGTGTTGCTCAGACACAATGCAGAATGGGAAACGTCAAAACTCATATTGGTACTTCATTGTATATTTTTGGTACACCTTTGGAGTGTTAAGTTACTGTGTGATGAGTTTAGTGTTTTTTGGCAAGCATAAACATGGCAAAATAAACTAATGGACATAGACATGTTGTTTTCTATAATAGACTAGTTTTTGGAATGTGGGAGGAAACCGGAGTACCTGGAGAAAACCACTTGCCCGCGGTGCAGCCTTCATTTTATTATTATTAAATAAAAATTAAAATTTAAATTAAACGAAAGAGTTCCCAGACATGCGTGTCCTTTTTACCCCGTTACTAAATGGTAACCTAGTAACAACAGGGGGTGAACAAACTATCAGCAAGGACAGGGGTAAGCTCTTGAATCATGTTTCATGACGAGAGGGCTCTAATATGTTAAAAAACATATTCAGATGGTCATAAACAGATTTTCTATACTATAAGAAAATATTCCTTTTTCGCATGGCAAACGAGTGGTTAGCGCCCCGGCCACACAGCTTGGACACCCAAGTTCAATTCCACCATCTGCCATCTCTGTGTGGAGCTTGCATGTTCTCCCCGTGCATGCGTGGGTTTTCTCCGGGTACTCCGGCTTCCTCCCACATTCCAAAAACATGCTTGGTTAATTGGCGACTCCAAATTGTCCATAGGTATGAATGTGAGTGTGAATGGTTGTTTGTCTATATGTGCCCTGTGATTGGCTGGCCACCAGTCCAGGGTGTACCCCACCTCTCATTCAGACAGACAGCTATGGTAGGCTCCAGCACCCTCACAACCCTCATGGGGATAAGCTGTAGAAAATGAATGAATGAATGAATAAAATTCACTTATCACGTTTAACAGCAAACACCAAGGGATTACTGTCATTCCAATTCACAAAAGCATGTTCCAAATGAAATAAACCATACGTTTAATGCATGGATTTAGCTGCAAAAGTGCAAAAACTTGTGACAAAACTGAAATTGGTTTAGAATTTAGCTGTTATTCCATGCGTTCTGGAAATTGTCCTGTTTTGATACTGAGATGGTTGATTGTGACAGTGACGGCAATGATTACAGTTAATGACAGAATCTCCGACTATATGCCGACAAACCCCTCCGTGCTAACAAGCAGGTAATGATGCCTATTACATATCAAAAATGACAACAAAAAGAGCCTAATTAGTCATATTATGTGTAATTATAAAGTAGCACAACATGACAGTATCTTATTTTCCGCACAAAAAGCAACAGCACTTTGTTTTCATGGCTGAAAAGCTGCATGAATGCATTGATTATTCATCATTTTAAAGAGAAATGACCTTGACATCAGACAGGTGGTGATTGCAAACAGAAACAATGGGTCCCCTTTCTAATTGTCGCATTAGACTCCGGCAGGCGGGTGGCGAGCGATCAGAGGGGGATTGATTGCGGCGAGTGGAAAGGTGGGAGACTTTGTGAAAAGGTCAGCAAGAACACTACCTGGAGTTTTCTTGCACATTTTGGGACTAATTGTGGCTTAAAGTAAACAGAAAAACTCCTGTGTGATTACACATCTTTGGGGAGGAGTGGGGGTAATAAGATGGTAATTTCCAAATTTCCAAGTGGGGGGGGGGGGGGGGGGCGTGAGTGAATCCAGGCAAGAAAAAGGATAAAAGGGGTCTTGGACAGCATCACCTTTTCTGCTCCCTTCCAGCGGGGGGGCTGACGTGCAGGTTAATTGAGAGGTTAACAGGGGGTGGTGTCGGCTTAAGGTCAGACTGCTGTACTAGCCAGCAGGGGGGCACTGCTCCCTGTTGGTAACTCTCCTTCAAAATAAAATCCTAGGGTAACAAATGGTCTTTTTTTGTCCATAAGACATGATTGACATCAAACTTCAGGCGTGTAACAGGTAAGGGTTGTTGCCAAAAGAAACAAATACCATGTTGTTAATAAGCATTTAATAAAATAAAATAAAATAAAATAATTAATTTTCTACCGCTTTTCCTTATGAGGGTCGCGGGGGTGCTGGAGCCTATCCCAGCTGTCTTCGGGCGAGAGGCGGGGTACACCCTGGACTGGTCTAGATAAAATAAAATACATTAATTCATTTTCTACTGCTTTTCCTTATGAGGGTCGCGGGGGTGCTGGAGCCTATCCCAGCTGTCTTCAGGCAAGAGGCGGGGTACACCCTGGACTGGTCTAAATAAAATAAAATAAAATAAAAGAAAAGAAATGAAAAGAAATGAAAAGAAATGAAAAGAAATGAAAAGAAATGAAAAGAAATGAAAAGAAATGAAAAGAAATGAAAAGAAATGAAAAGAAATGAAAAGAAATGAAAAGAAATGAAAAGAAACTCAAATAAAATAAAATAAAATAAAATAAAAATACCGGGCATGCAAGAAGACTGGACACCTGTGAATTTTGACTTTCATGATGAAAGGTAACAGTTACAATACATAGCAGGTGAGTGCAACTCCATTAGCGTCATCACAAAGACTCGATTATCTCACAAGTTATTATGTATGTGTTTGTTTATATTTAATACAGAACACCCATCCATCATCTTCCACTTCCAAAGTTAATTCAAGGGGGCAGTAGCCTAAGCAGGGAAGCCCAGATTTCCCTATCCCCGTCTACTTCATTCATCTCCTCCATGGCATATCCCGGGACATCTTCGATGATGCTTTCTATAAGTCAAAAGTGCCCTGAGCACCTCCACAGGGAGGAGAAAACTCACTTGTACTAGCGATCTTGTCATTTCCGCCTCTACCCTATATCTCCCTTTACAGTGCATGTTAATGTACCGAACTGTACTTTTCATATAATACATCCAACAGCAGCTGGAGGCTACGATAGAGGACACAATATGACTGGAGATGAAGGAAACAAAATGCTACTTTATTGTGACATTTACTGTTAAATGAACACAATGTACAAAAAGAGATCAAATAAACGATGTGAAAGAGTAAATCGTGAAATAAAAAAGAACTTCTGTAGCTAAATATATAAAGAGTGGAACCTTGGTGAGCGTCTATAATTCATTCCAGGAGGTCCGACTCTAATCAAAACAAACATTACCCAAATCAATTTTTACCGTAAGAAATAATGCAAATCCAGTTGATCCGTTCCAGAAGAACATGTGATTAAAAAATACGCTAAGAACAGTTGGACTCATGCAGTGTATTCGCAACATGGAAAGACACGTAGCATAGGGTACGTTAACTGGAAAATGTACGCAAACCAAGGTAGAAATGTTCCATATATTTTCAATGTTAACTGAAAAACATGCTAACCAGGGCGGACACTAACCAAGGTTCCACTGTATATGTTCACATTGCCTTTATAGTGTTTTCCCAAAGCTACAACAAACTGTATGAAGGAATGGAAAATTACAATTTAAAATCTTACATAAATTTAGCAGAAATGTACACAATGTATGTTTCCCGCGATAGTGTCACATGACAGCACATTGTTTGCTAACAATAAGACATGACTTAAACTTCATTAGTTGACAATAGTTATTGTACAAGTTATTGTACTGAGAGTCGGGGGACTTTACTTTTTTTTGTTTTTCATTCCTTGAAATTCCATTTCTATGCAGCATAACAATAGATGTGTCCATGAACAGTCACATTTTACAGTGTTCTACAGAAAAACATTATGAAAAAATGCTGGATAATACACTCCTGAACTAAATTGCAGATATGAAGATGTAGCGTTCCGTCTTATTCCGTATGGGGGTTCATCTGAAGTGGTAAATGGTCTTTCACTCGTACAGCGCTTTTTCCACGTCCAATTTACCTACTGATGACACAGCATCAGGAGCAAGTGGGGGTTCAGTATCTTGCCCAAGTTTACTTCGACATGCCCACGGTAAACACAGAGGATCGAACACACAACCTTCAGGTTGGGAGACTCCACCAACTGAGCCACGCCGCCCGTCAGTGTAATTGGGCATCACTAAGGACCCTTGGGTAGTTTTCTCAAGGTACTTTACACATGGAGCAGGTCTAGAACAATGTTGCTCATACATTAAAGATAGTCAACTGAAACCTACATGAACAAGCAAGGAAAAACCGCCTCGAGGGAACAGAACCCAGGCTCTGTGGAGCGACCGTCTGTCTCGACTGGTGGGGTTGAGAGAGACAGACGGGGTAGAGGGACAGATGGTAGATAACGGTAATATTCCGCTCCCAACACCACCAATAATGAGCAGATCAATGTGATGGTGCAATCCAGAAGCAGGAAGCAACAACCACAGCGGAGAGAATCAAAGACAAAGTTCCATCTCCGTCTTTATGTGTGTAAAAGGTTGCATTCAGTCTAAATGACACAGTTCAAAGGCAGAAAGGTGTTTTGCCTTTGCCATCAGAAGGTCATGAGAGTGGAAATGTCTGACAGAAGAGATTTTGTTGAGGGTTGTATAGGAACATACTTCTAGCATTTCTGGAGTTACGTCTACTTTTGGTGAATCCCAGTGTCTGTAAACATCATACAAAGTACACAATCACACCACAATCACAGACACAAACAGTTTTTCCCCCGTTGCCGTCCATCCAGGCAGGCTGTTTTTTTGGGTTCCCTACGAGGGGAAGCAGATGCCGCAGCACTCCATGCAAATCTCCAAGCAATCCGACGATTCGCAGCAGGCGTCCATGATGCCGCAGTCCATGTCGCAGGGGCAGTTGCAGCAGTCCTCGCCCACGTCCTCGGCGCAGCAGCAGCAGCAGCACGCTTCGGAAGCGCACGGGCCGCATGACGCCGGCGCCACCACCATGTTGCAGAGCGCCAGGAACTCGCAGAAGAGGCACGCCAAAATGCAGTGGACGCAGCAGTCTGGGTCCGGGACAATTTCAAAGTAAAATCCAAAACATTGTAGAAAAAAAAATCAAGTAGACTTGTTTTAAAATGCAAAATTGAGTGCGTGAGTGAGGGTTAGAATGCTTGCTAAGCAGGAGCATGGAAGTAGAAGAAATACACAGCAATGATTAACAGACGGTTAAATAATTGCGGCATTATCATGCAAAGTACCAGGCTGATCGCTCTGAAGATTATCAGTGACGTCCAGGAGTCAAATAGGCCGATTAGCCACGGCGTACACCTCTGATTAACATTTCACCTCTCCGGACCCGTTTGATGAGGCGACTGGCGAGTTTGGCATGGGTTTGCCCGTTACAAATTACAAATGTGCTCATTAGCCACCCCAAATGTGTTTAGAGATTAGAGCTGAATTAGTCATGCTGCATTTAAAAAACGCAGAGTATGGTCTGAATTAGTCATGAGGAGAATTTACTTTTGCAACTTGGAGGCAGTTGGAGTTATAGAAAATGACATTAAAACGATCTTGTTAATTAAACACAAACTGAGGCGCTAAGCTAGCCTGTTACACACAGAAATGCATAAGGCAACTGGAACAAAATAAACTTCAACCGTCTTATTCATTCATTCATTTTCTACTGCTTTTTCCTCACGAGGGTCGCGGGGGTGCTGGAGCCTATCCCAGCTGTCTTTGGGTAAGAGGCGGGGTACACCCTGGACCGGTCGCCAGCCAATCACAGGGCACATATGTATATACAAACAACCATTCACACTCACATTCATACCTATGGACAATTTGGAGTCACCAATTAACCTAGCATGTTTTTGGAATGTGGGAGGAAACCGGAGTACCCGGAGAAAACCCACGCAAACCCCACACAGAGATGGCCGAGGGTGGGATTGAACTCGGGTCTCCTTGCTGTGAGACCTGTTTTCATGTCAAAATAGGACCATGCTGGTGTTTCTTGCACATGTTTATGTATTTGGCCTGCCACAGATACATTTTGACTGCTACAGATAGATTCGACAGTTGGTCTTAAGACCTGTGTTTCCGAGCTAGCAACTTTGTTGCTATTTTAGAGAGTAACTAGACCAGATATTAATTCATTCATTCATTTATTTTCTCCCGCTTATTCTCATGAAGGTCGTGGGGGTGATGGAGCCTATCCCAGCTGTATTCAAGGGTGAGAGGCGGGGTCACATATAGACAAACAACCATTCACACTCACATTCATACCTCATTCATTGGAGTCACCAATTAACCTAGCATGTTTTTGGAATGTGGGAGGAAACCGGAGTACCCGCAAAAAAAACACGCATGCACAGGGAGAACATGCAAACTCCACACAGAGATGGCCGAGGGTGGAATTGAACCCTGGTCTCCTAGCTGTAAGGTCTGCGCGCTAACAACTTGACCGCCATGCCGGCCTCAACAGTCTTATAAACATGTTTTTTCGGTGGATGTAACGGGCATCGGGCACTCATATTAACAAGCGATAAAACCCAACATGGAGTAAAAAGCCCGAGTTGCACCCACACAGCCACACTAGCATGCTCTGTTAAACTAACTAAAATTTTGAGCCAACTTTTCAGGTCACTGTTTTGAGATATTTACGAGGAGTGGGCAAGTGTTTGTGCTGACCATTGAGCGGTCTGGGTTTATCAGCAGATGTTGCATTTATTGACCATTTCCAAGATTCGATTTTCAGGAAATCAGAGGGCCCTACTATTATCCTTTAGTTCAAAATGCTCTATCCTTGCTTTTTTTTATGTTAACTCTGCTAGCCTGTTGGGACAGTCAACATCTGAGGTGAAACGAAATCGGCTGGAATGCATCACAAAGTAGGCCTCAAATACTTTGATATGAACATTCAAAATCATCCAAATCAATCAACAGCATTTTTAGTGATGAATATGAAAATATCGGTGCGTGTTTAATCCTGCAAACAAGAATCATCAATGCACCTTGTACTTAGTGTACCTTTCCACCAAAGTCGACTACATAAGAGTGGAATAAAGACATGATGTGGAAAAAAAAATAGCATTACAAACAGGCAACATTTGCATAACTTTCATCAGCCCATCTCAAGTTGTCAGAGTGGGCTGTTACTGATTGGGTTAGAGGCGAAGGGGAAAGCAGGAAAGTATGGAGGACGGCCGGCACGGGAAGGCAAGCTGAAGACTGCTGGATGCTCATGTTTGATTAATCAAAGTCTTTTTTTTTTCTCCCACAAACCTTATTTTTATGCTCAGAGGGGGTGCAGCGCTGACCAGGGCTTACTGTGATATAAGCGTGTGTGTACTCAACTTTTAATGCATCTTATTATGCTGATCTGACGCCGGGATGGAGCTCCTTTACTATTAAACATATGGACAGACAACCACGGTGCCGCGAGGTGCCTAGCAGAGCGCTTTGGACCCTTAAAAAATAAAAAAATAAAAAAATAAAATAAACCCTCAAAGCTCAGCCTAACAAACTTTGAAGGACCCAGAGGGCAGAGCCACGAGCCATGCGAGGGTTCAAAATCTAAAGCTGTAAAGATGATAAATAAAAAACACAACACAAGCATTAAGGCTCAGCTATTCACTTGGATGTATAATTGAAGAGCAGCCATTAGTCTGGATCTTACAAGAGCTGCAGTGAGGGCGGAGGCGGTCATACACATGAGGACTGGACACTACAGCGAAAGCAACCACAAACACGGCTACTGTTTCACAGCAGCGGGTTGCAAGCAAAAGGAGGGACAAAAGCACCTCGGAGGAAAGGTTCGGAAGGTTCACAGTAGAAAAACAGATCATGTTTCAGCTATTTCACCAACTGGAGGGGTGCCCTGCCCCGCCCTGTTACATAAACTGTGATTAAATTGCTGATATATTTAATAATTTGCCCTAATAATATTATAGAAATGTAACCCCCAGTGTTTGCGAGCCGTCACCATGTATGAAAAATGTGTACAAGTTCACCGGTTTTCTTAAACGCTGCACTAAAGTCAGTCAAGAGAGTCAATAGAGCTGACATTCGCCACCTAGCTGTAAACAACTAACACAGCTTGAGGACCTTTGTGGATGACGCACACGCAATTAAGCTAAAGCATCATGTCAGGATCCAACCCGAACAAAAGCGGCGCTCGCGAAGAACCCCTTGGAAACCCCCGATGTGTTATCACGCTTGCCAAAGAACACAGGGAATCCCTGGAGCTAGCTCCTTGTAGCTCACGCCTTTTATATGTCCTGTATTCAGACGGCCTGTTTAGGAGGCTAATTTCACAGGCAAACAGATTATGTTAATCCGTGTAAACACTCAAACACAACAGCTTGGCTTTTCTTTTTTTTTTTTTTTTCTTCCGCAGGGAAATAAATACTCAAGCATATTGGTGCCAAGAGCTGGCATCTGGAAAGCAGTCAACACAAAAGCCGTAATAAGGAAGACTTGTTGAGCTGCTGGCGTTTTTTTTTTATATTTATTTCACTCCCCCACCTTCTCCCACCCGCTTTACCAATTACGACTCGTGTCCAACAGCTCTGCGAGATGCACAAGTTGTACTCCACCTGATGCATAATTCAAGTGTGGCAAATCATCAAATAAAGATCAGGCCGCCTACTTTTCCCCTTCATGTAAACACACAACTCAATCTGCCTGTTATAAATCAGCAACCTCAAGATGGATGCGTGCGCTGATGCTTCATAAACGCATGTGAGATGCAGATGAAGGTCGCAATGTGCGGCGTATTAATGAGGGCCCAGGCGGTCTGGCATGGCGGGATGCAGGGCGGGAGGGTCCAGAGAGGTGTGAGGGGCCCAGAGGAAGGCTGGTCACGACTTTTAATGGGCACCCCGCACTCTCTGCCCTCGTTAGGCGGTCACACCTATCTCCGCAGACAGGAACAGGACCAGTCATTACTACACTCACCTCGGCCCCACACGTAACTAAGCGACGGCCTCCCCGGTGAGGGTGCCCCGAAGCAAAAACACCATAGGGGCGCAATAAAGAAGAGTGGTCATGCATTCCACAATTAAAAGGTGAGACGGGGTACATATGTATCAATACCTTCATTTGAATTTTTTTTTCTGCTGCCTTGCTATTTTTATTTTCAGATTTCATATTGGATTTATTTTAATTGTACAGTATATTATTATTATTATTTTTTTATTTATTTTTTTATTTTATTTTTATTTTTTTCTGCTGCCTTGCTATTATTATTTTCAGATTTCATATTGGATTTATTTTAATTGTACAGTATATTATTATTGTTATTATTATTGTTGTTGTTGTTGTTATTTTTATTGTTGTTATTATTGTTGTTATTATTATTGTTATTATTATTGTTATTATTACATGGTCATTAAACTTTGAATACAATAATAACAATACAATACATGACATTAAAAGGGATTTTTTGACAATGACCCCCCCCCCATTAGGTGCTGGGACCACTTAAGTTAAGAGTTTGGCTTCTCACAACAATGTGTGTTGAAAAGTGTAATACTTTTACATCACAAAAATGCCTCCTCAAAAAAAAAATCCGACCTCACAATCGCTCGCCGTTACTTTCTCTCCCATCTCATCCCATTTTTTTCATCTTAAAACCTTTCTGAAGCAGCCGATTGATTCATCCGGGTCAGTGCCGGTGTCATTTCTTGGGGTCTACCACTTGACTTTTATGATCCTTTTATGAACCGTCAGGATCTTTGAAAAAGTTTCAAATGACCATGACTCAACAATCCCACACAAAAACGTGTTCCGTTTTGGAATGAAGAGATATATTATGAGTAAAATGCAAGCTGCATCAAGCTGTTAGTGGTTAGTCGGTTTTAGTGTTTCTATCCTACCAGTTTAAGCACCCACCTTCTGGTAAAGGCTGTTTCTGCGATCCCATTGAGCTCCCCTTGCTGGGTCGGCTGCTGTCGCTGTCCACTGACAGACTCGACCTCAACTTTCGCTGCATCCTCTGCGAAACCGGCGTGGACGGCTGCTTGGTTGTCGGTGCTGCTGACGCTGATGTCGTTCTCCCGCCGTTGGCACACGTGCATTTGCTGGCGGTGAGGTCACCTGGTTTGCCAGTTGGGCTTTTATCGGCGTGAGGTTGAGCTGAAAGTAAACATAAACACATCCATCACTCAAACAATTCAAGTGCAATTGAAAGTACAGTAGCAGGGTAACCATGGCAACAATTGTTATTTTCTATATTACAAGCTAATCATTGCGACTCCAAATTGTCCATAGGTATGAATGTGAGTGTGAATGGTTGTTTGTCTATATGTGCCCTGTGATTGGCTGGCGAACAGTCCAGGGTGTACCCCGCCTCTCGCCCGAAGACAGCTGGGATAGGCTCCAGCACCCCCTGCGACCCTCGTGAGGATAAACGATAGAAAATGAATGAATGAATGAACTGCATGAGGTCATGAAGTCAGTCATAGCATGTCTGACATGATAGAGTGGAAAAAAGTTATCCTCTCACATAGTGTGGAAGTGGTATGTTTTTGGCTTTTCGCAGCACCCCCGCGACCCTTGTGAGGAAAAAGCAGTAGAAAATGAATGAACAAGCTAATCATCAATTGCAGAAGCCACCAAAACTTTTTTTTTTTTTGCATATACATATTGAACACCAAGACAAATGTACTTGCGTTCTTCAGTTAGTTTAAAAAAAAAAGTTTCCTTTTACTGCGACAGCGGTGAACGTGAGCAATAACTTTGTCAGCACTCTGTCGGGTGAAACTAACTTCATCTGTTGGTTCTCGGCAAACCTTGCGATATTGATCACATGGCAAACATTTCGGAGCCAGGATGACAGGAAGAAGCAGAGCGACGGGATCACAAAAGCCGCCGCTGTAGGCACCCGAGTGAAGACGAAGGAGCGTGAGATTAATACGTGGAGGGGTGGGGATAAAAAGACAGAGACACAAAATAGCGCCAACCGTAATGATCTCCTTTACTTTAACGCTCAGGTGGCCTCAGTCAAGCTCAAGCTGATAAGACGGGATGAGAGTGAGCAAAAGATCTCGCCGTGAGGAGCATCTGCACATTCAGCTCCACTGGGAGTTCCTCCTGGGTTACCTCCACCCCTGCACATCAGAGTGCATGTAACCCCCCCCCCCCCCCCAGCCACCACCACCAGTCTCCACTTTCTTTACCTCCAGTCGTTCACAACTCCTCCTAATTGAGCTACTTTATGGAGCATCCCTGAAGAGAGTTGCGTCCAAACTAAGAAAAAGTGCTTGAGAGCTTATTTCCATGCAACAATTAAGAGTGTGGGAATGTAAATTTAACGACACATCACACAGGGAGAAACCGGACATGAATGTAAAACAAAGCAATTAAACACATTTAGGTTGTTCCTCATTCCTTTCATGAACAAATACCACAACAATCATTGAACATGCTCAGTTACACACGTTCACACTTGCACAATTCAACAAGGATTTAATCCAAGCATAGGCAGTTCACTTCCTGTACATGTTTCCTAACAGGGAGAGAAAATAACAGTAAAGTCTTCACTAACTTACTCAAAAATCAAAAGTCATACAAGGATGGGGCTTCCCTACAATGAAGAACTTTGCACGCAGTGATTAACGAGGTATTTGATGGATTTTTCTGCTTCTTTTCCGAGACACAAAGGCTGTCCACGACAATATGGAGGGTGGAGAGAGTGAAGTATTAACAAGAGGTTACAGCTGTTGTGGTTTCACAGCTGCAGTCTCTTTCCATCACTCATTACGCTCGGCAACCCTTCCTCATCAACACACTCAAGGATGATTCATTCTTAGGCCCGTTTTGAGTCACCCCCAACATGGAGTGCAGCAAAACATGCGGGTCGGGACCGTTTGAGGGATGGTTCTGGGTCTGCTTGGACTACAAAACCCATGGAGGAATGACAAATACAGAAGACAATGTGTTGTCACTCTACGCTCTTCCTCTAAAACTCTTTAAAAGTATATTTCAGAAGCTCTTTGTGAAATCTAAGATGGTGAGTAGAGAACACAAGAGTAGGAACACATTTACTGTGACACACAAGCAGGAGATTTAATCATTCATTCATGGACTGGTCACCAGCCAATCACAGGGCACATATAGACAAACAACCATTCACACTCACATTTATACCTATGGACAATTTGGAGTGGCCAATTAACCTAGCATGTTTTTGGAATGTGGGAAGAAATCGGAGTACCCGGAGAAAACCCACGCATGCACGGGGAGAACATGCAAACTCCACACAGAGATGGCCGAGGGTGGAATTGAACCCTGGTCTCCTAGCTGTGAGGCCTGCGCGCTAACCGCTCATCCGCTGTGCAGCCCAGGAGTTTTATTTTCATCTTAAATAGCTTATTTACCCCCGTCATGTCTACCATATAGTGTAAATCCAAATGTAAAGCCATTTAAAGCCACCATTCCAATACATTGAGAACCACTGTTCCAGTGGATCTTCAATGGAATCAAGCATACCAGCTGAGTGGTTTTTCTCCCATTGCGGCTAACCACACGCGCATAAACACGCTCATTCGCAAAGATGCCAAAGCACACTGGCAGGTATAATTATCTTGCCTGTCCAGGAAGTGAAAGTTTCAATTTACCCAAAGTAGAAATAGTTGTTAAAGGGGACCGCCGAAACTAATGGTCTTCCCGAAGAACCGCCAAAGCCATAAAAGAGAGAGTCGCGGCAGGTTTCCGACTTTATTTTTAACCCAGATGAAGAAAAGATGAATGGACACAATGCATCATATAATATGCATAACCATTGATCATGCTAATGATGATACTGTCAAGGATGGCAATGATGGACGTGCGCAGTCGCCGTTCGACAAATGAAAAAATAATGAGTGTGCTGGAAGTGCGCTAAGCTCTAAGTTAGGTAAAACGTATGGAACGTATGGTAAAAGTGTGGAAGCAGCTGGAAATGGAATCCGCATCATCTGGCATCTCACGTGTGTCACTAAACCCATAAAATGGAAGCATTTCTTTTATAGTACAGTTTTATAGAGATTAACATAAATATGGTAGAGTAGTCAGTGTACATCTTGTATTGCGGTATAGCTACTATCCACTGAAACTGCCCGAAGCTGGCAACACAAGTGAGTACCGAGATGAGGTTGGTAGTTTGGCAGTGGTGTGGACTTAAATCACCCGACTTGGATTCGAGTCAGACCCAAGTCTCAATTTTAATGACTTTGGACTCAACTTGACAATATCATTAATGACTTGCAACTCGACTTGGACATGGAGCTGAATGATTCGGGCCCTGATTCTGATTTTAGTCAAATGACATGAAAACAGTGAGTGAGTACAATGTGTCCCCATTCAACTAACGTGACGGTTATTATGTCATTTCCATTAAGAAAACTGATTTTCCCATAGAATCTCCCTCCTTGAAAGCATCTGTTAAAGTCCAATCAGGTTTAAAAACAAGGGTGCTTACATTTCAAACAATGCACTCAAAACATTTCAAAACAACCTCAAACAATGCACAACGATGAGCCAATTCAAGAAACAATACAAGCAGTTGATGTTTGCTAAATACGAGGATGAAGAGTCTTGAACCAGTCATGATGTGCTATACATATATCACTATATTGTCACTTACTATGGTACACATAATGTCATTGTATGGTCATATCACCTCATACTTTGGTAGAGGTACATTATTAAAAAAAAAAAAACAACAAAAAAAAACTGTATTATGGAAAGCAGGAAGTGAACAAATGTAACAGTTACTGATTGTAAAAGTACCAGATGGAGGGGTAGGATTTAATAAGCTTTGCTTCTTCCTACTCCTTTGGACATGTGGAACTGTGAACTGATTATGGGATGCATTCAATTGTAATCTGATGCATGTTTAAAAGAAATAAAACCATTACCATTACATTTCTGTGAGCGTCAGACTGCTGGAAAGCTGATTGACACCAGGATGTGTCAGCTCACTACCGAGGATAATTTCATTTGCGCTAGCAAATTACCAGTTCATTGTATTTTTATAACTGTGCTTATGACTTATAACAGGGGTGCTCACACTTTTTCAGCATGCGAACTACTTTTAAAATGACCGAGTCAAAATGATCTACCCACTAAAAAATGCAAAATGCAAAATCCGTATGGAAGTGATATGTTTTGCCTTTTTACTTGGTCCAGCTCCTTCACTCACTTTAGTGACCATAAACTTTAGCGAGGGCTTAATATCTGACGCAATTCGCCGACTAGCTTAGCACTTTGCATCGTTGTTTACGCATGAGCGGTGACCTAAAGGTCAAAATTCAGTTGTCATCTGACTGGTTGTCCTGTATGTCAATCAAGTAACGGGATGGATGATAGGCTGACATCGTAAGTTCTGCTGCACTTAGAGACGTTGTTTGATTTGATTGGTCACCCGAAGGGCAACATTCAGTTGTCATCTGAATGGCTGCCCTGTATATCAATCAAGTGACGGCATTGATGCTAGGATGATATTTTTTTAATGTCACGCCGCGATCGACCAGTACCACCTCCGCGATCAACCGGTAGATCGCGATCGACTTAATAAGCACCCCTGACTTATAAGGACATTCAAGCATCTGACTTGGGACTTGAGTTGAGGTCTGAGGCTGCATAAGTGCTGTCAACACCGGAGAGCTGTGGTTCACAGAGGGCAAACATGAATTCAAACATGTACTGTGACATTCTGAAACACCTCCAAGAGAACAACCGCTTCATGCAGTTTCACGGTTTCAAGTTCGGATCGATATTAGAGCCTGTGATGCTGCATACACACAGACAATGTGCTTCAATGGGATAAGGTGTGAAAAAGATATCGTAGAGCTAGGAGTTATGTGAAATAGCTATTTGCAGCTATTAATGTGAAATGTGTACCATTTCTTATGGATGAATATACAGATTCTAGTCAATTCTAAGCCAGTTGCATAACTCCTTAAATGAGTTAATAGTGTCTGTATCCAAAAAGGTGTGTAATATTTAAGAGCGATAAGGAGTGACTGGTGCAAAACTGTAGAAAATATGCATCAAAATTGGATGAGCATCTTTAAAAGTTGTCCTCTCGCTACACCGTGGCAGAGATAACTGAATGCACCAAAACTGACAGGATGCATTAAAAAGAACACGCACCCACACACACACACACACACACACACACACACATACAAATACGCCTCAAATTGGACTTGTAACCGCCCTATTTCTAGCGCATCAACAACTGTTGAGAGTGTACATTTGTAGTTGAATAAAACATGGTATTCCCCTACACACGCTGTCACACACATCACAGGGGGAAACTAGAGGCGGGTTGGGGGGGGGTTGAGTGCTTCTTGACTGCCTAAGCAGCAGCAGCAGCATCCCAATTTGGTCGCCGCTACCACTAGCTGACAGGCTGGAATATCTGGGGAGCATTTTTAAAAGGCCAGTGTTTGATGGATTCATGAAGAACACACAAATATAATTGCCATTTGTCACCGAGTCTTCAGCAGCGCCGCCACACAGGGACCGTGTGCCGGGAGGGCGGGGGGTGGCGGGTGCACGGACGGCTCCGTATGTAAAAGTGAGCGTATAAACACCTCGGTTTTTCGTCCAAAATAGGTCCTACAGGAGGAAGCTGGAAATTGCACCCAGAAGACACAGTGAATACGCATGCATGTGGCGTCCTGGCACACAGCTGTACAAACACGGATTCCGAAATAGGCAAGAACGATCTAACAAAGAGGTTACAAAGGGTCAACGTGAAGATACTCATTTGCGGGCGGCTGGTGAATAACAGCCATTTTTTAATATTAATGCCCCCGAGACACCGGAATGAAAAGTGTTTGTCAAGACTTATTAGAACGCCCGTCATGGAGAGCATACAGTTATTCAAATGTCACATCATGTCAACCAAATAAACAGGTATTCATCTCCTAATAGCCGTGATTACACAATGCAAAGACTTTTGAATGGAAGTTCCACACAGCGGGTCGCTGGGAAATGCTAATTCCGGTGTTTTGTTTATCTTTTGTGCGGCACATTAGGAAAGCGTGTATATTTTCCGCTCGGCTGCGCGTGTACCTCCATGATTGAAATGCTAATTTGTCAAATGTGCAATGACCTAGCCAGAGTCCTCCCTGGCACCATCACCAAAACAGCCCGAGGTATCATCTCTCCTCCTAACAAATAGGAGTCCGCCTTTCAATCCAAAGGGATATATTTTCTCATTAGAAATTATACATCTCCCCCCTGTCCGTATTTATAGACGCAAAACCAGGGGAATTATGCGAGAGGAATATATAGCACAACCAATGCTATTACAAAAGGGCTCTGATTGAAATGTTCCTTTGGCGTATCAAAGCTGTGTTTACCATTTGACCTTCTAAACTTGAGGACAAGGACTTCTTTTCTCATACGCAAGGATGCACAGGCTGGAAAATGCTAATGGTTTGGTTTATGTTAAACATATAAAAAAAGTACATCACATGTCTACACTTCAATCCAACATGTACAAATAAGGAGTTGGGAGAAGCAGAGTGTATTTAATTTCGTGTTTTCACAATAAAAGCATCTTAGCACTGTAAATACAGAGGAAGAAAAAAAAGAAAACAACCGACCACGTCAGTTTAACCAACAATGTTCCTAATTTGTCTGAGATGAAATAATGATGATGATAATGGAAGTGCTGAGATGATGATGATAGCCGAATTACCTGCTCGTCAGCGACAATGACCCAGCCTCGATTAGCTGTCAAGGCTTGCATCTCATTGAAAACCCGGAAAGGTTTTCATTTTGTTGTCCCTTCTTATGGAAGAGGACTCCATGCTATTTCTGATACTCCCAACCAACAAAAGAGAGAAGCAGGGCGTCTGGGATTTGCTCATTTTCAAATTTTGCTGCTGACAGAGACAGGGGGGCAGGGGGTGTTGTTCTGCTTAATTACATTTGACTGTAGCTGCTATAGACCTTAAATTGACAAAGCGAGGCTCTCTGCAGCCCCTTTCATGCAACATGCAAAAGTGGCATTTTTCCTCCTTTTCCCACCTTTATTCCTGTTCTGTGGACATTCGCAAGTCAGCAGCCAAGGCACCGCAAATTCAAAGACACATACATTTTTTTCCTCCCAAAATAGGCACTTACTCTACAGAGAACACATCTAAACCACTATGAGCAAGTGATAATTTATACTTATTCATTCATTTTCTACCGCTTATCCTCTCAAGGGTCACGGGGGTGCCTATCCCAGCTGTCTTGGGGCGAGAGGCGAGGTACACCCTGAACTGGTGGCCAGCCAATCACAGGGCACACATAGACAAACAACCATTCACACTCACATTCATACCTATGGACAATTTGGAGTCGCAAATGAACCTAGCATGTTTTTGGAATGTGGGAGGAAACCGGAGTACCCGGAGAAAACCCACACATGCACGGGGAGAACATGCAAACTCCACACAGAGATGGTCAAGGGTGGGATTGAATTAATATTTTATTGTAAAAACAAATACAACAAATACAAAATTATGAATTTGCAATTGAAAATATTTTGGTTTATTCAATAACTAATTAAAGTTAATTCTTGGGGGGGATTACTTTTTTCTTGTAAAAAAAAATAAGAATTTAGTCATATAAAAATTACTCATAATTTTTTATTTTAAAATTATGAGTTGACTCTTGAAAAAAACAGATGTAGTTCTTGTAAAATTCCAACTAACCCATAAATTAATTAACTGATTTTATTCTTAAATTTAATTTTTAAAATTAACCCTTTAATATATATTATATATATAAATTATATTATATATAAATATATCTTATATATTCAAATATATTATATATTTTTAAATATTAATTTCTTGCAATATTGTGACTTTATGTTTTAAAAAAACACGATTGGTTGAATTGTTGTACAATTACAAATTAAACCCTGAAAAAATATTTTTTGTTGTTATAAAAAGTTTATTTACGACTTTATTCTTGCAAAATTGTGAGGTTTTTCTTGCAATAAAGTTTTTTAAAAGACTTTATTCCTTATAAGAGTGGCCATTTTTGGGAAGCTCAATTGTGTTATTATACAACTCTGCCCACTAACCACTCGACCGCCGTGCAGCCTATTCATACTGACATAAAAGGTAAAATGTACAGAATTGATGTACCACCTTTTTTAGTGTGCTGTGACTGGCTAAAGAGTAGCTCTGATTCCATCTGTTCATCAATCATCTTATATTATCTATCATTAACGGTGACTACCTATATATTAAATATGTTGAACAGGATTGTGCATTTCACTTGATAGCTTCCACCTCAAGTGAACAATGGCAACGGAAGAGAGAATTGGAGGGTGCTTGATCTGAATCTAATGTAATAATTCCAACATTCACTTTTATTGTCAATGTTGATTTGAAATCAGAGGGGGAGCATCAACGGAGGGTAAGGGGCCACAGAAAAGGAACCCGGCATATTTCTGCATGTTGCTGTGTGAAAGCGGACACAGCTGTGAAAATACCTCGTTTTGCTGGGTTCTGCGTGAATTGCACAGGTGAAAAAAATGGCTTCAAACCTAGCATGTTTTCCCACCTCTTGCGGGAATAACGTTGAGAAAGAGGTGTAAGTCACTCTTGGTGAAGCCCCGCCCCCTCCTGTCACTCAAAGTTCAGACACTCTTATGTGGAATTTGGCAGTGTGCTAAAATTAAATGCTCCTCCTGTAGCCGAAATACAGAATAATCAACTCTTCGACGCCTCTCGAGGGATGATTTAGGATGAGTGTGTTTCTAAAGAACGCATGGATTGTGGAGTGAATTGGGTCTCTAAAGTTACAGTAACTTCTCAAAATGACTCACAGGAAGCCTAAAAACACGCCACACCCTCCTCCACTCCAAACTCAAAAGTGAGCAACAGAGGAGTGAACGAGAGGAAGAAGAGGGAGGGCTTTGTGGGCTTCGGCGATGACTCAAGTATTCCAGCAGCTTCAAACTCCCCGCGCCGTAGCAGAAGTTCCACAGGAAGTTCACCCCGTTTATGCTGCAAGTGTGCCCCGCTTGGACAAAACACCCCCCCACTAACGCAACCAAGCCCCCTAAAAGCCCAAATACATCAGAGATGCGAGTGCGGGTCACAGAGAGGATTGGCACTCTATCAAAATAGCCCCACACAGAGTTCCTTTATTTGCTCAGTGGCAATCTCAGCATTAACCCTCTGCTAATGGGACAGCTGTGGGTCAGCGCCTCGCATCTCGGGGACGCCAATCAAAGCCCTAAGCTGAGAGAATCAGCCTTCGGGACAGAGAAGGTGCTCGTCCGCCTCTTGAGTGGCTTCTTAAACGCGGAGACGCCTGTATCGATTTTTTAGCTCCGGAGAGAAAGGGACCAGGAGGAGTGGGTGGAGGCTGGGGAGGGGATTGAGTCGGAGTCTGGACGGCAGCCATCCCCTCTGGTCCCTGGTCACCCTCCGCTGAGCAGGGGATGGCCTGACAGAATGACCTCGCAGCGAGGCACTGAACCTGCAAACACGACGGGGCCAAGGAGTTGTGAGCTGAGGGGCTGGCGGGGGCAACAGCGGCACAGATCTCAGTAATAGAAAAGGGTTTTAACCTTAATGTTGGAGCCAAAACCCTGTTAGAGGCCACGTAATCCCCCCCGCGCCACTCTCATTTAAACCGCCTGGTGGGTTCCCCCCTCCCCCTTTACCCTCAGTCTGTGAGAAGCTGGAGAAAAGATGGCATCTTGTGTGGCATAGTTTGTAAACATGAGCCTGCAGTAAACGGCAGAGGTAAATACGTTTCATTTTAGTGCTTCACCTAAACTGATCTGGTTTTACAAGAGCAATAAAACAGTACCGGTACCCTCCTTGCGAGGAAAAGGCACGGAACACACTCTACAAACATAGCGGACATCAGGTTTTCACAGCATTCATTTCTTTACTAAGCCCCACATGAGAAATCACTCTGGTGACAGAGGCAAGGAAAAACCCAGACATTTTCTAATAATCTTTTACACAGATGGGAGAAACGACTTCCGCTGTCGAATTGTAGTCAGAACTCTAAATTAAGAACACAAAGAACATAAGTATAATTACAATACAATATGCTGCTTAGTTATTACTGTTGCTTTCATAGGAGCAGATCCTTTAAACATAAGTAAAACTAAAATCGTGCTGTTTGGTAACAGCAGACAGGACACGCACCAGCAAATACAAATAGACGGTGTGGACATTGAAAGGGTGAACGAAAATACATTTCTGGGGATCACAATACATGAAAATATGAGCTAGAAACCTCATATTACAAATATACAACATAAGGTGGCCAGAAATATTTCAGTATTGATCAAAGCAAAATTTGTTCTCAATCAGAAATCACTCCACACTCTTTTTTGCTCTCTGGTTCTACCATATCTTACTTATTGTGTGGAAATATGGGCTAATAACTATAAAAGCAATCTTCACTCGCTAAATGTACTGCAAAAATGGTCAGTAAGGATAATTCATAATGCCCGCCTACAGAGAACATACTAACTCCTTATTTCTAAAATCACAAATACTTCAACTTGCTGATATAGTTCATCTTCAAACAGCTAAAATAATGCATAAGGCTAAAAACAACCAATTGTCATCCAATACTTCTCTACAAGAGAGGAGAAATATGATCTCAGGGAAGAAGTACATTTGAAACACTTCTATGCTAGGACTACGTTAAAAAGCCATAGCATTTCAGTATGTGGAATCAAACTATGGAATGGATTGAGTAAGGACCTCAAACAATGCACAACGATGAGCCAATTCAAGAAACAATACAAGCAGTTGATGTTTGCTAAATACAAGGATGAAGAGTCTTGAACCAGTCATGATGTGCTATAAATATATCACTATATTGACACTTACTATGGTACTCATAATGTCATTGTATGGTCATATCACCTCGTACTTCGGTACGGGACAAAAAATAAAAAAAAAATTAAAAAAATACAAAAATAAAAAAAATGTATTATGGAAAGCAGGAAGTGAACAAATGTAACAGTTACCAGATGTACCAGATGGAGGGGTAGGATTTAATAAGCTTTGCTTCTTCCTACTCCTTTTGGACATGTGGAACTGTGAACTGATTATGGGATGCATTCAATTGTAATCTGATGCATGTTCAAATGAAATTAAACCGTTACCATTACCATTTAACATGTTCAAGGATACTGTAGGATACTGTAGCTTGTATTATTTTTGTCATTGTTGATCGATCGCCTCCATTAAAATAGCATATTCATCCTGGCAACAGTCCAGTCCAGTGTTGAGGGTTAGCTTAGTTGCATGTGTAGGTAGTCCACACAAGTCTCATGTTGATAGAACACAATTAAGTTTGAAATAAATGATTGTAACCACACAACGAGGACCACCTGAATAAAATTCCTCCTTAAAAAAGGAATATACCACCAACAAGCGTGTACTTCCCTATAAGTGCGTCATAGGTGACATTTCCATACAAAAGGTCAACTGGCGCTAAGACAACTTGTAAAGAGAACTCTCTGCCGTCGTAATTAACTAACAATCCAACTCTACAATCACAATACTTTCTTGAGAATAGACGTGCGCATAACTAATCATTTAGCTGAAGTATTTTAAATACTGAAAAAAAATTAAACACTAAATAGGCTTGGGCACTTGGGGTAAAATATGCTAATTAAGGCACTTGAAATTTGCCACATTAAATCTATCTGCGGCAGGACAATGAGAAAATAATTACAACAGAGGTAGAATAACAATAGCCACTTTAATCAACCCCTGCGCTAGCATTTCACCCTATTTATACCGTTTGGATTCCGTGACCCACTGCTAAGTAATCACTTGAAAATAACGCTGGAGTTTTTAATGCCTCTGTACTACCCACCGTTTCTGCTAGGACGACAATGAGGATACGGATCTTGCATACCAACAATAACGCAAGCAGGAAAAACACAAGGTTAAAAACTCTGAAAGGACTTTGGTAACTTTGATTTAGTTTCAACTAAACTATTATAAAATCTATTTCACTGCACTTATTGGAGGTCACAGGTGCCCCCCTTGAAGTCCAATCAAAAAGTTCCATCTTTCTTTGAAACATAGCGTAATTTGACAGGACTTTGTCATGACAGTTAAAAGCCGAACGTAAGGTCATCTATAGCATTAACGCATTCAAAAGTATATGACAATCCGGTGAATAATGTTAACGATTAAACCCCTCAAACCGTTCACAGAGGCCTGTTTGCAGGAGATATGGGCTGCTGGAAAACCCAGACGCGTCTCTTGAGGAATGTCCAACCTCCCTTCAGGATGGAGATGCCACAGAGGAAGAGTTCCCTGGTGGCAGCCTCACTAGAGAAGCGGAATTGTACTTTGTGGTCGAACAAAACCGCAGCAGTTGGCAGTCCCCACGGCAGACTTTCCAAGCGTGTCAGTTTTTGTTAAAACTTTAAAATGGGAAAAACTGTCAAAAACGGTTTGACTTTCAGGATTGGGAACTATAGTCAACAAAAGCAAATAACCACCAGGGTCTGTAATTTACACCTGGTCAGAAAACATTGACTAGTGACCAATCATTTCCAATTTCCAATTAATTTGAATTGTGGAATTTGTCAATAAAAAAGGAATCTACTATTAAGCCTGCAATCTCACAAAAACAGACATATTGTCCTATCCTGAGGAACAGGAACGTATGTGTGGGGAAGTATTTCCCTGTAGGACCACCCAATCTTGACGCAATCTTATTAACAAACTTGATCCCGTTCCCTCCTGAACTAAACATGTCAAAACCGGCAAAGGTTGGTGAAAAAACTTTGAATCTCATCCCTTACGATGCGTGAATGGAAGCTAGTGGAGTTAGTAGCATAGGTAGTAATTAGCGCTAAACTTTGTTATTTTGTATACAGCATGGTAGAGCGGCTGTGTGTGCATTAGAAAAGTTAGCCAAGCTACATCTGTTTCCGATCTACTGAGCAAAATTGGCCATTGATGTATTTCATCAATAAATGTCAGGGTTTTGGCATATAATTAACAGACATATTTTTATTTTTAAAAAAAGCACAAACTCTATGCTGGTAAAATAAGAGTACAAAGTCATTCATTTTCTACCGCTAATCCTCACGAGAGTCGCTGGGGTGCTGGAGCCTATCCCAGCTGTCTTCGGACGAGAGGCGTGGTACACCCTGGACTGGTGGCCAGCCAATCACAGGGCACATATAGACAAACAACCATTCACACTCACATTCATACCTATGGACAATTTGGAGTCGCCAATTAACCTAGCATGTTTTTGGAATGTGGGAGGAAACCGGAGTACCCGGAGAAAACCCACGCATGCACAGGGAGAACATGCAAACTGCGCACAGAGATGGCTGAGGGTGGAATTGAACTTGGGTCTCGTAGCTGTGAAGCCTGCGCGCTAACCACTCGATCACCGTGCAGCCGAGTACAAAGTCAAAAAAAAAAATTGTTTAAATAAAAAATGGAAAGAAATGAATTTGGGAAAACAATAAAACAGACTTTTTAGTAACTCCAGAGTGGTAAGCATCCAGAAGCTTCATCAACATATTCCAACATTGGTTCTGTTGCTGCCGTGTGGTAAAACATACTAAACCACTGGAAATCTACACACTTTTCTCTGCAAAAGACACTATTTGCGACACGTTTATCTTCCTGTTGTATGGCTAGCCTTCTTAAAAGACTTCAGAAAGGATACGTGCTGTCAGCGCAACAATACAGTCCACTTCCTCATGTTGTGAGAAGTGCGTAGTGCATTGTGTATCCTGTACACAAGCTTTAAATCAGACGAGGCAAGGGAGCGCTCGGGGGCAGGATGCAGCCAACCAGATGATCTCTTATTGATTTCCTGTTTCTGCAGCCGAACGGGGCTCTCAATTAGCACACGGAGCGCGGATCTGATTGGCTGGGAGCCACATGAGGAAGACGATGCCAGGAGGTTTTAAAAGTGAAATACTGTTTGAGTGACTTCTCTCTTACTCTAACTGCAGTCAGCTTGCGGTGAGCGGGGCATCAATAAACACACAAATATATAGATATATATATACACACACATACATAGTAAACATATGATGTTTACTATATGATGTAAGCACGTCCGAGACAAATAAAACCATGAAAGACCTCTTTTTCCCTTTTATTCTTTTTTTACAAGCACATCACTCCCTTGCTGTTTCGGTAAACAAGCCACTGGCAAGTCATTAACTAAAAAAAAACAAGGCGTCCAGCAGAAACAAAAGAATAGTTGTGTCACACGCTGTCATGGAAGCAATCAGCTGCCATTCGTCTTGCTGATTCTCTCCCAAAATGTCTACATACAGGTAAGGTTTGACTATTAAAAAAAATACATGACCCCAAAAACAGGATTTCCTCCCGTCAGGATAGGAAGTAAGAGGACAATGGAGATGTGAAGCATGTGAAACATGTGGGCCACTCACTTGCCAGAGATGCCATCTTGGTATTATTGCAACTGGAAACACTGAAGCTAGTATTTCAGTTAGATGGAAAACTCAAGCCTGGTCGGCATACACTTGGCAACTGTCAAAACATCCAAGCTTGACAGCTTATTTTGTTGTTAAATAAGACATTGCTCAAGCACCAGAAGGAAGAATTAAGCTGTCATTAAAGAAATCCTGCACAAATATCACAGAAATTGGAAGAGCACTAAATACCTTGTTGTCTACTGGAAAAGCGTAAGTACTTACCGTAATTTACGGACTATAGAGCGCACCAGTATGAAGTTGTTTAAAAAGGAAAGGAAAATATTTGTACATCTAGTATATGGGAGAAATGTCCCAGAAATGGGTAGAAATCTATTCACAAGCTGAGGATCGAACCAGCAACCATCTGTTTGGGAGACAAGCACCCAACCTATGCCACTGTGCACAAAATAACCAGAGTGTTTATTATAATGTTAAACTCTTTGGGGGACGACATTGAAATTGCGCCTTCATTTTCAAAGGGAAAAATGCAATGGTAAATATTGAATTATGAAAAAATACAGGACTGATAGATAGCCTACATGTTGTGAATGATCATGAATCATCCGATTCATCGCTGTTCTGGGCTAAAATAAAGACTACAAAACAGGTTGGTCACAGAAAATCACAGAAATTCTCCACATTTATAAATCGCTGAAAGTACTTACTTCTTATAGGCCCACAGTGATCTTCCTGGGTCACAGGAAGACTGGAACACGGTCCCGATACATTGGCAACAGAGGCATCTATAAAGTAACAAACATTACAGTTAGAATTAAATAACTAGTGCTACTTTTTCAGACATGTTGCAATGGCATACTGTATATAAGTTACAAATGTTTATTTGGTTGTTTTTTTAACAACAAACCAAAAGACCTCTACATCGCTATGAATCATTGCTGCTCCCACAAAAACATATGTAAACGTTTACAGCTAGGTCAGCTGACAGCATATGAGGGGCAGCTAAAAAACAAAAGCCCCTTTGCACACACAAGACAGCCAAGGTGGTTCAGATGAAGGCCTTTCCAGAGCTCTGGATCTTATTTGCTACCTGCTATGAAAGCAGCATTCATGTTAAAAAGTGGAAAAAAGTATGCACTGAACAGCAACAGTTTCACTCGTCTCCTCCTTTAAGTTCTCATCTCGCACGACTGGAGACAAAAACAATCCCCTCGTGTGGCTTTACTGGCATGGTGTGAAGCCAGATTTTTCACGACTTTTGTTTCCAGCGTGTTTGCTGCTCACCAGCTTGTTTGGCAAAGCTGGAGATATTCCAGTGACGGATGGAGGTGGAGAGAGGAGGGAGATGATGTATGGCGGCGGCGTTAGAGCAGCGCTACTGCGTGATGCATCGTGGTATTTAGTGATCACAGTTAGAAACCAATTGGCCTACTCCCGCTACATCCCCGCTCCCCCGGGAGGGAAAATCCAGTCTTTGAAGGGGAGGGGGGGCGGCAAAAATCCATTCGCAATCCAGCAGTCCGTCTGATTGCTTACTTTGTCCTACTTTGCTATTTTTTGACAGCGCCATAATGATGCTTGGTATAAATAGGATGGTTCATTGCTTGTTTGAAGAAAAATGAAAAAAAGGAGGGTGTCAGGAGTGAAAGGGGGGGTTGGATTATTTTACATGTGATAATCTGTGAGTTGAAAGTTAATTAAAAACTATAATTGGCTCTGGTTTGTGTTCCTTCGATTGCATTGAGGGGGGAAAAACATGACCAAGGCTCATCGCTTACTGAAAATCACACAAGAACAATACAATAGAAATGAATATACTTTAGAGTAGTCTGTGTACAACTTGCATAGCTTTACTCTCCACTGAAAATGGCTCCACAGTCATATATTATTGTCTAAATAACTGACAACATTACGCAGCAAGATACTTGGTAAATAGTTGGGTAAGGTCAAGGTCTCGGTCTGCAAGTGTGCTGCTGGCACTGGGGAGCTACGGTTGATTGAGAAGAAATGTGAATTCTAACATATACTCGAAAGTTGCATTCGAAAGCAAAAACTGGGCTCCATGACAGTTTTCCAAAATGATAATGACACACCTCAAAGATTACAAGTTCATTGCTGGGGAGGCTAAAGGTGAACTGAACCCAAGAAAGGAAGAAAGGTAGAGGAGCACTCGGTGTCTCCCATCCAACAGCTCTACCTGTGGGGTCTACATAGAGGCATGGAAGAGGGTTCTAGTCTAGGAACAACCTGTGCAGCTGAGGTCAATTTCATATCTAGAAGAATGAAGGCGGAGCTACTGTAGATAACAATGATGCTCACACTAAATATTGACACCGAGGTCACAATTTGGACATGTTCTCTGTAAGGTTGCATGTTAATCTATACTGCTATACTAACTTGTATACAAAATTTACATTGCAACAAAATCATAAACTGGCTCATGAAACATGAGTGGTGTAGTCATGTAGCAGTATTTTATCGACACAGCTTCTAAAGTATATACTGGATCCCATGACTTCTATTAGTATGCAGCTAGAAAAAAGGTGAAGGTACTACAGCATTACACTTCAAGTTGCGGTTTCCTCTCACACCAGACCGGACAGGCGACATGCATTCTTGATGAATGATGTCAAAGTTACAGCTCACTTTCAGGGCAATGAGAACATGCACAACTAAGTCACATTTCAATATGCCTCAAAGTGCTTAAAAAGCTTTCAAAGCCTTACTTGTTTACTATGGTACTATATTCTGCACCCAAAATGCCTTTACAACATGAATTCAGAATTCATCAATGCAACAACAAACAAGCAACAGTCTGAAACATAGGGTAGGGTTAGATCTGCTTCTTCCTACTTCTTTTCTGACATGATTAATATGTGTAATGTTCTTTAGTGTGACTTTGTTATGCTTATTCAAAAACACACTATTGCCATTACCATCATTGATGCAGCCAGTTTAATATTCAACGACAATAATATGCTAAACATTAAATAAATCAATCTGTGGATGTTATTGCGCAATCAAATGCAAGTGAAACTTGAAAATGAAAGCACTTTTTCTGAGATAGATTTATTTTTTAGGTCCAAATTGCTGTAAAACTGGTTGGACGTCACAGCAAACCTCTACTAGCATATAAATATGTCTAAGGAAAATGAGTCTTTTGTTTGATTTCCACGTCCCCCCCATCCTTACCGTGGGTGATGTCGAGCAGCAGGGGGCTCGTCTCCGGCTGTGGGCTCCTGACTGGCCCCGCTGGCCCACCCGCAGGATGGACGGTCTCCGTGGACATGAGACCGTCAGTCTTAAGTGGGTCTCGCCGCTGTTTAAGCTCCTCTTTCTGGGCGAAAAAGTCACCTCATCAGCCTTGGAAACACAAAGCAACACAGTGGTTAGCTAGCCGAGGTGCAGTAATAGCGAAAAAATGTCCAGTTGTCGCTTTTTTCCCTGCAAAAAGCGCCATAGTCCAAACATTGTTTAGAAAGACGCCACTTACCTTTCAAAACATGTCATCTCCTTCGCCTCAAATCTGACGTATTCCCATCTTCTGGCTCTTTCTCCCTGCTGGAAGGGGGCGAAAATAACGAGTAATAATAAACTTTTAAAGGAAAGTTAGTGACTGTGGCTGGCTGCAGTGTCCAAACTTTGACTTCGCGCAGATGTGTCTGACGTCCTAAAGTTTTTTTTTTTTTTTTTTGAGGAGGAGAGCCGAGAACTTTTTCATCATTTCCGGATGCCATCAGAGCTTCTTTCCTGCCTGTTGCTTCCCTTGACGCTGAAGAGGGCAATAAAAAACACATTTCCGCATATCCACAAAAAATATATATATCAAATAAATAATTCAAAAAGAAAGAACACTTAAAAGAGGAAACTTTTCAATAGTTATCAAGAAATAAGTACTGAAGAAGGTGTTTACCTCACGGATGGACATGTCCTAACAATATCCAGGAAGTTCCAATAGTTTTCTACTTCCTGTTTACTTCCTACTTCCTGTTTACATCTATTGTTTTTTATCGTTTTTTTTTAGGTAATAGGTAATAGGTGTTTTTTCAAAAAATTACAATTACAATAGCAAGAAAAGAACATAATTATAGTTGGCAACATTAAAAGGATATCAGTCTCTTCACTCACATGTACTTTGTTTTACCGTTTTACCTTCAGATATTACATACAGTCATGAAAAACAAAATATTAGACATTGTTCCTTCAGTTTATTTCTTCACTTTAATGTAAAGGTACATTTGTTTTTACAAAAATGTAGCCATTCCATGGTTTTCTTACATCAATAGTTATGGCATTATACTGCAAAAAAAAGACTTTTAGGCATTCCATGTTCTTGTGTCCATTGTATTGTTCAGGTAACACACTTGTAGTGGTAGCAGCGATGAACATTAACAAGAAATATAAATACAAGTAAATGTGTAACCCCCATGGTAACCCCTGAGCAAGCCCGCGGCTGGGAACCCGATCCACCTAATCAGAATCAAGACTGCTTGGCATATCGAGCTAAAAACCCAAGCTGTCATCTCAATCTCCGGAAAGACTCTTTGCCAAAGTAGTTAAATACATATATAAAAATTGAAAAAGTTGTTATTATCAAATGTAACCAACAGATGTAAGGTATAGTATTTTAAAAGCTAACATAAGATCACAACAATAATAGAATACTATCATGCTAGTTTAAATCATGCATTAATTAATCAACTTTAAATTCATTTATGTGAGTGAAAGTCCGAATGAAAATGGATTATTCTGGACTATTCTGGTTAAAGTACGGGTAGTTGGTGCGAAGGTGGTAAACCTAGGACATGCAGAAGTCCAACATGACTGTAGCAAGTACCCTCAAACTTCCTGTGAGAGGTCAGCTTGAAAAGTTGTCCAACTCAATTCCAAAGTTTCCTGCAATCTAAACATCCAATATAATTCTTAATACTGTCCAACTCATTTCCTGTATAATTCACTCGGAATAAATGTCCTCTGTGGAGTCAGTAGGGTATTGTTAGTGCAGTCAGTGTCTTGCTGATTGCCATCATAGCCATTGAACCCTACTGGTAACAGTGTAAGTGAGATTTAAGCCTTAGTAACATGAGAGTGTGGAGGTGATTGATGTGAAATATGCCCTCCCTCATTGACTGGTTGAACTCCATTTTCTGTTCCTAATGCAGAAATCACTCCAGGTCCCCGGCATAATGATTTACGATGAATCTGTGTCAATGTTGAACTCGGCAAACCCCACGTAATCCATCTTGTAGATGTACCTTGCAACCCCGCCCCGCCTCGCCTGCTCTGGTGAAGCCGTGCCTTGCCTGGGCCATGGGAAGGTAAGGAGCGCCGCACACTCTCCCTCTCTCCCCGTATATAAGTGTTGAATCCATTACGGGGGCTGATGTGTAATCACAGAGGACCCCCTGCGCCCTCTCAAACTGTAATTACCTGGATACAGATACTCCCTGGAGCCAAGAACTCAGTTAACCAGCATGCAGTGCTACCTGCGCGGGTGGCCGTAGATTTGAAAGATGTGGCCTATAAGACAAAAATCATGGTGCCAATTCAATTTAAGTAATAGGATTTTTGACCTTGCTGTATGTAACAGTTCACCTCGGAAAATCAACTTCAAACCGCCGCAGAAAATCTAGTGAGCATGACGACGGCGTGAAATCAACCCCCGGTTTGGTGACAGCGCCGTCGCTGCTGCTGACAAACATTATCTTGTGCGTGATCATGTGCGACAAAACACACACTCCTTCAAGGCTGTCACACGTTGTCAAGCGTCTGTGTCGGTGATGCATCCTCGGCATCAGAAGACACGGGAGGGGAAGCGTTTGTTTGGCACCGCGCCATGATTGCTGGAGTGTGGAGTGGAGTAGACAAGTGTAACCTGCCTTTACAAGCCTAAACAAACACACCTTGTTGTATTTAGCCACAAAACATTCTAAAATCAGCGTTTTGCACACTCCTAATATGCTCGGCATCAAATGCCTCCTAAAGTCCCCACCCTTTTTGGACATTTTTGGGGTCCTTTGTATATTATTGCTATCAAATACTATCTATTTGTCATACATGAGTGACAATTACAACATTGCTGTTTGATGTGTGTAATAACAATCTGGCTTGTGCTAGCATGATTTACTTTGAGGTTGTGGATCAGACAAATAAGCACATTAGCACTCAAAAACGTCAGTTAGATGATGCATTCAAGGACCAGTCAACGAAGTGAAAAGGGCTCACTGCTTGCAACAAACAAAATTAACCCTAACCCTATCCAAATAAAATGTATTCAAATTATAAAATGTTAAAATTTATTATAATATTATAATAAATTTAATATAATTATAATTATAATATATTATAAATATAATATATTATAATTACAATTAATTATAATTATAATATATTATAAATATAATATATTATAATTATATATTATATTATTATTATATTATTATAATATTATATATATATATATACACATTTATAATATTTTAAAAATTATAAAATTTTTAAATTAAATATGTTATAAATTTATTATTCTAATAAAAATATCAAATTATTATTATTATTATTATTATTATTATTATTATTATTATTATTATTATTATTATTATTAAATGTATTAAAACAACTTCCAGATAGCTTCCATGCACTCATAATCTTGCAAATTTCCAAGAGAGAACGTTGGAAAAATCACCCTCCAATGACAGCAGTGTGGTTCAATAATCGTACTATGTCTGCATATTCGCACAGAAATATAAAATTCCTCCCTTATGTCTACTTCAGTGACGCTTTGAACAGTACAAAGCAACACCTGTACCTGATCAAAGTACTTCGCAACGAGCACAACTTAACGAGTCAGGATGTTTTAAGCTGACCGTGACACCATCTGAACCGCGGCACCCTCGGAAGAATGATTAACGGCACAATGATACGTCCTTGTTCTTGAGGCTGCCTGATCAAAACCTTTTTTTATTGAAGGAAGACTTGATGGATTCAATGCAAATAAACAGCCTTTTTTCCACCAAGGGTGAGTAATGACTTTGGGCGAACACGTCTAGATAATCGGAAGCAAATGGTCACACGAAAGCGTTCATGAATATGTAGAATAGAAACAATCGGCGCTGGATGATTAATACTGACATTCAAAAACAAAAGCGCTCACAGGGAAGGTTAGCGCAATAACTAGGGCCAGACGGCGCTACGTTAACAAGCGAGTGGGACGTCGCCTGAAGTTGTCACCCATCTGTTTGCAATCCAACCTGAGTGGCGACCATCCAATGATTTCAAGACTGTGGTTGAGACGTCATGTCTAAACAACAATGCCGTCTCTTTAAAGTGACATTTCGCACAGCATGAGAGATATGATGTGATGTGAAATGCAGACATGACAGTTTATTACTTCAAATTGGTATCTTTTTGACCTTCTATCTGCGTTGGCGTGAACATATCCAACCAACTATTGCTCAAAGTCAATATAACTAAACAGACATATTAATAATTGCAACCATACACTATTTAGCCACCAATCGCAACAACTTTACTATACTGTACATGCTTGGGGTATCCAAATGGTTTCCACCCACGGAGGGCCACATAATGAAGAATGAAGGCTGCTAAAAAGTTAAATTCCACGTCTTCATTCACAATCGGGATGCCTTCAGCGACAATCGACAATTCATTCATTCATTTTCTACCGCTTTTTCCTCACGAGGGTCGCAGGGGGTGCTGGAGCCTATCCCAGCTGTCTTCGGGCGAGAGGCGGGGTACACCCTGGACTGGTCGCCAGCCAATCACAGGGCACATATAGACAAACAACCATTCACACTCACATTCATACCTATGGACAATTTGGAGCATGTTTTTGGAATGTGGGAGGAAACCGGAATACCCGGAGAAAAGCCACACATGCACGGGAGAACATGTAAACTCCACACAGAGATGCCCGAGGGTGGAATTGAACCCTGGTCTCCTAGCTGTGAGGTCTGCGCGCTAACCACTAGACCGCCGTGCCGCCCGACAATCGACAATGTAAATGAAAATAAACCAACTACATATTTTTAAAACATACCAGGCCATTGTGCGACAATACATTAAGAAAATGTAACGTCCACGAATCAAATGTAACTAAATTCTGTATGTATTTACTGTTCATCTTACAATGAAAATAGCGCTTTGATGTGACACTTTAATCCAGACAAGAACTTTATCAACGTCATCCTTCGTCCTTTGCTGCCTTTGTTGTCCGACGTGGAATGCTAATCAAAAACGTCAGGCTGTTTGGATTTCTATGATCCTCCGCAGATTTACGCGATTAGCATAAAACCGTAAGCCATGCTAAAGCGACACTGGCTAAAGTCGCAGTGGGATCCTTATTTGTTAAGGCGTGACGCCTCATAGCTTGTGTGTCCTTACCCCTGAGTCCTGTTAGAGATACTACCCCCCCAACACAAAGCCCCCCCATGTTGAGGAAGATAAAAATCAACGGCCAAACACGCTAATGCTACACAAGTAAAGCGAAAGTCTGCAAACTATCTCGACACACACACCTTGATTAATTGGATGCCCGGCCTGCGAGATTCCCAGATTAGGCTTTGACACAGCTAATAATTAAATAAGACAAATTCAGGAAGTGTTTGAAATCCCTCATTTCCCAAGCAGAAACGTGCGTATTAATTTACCCCACGCTGAGGCGAGCGTTGGTCACCTGCAGGGAGCCAATTCACTGTGCATCGGTTGGAGCCTGATGTCTGGATCGGACATCGTTAAAGTAAACCCCCCCCCCCCCATTCCAATTTATGAAACAGCGGTCAAATATTTATCCAGTTGATGAGCTGGTCGGCTCGTTCCTTCCTCAGCAATAATTAAAGACAAACGCGAGTTAAAGGTGAGCAGCGGCCGTGACATCACATGACAGTGGCGCCCTGTTGGTCGCTTCATCCAGGCTGGAAGTGGGCAGTGTGGAAGATGATGAAAAATTGTCATTGTCACACTCACATGCCTCATAAAGCATAGAAAGGATAGGGAGAGCAGCGGGACAGAATGACAATATCGCCGAATATGGCAAACATGCTCACACTGCAAAATGGCCCCAACAATAAACAATGTGAGAATGCAATTCTTTCTACATCTGCTGTGTCAGCTACAGGATGCGCAAGCAGGCACCTGTTGCGAGAGAGCCTTGCAAGGCAAGGTTCCCAGACAGCTATCACAGCCTCGGGTGGCGCTCTCGTCCAATGAACAGCACCCTGGGATAACAATAAGAGAGCGGCGCAGTTGGGAAAAATCAATAAAATCACTGCTGGAGCTCTCAGTGGAGAAATAACAGGCTGACAGAGTCTATAAGCATCTGGCAAATAGCTCTCTCTTAACCCTTTGGAGTCCCCTTTCTAATGGTGTACATAAAATCTATAAAATAGTCAAATCAAACATACATTCAAATTAAAAAAAAAAAAAAGAAAATAACACCTCTTTAAAATGTTATTGTATTCACATAAAATAGAAACTTGATGAAAATAAAATAACATCATGTAACATAGCAATGTAACGTAAGATAACGTAACATTGCACAATATAACATAACTATATAAAATAACAACATAAACTACTGAACATAATGTATTGTTACATAACATAAGATAACATAATATAATATATATAACATAATATAACTTAACTCTGATTTCCTCCCACATTCCAAAAACATGCTAGGTTAATTGGCGACTTCAAATTGTCCATAGGTATGAATGTGAGTGTGAATGGTTGTTTGTCTATATGTGCCCTGTGATTGGCTGGCCACCAGTCCAGGGTGTACCCCGCCTCTCGCCCGAAGACAGCTGGGATAGGCTCCAGCACCTCTGCGACTCTTGTGAGGAAAAGCGGTAGAAAATGAATGAATGAATGAATAATATAACGTAACATGGCTGCACGGCGGTCGAGTGGTTAGCGTGCAGACCTCACAGCTAGGACACCAGGGTTCAATTCCACCCTCAACCATCTCTGTGTGGAGTTTGCATGTTCTCCTCGTGCATGCGTGGGTTTTCTCCGGGTACTCCGGTTTCCTCCCACATTCCAAAAACATGCTAGGTTAATTGGCGACTCCAAATTGTCCATAGGTATGAATGTGAGTGTGAATGGTTGTTTGTCTATATGTGCCCTGTGATTGGCTGGCAACCGGTCCAGGCAGCTATGAGGATAAGTGAGGATAAGCGGTAGAAAATGAATGAATGAATAACGTAACATAACATTCCATAACATAACAACATAACATCCGATAATATAGCGCAACAAAACATTACAGAGCATAGGATAATACAACATATCGATACAATGTAATCTAATGAAACATTGCATGAGATAACATTTCACAAAATAATAACACACATAACATAAAATAAGGTAATATAACGTAACATAACATAACATAGCACAACATCCATCCATCCATTTTCTGTATGGGTTGTACTCACTTATGTCATGGGTATGCTGGAGCCTATCCCAGCTGTCTTTGAGTGAGAGGCAGGGTACACCCTGGACCGGTCGCCAGCCAATCTCCAGCAGGGGATACTGTATAGACAAACAACCATTCACACTCACATTCATACATGCATATTTTTGGAATGTGCATAGAGTACATAACATAACATAAAATAACATTATATAGCATACGAGGATATGTTGATGTTGCACAGGTCAAAGGTCATGTCATCACATCAACACATTTTTCCACACAACCAAACCTTGAAGGCCATTGACTTTGATGGATATCTGATGGAAGCTTTGTATTTGTTGTCATTGTGCAAGTTTAAATCCCGAAATAATGTCCTTTAATGCCAATCCAAGATGCCTCAAAGGTCATTTATGTTTATCATTGTCAAAGTTATGGCGGGAAAATAACAATAGCATAACAATAATACATCAGTCAGTGTGCATCTTGTGGTTAAACGCGCCCTCTGAAATGTCACATCTAATCCTCGCAGCATTAGCGCTCGGAAACACGTCGGGACGGCAGAAAGGGAGGATTTGGCAAATCTCCCATCAAAGTTGTCTAATTATGTTAATGAAGAATTCTCCAAATGTCAGAGTTGCTGGATGAGATTTGGAGAGGGAGCACAGTTAAATGATGGCCATGCTGATGGCTGGGTGGCAACAATATTAGTGATGATTTTAATTAATGGAAGTTGAACGTGCAAGAGACACGAGTGGATTAGATGGCACTCCACAAGGGTGATTATCAAGAATCAATTTGTTGCGAAGATAAATATTTTCTTAACGCTGAATCAGCTCCTTATTCACAGTTATGGAGACAGAAACTTTCATGCATTATTACTATTATAATTAAAGGAACATCAGCATTTTTTTTGTTCGGTTTTAAGTGTGCATGCGTAACTAATACATAGTTCATTTATAGGAGAAAAAATATGTATGAGTGAATGGAACGCATTCTGATATCTTCAGCACCACTTATTATAAAATGTGGGTACGCACTCGGGATGCTTGGAACAATCGGCCACCGATCATTATCGTCCGTGACCAGCATGTGTCGATAAATGCATTTCAACACTTGTGGCGAGTTCTACTGCAACCTGCAGCAATCCCTGCGTTCATGTCGCATCTTGCCCTAACTCACTAACTCCTCCCATTTACCGTCAGAGTGTGCAGGCGTGCCAAAACCAAAACAATCATGTATTTAACTGCCAACACATGCCACCAAAACTATCCCGAGGGCTGGCAGCATTTGAAGAATAAACACTTGACGGAGTATGATGTGTGATCATCAGTCAAACGGCAGCTAACACAACCATATGAACAACATGACAGTCAGAAGGCCAAGCAAATAACCTGAAAAATAATTGAATTTATTGGACGAGATGATCAGCCTGTCTCAGTGGTGGAAGACACCGGGTTCGCCGAGTGCTCTCTTGCTTACCTGGAAGTCCTGCTAGAGCTCCACCAATGTACTCTCCAATTCGAAGTATCCTTAAAGAAGACGTCTGATATATCCGCTCTAAATAAAACTGTTTTTTTGGTTCCCTTTTTTCATATCACATAGCCAGTAGCAGGAGTTCAGGGTCCCTGATAAGAAAACTTGAATGCCTAGTATGCACTATAGTATATAGAGTGGTACCTTGGTTAGTATGTTTTTTTGGTTAACATTGAAAATTTTAATGTTGCCTCGGTTAACATGCATTTTCTATTGTTAACGTACAATATGGCATGGAGCTTACTTTTACCAAACTGTTCACAAAGACATAATGTGACAGTGAGATCAACTCCAACCACTTCCTGTTTGTCATGAATATTTCACTAAACATCACTAAATGCAAGAAAAACTCATGGCAAAACAAGAAGGTGGTGGTGGTGGTTGAACTCGGCAAAAGTAACCTTAAATGTTCTGTTAAAATTGTGTTAAAAATGTTAAAATTTGTCCTTTTCATTCATCATTTATATGCATGTTGAGTTGTTTTTTAACTCGCTTTTTTAACTCGTTTTTAACTCGGTTGAACTCGCTGCCACATCGTGTCTTTGGGGACAGTGGTCAAGAGTCTTCATTGAAGGTAAAAGTAACCTTAAATGAATCTGTCCTTTTCATTCATCATTTTCATGCATGTTGGGTTGTTTTTTACTTGTTAAACTATAATTGTAAAACTTTTTTGTTAACATTTTGTGCTTTCTGTAATGGATTATTTAGATTAACATTATTTATCATGGATATAATGTATTTGGTTACAAAAAGAATGCTTGAAATAAATCTGTAATCAAATATCCAAGCCCATGCTGAGTGTATGAGCAGACCGTACATAAAATATAACATAGCAGAGTAAATAAAACAGATTTTATGGTTCCCTTTTTTCATATCACATAGCCAGTAGCAGGAGTTCAGGGTCCCTGATAAGAAAACTCTAATGCCTAGTATGCACTATAGTATATAGAGTGGTACCTAGTATGTTTTTTTGGTTAACATTGAAAATGTTGATGTTGCCTCGGTTAACACGCATTTTCTATTGTTAGCGTACAATATGTCATGGAGCTTACTTTTACCAAGCTGTTCACAAAGACATAATGTGACAGCGAGATCAACTCCAACCACTTCCTGTTTGTCATGAGTTATTTCACTCAACATCATTAAATGCAAAAAAGAACTCATGGCAAAACAAGAAGGTGGTGGTGGTGGTGGTTGAACTCGCTGCTACATCGTGTCTTTTGGGACAGTGGTCAAGAATCTTCATTGAAGGTAAAAGTAACCTTAAATTAATTTGTCCTTTGTTGTTTTTTACTTGTTAAACTATAATTGTAAAACTTTTTGGTTAACATTTTGTGCTTTCTGTAATGGATTATTTAGATTGACATTATTTCTCATAGAAATAATGTATTCAGTTGCAAAAAGAATGCTTGAAATAAATCTGTAATCAAATATCCAAGCCCATGCTGAGTTAATGAACAGACCGTACATACAATATAACATAGAGTAAATAAAACAGATTTTATGGTTCCCTTTTTCATATCATAATATTGAAAATTTTAATGTTGCCTCGGTTAACATGCATTTTCTATTGTTAGCGTACAATATGGCATGAGTTATTTCACTAAACATCACTAAATGTAAGAAAGAACTCATGGCAAAACAAGAAAGTGGTGGTGCTGGTTGAACTCGCTGCCACATCGTGTCTTTGGGGACAGTAACCTTAAATTAATTTGTCCTTTTCATTCATCATTTACATGGTTTCCCTTATTCATATCCTCGGTTAACACGCATTTTCTGGTTAGCGTATAATATGGCATGGAGCTTACTTTTACCAAACTGTTCACAAAGACATAATGTGACAGCGAGATCAACTCCAACCACTTCCTGTTTGTCATGAGTTATTTCACTAAACATCACTAAATGCAAGATAGAACTCATGGCAAAACAAGAAGGTGGTGGTGGTGGTTGAACTCGGCAAAAGTAACCTTAAATGTTCTGTTAAAATTGTGTTAAAATGTTAAAATTTGTCCTTTTCCTTCATCATTTATATGCATGTTGGGATGTTTTTTACATGTTAAACTATTGTAAAACTATAAAAACATGTTTTGTGTTAAATGTTGTGCTCTCTGTAATGGATTATTTAGATTTATATTATTTCTCATAGAAATAATTTATTCAGTTGCAAAAAGAATAATTGAAATAAATCTGTAATCAAATATCCAAGCCCATGTTGAGTGTATGAGCAGCCCGTACATACAATATAACATAGCAGAGTGTACGCTGTAATAGCGGCTGCCACTGCAGACATTAAAAACAATCAAGCTGTTTATTGTGTTTGCAATAATTAGATCTTTAACAGCGGGAGCAATCGCCTGCCTCTGATTCTCTAATTTGATACAGTAGCCTCATGGGGAGGGAGCTATCTATCTAATCTAATTCTAGCACTTAATTCAAAACTCCAGGGGATGTCTGCTAAGTGTTGCGACGACGACGACGGCCGACTATTAAATTACGGTAATGTTGTTGTTTGTTTCTCGCTGAACGCCCCTGTGACTTTGCCGCTGAGTCTTTATTAACATATTTACAGTTCAGTTTGAAGACTAAGAAAGAATGCAGTCAATTTTTCTTTTCTTTTTCTAATTTTGTCATGGGACCAAAGGTTGTGCACTGAAGAATAGATGCATAAAATAAGGACGTAATTGGGTAGCTTTCCTGACATATGACATGCATACCTGTCAGCGGTTGTTGGTTAGATGTTATTATCACACCTATAGATTCAGTCTAATAGCTCAGTGCATTTTCAGTCTAATGGATTTTCATAGAAGGTCTTCTTGACACGAACACTCACAAAGTACAACTCAAGTTGGTTTCACAGGTAAGTGATGGAAAAATACGGGGTAAAAGAGGCAGACGCACAATAGGTGCATTGTTCCCACTCACACAAGCTTAACTTTCACTTCGATACAGATTTAAGTAGCACTTATGCTAAAACATATTGAAATACAAGCGATATGTATTCTGGTCACTTAGCGGCGGTAATGACACAAAACATTACATTACATGACACTAACACTGCATGAAATCAGCCCTGGCATGTCCAACATGATAGACGGACTTCTCCTCCCATTCCGTGTGGAAATGGTAAATTACGATTGTTGATTTAAGAAGAAATACATTTGAGGCTAACTGGTTAGCTCACTAAGTTGTTAGTCCATTAGCTCGCTAACTGGCTAGCTTGCTCTCAAGTCCCTGCAGTGAAGAGTTGATCAGTGTGTTGTAAGCAAAGAATAATAGGAGTGTAAAGGTGACAAAATGGGTGTTATTTCATGAATTCAGGGCTCCAATAATGTTAAAAAAATGTTTTCTGTGCTCTAACTATGAACATATTTGATGGAAATTGAATGTTATATTGTGTAAATTAACAATTTATCACCACTATAATGCAGTGTACCTTCATTCCTGGCTTTTTTCATCAGGCTTCCTGACAGAAACACACGCTCATGTAGCACAACTCCAGCTGCTTTCACAGGTAACTGATATAAAAATACAGAAAATAAAGGCAGACATGTAAATGATGCTTTGTTCTCACTCACATAAGCTTAACTTTCACTACTACACAAAATTATGTGTAAATTTTACAGACTGTACAGACATTTATTTGACCTATTTGTCATTTAGCATTCACATATGACCACCAGTTCATCTCTTGGTCCGCTTATAATTATACACTCAATCAATCGTATGTGACCAAAGCAAACGTACAAGCAGAGTAAAAGCTCAAAAGTTCCCTTGAAATGACCCAGACATGACAAGTGTGAACGCACCCTCATTCTCATAACGTTAGGAATGAGCTTGGGTGAAAACATTACAATCCATTTGCATATCATTAGCAAAATGCAAAAGACCAACCTCACCCTGCAACCCCTTTGGGCTTAAGGCCTTATAAATATATTTAAATATATAAATATCATGAATACATTCATTGAAGAGCACGCCACATGTCTCTACGGAGGGCTAAAAGCGGGCACACCTGGCAGCCAAAATGACGGCCAACTTTGGAACTTTTCCCCACTCGTAAACACGCCCTCCGTATAAAACTCGCTGGAGTTTGTGACTTTACAAGCCAGACGCTCTCTGCTCTTTGCTCTCTGCTGTCTTTACTTCGCCGCCGTTTCCCTCCTTTTTCACGGATCAGCGGCGAAAGAGCAATTACATCAGCACAGGGGCGAAATGAAAACACCTGCACGGGGCAGCCAGTTTTGTTTCAGATCCACACTTCCACAAGTCCGAGCCAATCTATCTGTGCTTTCTGCGTATCGACACAGTCAGCGACATTAGCATTACAAAAGGATAGGAAATGTGCACCAAACGCGTCAAACTGGAAAGCATTCAGTGAAAAGTGACGCAATGACAAGAGACAAAATAGTGAATGAAAGAACATGGGAAATAAATAGAGACAGGGAAACAGGAGGGGAGGGGGAAGGGATGGAAAACCTGCCCTTTGACCTCTGTCTGATCTTTTTTAGATACCTCAGACGTACATGTGGTTGCCATCTGGCTGAGATTTCCATTCCATTATTCGCAATCATTCAGTCTGTGGGTCTAAGTTAGCTTCATATTATTTTATTATCATATACAATATGAGTCAATGTGAGTGTGAATGGTTGTTTGTCTATATGTGCCCTGTGATTGGCTGGCGACCAGTCCAGGGTGTACTCCGCCTCTCGTCCAAAGACAGCTGGGATAGGCTCCAGCACCCCCCCGACCCTCGTGAGGAAAAAGCGGTAGAAAATGAATGAATGAATATGAGTCCATTGTTTTAAACAAAAATATATAAAATAACAATAAAAATATTATTATCGCACCATAAGCTACACATGACGTGGCGAAAACTTGTTGTGGCGTTGTGCACCGAGTCTCGCCTCACCGCTCCTCCTAGCCAATTAACAGCAAAATCAACCCAAACAGATTTCCGATTGATAAATCTTTAATGATACGAGGGATTTTACACGAGACGCACACTTGACGCTGCTAATTTAAAGCAAATAGCTCGCTTGATTAAAAATTCCCAAGGCACGGTGCCGGAGAAGATAAATGTTTGAATAATTTATCAGATTTAATTGACACCACTTGGATGTTGTAAACACAAATGTTTTGATGTTCATAATGCAATTTGACATGAGGAGATTTTGGGGGATTTGCAGATGCAAAGAAGGAAGGAAGTGAGGGGCGGAGTTACAGTTCAATTGGGTTAAATTGAATAAAAAAAGAAGTGACCTTGACCCAAGGCTGCACAGCTTAGAACCCCTAGAACAGGGGTCGGGAACCTTTTTGGCTAAGAGAGCCATGAAGGCCAGATATTTTAAAATGTGTATCTGTGAGAGCCATATACATTTTTTTTAAACATTGAATGCAATAAAATGTGTGCATTTTTATGTAAGACCAACAGTTTTAGATATAATGGGCTCTAATTACGTAGACCAGGCACACTACCCCACGCCAATGGGGTGTGGCCAGCACACTTTCGTGAGCAGCGCAGTGTCTAATAATAAATCAAATACTTGTTGCCATTAATACAACTTCTGCTGCTGCATAATTTTGCACCATACTCAGTATATTTCATTCTTTTGGCCATCTTCGTCAGAAGGCTTGCTTCTGCAGCTTTAGCTATTTGACTAAAGGAGGAAAGTTTACATTTACATGTTGACATCTCAATGACCGAGGTAGACTACCGCATTATCCAGTAATAATCAAGTTTTGGTGTTTGACCTGGAAAATATCATCAGGAAAGATGGATATGGTCGGCCGTATTGCAGTAGAAAATAGCTGGACGAATTAAAATGCATAAGAAAGTTTTGATTTTTAATATTATTTTTAACAGTGATTTCTGTGATGTTTACTTTAAAATGTTAGCAAAAATACATTTTTATTGTGGTAAGAAATGCTTGAGAGCCAGATAGTGTCATCAAAAGAGCCCTACCTGGCTCCCGAGCCATAGGTTCCCTACCTCTGCCCTAGAATGTAGCACCAGCGTGGGATGTAAATATCATGAGCCACAACCCAAACAGACAGGCAGGAGGAAGGCCGGCGTTGATGGGACCTACCAAGAAGCCCACGGGGAGGGGGGTGCTGCTTCGGCCTGCCAGGTGCTCATGCCGACACTCTGATAAGAAACTGATCTGCAGTGTCTGCAGCATGTCCAGCCAATACCTGGTAAACACCGCCGTTATCTGCAAACAAACACAATTTACCGCCCCCGACTACCAATGAATACATCAAGACTTTGTTGCACTGAATCCATGATACAAAGTACACTCAGGAATACGTGAATAGACAACCGCAGGAGGCGGGATGCCCTGATTGGGCCTCGGCTGCAAACTGATTTGCATAAAACTTCCCAGAGAGATTCTACAAATGAATAGAAGTCAGATATGAATCTTGTTTTTGATGTAAAAAAAATGGCACAGTCCTGTTATCTGTTATCAAAACCAGGAATTAGCCCACAAACCAGAAAGTGTGAGTCACATCGATACCCCTGTGAAAGAATCAATAATGGAACAGTCCTGTCGTCTTATGTTATACTCCAGGAAGTGGTCTACAGATAAGCATTGTGCAATATGGCAGTTCTTTTTTCCACTTTTAGTGGTCGGCAGCATTAGCTCCCCACTTTGACAGTGATATATATAAATACATAGGACGTCTTAGTGGTGGGGGGGGGGGGGGTGTGTGAAGATGTCAGGCGGCAGGCACGTAAACAGATCCAAGCATGACAGGCTCCCAGTGACATGAAAGCAGCAACATGTAAAGAAAAGCATCCATTGTGAGCGCGGAGACGTCAGCATTAACACACCGCAACATCAAGTCGCCTCGACAGCCTCCAGCTACGTAAATTGCCGCCGTTTGTTTCTGCTAACACCTTTTTCATTTATCACAATAACGTGCAAAAAAAAAAAACAATAGACCCGCGTTGCAACATCAGCGCTGTTGTTGCCTGACGATGCATCCATCGCTTTCACATCAAAAGAAACGAGGAAAGTGCATTCTCCCGTCTTTTTTTTTTTTTGCCGTGATTAACTCGCAATCAATAAACATGCGGTAGTAGGTGGCCAGGTAATCAGGAAGCGCCGCCATATTGGCTTGACAACGCATCAAAGCTACCGCTCCGAGGCAACGCCGCTATGGCTGACAAGCATTTTGTTGCCGCTTAGTCGCAAAATAAGAGAAGGAAACGTTCCTCTTTTGTGCGACAAAATGTAATCAAAAAGCTGCAGGGATGTATGTCTAAGCTTAGTGCACAATAAAAGCGCTGTAGCACGCTCCTAAAAAGCATTTCCTGTCCAGACTTTGGCAATAAAACACTGTACTGCAATTATATATGGGGGTATTGAAAAATAAATCATACAGGAAAGGCATACATTAATACATTTCTTACATATGACAAAATATTTACTCTTAACACATTTGCATCATGGTAAGCCACACCTCTCTGTTATGATGGTGGGCGGAGTCAGTACCAGTAGTCTGATACTCTTTTTTTTTAAAACTTTATTCCTACATTAACGCAACAACAGCAGTGCTCAGTTTGTCCTTGTAACCATGAGATGCATTCATGGACACGCTGAACTCCGGACATCAGTACAACAAAGCCATTTCATAGGAGACCCCTGGATGTCAGGGAGTAACAACCATGACTAAAGTTCATTCAAGCAGTCTTCTCTTCTCCTCACCAAAATAAGAACCCCAATCATGTATTACTTCGTCTTATTACTGTATTGCATTTGAAAATGACAATACTGTTACAAAATACAGTGTAAATAGGTATATCTCAACCATAGCTGCAAATGGTGATTAATCATGATTAATCTGATTAAAAATGTGAATTATTTGACATATATACCACACGCCACAATTGGGAGACATTTGGTGAATTATTTTATATGAGTTTTGCAATATAGGACCAAATATTCAGAGGCTGAAGGATCAAACACGGAGATGATTTGTTTGTGTCATCGTGGGGCAGAGTTAGAAGACGAGGCAATGAGTTTACCAGCCTCAGGTACGAAGAAGAAGAAGATTCGGAAAAAGAAAGGAGAGATTGAGGAGAGAAGGAGAAGTAAAAAAAAAAAAAAAAAAAAAAAAAATCTCATCCACATAATTTGCAGCCTGCGGGCGCTAAAATGCAAATGACAGATCAAAGAGGTTGGGAAAGGGAAGGCGCTTGGAGATTGGAGGGGAATATCATCAAACTGAGGTGACAAATGTATGTTCACCTACGAGGGGGACATGTTGGTGTCAGGTAATGGAGGTGACCTGTGCGTGAACACAGTCGCTATCGCTTTTTCTCCACATACTCGCATCTACATCAACCTATTTTCTGTCAGGATTGTTTGTTTGTTGGTCAGCATGATTATGCAATAACTACCCTTCGGATTTTATGTTCCGTTTGAAAGAATGAGGTACGAGTCAAGTTATAATTTGGTACAAATCTGGATAAAGAATTTGACTTCGGCGAATGGAGGACGTTCAGTTCTTTCTGATATTCCAAAGCACTTCAACTGGTTTCGGCTTGGATAAAGGAAGAACTGAATATTGAAAGGTGGGGCAAGATCCCAAGGTCATTTGGCAGATTTAATTTTGCTAACAAATATCGGTATGTTTTAGTTATTTAGAATTTTCTGTTCATCAGACTTTTTTGTGATTTAGCAGGATTACGGGAACACCACTCCTCCAATTTTCACACAATTCAGTGAACCCAATACGTTTGCTTTAGATCCGCACTGACCAAATGTATGTTTTGGGAGCCATTCTTGTTCTCGACTATGATCTTTACCAAAATTGGTCAAGGGGTGGCACATAAACCAAAGGAAGAACCCATTCTAATTTGGCTATGAGTCCAGAAATGCTAATTTCCGCTTACGAGCAAAGGTTTGGTTCTCCAGATTTGTTTGTAGAATTATACAAAAACTACTACTACTACATTTTTTGCAAAGAACTGTCAAGCAGTATGTACCTGCATTGTCAAGGTGTCATGCTTGTTCTTTAGCAGGATTATGCAAAAACTACTATTTCGATTTTTGCAAAAAATTATCAGGAAGTGGAACCATGGGCCAAACTCAGAATCCAGTATATTTTGTCATAGTGCTGGATGAAGGTACAGATACAGGAATGTTTATTTCTGAACTTCTGAACAAACATATATATTCAGCTGCATTTTCTGGGTGTCAGATTTTATGCAAAAACTACTATTTCGATTTTTGCAAAAAAACGTCAAGAGTTGGGGCATAAGCCAGTAGATTTTGTCGTGGAACCAGAAGAAAGTACAGAACTAGGGATGTCTACGTCCGCTTAAGAACAAAGGTTTGGTTTTCCAGGTTTGTTTGTAGAATTATAAAAAAAACTACTACTACTACAGTAAACCTCGGATATATCGGATTCAATTGTTCCCACTGGTTTTGTCCGATATAAGCGAAATCCGTTATATGCGTATACCGGAAAATGTCCGTTTGTCGGATTTTATCCGTTATAAAAAGGCACTTCCTTGACTATGTTTCCAATGTACCTGGACTGGGCAATGAAAAGAGACGTAAGGTAATGAGAATTTAACTTTATTGGACTCTGAGCATAACAAATTGTTAATTAAGCTAGGCCCTGTTACGTCCGTCAGGCCTACGTTATTTCCAATAGTGAGGTTAAGATCTCATTCACTGCTGTGCTAGTATTATTGACGTCACTCACTTTTATATTTGTCCTAAATCTAGAGCCAGGAGAAAGACAATAGCCAGTGACATCAACAAGATTAGCATAACGATGCGGCCATCCGATATATGCGAGGGAAATTTAATGGAAATGCATTGGAACGGGACTGGAGATTTTGTCCGAAATAGGCGAAATCCGTTATAAAAAATCCGATATATGCAATGAATTTTTATTGGAAATGCATTACAGAAAAATCGGTTCTTTTTTTATCTGTCCGTTGTGAGCGAATTTCCGATATATCCGAGTCCGATATATCCGAGGTTTACTGTACTACCTTTTTTGCAAAAAATTGTCAGGAAGTAGAACCATGGGCCAAACTCAGAATCCAATATATTTTGTCATAGTGCTGGATGAAGGTACAGATACAGGAATGTTTACTTCTGAACAAACATATATGTTCAGCTGCGTTTTCTGGGTGTCAGGTTTATGTAAAAACTACTATTTTGATTTTTGCAAAAAAACGTCAAGAGTTGGGGCATAAACCAGTAGAATTTGTCGTGGAACCAGAAGAAAGTACAGAACCAGGGATGTCTATGTCCGCTTACAGACAAATGTATGTTCTCAGCTGCGTTTTCCGGGTGTCATTTTTGTTCTTTAGCAGGTTTACGCTAAAACTACTATTTCAGTTTTTGCGAAAAATTGTCAAGAGGTGGCTAATTAAGCTAATAAGCTAATTAAAAAGCCAATATATGTCGTCATGGCACCAAAAATGTTTACTTCTCCTTCTGAACAAAGGATTTTTTTTATTTTAGCAGGATTATGCAAATACTATTACTAAATGTTTTGTAAAAAATGGTCAAAAGGTGGCACATAAGCTAATAAAGGTGGTAAAGGAATCAGAACCAGGAATGTTTACTTTACTTACTTATGTGTTGTGTTGGGGAACAACATTAATGGCGGACATGGTATTTTTTCCAATAACAAAACCTGCAATTCCAATGTCGTCCTCCAGGCGAGGAGGAGGCGTAGACGTCATCGGTGAAGAGGAAAGAAGAAGAGTGGTGAGAGGGTTGATCGGCACTTCAAAACAGAGAGTGGTAGGTGAGGACTTTCCTCATTAATGCCTAATTAATGTCTGTCTGCCCATTATTGTCTAATTAATCATTCATGTCTCTCCTCCTCCACCTGCAGCTGTCACACACGCCAACGTTGCGTGTATTTCTTCATGAGACGTGACAGTCACCGGACATTTTATAAGGTACACCTGCAGCAGTTAGTGTTTAGTTACATTACAATGACAAAACACATTAAAAAAACATTATTATTATTATTATTATATTATAGCAAATAGTCTTCTAATGCATCTTTCCTTGTTTGGCACCTCACACCTGCTTTGTAATGTGATTTCTGCACGGCAGAATTAGTATGTATATTTAATGCAGGCCTTTTCTTCTTTGGCCCCTCTCTGTCTTTCCCACTTTTAAAATCTTGATGAGTGACGAGGAGGGGAGGAAGACGAGTGGTGGGCTCTCTCTCCTCGCATGTCTGGCGGATATGCCAGGCCCGCGCTAATAAATGACAGCTGATTTATGCGTCTGTATTCTTTTATTTATTAAAAAAATAGCAAGCAGGCTGATTTCTGATATTAATAATACAAGTGGATCCACTTTGATTAGGCTCGCGCGGAGAGCTGTGCATATTCAGCATTACAATTAAAGCCTCTGATGTGGAATAGGAATGACACGCTAATGAAGCGAGCTAGCGAGCCTGAACCGCGACTGTCCAACAGCATTACGGCCCATCTCGGATGAAGAGTAATTATACGAGGAACACTGAAACGTCATTAAAAATCTTCAGTAAGTGATTTAACCCACCATTCCGCGCTAATGCTACATTCCGCTTTTCTTCCCAGGACCCACTCCTGAGGTTTGGGAAATTGGGGCGAAGTTCTTCTTGAAAGAAGTTGAGCAACACTTGACTCCTTTTCAAACAAACATATTTGAGGTGTGAGACAAAGAGCTAATTTAATTGCAAGAGCTGGTGGCGGCGGTGCAGGCAGGTAGGTAATTGAAATCATCCCATTAAGGAATTCCATTATGAATTGCTGATTAGGGCCACACGTGATTACCGTGGACAAAGACATTTTTACATTTTTTTCTTTAAGTTTCTGCATTGCTTGATATACTTACAAAAAAGGTGCGGAGAAGGAGAGTAAACATCGTGGTAAAAAGTCAGATTTTCTTCAGCAGAATTTAGTAGGAATTTGTACCAATTTTAATTTAATTACTATTTAATGAGTCATTGTCTATTTTTACATTTTTATTTCGATCAAGTTTACGGAAGCCCTTATTGTGGAATGTGTTGCTCCTGACTTCTACCTTCTACCACAAGTTCCAATGCAGTCGAGCTCCTACCGCAAAAATGTTATGCTTTTTCCACTTTTATGACATATAAATGTAGTTAGAATCTTATATTCTCATGTTAAAAGATTCAGATAATGTTTTTTGCGCCTTTGGAAGTGAGCTTTGAAAGAAATTTGGGATGGCTCAAAAGGCTCGGTTTCAGAAGGCGTGGTAAAACTGCCCCATTGTGATGTCACAGAGGAGCGGACTTCCTTATATGGGCATGGCTGTAAGCCAGATAAGCTCTCTGCCCTCCACCAAGCTCTGCTTCTCTCTTTACATTAGCTAGCACTGGCTCATACAGGAACGCCACATTTGTTTACAATTCTTAAAGACACCACAACTGAATAGGTGAAGATTCTGGAAGAACTAGAAAGCTTTGTGTGCTGGTTATTGTGTGTAGCTGCTCTATAGGAGTCCACAACTCAATAGAAAGACGAGTAGACAAATTGCAAGAATGTACCTTCTGCACTGTTGGATGGTTGTAAGCAGAGCTTCAAATAGCCAAAAGAAGAAAGTAGTAAGAACGTAAATACATTCTTGCAAATTTTTAACCGGTTTTAAAATTTTGACCAGGTGTGCGTAGCCTCTATCCTAGTGGAGCCATGTTTGTTGCGGAGTATGCCAGCCATGATTATGGAGTATTTTGTTCATATATGTGCTATATTAGTACAGGGTTTTGTCCACCATGTTTATGGAATGTGTTGCATGTCAGCCATGTTTGTGGAGTGTGCTGCAGCATGTTGCATGACGAGACAAAACCTGAAAGGAAACTTTGCTGACCGAGTGGCCTGAAAAAAACTTTTCCAATAACGGTACGAGCCGGGGTGTGTGTGGGGGGAGGAGGGGAGGGACACGGGGGTCTCCTTCCTCGCCACCGAATCAGAGCGCCAGTGCCTCGGAGCTATGCAATTATTTTTTGCACTGTGTGTCCAAAATCAACTTGAGAGCGATGCAGATTATTTAAGATGCGCTTCCCAGGCACCACAATTATAATAATGATCATCTCAATTAACGACGCCATTGCCATTGGACTATTTAGCGGGTAATTTGGCAGCCCCGGGGGCGAGGGTCCGAGGAGGAGTCGCCGCTGCCGCCACGCATCGTCAGGTCAGAATTGGGGAAGAGAGCGGAAAAAGTCTGTACACTTTAATCAATAAACGGCCAGACGAGAGGCTCGTGTGTTGACATAATTGGTCTTCATTAGGGATGAAATGGATGCCGTGAGGATGCACGGCCTAAGTTGGGGGAGTTGTCGTCAAACAAAGCAAAGTAGTCACTGCTTTTGAAGCCAAGCTAACATTTTGTTAGCTAAGCTTAGAATAAACATGCAAATAATTGATTTGGTTGAAAAAAATCAGACGTTGGCAGTGGGATGGATGCAATTAACATATTTTGGGGTTTATGGAGAAAAAATACATACAAAAATTTTGCCTCACTTTGCATTTTTTGAGGGGGTCCAGAACGGATTCTTTGGATTTTCTTTTTAAAGGGAAATTTGGTTAGAGTACATTTTGGTTTGAGTCAGACCTTCTGGAGTAGATTAATACAGTAAAAAAAAGTAAAAAAAAATTAGAAATCAAAATGTTTTTAATAAAATTTATAAAAATATTTTTTAAATATTTTGGTTTAGTTTTATGTTTTTAATGTGTATTATTTATATGTATTTTAAAAACATGATATATTCATATATAACTTATTACATTACATTAAATACATGTATTTTTAAAATAATAATTCTATATTTGATTTAATTCAGTGGTACCTCGGTTTAAGGTCTGCCACGATTAGTGTGCTTTTCAGTTAACAACCAAAGCATTTGCCAAAATTTTGCCTTGCCCGCTTGATTAGCATCCAAAATACCATCCGGTTTGTTTGCCGCCACCATCTTGGATCACACAGCCAAGACAAAACATTAACATTTTTGGGTGTCTGGAAAAGATTAATTGTATTGATATTATTTTGTATGGGAAAATTTGCTTTGGTTAGAGTCTGCTTTGGTTTGAGTCAGACCTTTGGAGGGATTAATGAGGGTCACCCCTCGGAATCTTTTTCTTTTCAATCACAACAAGTCACTGTTGGACTGTTGACTTTCAATGCTTAAATCGCTACAACAACTTCAGACATATACGTTGATATTAAGATATTATTTGATATTATTTTAGAGTCTCTCCGTCCAAACTAAAAAAGAATTACAACCAAAGTCCTTCATGGAGCATGACACCAAAATTTCACAAAAATGTCAAATTTTTACTCTGTTTTGTCTCATTTGGGCCTTAATAGTTCTCTGGCTTTAACCAAGGCACCACTGTATTTGCTAGGTTTATGCACTGCGACAGTATGTTAATTGCTTACTTATCTTTTATTTGTCTGTTCAGTGTCTACGATTACACTGAAGCAAAAAAGCTGCAAATATTCTGAACAAAATATTTCCAGTTTTTCCAGTTGTATTTAGTTTTCCATGAAAGCCATGTGTGTTTCCCAAAAACCGCAGTATAGAAATATCCAAACAAGTCACAAGTCCATGCCTGTTAGCTGTTCATTGTTGCTCTAATTGTAATGATGCAAACGCGGCTAAAAGGCTGGCAGTAAATAGCGCTGCTAAAGTGGCAGTACTACATAAATAAAGAAGTCCCTTCTCGGTGAATTCTTTATTCACTGCAGTATACTTGACTGCCACAGTATATTACAAGCTCCTTTTTCCCCTCCCGTCATTCATGTGGAAAAGGCCCGTCTCACCAACTCGCCTTTCTTTTATTCATCGCACTGTAAATAACTCCACTTTATGAAAAGCAGCCAGTGTGACTCACAGATACCTCTCTAACCACCAGCCATTATTATTTCATGCTCTTTGAGAGAAGGGTCTCCAGCCTCTCGCGCTTTCATGCCGCTGTGTACGACACAACATCAGACGAGGCGGCGGCGGCGGGCCTTGTTGCGCTCCGTATGCCATCCCTCACTTGAATTCACAAACACTTCCGAGTGCATAAAGAGCAGGAGGAGACAGAGGCGCCGCTAATGCTCCGGAACGCCATCGGCTGACGAGATAACGGGCGCCTCTGCCTTGGCCGGACGAAGCGTGCATGAAAAAAAAAAAACAACGTCTGACCTCTCGTGGGACAGCAGACACCCTTTGGAGCGCCAGCTAATGGCCGACCCGATTGGTCATGGTAGGCTCCCGTTTGAATCTCAATGAGGCTTCTGTGACCGACAAGGTGCGGCGAGCCCGCTTCAGTTAGCCTGTTAGCGCCTTTTACCTCTCAACATCCATCAATCTGAGAGACTGCACCCCCGTTTTTACACTTTCATGTGTCAAGGACGGAAAATACATGTTTTTCTTTCACAATAGGGTTGGTGTAGCACTTCCTTGTTGACCGGTTACACCAAAAAGAACGACCATGAGAAAGGATTGGGGGATACAGTACCAAGAAATTCAAGATTTTTTAAACATGATTTATGCTACATATACATTTAGAGCATCGGTAACAACTGGAGGATGCCCGGTAGGATACATTTTGGTCATTTACAGCCATGCATTTGTAATTTGGATTACTAGTTTGTGACCGAGAAATAATCCAAACTCATCCAGGAAAGGTGATCTGTAGGTGGGCCACTGTGGGGCCTCCACCTGGAGCCCCATATTGCAGAAATTTTTTGGGTCAGCCATGGTTGACTTGTTACAAATTCGGCCTTTTGAACAAAAATGCTAAGGTATGAGTTGTAGTTTTGTACTGAAATACTGCTTTTTTCACCCAAATGATCCAGCCACCCAGCCTCGAGGTTGGCAAGCGTACCCAGGAAAGGTGAGCTGAACTTGGGCATTCTTGTGGCCATAATGGGCCTCCGTCTGGAGCCCTTATTTATGGTTATTATTTTTGGTCAGCTGTGTGGGTGGTTCCAAGTGTGGAAGAAGCAAGGTTCAAATTTCAAGTTAGGCCCTTAATTACTAGTGTTTGACTGAAAAGATATGAAGATGTTGATGGTGTGTAGTGTGCTTGCCACATCTGCCAGTCTCTTTCCCTTTTATTCTCTTGTATTACTGCCAAAAAAGAAAAATTTATACATTTTAAAGGGAAAAAGGTTGAATTTTTTTAGTTTTTTTCAGAGTAATATTACAACCCAAAAATATTTTTTTTATCAGAAAAATATTTATTTTCAAGAACAACATTGTAATTTTACAACAAAATTATTTTTGTCAGAAAAAAATCTTTATTTTTCAAAATGACATAATTTTACAAAATATTTTTAAATTATTTTTTTTTTCAAGAAGAATGTATGGTAATTTTACGATAAAAAAAAAATCCTGCATTTTTTCATAAAATGTTTAAACGTTTAATGACAAAAATATTTCTTAATTTTTTTTAATAGTTTCTTTTTCCAGAAGAAAAAAATGCAATAAAAAAATTGGTGGTAAATTTTTAAAAATTAAAAAAAAAAAAATTTTCTTACAATCCTGACTAAAAAAAAAAAAATCAAAAATTCCTATTTCATTTTCAGTTGCCAACTTTAACTTACAACAGAGCGTCAACCCGAGGTGCTGGAAGCTGCAACAAAGCCTTATAACACGTGTGCATTAATGTTTAATTGCCCCCCCCCCCCCCACGCCCCTCCTAGTCTCTGAAGCACACGCCCCTGGGATATCAAAGTGTAGATTTGAATGCTTGTGTAGAATAAAAAATAAATGCGGTAAATAAATAAAGTAGTCTGTGATGCCGGAGGTAGTAAAAGGTTGCTTTTTAAATTCCAACTTTTGGTCCTTTATTTTATTCAGCAGTGAAATGCCATGAAATACAGAAAATAATGATGTTACAATGCTCAACCATGACCTTCTAACGTCAGAGAACCTTTTTATATAGACACAGTACACAGTCATGAAAAGTATCAAAAAAGTAGCTGAATCTCAGAAAGAAAATGTTTTTTTTTTCTCACCAATGACAAACAGTCCCGGTTTTACTGTATACACAGGCGGATCATAGTCAATCCCAATTCTGGGAGAAGGATACATGGCGGACATAATGCTTCATAAAGTATGCACAGAGGTACAAGCAATAAATACACACATTAGGTTAAAGCCTTACAGCTACGCAAAGCAGATGCAAGAAAAAAGCAGGTTTGCTAGTTTTAGCGAGCCATGAGAGTGAAACGGTACAAATTCAGGTAAAAGAAACACAGAATTAAAGTTTTCCCTCCTGGTTTTTAGAAAAAAGTCTGGTAAATGTATGGGTCCACCAACATTGTTGTTTTTTTGTTTTTTTTCCTTTACATAAGTATGCACAGTTATCAAAATTACAGACAAAATGAACCCCAGAAAATCCAGACAATCCTAAAATCTAGTGGAGGAGCAAGTTTTCTGGAGGTCTTTCTGGTATTATGTGCAAGCAAACTATTTTAGACTTTTTTTCTGACTTAATTTATACAAAACCCATGCAAATCTACAGGTAATATGCATTCTGTGGCTCACCCTCCCCAAACTCTGAGGTAATGCATTCCGATGCATTGTTATACGTATCGCTAGGCCGTCACCGCCCCTCCGTTCTATTTACTTTCTCTTCTTCTGTCCAACAAATGGTTTTCTTTTTTTTTCTCGACATGCATGTTTAAAACACAATATTCCCTTACAGGTAATCTATACATCATCACTCTACAAAGGTTAGATTACGATGCAAATCTTCCGTATCTTGACGCAAGGAATGTAAACGTCGGATCTGTCGTAATTGTTCGGAACGTGTTGTGCAGAGAGGTAGAAGCTTTTAAAAAGCCTTTTGTTTTTCTTTTTGGGAACAAGTGGGAGACCCCTTTTTGTGTGTGTGTTAAAGACGTCACATCCGTTTTTTATTTGGTGCGATTATTAAACCGGTCCTTCCGTCGACTGAGTCTTTTCAGTAGCAGGCCCCCCCTCCTGATGTAAAACTAGCACGTGTTGGTTCTCAAAGCTAAATGCTTGTTTGGCGAGCTTGTGCGGTGTGTTTTCCGCTTTGGTTGTTAGCAGGCCGACGCGTCGCGGCTCTTTGATGGCGTGCCAGGTTTCGCGCTTTCGAAACGCTAGCAGATGACAAACCGTGCTCACGTCCTATTATCTCATGAGTATTTTGTAGGAAATCATACAAAAGCGATACCAGTACTCCACAAACATGGCCGATGTAACAGAATATGGTGGACATGTTGCAAAAAAAATGGGCGGATATCTTACAACAGACAAGTTGTTCAGTCCACAAAAATGGCCGACATGTCCAGAAAGTATTCCACAATCATGGCCGACATGTTTTTACACAAACATGGGAAACATATTGTAACACAGTCCACAAAAATGGCCGACATGTTGACAAAGTATTCCACAATCACGCCGGGCACATTGTTAAATACTCCATAAACATGGCGGACATGTTGCTGGGCGCTCCACAAATATGGCCGACATGGCCTAAATGTTCTACAAACAATGCAGATACTCCATAAACATGGCAGACATGTTGCTGGACGCTCCACAAATATGGCCGACGTGGACTAAATGTTCCACAAACAATGCAGATACTCCATAAACATGGCGGACATGTTGCTGGACGCGCCACAAATATGGCCGACGTGGACTAAATGTTCCACAAACAATGCAGATACTCCATAAACATGGCGGACATGTTGAAGCACAATACACAAACACGGGACATACGTATGTCGCGCCATAAACGCCGCCGGCGTGTTAAGCAATAGTCCACAAATATGGCCGACATTTTGGAACAAAAGAAGTTGGGTTAGGATGTATCGTTTCCATAAGAATCCTGACCTCGGTTTCCTACATTTTTGTGGAAAATCCTACAAAAATCCCCATGAGCGCTATCGGTCTGATCCATGCCGCACAAGAGGAGGCAGAATTTTGTGTAACTTTGGTTTCCCGAAAACAGAAATGACCGTGAATTAAAGCAACAACACTTTTCTGCAGAGAAAAGGTTCCCTTTCACCTTTCCGACATGGCTATTATTATTATTACTATTATTCATATCATTATAATTATTATCATCATTAGCAGTATTATTCTTCTTATTTCCACTGGAATACTATTTGGCTTGGCTAGATATTTGTGTCATGTTTGGTGTTTTCAGTTTGTGACAGTGCCTTTGAGAACTTTACATATTCACCAGCTTGTTTGAAATTAAAAAAAAAAAACCACAACGTAAAAAAGATGCGTTGAAAAACAAACAACAGCAACACGATGATTCTGCACAAATACTTTTTGTTTTGGTCATGATCCACTTTGACATTTAGCTCCTCTCTGGCCTGCAGCTATCTATGTAAGTACTGTATGTATGTATGTATGTATGTAAGTATGTATGCAGAATTTGTCGGTACACATCTCCATGGACAGGAAACAATCCCAGAGGTTCTTGGAAGGTAGTTTGTCTTGGTCGTCTTGCTTAAAGTGGCGTCTTCGTGTTGAGTCATAAGCTATTGGCCTTTGCTAGTGTAGGCTTTGGTTTCTAGCTGTTGCCTGTGACTGCTTGCAGGGAGACAAAGCTTTTTTTCCCAAAATGGACGTGAGGAGGACATGTGTCGTTATTCCTTTACTTTTTTTTTTGTTTTACTCTTTGCGATTGAGGGGATGGCATTTACAGTTGTGTGGGAGGGGGCGGAGGGGGATGAACGATGAGTCCAACCAGCAATTGTCTCTAGACATCGAAAAACTACTGTGGGTATTGACAAAAAAATGTGGTCCTTTTCTTTGTTTTTTTTTATGTGTGTTTTGGTTTTGACGGCATTTATTTCCTCCCTTTTGTCCATCTACTCATCCATCAGTGAGTCCATCATCCTGTAGCGGCCATCTTGGATCAGTTTGGATCAGTTTTTTGCGTCCAACATGCTAAATAAATAGTCCCAGTGGTGAGGAAGGAGTGGGGGGAACAAAAGGAGAGTGGGCGGATGTCGGAGTGCTTTTCCAAGTCTGGGCAGAAGGGATAGCAAAAAAAAAAAAAAAAAAAGTCACTTAAGAGTCACTCCAGGTCTTCTGATAAGTTCCCTTCCTCCAGCTCCCGGTCGTCGTCCAGCTCTGGACTGTGATTGGCCGTCGTCACCAGCGACATGGGGCAGTCGTCGTCGTCCATGTTTAGAGGTTCCTCCTTCACGTGCACGGGCGGCCTGTGACACAACCACATTGGCAGTCACTCTTTATGTAGCAATGACACATGTTGGAACGGCAGCACTCGTGCAGCCTCAATAGATACTAGTGGCTGTTTTTATGGGATGGTGAGGCTATACTGCTACACCAGCTGTACACAGACTACTCTAAGGTGCATCTCAATGAATTGGAATACGGTACAGGAGTTACTAAGGGCTTGGGAAGTTTTTGCAGCCCGCCACAAATACATTTGGACCACCACAAATACATTTGGACCACCACAAATACATTTGCCGCCACTTGCTCATAAACACACAACATTGTACCTGGTCAGTCAAAGATTAAGACGACGGAGGGGGAGGGGTCACTGAGGGGTCACTATACTTAGTGAGTCACCTGACATGAAAGCACCCCCCCGACCCCCCATGAAACAAAACAACAAAAAGAAAGACGCAACGCCAGAATCTGACATGTCGTGTCAAATATATTATTTGCTTGGAACTAACATTTTGATTCCCAGCCAATAATGCAAGTACTCTACTCCACAAATAGATTGCAGTCCTGCAGGTACCAGGAGTACATGAGTACCTGTAGTTTGCAATATTCAACTTTTTGACCACTTGTTTTTTAATTTAGTTTTTTTTTTATTTTTTTAAATTAATTAACTCAGGGCGGTACGGTGGGCGAGTGGTTAGCGCGCAGACCTCACAGCTAGAGACCAGGGTTCAATTCCACCCTCGGCCATCTCTGTGTGGAGTTTGCATGTTCTCCCCGTGCATGCGTGGGTTTTCTCCGGGTACTCCGGTTTCCTCCCACATTCCAAAAACATGCTAGGTTAATTGGCGACTCCAAATTGTACATAGGTATGAATGTGAGTGTGAATGGTTGTTTGTCTATATGTGCCCTGTGATTGGCTGGCCACCAGTCCAGGGTGGACCCCGCCTCTCGCCCAAAGACAGCTGGGATAGGCTCCAGCACCCCCGCAACCCTTGTGAGGATAAGCGGTAGAAAATGAATGAATAATTAACTCGGCTGCATCAATATGTTCGTACGTGTCCGTCACCTCCAAACGTGCAGGAAGAGGTTTGATTCTGCGCGTGTGATATCTTCCATAGAACAACGGCAGGAACGGTGTGAGCAGTCATACAGTCTCTTTGTCTCAGTGGGTAGGAGGCGGGGTCGTTAGCATACACACAGAGTGTAATCATTGTATTTTTTTTAAAGGTAATGTTAAAATCTTGTGTATAGGATCTTGTGACCCCCCTATATATTATATAGTATATTCCATAGTGTGAAATATGTACTTATACATATACATATATGTACCACTGAGTAAAAAGAATTTTTCAAAGCTATTCCTATTTAGCGAGATGCACCTGAAGAAGACAAAGAGATAAAAATGCAGGCAGGTGGAGCGGCCGGTGAGTTACTGTAAACACGGGATCGGCGTGCCATGCATTATGGAGCCAGCAGGCGCGTTGTTTGCCAGATGCTAATTTGACATGATGCCTCGCGTCGACTGGAAGTTAGAGCATGAAAAACACGGCCGATGGGCTGCGATGCCTCAGACATGTTTGGCATTTAAAAGTTTACTGATGACACCAGGTTGAAATACATGAAAAGGGAGGGGGGGAGCGAGGGGGGGGGGGGGGGGGGTAAAAAAAACAGGCCACATGATAAATAATGGAGAATTTCTCATCCCTAAGCCCCCCGGAGCAAAGGCAGAGGAGAGGCTTTTTTATCTAGTTAATAGAAAGCACAGCCGCTCGTTAATATGCGGGGGTGGGCGGGTGGGTTGGGGGTGCGCGTGTCCCTCCTCAAGAGGAGGATGGTGGTGGTGGTGGTGGGGGGGGTCTACCATTAATCAACTTCAGCCCTGGCAGTTGCCTCGGACACCATGATGCATGTTTTTAACTCCAAACGCACCAGCATCTCGCCGGCGTAAAGCGTTGGCGTGGGTCGGCGCCGACTAACAAGAAGAATAACGCTGTCACACGCAAACAAGGCACAACATGATCTGACGACCGCGGCAGTGGGAGCGGGGTTGGTGCGCGACGTGATCTGAGGGCCGGGGAGTCAGAGCGGGGTTGGCGCCACCATGATAAATCTGACAAAAGCTAATTATTTCTGACACGTCGGATGCATCCGAAAATCCCTGCAGACTCTCCAGGAGGAGGGGCTTATCAAGCAGGAGTACATTAGGACTCGTCTCATTGCCCCTCTCAGGAGGGGGGGCGGCGGCTAGAGAGAATTTGAAAAGGTGTACATACCTTGAAATACTGTAAATTATACTATATATTTATATTTAAGCCCACGTGAACCCCGGCTCATGGCCTTTGTTCGTTTAATTGCCTCACATTCAACCCGAGGTTATTTTTTTTTACGATGTCACGACCTCAAGGCGAGGTTAGATTTATAATATCATCATCATTATCGGTAAACACGTTTGCTCCTCATTTATAAATAAACGACACTTCATGTCCGAAAGCTATTCACATTGAAAAACAAGAAAAGTCGTTTTCTTATTTCCTGTGTTCGGGAGATGCACTTTCCGAGTATGTCTAAAGAGGACAAGGGTGCGCTTGTTTCATTCATACATGTTTACCCCCCTTTCTCTGAAATGGGGTGTTAAGCGGGCATTTATGTTATTTAACTTTTAATAACAAGATGATGCACTTTTTCGTACTTTTCTCTCGACACGTGACACGAGATGCATGTCCCTCCGTCTCCTATATACGACCACCAGGACCTCAAAATGGAAGAAATGTGTTTTTTTTTTCCCCGACACGCGTCTTGGTCCGGGATGTCTTTAAATAATGGAGTGGCGTGTAGCGCTACGCTAAATAGGACATCACCTTTTAAAGGCCTTTCTCAGGAGAGGATACCCTGCTCTGACAATTAGACAAACCTTCTCCTTGCCTTTCAAGGTTCATGCCGTAACCGCGAACTAGATGGCCTCGGGACATGCCGACTACGTGTGTGTGTGTGTGTGTGTGTGCAATACACTCATGTACACCCTTAGGGGTTTGCTTTAAGAAGCAGCGCTGTTTAACAATGGGCAACTTCAGCTTGAAAAATGCAAACTTGGGCCACCGATTTGACCTCATTGCCTTGTTTGTTAGACATTTGTTCTTAAAGGGTTCCATCATGGCTGCCATACATTAAATGCCACACAATACACCTCAGTTGTCTTCATTAGCGCCGTATTATATTATGTTGTGTTCAGGAGCAGTTGGACTTTACTTTTTTTTTTTTTAGAAAAATGCTCCTTAAGACAATAATTCAGCTATGTATGTGAGTGCCAGGAAGAAACGCTCTGACTCCTTTGGCAACACTTGCCTGTTGTGTTGCGTGTCTAAGTGTAGGAACCACCCCAATATAAGATTAACCCTTTTGTTTCCGAAAATAAATAAAAAAAAACACAAAATTCATAGTCTCTTTGTGCGTGAGCGACATGAAGAAAAGCTTGCAGTCAGACAGTCTCTTTGTCTCGGTGGGTAGGAGGTGGGGCCGTTAGCATACACACAGAGGAGTGTAATCATTGTACTTTTCTTAAAGGTAATGTCAAAATCTTGTGTATAGGGTCTTGTGCCCCCCCTTCATAGACATTTGTTCTTAAAGGGTTCCATCATGGCTGCCATACATTAAATGTCCCACAATACACCTCGGTTTGTCTTCATTAGCACCGTATTATATTGTGTTGTGTTCAGGAGCAGTTGGACTTGACTTTTTCTTACTCCACCCTGAAAATAAGACGACCCCTTTCTTTGGAAAAATGCTCCTTAAGACAATAATTCAGCTATGTATGTGAGTGCCAGGAAGAAACACTCTGACTCCTTTGTAGGAGGAACCAAGGAACCAAGTGTAGGAACCACCCCAATATAAGATCAACCCTTTTGTTTCCGAAAATAAATAAAATAACCCACAAATTCATGGTCTCTTTATGCGTGAGCGACGTGAAGAAAAGCTTGCCTGGGGGGAAAGTGATTTGGGCGACCTGATTCTTCATTTCAATTGCAAGATTGTTTAAAAAAAAATAATATCAGGAAAAACAATTTGTAGAGTTTCGGTGTATGTAAGTGCCAGGAAGAAACACTCTGACTCGCTTTCCTTTGGCAACACTTGCCTGTTGTGTTGCATGTCTAAGTGTAGAAACCACCCCAATATAAAATTAACCCTTTTGTTTCCAAAATTAAATAAAAAACGGCCAAAATTCATGGTCTCTTTGTGCGTGAGCGACTTGAAGAAAAGCTTGTCTAGAGGAAAAGTGATTTGGCGTGACGTGCTTCTTCATTTCAATCGCTAGATTGTTTTAAAAAAATAATAATAATATCAGTAAAAACAATTTGTAGAGTTCCGGTGTATGTGAGTGACAGGGAGAAAAGCTGTGACTCGTTTAATGGCACTTGCTTGTTGGATCGCATGCATAGCTCTCTAAACTTTGAATACAAGACCACCTCACATATAAGATAGTGACTCTTTTTCAAGACTTGTCTTTGGAAAAACAGTTTCATACAAAATTAAAGACAAAATAAGCCACTAAATGCTTAATATCATGGTCACTTATGTGAGTGACAGGAAGAAAAGCTCCGACTCGCTTGTGGAAAAGTCATTTGCCAGAAACTGACATAGTAATCTTGCTTTAATTTGTGATTTGGGTCACAAATTTGGGTCTTTTAAACACACTTTTACGTCACATTTTATTATTATTTTTGATTATTTTGCTTTTTTTTTGGTATTGGTTCAAATACAAGACATGTTTTAATTGGCATTGTCTGTATTGAAAGTCCAGGCAAACAACTTCCCTGCAAGCGAGTCTGAGCTTTTCTTCCTGTCACTCACATACACAGAAACCCTAGAAAATGATATCTTGCATTGTGGTCAATATGTTTTGTGTAGTGCAAAACCTACATGTGCCCATGTGGGGAGTACCCGGGGCTGCCGTGTCCGTTGGTGTCCAGGTGGTCCAGGGACCCGTTGAGGTCGTCGTGGGCGGACTGCAACAGGGTAGGGGGGCTGCCACTCAGCGTACCAGGAGGGCTGATGCCGAGGAGTCCCGGCGGGCTGCCGCCAAGCAGCCCTGGTGGACTGCCGCCCATCAATCCGGAGGGGTCACCGCCCAGGAGGCCGTGGCAGCCGCCCATGGGGCCCGAGCTGTTCATGAGACCGGGGGTACCCAGTAGAGGGAGGGTGGTTTCTGCTAGAGCGGCCTACAAGGAGAACAGAAGTTAGAGGGGCCAACGGAAGACCCGGTCCCCTTGAAAACTTTATCTCCAAATCATAAAAACTCTCGGACACTTTGGCCTGCCGAGCATTAAAGTTATATGCCGACATTAAATTTTTAAGTTTTTTTTTTTGCCATGAGCCTGGCTGGCGTATACACAATGAAGCCAAATCATTTATGACAGCCTGGATAAATATTAATGTCCATGCCCCTCGCATTTGCACATGCTCCTATCAATCTGAGGGGACCACGGAGCTCATGTCTTCCTTTGGCTTCCTACCTGGAGGCTGGCGTTTAGTGCAGAGCCGTAGCCCAGACTGGAGGGCAGGTTCTTGACGAGTGACGGGCTTCTGGAAGGGTGGAAAAGAAAGGGCGGAGACGTCAACAATGGTCCAATAACAGCATGATAACATAGACCTAAAGCAGCTAGATATACAAAAGTACTGGGACTCGGACAACATGTCCACAGTTCCTCATTGATTAAAAACAGCATAGGGGTTCTGTCATATATGGTGGAGGATCTTTGACTAGGTGGGGCCCTGAACATGGCTCGAGGATCTTAGACGAGCAGTAGGTCATTGAAAACAACAGTGTGCTCCTGTTATATACAGGATCTTTGATTGTGGTTTTTGTCGACTGTCCTTAAAGACGGCAGATCACTCCTGTCATGGAGAGGATCTTTGACTGTGGCAGATCACTCCTGTCATATAGAGGATCTTTGACTGTAGCAGATCACTCCTTTCATAGAGATGTACTTTGACTGTGGCTGATCACCTCTGGCATGTAGAGGATCTTTGACTGTGGCATATCACTCCTGTCATATAAATGATCTTTGATTGTGGCAGATCACTCCTGTCATATAGAGGATCTTTGACTGTGGCTGATCACCTCTGGCAATAGAGGATATTTTACTGTGGCAGATCACTCCTGTCATATAAATGATCTTTGATTGTGGCAGATCACTCCTGTCATATAGAGGATCTCTGACTGTGGCAGATCACTCCTGTCATATAGATGATCTTTGATTGCGGCAGATCACTCCTGTCATATAAGTGATCTTTGATTGCGGTAGATCACTCCTGTCATATAAATAATCTTTGACTGTGGTAGATCACTCCTGTGATATAAATGATCTTAGGCTGTGGCAGGTCACTCCTGAAATATAAATGATCTTTGACTGTGGCAGATCACTCCTGTCATATAGAGGATATTTTACTGTGGCAGATCACGCCAGTCATATAAATGATCTTTGATTGTGGCAGATCACTCCTGTCATATAAATGATCTTTGATTGTGGCAGATCACTCCTGCCATATAGAGGATCTTTGACTGGGGCATATCACTCCTGTCATATCTTTGACTGTGTCTTTTGTCATCCTTAAAGATGATGGATCACTCTTGTGGAGGATCTTTGGCGAGATAGGTCCCTAAAAACAACATAACTGCTGAAATATAGAAGATCTCTGACGAGCGGTAAATGCTTAAAATATCGAGCACTCCTGTCATTTTGAGGATCTTTGACGAGCCTGCGTTTTAATTGATGGTTTTATTATACATGTGGTGAAGTAAAGATGACCCTGCATTTACATTAGAAACAAAATAAGATCATAAAAATCAAATGCTTTATGGGTAAAATAAAAAAAAGAAGCCATTTTGTCAACTTCATATTCGTACCCTGTGATCTTCTGCGACCGGCGTTTCTGGTACTCCACCTCATCCACCGTCCACACGGCGCCTTTCACGTTCTCCACGCGCACAAAGCACTTGTGCAGGCTGAGGTTGTGGCGCACAGCGTTCTGGGGAAAGAAAGACAGAAAAAGACGTACAGGTCACAGGAAGCACATTCATGCACCGTTGATTTAATTAGCAAAAAAAGAAAAAAAAGGGGGGGAGAGTAAACGCTCTTGCAAGTCCGGCACACAGTACATATCAATCAGAGTAAGTGGACTAAAAGGAGGTAATCAGCATAGCGAATGGCTTATGGTGCTGAAGGTCTTGATAATGGTGATGTCAGGAACCCTCTCTGCTCTTAATGGACATGTCTTTTGAAATATGTAAAAAGACAGAGGTGTCACAGCGAGTGTGTGAATGTGTGTGTGTGTCTTCATCTCAACCTTCGCATCAACGCCATATTTGATTTAATTACAAACTATATGCATTACATGCATTAAATAATACACTTTAATATTTCTGCATTAACTTGCTGTGTACTGCTCTGTCGCCACGAAGGGGATTCAGCATGTTAAAAAAAACAAAAAAAAAACTCATAAGCAGATCTCGCATCTGACCTGAAAATCCCTGGATGTGATTGATCTTAATGCCCATGGCTGTGAATATGATAATTTTAATATTAATGAGCAAATGAGCAGTTTTATTATGCATGCTATATAGTTAGAACTAATAAGCTTCTGCATGAAGAAGAAAAGAGGGATGGAGGATGGTAGTGGGGGTGGGGTGGCGGAGGAGGGGGGGAGCAGATATTAAACATTACTTTCCTTTTTCTCCAAACAAATTCTCTCCATTAATCAAAGGACGGGGCGTCACGTTAACGCTTAAACGGATGACCTCGCTTATAGCGCCGGAAACAGAAGCATACAAATGAACCATGATTCGTTGTCAAATAGAGGATCTTTGACTGTTTTCATTCATTTTGGCGATTTGTGATGTCATGAAGTGACATTATCTACAAAATAAGAAGAATAGAGGCTGTTCGGACAGCATTTGAACAGACGCTAGTCATTGTGGCGGTAAATAAAGACTTCCTCCGCCATGACAGATCCATTCTAGCTTGTGTTTGTATGCATCTTTGACCTCCAACTCCACCTCCATCCCTCCCTCGCTCGCTTTCTCCCTGCTTGACGGCCATCTTTCTTCCTAATTAATCAATGATATGCAAAGGGAGCTTGAGGAGCGAGGGAGGGTCGGAGGGGGGAGGGGGTGTCTCACCCAACAAAAGGTGCTGATGATGGAGTGGCTGCTGTATAATTAGAGCCCTCTCCACGCCACGTTATTCATTTCTGTGGCGTTTATACAGAAGTGGGGGTGACGGGGGGGGGGGGGGGGGGGGGGGGGATAAAATAGTGTCTGAAAGTGTGTTGTTTCCAAACCTTCCAGGTGGCGGCGTTGCGTCGGAAGTAGGCGAACGTGCGCGTGAACCAGCTGTAGATTTCATTAAGCGTTAACTGCATGTCGGCCGAGTCCATGATAGCCTGGAATGAGATGACATCAAATCACGCTTTGCTGACTCCTCCCCCCACACGCACACACATTTTCCTTCCCACTCACCTGTCTTATGAGGGTTGCATAAGTAAACGGCGGTCTGACATCCGCGTTCTTATAAAACTCGTAGTTTGGGGCGATCTCTGGAAAAATAAATACTGTGTCACCACCTGAAATAATTGGTACATTTTTACTCCTCCAGGTATGGCATTCAGTCAAGGTTTGATCAAATTAAAAGGGGGGGGGGGTTGGGGTGGGGAGGGGGTGAGGGAGGGAGAGACACAGAGAGAGAGAGGGAGTGGGGAGGGGTGCATCAAATGAGCATTTTCCATGTCTAACAAAATGCATTTTTAATTAATGTCTCTCGCGAGAGATCTTAAACACTAATAAATCCATAAAATGAGATCCGTGCAGTTCGTTAGGCCCGAGCTGAATAATTGATGCAACTGGGCGCTAAACACAGACGGTAAATATAAACATCAAAAGGCAGAGCATTTAAAATGCAAAAAGTCATATGTGCAACGTCCTAATGCAATAAATATGATATTTACTCGGCCATTATTTGAACTTAATTAACACTCCTGTAATATTTATGCCCTCTTTCTTGTCTATTTACATAGAAAGTGATTAAACATGGAGTGTGTGTATTATTAAAGCGCACCATCACAGAGAAGACTATTTACTAAAGTGTGTGCTGCGTAGTTGTTCTTACCCGACGACAGCGGCATGGAGTATTTGTCCGTGTGGCGTCGCCGCATGGCTCCCATGCTGGGCACGTTGGCTCCGCCCAGCACCGACGGGACCTGGGGCATAGCCGCCATGGGGGTGATGGGTGCCGTGGGGGTGGTGGGCGTCTGCGGTAAGTTAGGCGGGGACGCAGAGGGAAGATTCTTAGACATGGTGACGCTGGACACCAAGTTGAGCTGCGAAGAAAAGAGATAGTTGTTGTTGAAAGTAATTCTTGCAAGGATTTAAGAGGAATCCAGGCTAAAATGTGCAGATTTTAGTAAGAATTTGACATATTTTCAGGGTTACTTAAAAGTGTCAAGCGATATTTTAACAAGAACTTAGTAGGATTTTGTACAGAAGAAACAGTAATTGGTAGGATTTTTACATATTTTCTGGTTCTCTCAGAAAGCATTAAAAAATGAACATTCACACAGGAATTTTGTAGGATTTTGTACAAAAATGTGCAGTAATCTATTAGGGTTACTTCATCATTCTTGCAAGGATTTAAGAGGAATCCGGGCAAAAATGTGCAGAGTTTAGTGGGAATTTGACAAATTTTTAGGGTAAGTGTCAAGCAATATTTTAACAAGAACTTAGTAAGATTTTGTACAGAAAAAGCAGTAAATGGTAGGATTTTTACATATTTTCTGGTTTACCTAGAAAGCATTAAAAATTGCCATTCACACAGGAATTTTGTAGGATTTTGTACAAAAATGTGCAGTAATCTGTTAGGGTTACTTCATCATTCTTGCAAGGATTTAAGAGGAATCCGGGCAAAAATGTGCAGAGTTTAGTAAGAATTTGACATATTTTCAGGGTTACTTAAAAGTGTCAAGCGATATTTTAACAAGAACTTAGTAGGATTTTGTACAGAAAAAACAGTAATTGGTAAGATTTTGACATATTTTCTGGTTCTCTTAAAAAGCATTGAAAAATTAACATTCACACAGGAATTTTGTAGGATTTTGTACAAAAATGTGCAGTAATCTGTTAGGGTTACTTCATCATTCTTGCAAGGATTTAAGAGGAATCAGGGCAAAAATGTCTAGAGTTTAGTAGGAATTTGACACATTTTTAGGGTTACTTAAAAGTGTCAAGCAATATTTTAACAAGAACTTAACAGGATTTTGTGCAGAAAAAGCAGTAATTAGTAGGATCTTGACATATTTTCTGGTTTACCTAAAAAGCATTAAAAATTGCCATTCACACAGGAATTTTGTAGGATTTTGTGCAAAAATGTGCAGTAATCTCTTAGGGTTACTTCATCATTCTTGCAAGGATTTAAATGTGCACAATTTAGTAGAGAAATTTGACCCACTTTTAGGGCCCCTTAAAAGTGTTTTCACAAGAACTTGGCAGGATTTTGTACCAAAAATATGCTGTAATTATTAAAAAACTTTAATAATAAAGATTTTTAGGGTTACTTGAGGGAAGTGTGGAGGTCATTGTACCCCCCTCCCCCCCCCAAAAAAGCAGTAATTAGTAGGATTTTGACATATTCTCTGGCTTACTTCAAAAGCATTATAAAGCGCCTGTCTAATGAGAATTTTGTAAGATTCTGTGCAAAAAATTTGAAGAATTTCTACCCCCCAAAACCTGTTTAGAGGCGTTATTTTCAGAAGATCTTAGGAGGATTCTGTGCAACAAATACGCAATATCTTTGGAAACACTCTGGGACGAGGGAAAACGGGAAATATATATATATATATATATATATATATACAATTTTCTTTAAATTAATTAATTCATTTATATTTTCTCAGCGACAAATTTTGTCAGGTTTTGTGACGCCCAGTGTAATTATTGGAAATAGTGGGATTCTGTGGGAAAAAAAAAACATACAAAAAAAATTGTAGAAATTTTACGTATTCTTAGGGTTAGCTTATTTTCACAAGAATGTTAGTATGATTTTGCCGATTCTGTGCAAAAAATATGCAGTACTTACTAGAAATTTTACATATTTTTGTTTAGAAAGCACCATTCTCACATAAATAATCAGTCACAAGAATGTTATGTTCACAAGAATTTATTGGGATTCACGAGAATGTGCTTTTTTTTTTAAAACAAACAAGCAGCTAATAGCATTGCCTCGTTTTGATTATTCGAATTTTTCATCGTAAAGTAGCAGTAAAGAGTTCCCGTTGAGCTGTTTTGCGTCCCGGCTCCCCCTACAGCTGTGTCCAGTATAAATAAACAATCACGTATGGACAATGCGTGGGTGCTAGCATGAAAGGTGTCCTGGCTGGTCCACTAACGTTGCAGATGGACAAAGTAAGTTACGCAGGGTCGGCTTAGCATCGAAATCGATACGATTTACATCCGGTGTAGCATCCAAACGATTTTGATGCGGTTATTTGAAGGTCGGGTGGTTACATAATGTTGCTTTAAAAGCAGCATTTTAGTCATTGCAACCACACTCAACCGACTTAATGTCTCCTTAACTTGTGTGCTTTATCTCTGCCCTGTTTGGAGCACCTCATTACAGCCAAGAGGGCTCGTAATTATCATCTGAAAGGCCCCGACATCTACCCAGACTGGTTGAAAGTTGACATTTTTATCCTATTTATCAACGCAACCACCCTCCAAGTCAATTCCAAACTCCAAGGCGTGCAAACCCGCTTGTCGACTCACAATTAAGGCAATTCAGTTTGAATATGTAACGATGTCATTACCATTCGCCGGCTGGAATTAGCGGCGCGTCTGAAAGGTCAGTTAGGCGTTTTTCCAGTCGGCTGGAGATTTGGAGGACAGAAAGTGGAGGAAAAGATGGACAATTAGCGCAGCGAGCGGGCCTCATGCTTTTTCAGTGACTGACATACGAAGTAACTGCGTGTCACTCTGTCTTAATGTAATCAAGTTGGGAAAAAGTAGAGCTCACTTTGCATGTATCGCCAGTGTCTGTTAAGGAGTGAGGCGGTGATAAATAGAGAGATAAAGCGAGATGGGGCCCCCCCGATAACACGGAGGCTGATCGTTGGCTAATCTGGAACAGCGTGCTCTAATTAGAAATGCTATGATACAATTTGGCGCTGGTAATTAGCGGAGATGGGCTGGCTCCTCTCCACAAGCCTTGTTAGAGGAAACACACAGCTGTGTGGGGGGGTTCGGCGGGGAGAGGGGGGGGTACGGTAGATGAGAAGACACGTGGCGCAGCACACTATGACTCCACATGTTGGATTCAGGAGGAAATCATACAAGAAAATGGACTTCAGTTCAAAATAAATATAACCATTACCCCCCCAAAAAAAAATATTTAGAAGAATAAAGTTCCATTTATCGTCTTTTTTTGCGATCCATTTTAGCAGCAATTGTAGTGTGTTTATATCAACATTCAGTATCACCCTCTGAGCTGTAATTTGTTGCTAAAATGACACTTCAGTCCGTGCTAGCAGCGCTATCAGGCCGCCAACAGGTTGTTTTGGCCATTATAGCCATCACAAAGAAATGACCCCCCCCCCCCTTAAAGACATCGTTCACCATCTAATACACTTCCAAACAGACACAAAGCCTATTTCACCTTGGTGTTTACAGTAGGAGCAATATGCACTCACTGGTTTGGGAGATGACTTGGGTTCGGAGGGCCGCATGTGCAAGTGGGTCATCATGGCCTGGAGACGTTCGCGTTCTTTGGAAAGCTACAACAGGGGAGAAGAAGAGTAAATTAACACTGGAGAGGCCGAGCAAAAAAAAAAAAAACAAAAAAAAAAACAAAACAAATAGCATTTCATCTTTTTGTCCGTAGTAGAATTTAGGTCAGCGAGGCACCGACGGTAACGAGGCAGCGAGGCCGCAAATGAGTAGGACGGCAGCTGCCGAGAGGTGAAGGGGGTCCTTCTGCACATGGACGTGGGACGGACCCCGCCTCTACGGTCCAGCCTATCATCAATCTCATTCGGTGACAGGGAGCGCGCTTAATAAACACGTGGGGAAGAGAAACACAGCCCTCATTACAAGTGAAGGCTCCACAGGAAAGGGAAAGGAAGGGTAATTGGTCACAGAGCTCTTGCTTCTCGCAGGAAAACACAACTCCAAAGTCAATAAACTAATAACATAATTCCCTGCATTCCCAATCCGTGTTCAAGCATTTTTATTGCAGGATACTGCATCCTCTCAGGGGATGAAACGATAGAAATGAATACACTTTAGAGTAGTCAGTGCACGGCGAGTACGCCTCAAGATTCCCAGATCGGAATTCAAGTTTTCCTTCATTTAAACAGCAGATCCTACAGTACCGGCAGCACTCATGCAGCCCCAGATGCTGCCACCACCATCTTTCTCCACAATTGTAGAATGTTCTTGATCATGTTGCTGGTGTGTTTGGATGCCTTATCATGTTGGAACTCATGTTTTCACTCGGTGAACCGCAGCTCCTTCTGCAGCGGCAGTACTCGTGCAGCCCCAGAAGACATTTGATCATCTTGCAGGTGTGTTTGGGCTCCTTATCATGTCGGAAGACTGAGGAGATGCTCAATTTGTGCTTCACAGTGTCACAGTACATGTTGGAATTTGTGTTTTCCATCATTGAACCACAGCTCCTGCACTGGCAGCGCTCATGTATCCCCAGACATTTGCAGAAGACCCTTGATCATCTTGCCGGTGTGTTTGGACTCCTTATCATGTTGAAAAACTGACAAATGTTGTCACAGCACATGTTGGAACTCATGTTTTCACTCTGTGAACTGCAGCTCCTTCTGCAGCGGCAGCACTCGTGCAGCCCCAGAGACTTGTAGAAGACATTTGATCATCTTGCAGGTGTGTTTGGGCTCCTTATCATGTCGGAAGACTGACGAGATGCTCAATTTCTGCTTCACAGTGTCACAGTACATGTTGGAATTCATGTTTTCCATGCAGCTCCTCCTGCACTGGCAGCACTCATGTAGCGCCAGATGCTGCCACCACAAATGACCTTGCTCCACAAGTCATTTTCAATGTAGACTGCAATGCAAGCTGTACACTGACTCCTCTACGAGTCGTTTCTATTGAGATATACAGTACAGTCATAAAAACACTCGTATGAGGAAATGTGAGGATTATTCCACTCGGTGTATATACTGTATGAATATATTTGTTTCGGAAGACGAGCAGATGTCGTCAGCGCCGAGCACGAATGTCGCTCAATCAGCGCTCTCATTATCTCGCCAGCATGACTTCTTAATAAGGTCACGCTCCACCTACTGAAAATAGTTCCCTCCTTTTGAGCTTTCTTCAGGTGCAAAGTGCAGTTAATTAACACGGCAGGCAGGGAGAGACGCGCTCGCTATTAATTGGAAAGAGAAAGCCAGGGAAAATAAAGCGCACGCTTAATTCAATTAAAGGAGCCATAATGGCTTTGGCTGTCAGGCCTGAGGATCCTATTGTTTAGTGGCTTTGTTGAATTCAGCAGGTCCTGATGCTCGTGTGGGAGACCTGGCCTCGTTTGAGGAATTAGTCGGCAAAAAGTGGAGAAACTTACTTGGATTTCCAGCTGCTGGACCACCTGCATCTGGACCCGACATTGGGCTGTGCTCCGATCATCCAGGGCGTGCTCGTTGTTTAGGTGCCTGCGAATGAACGCACAATAAGTTCATATTAGGGGTGGAACTAAAAGTTATGGCGTTCCAGGGTTGCATATGTGCTCTTATAATTTCATAAAAAATCATTTTAACATGAGACATGCGGGAAGACAGAAGATCGAACCAGCAACCTTCAGCTTGATAGACGTGCACTCCACCTGAACCGTACTGCCTCATACTTCATATCGTAACGTCTACTAGGATATTGTAAGGATGACGAATAGATGGCCGAGCAACAATGTCTTTATTGCAAAAACAAAGCAGGCTACTCTCGGCCGAACCACGCCAAAACAACATTAGCAAACTTAGCCCTCATGTCATGTTCACAGACAGTTGGAAATCAACACTCTTTAACACGTCAGTACACATAACTCATAATTTTGCAGTGTATTGGTACGTCATTTAAAATGATTAGAGTCCTCTAGACATGGAATAACACCCCTATAGTCAGCTGTATACTAATCTGGTACAATGTTTTGGTACCGCCAACAAAAATCCAGGAGTGTTCCTGTGTGGACAGAACCTTACACTCATATTACAAAATATATAGTGGAAAAAATAAGAAAAACAATAAGCTGTGTTTTGCTTATAAATGTGTTCTGCTGTTGGGGGAGCAGACAGGAAGTGACGTTTTAGCTCGGTGTGGATGACGGTAGCCCATGTTCGGGATTATTGTGCCTGTTGTGAGACAATTCAAACCCAGAACAAAAGTCTGGTGCTTGTGTATCTCACTGGACATTATACTAACACTACTGACATTTAGTGACCCATGTGTATCTTTGAATGCATCTTCTGAAGGCCTTAAGTTTGCAATGTAGTTCATTTATACTTTTTTATGCATGAAAATGCGTCATTTTTACTTAAAAATGCATATTTATGAATATGCTAGGTCTTATTCAACCACAAAACTGATGATTTATTAGTTCATACATTAAAGACGCCAAACTGAAAGTGGGATTACCGTATTCGGAATAGAGCGTCCGAGAGTGATGGTGACCTTGAAACCGAGGTACGTACCAAAGACACGGCGTTACACCCTTAGCATCATACTAGGGGCGTTATCTAGAAGTATTGTTCCGCTGTGAAACAAGCTAATTAGAACTAACATGGCGGCGTTTAACATGACAATAGGTCCCGGGCGCCAGTTTTAAAAAGGAGCTAGCTCAGCGCATTGCAAAAGAATGCGCGCAATTTAACACCGGGCAACATTTTGACACACAAAAGCATCTCCGGCAACTTGCCTCATTAGAGGAAAGAGACAGCCAGACAGCTCCAACAGTCAATGAGGGGGTTTTGTCTCCATTGTAGAACACAAAAGCGCCATCAAGACAGACCTTTAATCCCTAAGTAAGGCACACGCACAAATATGGCGGCCTTAAAAAAAAAAAAAAAAAGGAGGGGGTTTGTAGCGGCGGGTAATGAGCCTCTACCCGCATGATCATCGGTGACAAACTCACAAAGCCAAGCTTTGAGGAGGGATGCTAGTGAAATGCCAAAGCTGCCACTTTATTGCGTGCAGTAATTATAGGTTAGCTTGCACGCTGATCATTTACACACAAATAGTCCATTGCTATCACTTAATTCCACTAAGGTAGCATTTGGGGGGGAATAAAAGGATGCATGAGGGAGTATTTCTGCACCCGTACGCCTAATTGCTGTTTCAGGATGCACATGCAAAAAAAAAAAAAAAAAGAAAAAAAGAAGGGGGGGGTATTTCATTAATCATTTAATCACGTCCCTCGCAGGACGAGGGGAACTAATGTTGCAAATACCCTTTTCATCCCGCTGCCCATAATGCTATCTTATGCACTTGATGTATGGCGCGTGTCATGAATTACAGCTGCTTGAGCGGGGAGGATTTAAGGCTGGGGGGGGGGGGATTTTTGGGTTGTTTTCTTGGGTGATGTCTCTGCACTGTCCGCCTGCACATACACCCGTTCCTAGCGGCCAGTTAGCAAGGCGATTACAGGGAGATTACTACATGCATTTATGAAATATTCAAATGGCGGTGTGTCCTACTGTGCATTAATAATTCCACACGACGGAGGAAGAGGAGGAGGAGGAAGGGGCAGACAGGAAAAAATCATTAAGAAGGACACACCCCATTTACAGAGATGTGGACGCAAATATACTGGAATAATAAGCTATAAAAAATATATATTTATACATCCGGACTCCTGATCAAAGTATTAAGACCAGATTTTGCAGTGTTGGATCTTAAGGAGGTTCTAAGTCGAGCTTCAAAATGCAAAAAAAAAAATGGGAGTCGGTAATGAGTAGCTGCGCCATTCTTGTTAATCACCTCAGATACTAGACCGGAAGTCGAATCGGAACGTCGCTCCAGGTGGTGAAGACCGATTTTTGTTAACTTCCCTTGCCATCCACCCCCAAATGTTCTCAATTGAAGGTCCAAAAGAGTGAGGTGATCCCTTTGGGAAGAAGTCCTTTGTGACCTGCATCATCTCCACATAGCCATCCGCCATTTGACACCCCTGCACAACATGAAGCTCCATTGCTTCATTTATCCCAGATCATGATGGCGTCCCCTCCACTGTGCCACTGTGGGATCTTCCTGTCATGCCATTCATGCTGGAAGCCATCAGAAAATCTGATATTTTTTTTCCACCCTTCAATGTCCCATGTTTGATGCTGTCCTGCAAATTCCAAACTGGCGTCCTTAAAAGCCTTCTCTCGCGGATGGCGTCTGATGGTTATTGGATTACATACGGCACCAGCGACAACCTTTAGTTGGGTCGAGGATTATCTCGTGCCTTGGTTTAGGACCGCTGACATTTTTTGGGTGGGGTCCACCTTTTGACATTTTTGTTACAGGATCTTTGAAGTATGTTCAAATGACTGTCTTACTGCGTACAACCTCAGCAGCAGGCCTTGCCTATGCAGCTCAATAATCCCGCGAGATTATGACAACCGGACACAAAATGGCACCAAATCCACATTTTTACCAAGAGATTGACAGTTACTATGGTACCCATTATGTCATTGTATGGTCATATCACCTCGTACTTCGGTACGTGATAAAAAAAAAACAAAAAAAAACCTAAAACTATATTTGGAAAGCAGGAAGTGAACAAATGTACCATTTACTGATTGTAAAAGTACCAGATGGAGGGGTAGGATTTAATAAGCTTTGCTTCTTCCTACTCCTTTTGAACTGTGAACTGATTATGTGATGCATTCAATTGTTCAAATGAAATTAAACCATTACCATTACAAATTAGCGCTAGGTCATCCCACATTTCCCGTCATTCGCTAACATGTCCTACTGTACTATGAGACAAACAATGCCACATTTATTGTGTTTCCTACAAGACCTCATCTCCCATGATGCATTCATAAATACACCTGGCAACCATCAGCACCCACTCAGAGCCCAGTAATAAATCCACACTATGTACGATGACGCGGTACTGCTAATTGTCATGCGTGCCTGTTGAGTTCCGCGCCTTCACAACTTCATGCACGTGCACGGACACCCCCCCCCCCAACCCCCCCGTTGGTGGCAATGCATAAGTAATGCACCCTGTTTTTAAAGGTCTTGTCACAGTGCAAGTGACAAGTGGAAGGGTAGAGGGGCTCTATCAAGGGGAGGGGGGCGAGATATATATATATTATATATATACCGTATGTGTGTGCGTGTGTGTGTGTTGGCTGAGGCCTTGTGGGTTTAATCGGGTTTAAAACGGGTTTGTGACGCCAGCCAGTAATAAGGCAGCAGAGTGGACCACTTAGTGCTTAAAAGGAACTTTGGTGGGTTGGGTTGGGAACGCTATCATCCCAACCCTGGTGAGCGCCGCTTGAGGGATGGGTCTTGGTTCCTTGGCGAAAACGCCAGTCTGAATGCTCAGTGAAGGTTTATATTGATTAACTCGATTAAGTCGATTAAAAATAACACAATGTTATATTATTATAGGTAGCGACCAATCTATCTGTGGCGATGCAAATTCAAGTAAGCTGCATTTCTCAACTCTTATTGACACCATTGCATTGAATCACTTTTTTTTTTACTCGGCTTGTGTTGCCAGATGCGGCGTGCTTATGCAGGTAGAGGCCTTGCCTGCACACATGAGGAGGCAAGCTTGTGCAGGATTATCATATATCAGTAAAGAAGACATCCTATAGCACGAGTCTGTATGCTCAAAGGATATTGTGGAGGTAGCTTAGCGGGTTATTTAGGAGTAAAAAATAAAAACGACAGGTCAGAGGCTCGACTAAGCTTGCAAAGTGATGCAAACGGGAGAAGAGGAAGGCAGGAAGTTGAAAGGTTGCGACAAAACAGAAGCGCGCCAGTCAGAGGCAGGCTCGTACAGCCTGAACATGAAAATAGACGCCAACAAAGGAGGCGGGCTCGTCATCCGGAACAAAGATGGCTGCTTGGTGGCATGCCTGGAAGCAGTGATTGTCGGTGTCACACACACACACATACACATACACACACATACACATACACAAAGTCCTTTCATGTTTTCCCGGAGATGCCACTACACAAGCGGCGTTTTTAAAAACAGGGTTACATAAAGCGGGTGTCAGATTCAGATGACAGTTTCCATGTCGCGAGCTGGGTGTGGGTTACGGGTGTGACAGCAGCGGCGGCGGAGGAAGAGGCGACACGTTTAGTCATCTTTTGTTGTGTCGGGGAAACGTGTCACCGTCATTAATCGCTTTAATCGCAGCGTTTTAATCGCTCCTAGGTGTTCTTTTTTGGTGGCTCGCGTGACGAACAAACTCTCGAAAAGATGTTGCCATACTTTTGTCATGGGACCAAAGGCTGCACAGTACAGAACATATGCATAAAGTGACTCAGGGGTGTCCAACATGCGGCCCGGGGGCCATTTTTCCATCTGCAGCCACAAGAAAACTACAAAAAACCCTCAACAATAACAAAAACGGAAAGGAAAAAAGGCGTAATATGATGAATATGAACAACATTTTAAAATATGACAAAAAATAGCATCCTTTTAGTAGCATAATGTTGAAAGAAAAAAGATATTATAAAATATATAAATATATATTCTTAATAAAATATATACTTAAAAATATATAAAATAAAATAATATTAAATAATATTAAAATATATTCTTTAAAAAATATATGGTTATGTATATATTATATACAAATACATTATAATATAATATATATTAAATATATTATAATATAACATGATATAAATATATATTATGGATATATTATGAACAAATTAGGTTGCAGAAAATGGTACTAAATGTTATGAGAATAAATTCTAAATTATGACGAAAAATAGCATCCTTTTAGTAGCATAACGTTGAAAGAAAAAAGATATTATAAAAATACATATTCTTAAAAAAACATATGGTTATGTATATATTATGTAACATAATATAAACAATGTATATAATGTAATATAAATAAAAATGTTACTAAATGTTCTGAGAATAAATTCAAAATATTATGGAAATAAATTTATGGTATTACGAAAAAAAGAGGGAAGTTGAAATATAAAGTTGAAAATTTATATAAATACCAACAGAAACTGAAAAAACTTTCTGAGAATAAAGTCAAAATATTAAGAGGAAAAAAAGTGTTATTCTTAGAAAAAAAATATATATATAAGAAGAAACTTGAGATACTGAAGAAAAATACACGAGTTGTAATATGAGAAGAACAAAACAATGTGACTACTTTTGGGATACTTTTTGGCATACTTTCATTTTTCACAGTGCTGAATAAGTTTGGGCACCCCTGATATTTAGATTCTGCTATAGTCGCCATCTTAGATTTCACAAAAGCTTCAATAATAGGCTTTTAAAGAGCACTAGTGCAGGTAAAATGTCGCGTGTGAACGCATCCTTCCTTTAGGAGTAATATTCAATTTCACTTCATTCACACGCTGCACAAGCTTCCTGTAAACCTACAAACAAGTCACAACTCCAAAAAGGGGAAAAAAAACCCAAACCCCGCACACACTAGATCGTTATTTCACAGTTAATTACAAACGTAATTAGAATATTCAAATGAAAGAGTGGCTGAGTGGCGGCGTGATAACCTGTAATCGCCGGCGCCGCAAACACCTTCCTTCCTTTTTGATGTCCCCTCGCTGACATCCCGGCAACAAAGCCGGCCAATTACAAATGAGCTAATTAACTAAATTGTTGATGGAGCATGAAGAGTTCATTTGCTCCGCCGCCTCGCCGCACCGTGACAACAACTCAATGGCGGCTCTTTTGTTGCGGCTGGAGGTGAGTGTGCGGCCGTGCGCGCATAGCCATTAGCCTGCTGACGACTTTCGCACACAAACCTATCAGGCTTTTCCACGCTGCGTAGGAAGATTTGTTACGGGGTCCCCCTCAACCCCGCCGATGAGGTGTCGGCAAGGTCGAAGCGGTCACGGTGACATAAATATTGGTTTGTATCTCGTAAACCTCACATTTCAGCAACAAATTCATGTATCATGTCGATGAACCGCAGCTCCCCAGTGTCGGCAGCACTCATGCAGCCCCAGACTATCAACATGCTTGACTGTTGGTGCAATTATGTCAAAAGCTATTCCGCCTTCAGGGCTGGATTCATGTTTTAAAAGATAAACACATTAAAAATATGTATATTAAATAAACACATGGAATAATAAAGACAAAATTACATATGGATATGTAAAAATGCCCTAAAAGTGGGTTGTGATGTCATGCCAAACGGCTTCGAACCCCTGCTAGCATGGCCGCTTAGAGGATACACTGCAATAATAATGTTTGCTGAAATGCGAGGGGAATACACATTGCTCATAATCTTACTTCAAAAACTGTCCGAAGTCGTCGCAGATACTCTCGCAGCCGGGCCACTTGCACACGCCGTGACCGTACAAGGGATGGGATCCTCCGTTTTCCTCGTGTTGTGAACTGCACGACAAAACGAGTGGACGTTAGTGAGCAGGAAATCAACAGGACGACAATATGTTGGTTGACAAAAAGGACTTCAAGTGGAACATATTAGTGTTCAAGTCCTAATAACGGTGCTAATAACAATATAGTTAATCTTCAAACAGCTAAAATAATGCATAAGGCTACAAATAACCAATTAGCTAAAAATGTCATCCAATACTTCTCTACAAGAGAGGAGAAATATGATCTCAGGGAAGAATTACATTTGAAACACTTCTATGCTAGGACTACGTTAAAAAGCCATAGCATTTCAGTATGTGGAATCAAACTATGGAATGGATTGAGTAAGGACCTCAAACAATGCACAACGATGAGCCAATTCAAGAAACAATACAAGCAGTTGATGTTTGCTAAATACAAGGATGAAGAGTCTTGAACCAGTCATGATGTGCTATATATATATATATATATATATATATATATATATATATATATATATATATATATATATATATATATATATATATATCACTATATGGACACTTACTATGGTACCCATTATGTCATTGTATGATCATATCACCTCGTACTTCGGTACAAGGTACATTATTTAAAAAAACTGTATTAAGGAAAGCAGGAAGTGAACAAATGGATCAGTTACTGATTATAAAAGTACCAGATGGAGGGGTCGGATTTAAAAAGCTTTGCTTCTTCCTACTCCTTTTGGACATGTAAAAATAAAAATAAAGTAAAAAAAAAAACTTAAACTATATTAGGAAAGCAGGAAGTGAACAAATGTAACAGTTACTGATTGTAAAAGTACCAGATGGAGGGGTAGGATTTAATAAGCTTTGCTTCTTCCTACTCCTTTTGGACATGTGGAACTGTGAACTGATTATGTGATGCATTCAATTGTAATCTGATGCATGTTCAAATGAAATTAAACCATTACCATTACCATAAAGGTGTCTTCCATGAACCAGGAATTGCCACAGGAAGTGGACGACAGCTTTGGCGTCGGTCTACGCTCTACTGAATGCTCGTCTTGAGGTAGCGGTCTAAATAAAGTTCCAAGCCACGCCTTCTAGCAACGCCGTTATATGAAAAAAAAAACGCTGTTACTGTGTTCCTAATTTTATGTCCAGCACCACACTGAAGACTTACGAGCAGGAATGAAAAAATGGCTAAATTCAGCCGCCATCCCATCTTGCGAGGATATTATAGGAAAGGCTTTCAAGTACAAAAAAAAAAAAAAAAATCCAGACAGCCATATAATTTTTCATCAGAAGATTAATCCTGCATGCAACTTTGAATGCGCCAAAATAAGTTACGACCCTGCCTAGAAAGCACATCCCATTAAAGATGACAGTTTAACCTTTCGGCGTGTGTGTGTGTGTGTGTCTGTGTGTGTATGCCGAGGCTCACGCCTGGGGTTTTTCAGAGGGGCTTACCCCTGCATCGATCCACGGCCGTGTTAGTAAGCAGCGCTCCTGACAATACTCCGCATTCGATCATTACGAGACACGGCGCGCGCAGCCCTCGGGACAGGGGCGGATAAAAAGTGTTTTTTCCTTTTTCTTTTCCTTCTCAGATATCTTTTTTTCTCCCCCCCCCCACCACCACACACACTTTCTAGTGGCAGTGAAGCGATAGCATCTACTGTAAACCAATTACACAGCACTTCCACCTCCAAGCATCCACACTGCTACCTTATTATAATATCGCCCAAGTAAAGCCTTTGAATAATGCATAGCGGCGATATGTGAACAGTCAGTGTTTTGGTGCACGGGGGGTGCATTCATAAAACACGCCATCACAAGGATAAACATCCTGGAAACGCCACTCAAGGCATCATGTATTCTGTTTACATGACAAGCAATACCGGGAAGGTAATTTTCAAAAGGCAGAAAACACTAAATACTTAATGCGTAAGATCGTCTTCCTGCATATGTTGTGTTTGATATCTGTGTGCAAGCTAACTGCGTTCCCATGGGAGATTGTTTTTTTTTTGTTGTTGTGCACCGTAATAAACTATTAAACAAATAAACATCTTGTTTTCCCTGAAGTTAACAAGGCTGCGACTTTGAACAGGAACAAATAACACAGGCGGGACTTCCTTCTTCTTTTTTGTACATGTCGTGTGATGTACTTGAATGTAACTTCAGCAAGCATGTTCATAAAGATTACCTCTCTCGCTCCCGTTCTCGCTCACGCTCTCGTCTGTGGTTGAGGACCGGGGACTGTCCGTTGACGATGGAGTGGTGCGAGATAGGCGGCGACGCTTTAGCGGGGTTGGAAGAGGTAGTTGTCAAAGAGTTGTTGTTGTTGTGGTTGTTGTTGTTGTTGGTGGTGGATAGGTCGAGGCCGCCTGCGCCGCCGGTGACCGCGTTGCTGCCGGCACCGCTGTGTTTGATGCCGTTGTCTTCCATGGCATGGCCACCGCCGCCGCCACCTCCACCGCCGCCGCCGCCACCTCCAGTCACGTCCTTCCATAATTGCTGGAGCTCTGCGGGGCTCAGGCCACCTTGGTGCAAAATAAAATGCTAATATAAGACAAATATACTCAAATTTTTGCTTGATGACGCCGATTTTTTCAAGCAATCTAGCTGAAATTTTACACACGTGTGCACATCTGTCCGCTAAAGGTGTGCACCAAATTTCATGGCGTGGAGCGCATTGAGCTGTGTGAGAAATTTCAAGTTAATCCCACTTATTGGGCGTAATAACAGTACTGTCATGAGGTGTATTTGTCATAATAATACTTAATACTTAACTAAATACATAATAATAGCAACAGCAACACAGTATGTGTGCATGTTATTACAAATTTTCACCCTTTTGAGTGCAACGGTTCAGCAGTAGAAGAGTTCGGTTCCACAAACAAATATGGCATTCCTAATGTTTTTCCATAACTGCATGCTTCCGTGTTAGCCAAGAAGGTAAACAACAGCAACACGCAGTGATGGAGTGTAAGGAAACAGCAAATACAGACACCAAAAGAGCAAAGAAGGCTTTAAAAGACGATCATGTGGCAAGTTAGGCTGCAGACAGAGGAGCATACCAATGAGGGCAATGCAAACAGAGAGACGTATAAAGAGATAACACAAGGGGGATGGGGGGGTGGGGGGGACACGGGTGCATACCAATGACAGAAACAAAAGCCAGACAGGAGGAAAAAAACATTTGCAGGAAGTGCATCGCCCACACGCTCCCCCCCCCCACATACCTGGCGGGGGCAATGTCTGTCCGGGCAGGGCGGCCTGGCCGGGGGCTGGCCCCGGCAGGGAGAGCAGGCCCTGCCGCTGCATGTTGAGCAGGTGTTGCTGCTGCTGGAGCTGCTGCATCTGCAGGAGCTGCTGCTGAAAGACGAGCTGTTGGGCGGCCAGTTGCTGCTGCTGCTGCTGTTGCTGTTGCTATAGAGAAGGAGAAGGCGTAGGGGAAAAACTGAACAATTAATGACTTGAGAGAGAGTGATGAGTCTACTATGGTTCATCTTAGCTTGCATTTGGAGGGTAGAGTCACACAGGTTCATCTTATAGCAGCTTTTACAATTTAGCTGTGGAACTTTGATATGATCCCTAATCCTCATTTATTTTATTTTTTGTATTAGATTTTTTTTATATATTTGGCTAAAAGTACAATTTCAATATACTAGTAATGACATTTCATAATCTGCACTTTTTAAAAATCACAATTTAAACTTATAAACACATATTTTTAACTTATAAACTTATAACTTATAAACACAGATTAAATTAGAGAACTAAATTAACATTAACAGAGAGGAAGAATTAATTATTAATTAATTATTTTGTACATAAGTCAAAATTATACAAATATTATTAAACCAAATTTTAATATATATTAATATTTTTAAGACATTGTTGGCACTTCAATATCGGAAATCATTATATTTTATTTTTCACTCATAATTATTACAGTTGTTAAATAAAACTAAAAACAATGCATTTCATTTTCTATAATTTTTTTTAATATTTGGCTAAAAGTACAATTTCAATATAATAATGACATAGTATAGTAATGACATTTAATAATCTGCACTTTTTAAAAATCACAATTCAAACTTATAAACACATATTTGATTAAATTAGAGAACTAAATTAACATAATTAGAGGAGAAGGGAGGAGGAATTCATTATTAATTAATCATTTTTGGTACATAACTCAAAATTATATAATTATTATTAAACCAAATTTTAATATATATTTTTAAGACATTGTTGGCACTTCAATATAGGAAATCCTTATATTTTATTTTTTGGAAAACATTATTACAGTTGTTAAATAAAACTAAAAACAATGCATTTCATTTTCTATACATTTTTTTTGGAAAGTCCCATTTTAATAAATAATTTAATAATAAAAAGTTGTCATAATCTGGATATATTTTAGCCATATTCATATAAGTCATATTCTATAGTATTAAAACTTGGATTAAAAATTAAAAAATAATTAAATTAAAAATTGGAGAGAGTCCCATTTTGATATAATAGAAGGAAAAAGAGGACGCCTAATGCTCATTAAATTATTATTATTGAATGAAATTATTGAAAGCATTATTGGTTAAATGAAAGACACTTTTATTTAATTTTATATAAATTATTATTATTAAATTAATTTAATATATATATTTTTTTTGTGTACCTTGCTGGATAAAGTTCCATTATGTATACTATGAGGAGGAAAGAGGAGGCGCAAGTCACAGCCAAGCAAGCTGCATAATGGAACGATGCAGGTGATACCGTCCCACCTCCTCTGGAGAAATAAGGGAGCAATTTCTATTCTGATGGCCGGAAAAATAAAACAATTGACAAATCCAAACAGAAACAAAGCCGCCGGGAGGTCACGTGCGGGCTTCCATAACAGCTTGGAAGTATGTTTTCATGTATTTTTTTTCCCTGATTAACTGCACATGGATGAGGCCCTGGACTGGCTGGCCACCAACACAAACACAGCAGTGCTCGCCTTCTCTTCTCTATGATGAGACAGCGTGGCGCGTCTGCCTGTCACAGTGTGATTTATGAGTGGCACACGGTGCAGCTTCGGCAGCACGGCATTGCTTTGTGTGTGCAGAGACAAGTCGCTAATGAGTCGGACCCTGTTGTTGCTAGCAACACTTCATTAGCCGAGCCGTGGGCCCAGCATTCTTGATGCTTGGTGGAGTGAAACACAAAAGCGCTACCTCTTTAGCTTGCTTGCCGGGGTGCTGCTGCTGGAGAAGCTGGAGATGAAGCTGCTCCTGCTGCTTCTTATAGAACTCCTGCAGGTGTTGCTGCACAAAGACAGGGCGTCAATACCGTATGTAAATGTACACTCTTCCAAATGTGCACCTTAATAAATGTGCACTTTTCATTGCATTGGCACAGACTTGCATTGATTGACAAACATTTCTTCCAAATATAAAGCCGGAAACCTTGCATTCATTATGCATTCTAAGTAACGACCTTTGTTTTTATATGGCACAAACACAACACAAAAAGGGACAAATGCCCTCATTTTGTGACTTTTACTCTAGTAGAATAAGTCCAATTGACTGACGTGATTGCCCTTCACTTCTGTTTTTACGCCTTTTCCATTAATGACTTTCTGTAGGCCTCTGATTGGTTAACATGGCCTCACGGTTGGATGTCTTTGGCATGCATTTGGCAGCTTGTAAACTGGAAAAAGAATGCATTTCCCTGACAATTGAAGTTCATTTTCCAGGTACAATCCTATAGAAAAGTATATAGTTTAGAGTAGCGGGTGTGTACAAATTGTATCGCAGTGTAGGTCAACTATCCAATAAATATCTGTCAACAAACAAATGAACACCAAGATAACCGTCTCTTGGGAGTGGGCCTGCATGAGTGCTGCGAAACTGGGGAGATGTGGCTCAGTGAGGAAAACATTACTGCCTAAATTAGGTGGCCACACAAGCAAGTCAAGTCAAGTGGTAGTGGTAGTGCCACAGTCTGGGCCTGCATGAGTGCTGCCGACACTGGGGAGCTGTGGTTCATTGAGGGAAACATTTTCTAAATAGCTAGCAACACAAGTGAGTATTGAGATAGTTGTGTGTCGCTGGCAGTCAAGAGGTCGTGGTAGTGCCACCGCTAGTCTGGGGCTGCACGAGTGCTGCCGGCAGTGGTATTGGCAGTGGTGGTAAATAACTGGCAACACAAGTGAGTATTAAGATAATTGTGTTTCACTGGCAGTCAAGTGGTAGTGACATGATCTGGGGCTGCACGAGTGCTGCCGGCACAGGTGAGCTGTAGCTCAGTGAGGAAACATTGTTGTCTAAATGACTGGCAACACAAGTGAGTATTAAGATAAGTGTGTTTCGCTAGCAGTCAAGTGGTAGTGCCATGGTCTGGGGCTGCACGAGTGCTGCCGGCAGTGGTGAGCTTTAGCTCAGTGAGGAAACATTGTTGTCTAAATGACTGGCAACACAAGTGAGTATTAAGATAATTGTGTTCCGCTGGCAGTCAAGTGGTCGTGGTAGTGCCATGGTCTGGGGCTGCACAAGTGCTGCCGGCACTGGTGAGCTGTAGCTCAGTGAGGAAACATTGTTGTCTAAATAACTGGCAACAGAAGTGTATTAAGATAATTGTTTTTCGCTGGCAGTCAAGTGGTCGTGTTAGTGCCATGGTCTGGGGCTGCATGAGTGCTGCCAGCACTGGTAAGCTGTAGCTCAGTGAGGAAACATTGTTGTCTAAATGACTGGCAACACAAGTGAGTATTAAGACAATTGTGTTTCACTGGCAGTCAAGTGGTAGTGTTATGGTCTGGAGCTGCACGAGTGCTGCCGGCACTGGTGAGCTGTAGCTCAGTGAGGAAACATTGTTGTCTAAATAACTGGCAACACAAGTGAGTATAAGGATTATTGTGTTTCGCTGGCAGTCAAGTGGTAGTGTCATGGTCTGGGGGTGCACGAGTGCTATATCTATAGAATCTTTCTGCTTTCCAAGCTGTACACTCAAAGAGTTCTATGCAAGTTTAATTCCAAGAGATGCTTCCATGTTCTCTTTGATGGGATTGGTGTGATGCAACATGATGAACTGTGCCCGCTTATCTGATATATTACCCAAATCTAATTCTCACGATGAATAATTAAACGTTGAAGTGCCTTTAAGTTGCTGTGACAGACGCGGTTGGAGGAAAGTGTAGTGACAATCTTAATTAAAGCGTTCTCCTTGCCTTAATCAAATCCATAAATGCACTTCAACTCTGACACCATTCCTAAATGTTACATCATCATCATCATCATCCGTCACCTACAGGATCGCTCAAGACTCCCGCGGCCCGCCGTCCCCGACGGACGCCTGTCAGGGAATTGAACCGGCGACACGGCGGGCCCGGTTAATTAGAGGCGACGTGCAACAATCGTGTCAAGGACGTACAGGCGAGCAACACCGCATGGAAGCTACCTGCTGCAGCATGACGGCCTGCTGCTGCTGGAGGAGGGCCTGGAGCTGCTGGGGGGAAAGAACCTGCTGCTGGAGGATCTGCTGCATCTGTTGCGGCGTGATCACCTGGGGACTCATCATGGCCACTGAGACTGGAACCTGCAACCGAAAAAAGTGTTGAGAAGGACGACTGAGGAGGACTGAGGAACCCAGAGGAGATGCTGAAGGACAGGTATTTGTGTTGCTGGTCTTATTTTCCCTTCCTGCATAGTCCCAGTGGGTAAATGTAAAGGATTTAAATAGGAGTGGACCTTAATTAGCAAGTGCCTTGAACTCCCCTACTTTAGTTTCTCCTATCAGTGTTGCTAATGTGAAAATGCACGACAGAAAAGTGGATTAAAGACGGTCATGGCTGCTATTCATTATACGTATATGACAATATATAATCAATACAAATACTAAACATAATCACTTGCTAAATACAAGGATGAAGAGTCTTGAACTCATAATGTGCTATACATATCACTATATTGACACTTACTATGGTACCCATAATGTCATTGTATGGTCATATCACCTCATACATGACAAAAATAAAATAAATAATAAAAAAAAAATAAAAAATAAAATAATTGTTATTAATTTTTATATAATTTTTATTTTTTAAATAATTGTATTTTATTAATTTTATTTGTATATATTTTTTAAATAATAAAATAATTTTTATGTTTTATTTTACTTTTACTTTAGTTTTATTTTACTTAATTTTAAGTTTTTAAAATTTTAAGTTAAAAAAAACTATATTAGGAAAGCAGGAAGTGAACAAATGTAACAGTTACTGATTGTATGGTCATATCACCTCATACTTCGGTACGTGATAAAAAAAAAACAAAAAAAATGTAAAAGGACCAGATGGAGGGGTAGCTTTGCTTCTTCCTACTCCTTTTGGACATGTGGAACTGTGAACTGGTTATGTGATGCATTCAATTGTAATCTTATTCACGTTCAAATGAAATAAAACCATTACCATTACCAATGCACAATGAAAATATCAACATGTAGGCTCACCAAGCCGCCACTAATTGCAGCAGTGTGGAGCGCCCAGGCGGCCATTACAGTACCCGGGCCTATATGGTGTGTCAAGGGGCCAATAAGACATCCCTGTCCTCATCGTGGGGCTAATCAAGCTGCCTTGATTACTTTCCATGCGTGTCTCTCCTACTCTCCTTTCCTCCTCCCACCTTCCTTTCCTTCCTCGCTGGCTGTCAGGCCTTGACATGTCCTTGTTTAGCTCCTCTCCCCACCCAGGTCCCCCCACCCCTCTTTGATTAGCCAAGACATTTGCATGGTCACTACACATTTTTCATTTTAGAAGTCATTATGCATTAGTGGCTCCTGATCGCCCGCCTTGACTAATCCTGATGAACTGAAAATCACAGCTGAAGGTCAACCTGCAGCCGGCCCCTGCTGCACATTCATATTCATATTCAAACAAATCCTGCCTCCATTGTTCATTAGAGAGGAGGGACTCCGTGGAAGGTGCACGAGGACGTCAAAGCAGGAGGATGTGCCTTTCTCCTTCTGGACAACAAGATGCATTCACAATAAAAGACTGAACTTAAGTTGCAAATTAAACAGCCCCGCGTGTGTAATTATGCAAATGGCGTGCTTACACCTTCAACGTTATTAACCCTTAAAGGTACATTTGCAAGGTAAGTAATTACCCCCGCAGTCACGACTGCTTTTGTCACAATGGGACACGTGCAGCGGGGAAACAACATTAAAGATGCACTCATTAAGACTATTAATTGGAAGATGTTTTTTTTTTTTTTGGTGCACAAAAGCAAGGCGAGGCTTTGGATTTAACATAAATGTATGCGCATGCATATATAAAAGAATGAGATTTAAATAAAGTGCTTGAAAGTGGTGAAATAAAGGCATTCACGGCCAAATACCTGGAGGATGAATAATGCAGGGAATTAAAAGTGAAAAATAAAAATGCATTTCCACAAAGAAAAAGTACAGGAGAATGAAAATCCAAATCCCGACACTAATCTCTTTTCTGAGATTAGCATTTAAAACACAAACAGCAGAATCCGAACGTTGTTGTTCAGTTGTAAGTGTGGAGTCTTCCTGTTTAGGTCTGATGACCAATCATGGAATGAGACAGTCTTTGGAGGAAATACGCATGAATGCCATTTTCAACAATGTATTTCATGTGTCGCAATGGTAATGGATTAGTTTATTTTCAACATGCTTAATAACAATGCACAATTCAACATGCACGAAAGGGAGTAGGAAGAAGCAGAACTTACTTACACGTTCTTTATAATGTGTAAATACAGTAATAATAATAGTATGGATTCGATTTTTATTCAGGCAGCCAAGCAAAGCCATTATTAATTCACTCCTCAGGTACACACTGATGGTGGTTAACTACACCCGTAGTCACAGCTGCACATGGGTAGTCTGACAGAAACGTGGCTTCAGCAATTTGCACTTAATCTCTGGATGAGCTGCTCTACCTTTGCAGCTCACATCAGTCATAAAAGAAGAAATAACAGGATTAAATAAGATCTGCTTCTTCCTACTCCTTTTCGTACAAGTTAAACTGTGATGTACTTCAATGGAACTTTGTTAAGCATGTTCAAAACAAATCAACCACAACCAAATTCCCTTTAAGAGTACCGAATGTGGTTTTTAATTATGATAAGAGCTACAAACCAACAACAAAAACAACATATTTGAGACACTGCGAGCCCATTGTGAAGTGCAGCGCTATGCTAATTCCAGCATTTAACCGTTTCTGCTGGACGTATCGGAGCCTCGGAGATGAAAGCAGATAAGTAATTGCTCTCCTGGTTCGCATTCTTCACTGACAACCCATAAATTTAATTTTACACACACGTTCATTTACATTTTCGAGTATATGACATGATAATTGCGGGAATATAACACCTCCATTCGGCAAGATGCCGCGCAAAGGGGGCTTGATTGACGTGAGCGGTGAATTGGAAGGAACAGGAGGCTGAATTGCCTCTCCTAGAAATGATTTTTCCACGCGGGGATGGAAATTAATGAGCATTTACGAGATAATGGCAGTGGCATAAACAGCCGCACCACTGCAGAAGAGAGGACATGATATCCAGTTGGGATGGGCCTCTGATTCTTTACAATCCAAAATAATGGGATTAATGGGATTGGTGGAATCATTTGAAATTAGCTCTGGTTGATGGAGGCGTTTTAAATGATATTACGCTGTTGGGATGTGCTCCAAAAGCTAGCTCAGTAGCCATAAAACTGGACAGAATCCAATGAAAAAAATGTAATATTGATGAAATACTGTAATATAGGAGCAACTTACAAGGTTAATGTAGTAGCATTTGGCCCAAAATGTAATATACTAGTTTAAAAAATAATAATCCAGTGAAAGACAATGTCGTAATGTCAAAAAAATTTACATACTTGCTCACGGTGCAACCAACCAAACAAAAACAAAACACATCCACAGCAAGTTAACACAGCACATAAATCAACTACTACTACTACATGGGTGATAAACGACGACTAAGCGATAAACATAGTTATTTCCAAATGCCCGCATGGCATGCTGGGTAGTCCAGCATGCAACAATATGAACTATGAACAATAACATTGGATATCAAGCGTGTTTTAACTCCTCCTTGATTACGAAAATTTGTCAATCATGCAAAAATGCAACAAACAGCGGAATGTTGGGGTAAAAAAAAATCAACACAAACTACCCAGCATACCTTGCGGATGGACGGAATTTCGGGATGGCTTTTTTGTATGGGCGAAAAATTGCGTGCCACAACAGCACTGCAAGTCATGTTGGCAACTACAGATTTGATGGTTTGAGGTTAAAAAAATTTGGATATGGATTAAGATGCTTGGGCCGCAGGTTGCCCACCCCTGGCCTAAAATGTTCATAATCCAATGAAAGAAGATGTCTAAAAAAAAAAAAAATACTAAATGTTTGTGGAGTTGATGTTGCTAATGTTGTTGGACCGAAGTGAGTTAATATAACATGGGAACGTCTTTAAAAGGGAATTTAGTAGGATTTTGTATAAAATATAATATTTTATTAGGTGAAAATATGCATATTCCAATGAAAGAGTTTGTTGTTGGACAAGAGGCCATCTCGTAGAAGTTTTTTGTACAAATAAATAATGCATTATTACGTGAAAACTGGACATTTTTGCAGGTAACTTGAAAATATCTTGAAAAGTAGTACATGTTTTTTCATAACATGAAATTTTCATAACATAATTTTAAGCCCTTCAGGGTGGAAGCAGCAGGATATCCCATTTCTATGTGTTTTTGTGTGTAAATTCTACTCCTGAAAAAATTGATTTTTAGTGTTTGTATCGCAGTGAAACAATGACTTGATAGAAATACAATATGTGTGGCAGGAAGTGGTGATTACATGTCAGCTGTAAACATAGCGGGGGCGTCAGGGTGGGCGTCGCGATGGTTATCAATGACAAGAGGAACTTGGACACACTAGCGGGTAATTACTGGGGATCCTTGGCAGGGGAGAGCCGCTGCTAATTAAGCCGAGAGAGCTTGTGCACATAGAAAAAGGCAAGAACATGAAATGATGGCCACCCCACAGGGTCCCGGGGGGAGCCAAAACTCAAAAAGAACCCTCCTCGCTTGTGGACTTGTGACCCCTTTCCTCCCTTGAGCTGACACTGCTCATTTACTATCCAATTACTGCCAAATGCGGCAACACAATTATTGATGGCGACCAGTCTTCGGCGCGAGGGGCGGGGTGGCGTTGGGACACCGCCCTGGGGGCACCTGCCGTGGCGAGACTCTGAAGTTCAAGTGCGCTCTTGAGCAACGACACGCCCATGTGGCGTCTTGGCCTTATAAAGGGAGATCAATACTCCGGAAGCTAAGTAGATTACGCCATGTTTCCTAAATCAATTTCCATACGCCGGTACATGGGAACTTCCATTTATCACAACATAAAGAATCATGTCCAGCAAAAAGCGCCCGAGGAGACTTCCACATCGATTAATCTCGACATTGATTTGAACGTGGCGGTTCCGGTTAAAGCCCAGTACGCACATTTTACCCACAACTCACACGTGGCAATAAAATGGTGTGTGGTGTGCCAGGAGATGACCAACACACATTTAACAAAACAACTAACACTGACCTGGACTGACCTAGGAGAGGCAGGGAATGCTGGAGCCTATCCCAGCTGTCTTCAGACGAGAGGCGGGGTACACCCTGACTGGTGGCCAGCCAATCACAGGGCACATATAGACAAACAACCATTCACACTCACATTCATACCTATGGACAATTTGGAGTCACATTTTTGGAATGTGGGAGGAAATCGGAGTACCCGGAGAAAACATGCAAACTCCACACAGAGATGGCCGAGGGTGGGATTGAACTACAGTCTCCTAGCTGTGAGGTCTGCGCGCTAACCACTCGACCACTGTGCAGCCCACAATTTATTATTATTATTATTAAAGGGGACCTATTATGCTTTTTCCAGCTTTCTGACCTATAAATGTTGTTATCTTTAAAATTTCACAACTAAGCTCTTATTCTTCCTACTCCCTTTCAGACATGTTGAAATAGGCAAGTGTTCCAAATTATTAACATTGAATTTGTGTCACTTTGCACTTTGTTTCTGAGTTCAAACTGACATATTTTGTCTGTTGTGTGTATTTTCCATGAACAAGCCATGCTCACACGGCAAGATAATCGATGAGGATAACCTTCAGTGACAAATACATAATGGGCTCTTTGGTGGGAACATGCTCGTACTTGTTGTTTGTGGCCTTATCGTGACAAACAGTTATCGCTTTAAAAATGCCACCCTTTGCTACGACGCCCGGCAGGTGTTTTTGAGAGCGATGTAAAATGCTGAAAGGTGCAGAAATAAAGGAGCGGAGGGTGTGTGTGTGTGTGGGGGGGGGGGGGGGGGGGGGGGGGGGGGGGGGGGGACTTCCTTGTGATGTTGCAGGTAATACAGCCTCCACTGGATCAGCCTCTTCATCAGTGACACACAGTAAATTACAAGTGCTTCAAGCAGCTCAGTGAATTACAGTTCATCACTTGGAAAGGCTTCCAACAAGCCAGCGCCCCCCCCCCCCCCCCCCCCCATACTCCTCCTCCTCCTCTTGCACACATCACCAGCGGGGCCCGGGCGTATCAGATCTGGCGGTTAGGATCCAATTAACACCCTGGCCAGAATCATCTGATTGCATGTGTAAGTGCTGGTATAACTCGTTTATTGCGGCCATGTATCTTCTGTCACAAGGTAAATTTGTTGCCGCTACATCAAAGGTCTGAGATACTTCTTTTTACCCCCCCCCCCCATTTCTTCTCTCCCCAAACTCAGCGATACAACGCCCGGGGGTTGCATTTCAACTTCTTTTGCATCACAATGATGAACCTGCTCTGTCCTCGCAATTTAGCAAGCGTGTCCTGTAGGTAAAAAAAAAAAAAAGGAGGATGTTTTGTCGTTGTGTTTGACTTCAAATGTGCTGACGCTTGCCAGCCTCGCCACTCTTTGAGTCAACACAAGTTTTCCTCATGAATATCATAATATTTTCCCTTTAGCTGTAATCACTATTTTCTACCAGAGGGTATTCATACATGGAAATGTGATCTAACATCTTTTTTTTTTTTTTTTTAAAGCCATGCACGCTGATGTCAGCGAGTCTCATCAACACTTTTTACTCACGTTACTTCTCGAAAAAAGGCAAAAAAAGCAGATTTTCATCACTAAATTAAACATGCTGGTTTATGCAGATGACACCAATGGCTTGTACCCTTTGTACCTCACCAATATGGCCGTCTTTATATGAAATACCCCACACGAGCAGAATGTCATGTTTTTTTTTGTTAAACCGGGTGCTGTGCAGGCTACTTCCTGGTTCACTTTTATCCAGATCCTCACCAAAATGTCTTCCTCAGCCAGTGGTTCTGAAGCTGCACGTGATAGCAGAGATACATGAGCTCTTTTAGAATTTAGGAGGACATATTTCTGATTTAAAAAAAAAAAAAATTATGAAAAATAATCTGAAAGACCCCCAAAAGTTCTCAGGGAAATTTAGTAGATTTATGCATAACAATTTACAATTTATCAGTCATTAAATTAATTATGAAAGAATATAATGCAAATCCAAAAATGTATCACTGTGTATGTAATGTTATGAAACATGATGTTAGATGACATTAAATTTTACACTAGAAGAAGACTGCGCTCGATTGAAAAAAAAAAAGGTTCTCCTCTCATTCCGTGTGGAAGTGGTACTTTTTTGGACTTGTTTGTTCTCATTTTCGAGGCTCCCAGGAAACATTTCATGGGATTTTGCACAAAAATGTTCAATATATACGTAAATAAAAGATTAGTAGTATAGTACTGTACCTAAAAATGGTCACAGACGCTTCTTCACTGCAAGGCGGCGACAAACAAAACTTGCAAAACATGAGCTCTTTTAGAATTTAGGAGGACATATTTTTGGGTTATCTGAATTTTTGTAATGAAAAATAATCTGAAAGATCCCCAAAGGTTTTGTAGATTTATGCATAAAAATGTACAATTTATTAGTCAAAAGCTGTCATCTTAGATCATGTGAATTAATTATGAAATAATATGATGCAAATCCAAAAATGTATCACTGTGTAATGTTATGAAACATGACGTTAGATGACATTACCTTTTACACTAGAAGAAGACTGCGCTTGATTGAAAAAAAAAAGTTCTCCTCTCATTCTGTGTGGAAGTGGTACTTTTTTGGACTTGTTTGTTCTCATTTTCGAGGCTCCCAGGAAACATTTCATGAGATTTTGCACAAAAATGTTCTATATATACGTAAATTAAAGATTAGTAGTATAGTACTGTACCTAAAAATGGTCACAGACGCTTCTTCACTGCAAGGCGGCGACAAACAAAACTTTCAAAAGTCACAACCGGCGACAGCCAAACTCGTCTTTGGCGTGAGGATGCATTATGTACACTGGAGGATGAAACTGTCACGGTGTCTCGGTAATCCTCCCCGCCTCTCGTTGTCCGCGTTTCTTTATTTGTATTTCAAATGTCAGTGTATAAATGCCTTTCAGAAGGCGGCGAAGACCAAGGAGAGCGTGGAAGCAGCATGGCGGCGGCAGGAAGGGGGGATTTACAGGGAGAAATAGGTGTTTATTGAGCGCTCCCGTGGGCTTACTGTGTAATAATAGACCTGTCACATTACGCAAATGCACAGAATGTGTGTTTGTATGTGTGTTTGTTTCATTGTGTGTGAACGCCAATGCTGCCTGCCTGCCTGCGCATCATCAACTCCGGATAGAATTAGTCAGGCGAGAGCGACTTTAGCCACTAATACGGGTAATTAAAACTGCAAGCTGAGGCACTTAGATGCTTGTGTACTAAATAATTTACATGCCATGATCTATGGATCATTTCCTTCCTTTAAATACCAAAGATGGGACAAGAAGGAAGGAGGATTTATCAGTAAAGCGGGATGTCATGGTAATAGTAATCCTTTTTCCACTTTTGCTGGTGTTAATCATTCACGGGGATCAATCCGCATGGTAGAAAAACATGTTGCTAATAAAATAACACGTCGTCGTTAGGATAATCCCAGTAAATAAGGCAGCTTTATTCTACTGTATGAGTAGAAAACAGCTAGACGTATGTTTGGTAACTGATACATGCTCAGGATAAAGGATAAATAATCCCAAACCCACAGGTTATCAGTAAAAAAAATCCAGTAAATTACTGAAAAAAAAAGAAAATATTTCCACATTTTTTTCAAAGTACTAAACCGTATGAAAAATCAGTTTCCCTTGAATTTTGCACAAAAATATACAGTTCATAGAAGGTGGAGAAGCGTTGAGGGTTAGGGCATGTTAATTTGCAGAAGACAAAAATCAACAAACGCTTTTGTGCAAAATCCATTCATGCTCCAGCACGTTGCTAACAATATCAGTGTAGTATCTGAAAATAAATGTGAGGATAATTGGATCCAGTCGGTCACCAAGTAGGACAGAAAGACATACAATGTGAGCGTTTGTCGGTGATGATAACGGTACTGTAGGCCCCCGTATCCAAACCTCTAATAACACCTGCACAGGGTAAATATTCAATATTTACATTTACTTACTCCATCCTTGCCTGGTGTTGGCGATAAGAATCAATAAGAATCCTCGGACATAACTAATCCAAGTGTTGAGCCGTCCGTTATTAACATCCCTACTTTCCACTTCCACATTGTAGCAATGTGACGCTTCAATGCGCTTATTTTGAGTGACATTCTTTCTACGTGTGGTGCAAATATCAGCTTGGAGAAAAGGACTTATTTGACTATACCCAATGGAGATGTAGGGAAAACTCTCAAGAGTTTGGGGTTAGTATAAAAAAAAATTCATAAGAGTTAATAAAAACACAGAGAAATATTAATTTCACCCAAAATATGTCAATATTTTTACAAATAAACTGGACATTTTTCTTGAAAATTCCACAAAACTTCATCTCCGAGTTTGGGGTGAGATAATTTTCGATAATAAAACAGAGATATACAAATGTCACGCAGAAAATGTCAGTATATTTACTAATATTTTGTAGATTTTTGTACATAATTTCAATAAGAGAACCTTAATCTGTCAGTTTTGTCATAGCACATATTCATTTTTTGTATAAAGTTCCAGTAAATTTGGGCTGAGAACCTTAATGTTTGAGTTTAGGGTTAAATCATGTTATATTTCCATAATTAATTTGTTCATAAAAAACATAAATATTAATAAAGTCACTCAAAATATGTCAATATTTTTACAAATAAACTGGACATTTTTCTTGGAAATTCCACAAAACTTCATCTCCGAGTTTGGGGTGAGAGATTTTTAGTTAATAAAACAGAGATATACAAATGTCACACAGAAAATGTCAGTATATTTACTAATATTTTGTAGATTTTTGTACAGAATTTCAATAAGAGAACCTTAATCTGTCAGCTTGGTCATAGCACATATTCATTTTTTGTATAAAGTTCCAGTAAATTTGGGCTGAGAACCTCAATGTTTGAGTTTAGGGTTAAATCGTGTTATCTTTCCATAATTAATTTGTTCATAAAACACATAAATATTAATAAAGTCACTCAAAATATGTCAATTTTTTTACAAATAAACTGGACATTTTTCTTGGAAATTCCACAAAACTTCATCTCCGAGTTTGGGGTGAGAGAATTTCTGTTAATAAAACAGAGATATACAAATGTCACACAGAAAATGTCAGTATATTTACTAATATTTTGTAGATTTTTGTAGATAATTTCAATAAGAGAACCTTAATCTGTCAGTTTGGTCATAGCACATATTAGTTTTTTATATAAAGTTCCAGTAAATTTGGGCTGAGAACCTTAATGTTTGAATTTAGGGTTAAATCGTGTTATATTTCCATAATTAATTTGTTTATAAAACACATAAATATTAATAAAGTCACTCAAAATTAACAATAAATTAACAATATATTTTCCTGACACTCTTAATTATTAGTTTTCATAACATTTGTGAACAAAACACAAATATGTAAATTTTTGATGAATAAACTGTTATTTTTTCTGTAGAAAAAAACAAAATTTTCCCGACATCCTCATCTTTGAGTTTGAGGTTAAGCATATTATTTTTCATAATATTCAACGTTCAACGCTGACACCAGGTCCCGGCTGGAGGCGGAGTCTACCTATGTTGGCAGCTGCTGGATTATTCCTCTGAGTTCTCTGGGTTACAAACATAACATTCACTAGCCTTGTGCCATTTTTTGGGGGGGGGGGTGGAGTACAGTCGCCACCAGCTTCAGCCTGGCCTTTTGTGCCTTCATGGTGCCACAGACTTTTGTTGTGCATGGACCCAATACCTCACCTGCCTCTGCGTCTGGGGTCCAGACTTGCACCACAACGTGACACATCAATATTAATATAGGTTTTTATAAACTAAAAAACTACATTCTTAGCTAGTCCAGTGCAATATTTTACTAGCTTCCATCCAGCAACACTGTTTTTCTACCATGTGTGCGACTAACACTGCCAAAAGTTGAACAAATATTTCATATAACAACTATTACTCCCCTCACATTTACTTCCTGGTCCTACAGCGATTGGATGAGCAATGTGCAGGAGCATGAATGAGACATATCCTGTGATTAAGACTGCGGAGGTGTGACACCAATTGAAGGTGTTGCCATTGTTCGACTCTGTGAAAACATCATGGAGTGAGGTTATAACGCCAATTTCCCTCTCATTAATGGAGCCTGTAATGAGCTCAAGCCATCGTTCGATGCTACATTCCAAATATGAATAACACAAACAGATGTCCTCACTTGCAGTCTGGTAGAAAGTCCCGCGACCACAATGAGAAGCGCGTTAACGCTTACCAGAGAGTGAAGGTAACAGGCATCGCAACGTGTTAATGTGTACATATGTGTGACGGAGGTGTAAGCATGTGTGTGTATGTGTGTGTGTGTGTGTGTGTGTGTGTGTGTGCATATATGTACAAGTGTGACCTTTTCCAAATCACTGACAGCTCTACAAATCAATAAGGTAAATTAGCGCTGACAAGTGAAAATGACAAGCAGGTAAAATTAGCTGTCTGCAACCCTGACTGTGTCAACAACACCACGCATGGAAAAATGCCCTTCAGTTTGTCATCATTTCTTATCACCTCTGCAAGTATATTTTTGTGTAGAAGTTGACTTTCAGATAATTATTCACAAATTAATATGTAAGGGTGTAAGATATAGGGAGAATTTTGCAAAAAAAAAGTATAGATTTTAGTGAAAAACTAACATTCTGGGAGCAATAAATACTATACAATAAATACTATACTATTGAGTATATACTATACTGTATACACTATACTAAAAATACTCAAAGAGATTGTGTGCCTTCTTGGCAATGTCAGCGTTCCACTTTGTCAGATGCTCATTCGTGCCAAGGAGAGCTGAGGCTCCACACTGGTTCTCTAAAACCAGTTTCTCTTGGCTTGATGAGCTCCTTCCCTCAAACTGTAAGTGTTGATCATTAAAAATGGCCTGCTTTATCACCTCTGCAAGTATCTTTTTGTGCAGAAGTTGTCTTTAAGATAATTATTCACAAATTAATATTTAAGGGTGTAAGATATTGGGAGAATTTTGTAGGATTTTGCAAAAAAAAGTATACATTTTAGTGGAAAACTAACAATCTAGGTGTGATAAATACTATACTATATATCCTAAGCCTGAACTCAAACAGATAGATTCGAATCCCTGCACCCTAAAGTTGTGTGCTTTCTTGGCAATGTCAGCGTTCTACTTTGTCCGATGCTCGTTCGTGCCAAGGAGAGCTGAGACACTGCACTGGTTCTCCAAAACCAGTTTCTCCTGGCTTGATGAGTTTCCCTTAAACTGTAGGTGTTGACCATTAAAAATGGCCTGCTTTAGTGACCGGCTAGAACGAAAACCTGCAGTGTCTCGGGCCTCCGTGGCACGTGCTTGAGATTTCTGATGTTGATGTTTGTCCCCTTTCAGTAGCTGCAGTACATTTCTACAGTACATCCACCACTTTGAATTTAATCTAACTTATTTTAAATTACTATTTGTTCTGAAAATAAATATACAAAACCTATTTAATGCATTTTTGATTCCATATTTTCAGGTTTTCTTGTCTTTTTTTTTTAGTAACACATGTAGAAATGTTATAGCCTAACAACACACCCAATGATGAAGGTCCTTGGAAGAATTTAATGTCATTTTTCAGAAAAATATGCTTATTTTGCAAAAAAAATATCCAGATTTTGGGCTTTAAATGTATAATATTCCAAGTCAGCACTTCATGTTTGTCCAATCTGATATGAATTCAGATGTCTCCTCGGTGTGTTTTCCACACTTTTGGAATACCTCTTGTCCGGTTTTAGTATTCGGCGACAGATCGGAGGATTGCATGGGGGCCAAATCAAACACACTTGTGGAAGTGGAGGGAATCTTTTCGGAGGGGCTATGTATTATGGATGGACTTAAGGAGATTAAGAAGGGGAGCTGCTTTACCTGCAGTGGACGCTGCTTGTCCTGGCTCTTTGGAGATTTCAGGCCACTGCCTGGCTGCTGCAAGAGTAATTGCCTTGCTGCTTGTAGGGCCTGGGAAGAAAGGACGGAAGGCAGTGTGAGTTGTATTTTTTGCAACACCTACATGAATAGCATTTGTCTAGATGAGAGCATGGAGGGGGGTGGGTGTAAAAAAAAAAAAAAAGGCATCAGTAGAATTGACCTGTCTAGTGTGTGCTCAACTGAAATACCCACTTCTCTCTTGCACATTACCAACCACATTTGCATATTCATAATATCAATTTGAAGTAGAGGTAGCACCGTGTGAAGTGTCCCCGGGAGCTGTAATTAAAGTTGACAAAAATCAACATCAGATTGCATTGGGAATGAATTAACTAGCAGGCCGGCTTTTACACTATATGCATTGAAATCAAACAGAGGAATGGCGTGAATGGATCATTCCTATTTGTCGTTTGCAGAGGCTGTCATTACGAGCTTTGGATGTGTTTGCTAACAAAGAAGCTCGGGTTGTAAATTCGAATGCGCTCACGCTTGTGGTTCGGTACTTCGGTAGCAAAGATACGCTGGAATAGTTCACTTAGTGTTCACACCGGTGTTTTTGTCAAATACATCATATGAAAAAAAACATCAATAAATGTAAGGATTTTTGATTTTATTGTCTTTATTTTTATTATCTAGACGAGCAAACACAGGATGCTGTTTTATTCTTGTCCGTTACAAAACTTAACTTTAGAGAGTTCCAGAGCGTTAGAAAGAGTAAAAAAATAAATAAATAAATATATAAATAAATAAACAGATTTGTTTTAGGATTATATAAGGTTAACTCGTTTTCTGAATTCCCCAGGTTGACAATAAAATAAAAAAGATATATTATACATAAATATAGTTATTTGTATAAATATAAAATATTATATATTTAGAAAATACAAATTAATTAAAAATGTTGTTTTTTTAATGAAACCAAACTATGTGAGTTGAAATTAATCATTTAAAAAGACAAAAAAAAATACATTCATATAAATAAACAAATTATTTCTAAACATTGTATTTTATATTTAAAAAATGTAATTAAATAAAAACAAGCAACAGTTCTTTTTTTCTAATTTTGGACAAAAATTTAAAAAAAAATATATTATATTATATATTAATTATTGACTAAATATCTAAAAAAAATTGTAGAAAAAAAGAATAAATTCATATAAATAAACAAATAATTTCTAAATATTGTATTTTATATTTCAAAAATTTAATTAAATAAAAACAAGCAACAGTTCCTTTTTTCTAATTTTGGACAAACAATTTTAAAATATTTATTATATATTAATTATTGACTAAATATCTAAAATTTATTTGTAGAAAAAGCAAAACAAAGAAAAAAAAGAAAAGAAGCAAAGGAAAAGAAGAAAAAAAAGAAAAAGAGAGTGGACTGTCACCTTGCAACCTGTGTTCTCTAGGAAATCCTATAGTAACAGACACTACAGCATTCTATTCTTGAATTTGAAACTTCACCCAGGTCTTATCCCGTTTGCTGTTGTTCTATGAAACGTCTATACTGAACCAATGCAGTGATCCTCTACCTGCCTGTTTCAATACCATGCATGGCGGCCGGAAAAATGATGCAGTTTATTTAAATTTATTGTGTAATGGATTGAATTATTTTTTGACATCTTTTAATCTTGTGAGATCTTGTGACATTCCCATCATTTACACAACATTCTTTAAGAAAATCACATTAAAATTGTCCTTAAAGCATCTATTTGAAGGTTTGGAGGTTAAGGCATAATATTATAATATAATATATAGATGCATTTTCAGGAAAAGAGGGCTAGATTTTGGTTCCATGACATAACAGGTCAGAAAAGCTGCCCAATCGAGTCCTTACTTTACCGCCTGCACACTATATGCACACACGACAACGATACCGAAGCAAACCGCCCTAAAGTGCACAAACGTTTCGGTCCGCATCGTGTGAGCGCAGCCTGATTTCATTCCACACACACCAGCTTGTAGCAGCTGGGCTTGCAGCTTCTTCAAGAGCATATGGATGAAAGTGTGTCGGGGAGGGGGAACAACATTGAGCACAGCTGCTGCTCTACATTGCCGCACACTGTAACAACAACAACGGCGGCGACGACAACGGCGACAACGGCAGGCAGGCCCATGAGCATCAAGTCAACTTTACAGGTTGTTTCTTTTTGGTTGAGGACAGGGGAAAAGAAGAAAACTTCTCTTATTTGTATGCGTGGCGGTATCCATGGCAACAGCTGCGTTGTCAGTCAGTACGTGCATATGGCAAAGCTTTACCAGCAGGTGGGAACAATGTTTGAACAAGTACATTGAGATCCTGAGCAAACCACAAAAAAAAAAAAAATGAGATTGAGGAGGCACAAAAAATTTTAGGCCCTCGAGGGAATGTCACCACCGCAATTTGGGGAGGGTGCGGGGGGGGTGGGCGTCTGCACAGGAGGAGACAGGCTCTCAAGTAAACAAACACTTTAGTCAGGAACTGGGTTCTAAATGCATTGATCTGTCTGCTTGACAGGAGGAACACAGTCGCCACTGCTTTGTATGCGTGTGTGTCTGTAAGCATAACAGTAAAAGTACAAAATGGACAGAAAAGTTGATATATACATTGCAAAATGCATACCTGCTTGTTGCTACGAGCAGAAAGACGACATCTATTAATGCACACATTGTATCAACAGCACAATGTGACACATTCTTGAGAAGAATCGAGACGGGCTGCTGTATAAATAACAAAGCACTCAGACGCATATTTGATGCTGATATCTACAACCGAACTTGAAAAAAAAATAAATAAGAGGAGTGAAAATAACACAGGCGACCGAGACCACGACACGGGGATCCTTATGAAAATAAGATGGAACTGCTGTAATTGGTTTCAGATAGTGAGGTCAGGAGAAAGGCGATACAGGCGACTATTATACGGGAAAAAGGGACAGAGAAACAAGAATGTTTACACAGGCACTCCCGGGCTACATTAATAGGCATACAGAGTGGAAAAATAATACATCATCTCTGTATTCAAATACACAGCAAAGGAGAATAAGGAGCACAGATCACAATGCACCTTTGTAAAGGAGCATGCAAAGACCTTAAACAAGCATGAAGCACATTAGCGGCGCCAGGCCCAAAAAAGCATTACAAATCTCCAGATTGCTTAGCTTCTTGTGTGTGGAGGTGCATGTGTACACAAGGAATAAGCCATCCGCTAAAGAATCTTTTCAAATCCACCTGGAGACTACGCCTCATGCAGCCGTGACATCGGAATTGGATACGTCTGAAGAGCTGTGACATTGTGTTTGGACAGCGCAGATCACTTCCCCGGCATGTTGTTATTAGGTGAATGTGGCGGATATTGGAATGATGAGGATGATGATGATGATGATGGTGCAGGTAAAAGGGTGCCGGAACGTATGGGGCTGTAAACATGGCGGCCGAGGGTGAAACAGATGTTTTGCGTTGTGTTCGGTCGAGGGAGTAAAAAGGGGCTGTTGTTCGACACGCCACCGGGCTGTCGGCCAGAACGACTGCTGACAGCGTTGACAAGCGCTGCACAGGCGGGTGGGCGCACAAACACGCACATACACACAACTGCATGTAATATTAACGCGCGTATGGGGTGGAGTTGCACGCCACGGATAGCAACGCTTTCAGCTGAGCAAACAAACATGGCTGATTGGATTGGGGATGACAAATCTTAAAGACGTGGATTCTAAACAACATCATTCATTCATTTTGTATCGCTTTTCCTCACGAGGGTGGCGGAAGGTGCTGGAGCCTATCCCAGCTGTTTTTGGACGAGAGGCGGGGTACTGGTCGCCAGCCAATCACAGAGCACATATAGACAAACAACCATTCACACTCACATTCATACCTATGGACAATTTGGAGTCGCCAATTAACCTAGCATGTTTTTGGAATGTGGGAGGAAACCGGAGTACCCGGAGAAAACCCACACATGCACCAGGGTGGAATTGAACCCTTGGTCTCCTAGCTGTGAGGTCTGCACGCTAACCACCCGATCGCCGTGCCGCCTAAACAACATCATTCATTCATTCATTTTCTACCGCTTTTCCTCACGAGGGTTGCGGGGGGTGCTGGAGCCTATCCCAGCTGTCTTTGGGCGAGAGGCGGGGTACACCCTGGACTGGTGGCCAGCCAATCACAGGGCACATATAGACAAACAACCATTCACACTCACATTCGTACCTATGGACAATTTGGAGTCGCCAATTAACCTAGCATGTTTTTGGAATGTGGGAGGAAACCGGAGTACCCGGAGAAAGGGTGGAATTGAACCCTGGTCTCCTAGCTGTGAGGTCTGCATGCTAACCACTCGACCACCGTGCCACCTAAACAACATCATTCATTCATTCATTCATTTTCTACCGCTTTTCCTCACGAGGGTCGCGGGGGTGCTGGAGCCTATCCCAGCTGTCTTTGGGCGAGAGGCGGGGTACACCCTGGACTGGTGGCCAGCCAATCACAGGGCACATATAGACAAACAACCATTCACACTCATATTTGGAGTCGCCAATTAACCTAGCATGTTTTTGGAATGTGGGAGGAAACCGGAGTACCCGGAGAAAAACCCACACATGCACCAGGGTGGAATTGAACCTTGGTCTCCTAGCTGTGAGGTCTGCACGCTAACCACTCGACCACCATGCCGCCTAAACAACATAATTATACATAAATAATACATTACAGCTGTAGCCTAGTCCGGCTCTCTATTGCTTTTGCATGCTTTTATTGTGTTGCTTGGTACTTCCTGTGCTGTCTGTTCTCAGACTTCCGGGTGCTTGATTACATTCTTGGATTGAATTGCATTCTCGTCTAAAATGGGTTCAGTTAAGGAGGTTTTGAGGGGGGGAAAAAATGCAAGAAAAGTCGATAAATGAGCATTTTTTTCCTAAAATGTGGCCATCATTCAGCGTGCACATGAAAGATGCTTGACTGAAAAATAAACAACTCTGCCCCGTGCTCATTTGCGGTATTTGGGTATTTGAAAATGTTCCCCGCCCAACTCCCCCCCACGCCCCCTTTCCCATCCCATCCACACATCACCTTATTCATTTCTTCCTCTCATCGCCCCTGCCACTCTCCGCCTGGCTCCTTGTTTATTGATTCTCTAGATTAAGAATTCCTTGGGTGGAGGATTGTAACACACAAGCATCAAATTATTTTGGGCTGTGCTTATTTGCCTTTGCCTTGCATCTATTTGGCCTGCGTCTGTAGACAATTATGCCTACCCGGGCCCCAGACTCAGGTGCTAATAATGAAGGACAAATAGAATCATATGTGTAAACTTCCCCCACTGATGAAAATTTATATTAACTTTCTGCCACAGTAAACAGAGCCGCATAGCTACACCCTCCCGGGAGGATTGACAAGATGAATTTGCTCTGGAAGAAAAGCGGCGGCGTGTATAGGAGGAGGAGGAAGAGAGTGGAGAGTGCCACTGTGTCACCTCGCACTTCATTTTTCACCACAAAAACAAGGGGTCTCTTTTGCCCCCATCTGCGGGTAATGTTTATGCCTTGGAGTGCACGCGAAACAATGCATTAATGGCTACACTACATTCAGTCTGCTTCTGGCCTTTCTCTGCAGCTTGCAAAGTCTTCACTTCCACCTGGGCCTCTATCGCTGGAGCTTCAGATAAGGTGACAGCAAGCCCTTTCAGCGCTGCTCTTTATCTACCGCTGCTCTTAGGGAAAGTCCTTTTTCCGAGAGCTTCCACAATGTGCTATCACAAAGAGACAGGCAGGAAGTAAAATAGAGACGAGGTGGAGAATAGTGTGAAAAATGTGTGTGTGATGGGCAGTGTGTGGAAGGTCAAGTGTTCTTTTTTTGTAGAAGGGAAACAACCAAGAAGCCCCGAACCTGCAAAGTCTATTGTACATGTCTGGAACTGTCTGAAGTAAAACCATTGCAAGGCTCATAGAACATTGACTCTTACATTTATCAATGAAAGGAGCGTCTTATATGCGGGTTAATATGGTACTCCTTATAAAACAGAGGTCGCAAACTCACAGGACGCTAGTTTGAGGCCCCCGTCTTGATATGAAAGTTTAATTTGTTAATTTGTTTCATTTGTTTTTTGATTTGCTTATTTATTTTTTATCTTATTTTGTGTCGAAAAATAAAAATTAACATTAAACATTTATTTAATAATTTAATAATAAATAAAAATTAATTTGTTCATTTGTTTCACTTGTTTTTTGATGTGCTTATTTATTTTTCCATCTTATTTTGTGTCGAAAAATAAAAATTAACATTAAACATTTATTTAATAATTTAATCATAAATAAAAAATAATTTGTTCATTTGTTTCACTTGTTTCATTTGTTTTTTTATTTGCTTATTTATTTTTCCATCTTATTTTGTGTCGAAAAATAAAAATTAACAATAAACATTATTTAATAATTTAATAATAAATAAAAATTTATTTATAATCATTTATAATGATTTATAATAATTTGTTATAATGCCAAAAGAACCAAAGCACTGAAAAAGTGGAGGGTATAGCAGAAGCATTGAGGACTATTATATTATATATATATTCATCAATATTTAATATAATTAATATTTATAAATATTTTTATTATATTTTTATTTTTTTTCTCTCTCTCTCTCTATATATATATATATATATTTTTTTTTTTATTATTATTATTATTTTTTTTATTATTATTTTTAACCTGATGCGGCCCAGCCTCACCCAGACCTTAGCTCCAGTGGCCCCTAGGTAAATTGAGTTTGTTATAAAAGTTTGTTACCCCTGTTATAAAAACAGCTAGTCGGAGCATTTCTTTCAGTCACTCACGTGACACCCAATCAAAAATGTGTTTTGCCTTTTTCTAAAAGCGTGTCTTGAAAGAATATGGTCGTCTTATATGCAGGTCAATAAGGTATATCTCAGATTAGAGTGCATATTACTTCCAATCAAGAATTTGCCCAACATAAAAAGTGATTTTAGCTCCTTAGCTTGCCAGGAGTCATGGAGTAACGAGTGTGTCTTGAGGGTTTTGTAGATTTCGGGTCAATAGTATGTCGAGTCTGTCTGGTCCTGTGGAGCTCAGGTTAAGTGTCACCCAATTCGAGGGTCGATCGGAGAGTTGTCTGACCTTAAACTGAAGACGACCTCACTGTAGCTGCTCCACTTCTACGAGTCTAGTGTCACTATCTTTGCTTATCTGTCTCTATCTATCATTCTAACCGTGTGGTTGTCTTGTGAATATTCCAATTATGATGACGTGTGTTTGACCTTTAAGTGAGCTGTAGAAGATACAGTCATCTGCCTGCGTCTATCCATCAGTGTTCCGACACAGCAGCGTTTTTCTATCTAGTGCATGCATGAGTGCTAAAGGTGGCATGGGGATGGGGAGTACTGAGTGTGACGAGCAGAGGATTGAGTAAAAAAAAAAAGTCTCGCTGATGAGAATGTAGCAATGCATAGGTGTGGGAATACATCAAATCATATGCGATGAGTCCTAAACACAATCTCTTGTTTCATTCCCCGCCCTTTTCCAAAAGGGCTAATCTACATCTTTCATTGAATCAAGAATGGAAATGTGCGAGAAATGCTTCTTTTCCAATTTCATGCTGAAGTAGCTCAAGTTAGTGGCTGTAATTTCTCCTAACAAGAAAACGTAGCACTCGGTTGCACACTGCGTAAAGGGAGCGCGGCTTCCTTTCTGATTTTGCTCCTGGCTTTTGATGAATAATGTGCCAAAAAGCGTGATCGTTCCATCATTGCACTCTGTGCACGGACAGAACAATTACAGCTGTTATTAGGAAGTAAAAGTTGTATGACGCATAAATCACATCTAGGGCCTGGTGATGCTGCTCAGCCAAATGTTTAGGCAAGAAGAGAAAAACTTGCAAATGAAGACCGCGGCGCTGATTTGGTTGATGAAGTCCAAACAGGTATGGAGAAGGGTATGGCTGGAACAATACCACGCATGGCAAATCCCTGGCTCTAATGTATATTTATCATGTAAACCTCTGATAAGAATGCATATGCAGAAACATGAGCGTGAAAGCGGTATCAGCTTAGTGTCTAGTCAAGCTTGAAGTGCGGCGCCGCCGTCTGTTTCACAAAAGGGAGTTTTCTGCATATGCTGGCTTTTATCGGGGTGGAACAAGGGCCGATGAATTGGGTGCCAGTTGTACAGGACGGCGCTGCGTGGGTTAAATAAGCAAGATTCGATGAGGAATTTGAACATATCGTAGTCGGCGGGTGCGAGGTCTAAAATTTAACCGGCAAGGTCCTTCTTAGCAGTGCATCAAAGAATAACATCATTACCCTTTGTGGCTGTGGGCAACCTCCTGACCCTGAGCTGCCTCTGCAGTATCAGGAATGGTTACCATCCAGCTTTGTAATGGTTTTGTCATGTAATTGTGATTTTTAACCAGGACTACAATTCAACCGGCAAGGTCCTTCTTAGCAATGCATCATTGAGAGATCATTGTCATTAACCAGTGTGGCTGTAGGCAACCTCCTAACCCTGAGCTGCCTCTGCAGTATCAGAAATGGTTACCATCCAGCTTTGTAATGGTTTCATCATGTAATTGTGATTTTTAACCAGGACTACAATTCAACCGGGAAGGTCCTTCTTAGCAATGCATCAGAGAACATTGTCATTAACCAGTGTGGCTGTAGGCAACCTCCTAACCCTGAGCTGCCTCTGCAGTATCAGGAATGATCACCATCCAGATTTTTTAAATTGCTGTGATTTTTAACATGACATGTGACATCTCTTTATACCTGTGTGGCTGTAGGCAACCTCCTGAACCTGAGCTGCCTCTACAGTATCAAGGACAGTCACCATCCAGGTTTTGTCATGTAATTGTTGTGATTTTTTAACGAGAACTACAATTTAATCAGCAAGGTCCTTCTTAGCAGTGCATCAGAGAACATTGTCATTAACCAGTGTGGCTGTAGGCAACCTCCTGACCCTGAGCTGACTCTGCAGTATCAGGAATGGTCACCATCCAGATTTTTAACATGACATGTGACATGTCTTTATACTCATACTAGACTATATAGGTTCCTTTATGAAAAGCTAATTTTGTTTTTTTGTTGTTGTTGTTTTGGGCTTTTTACTCTTGAAAGACTCTTTGATACACTTACTACACACTTATGTATTAGTAACACTTGTGTACTTGTACATCATAATTACACACACACAGTTTTTACATATAACAACAATCTGTGAAAACACTGCAGCTTGTTCGATTATGATGATGATGCTACGTTAGATGCAAAAAGGACTTCAGGCAATGGTGGCTGGTGGTCATTCAAGGATTTTTTTTCCCCGGCCTACATCATATCTGTTTACTTATTTACAAAGCTAGTCGTTTTTAAAAAAAAAACAAAGTCACTGGGTATCAGTATGAATGAAAATACGCTGATTTCACTGCTAAAATTGCACATTTTGGAGTGACCTTTTACTGTGGCCAGCCTACGGCGCACCTGTGCAAAAATCAGCATCTTTATAACTCTTGACGAAACCGCTCCATTCGCTTAATTCTCCGTTGCAGTCAAAGAAGAAGGCAGACGAGAGCCCAAGTAACACGTCAGTCTGTTTGGTAGCCTTCAATTCCCGTGGCGTGGCCCTTATTTACTGCATTTGTATGAGAGGCTGTGAAGAGGAGCCTCGGCTGCTTCCATATGTACACACGCTGGAGTGTTTGGAAGCAATGCATAAAGAAAAGAGCATCTCCCTTAGCAGCCTGCTCGTATTACAAACTACAAACAGCTCGGGAGATGGCACAGAGCTCTTTATCTATTCAAGAAATGGGTCAGGGATGAAGGTAATCTGAGGAGCAGAAAGTGTTAACAAGTAAAGCACAGAAGAAGAAATACCTGGAGATCCTGCGCGTGTTAGATAAAGAGGCCAGCAATGTCATTAACGCTTGAAACCAGTCGTTTTAGCATCGGAGGCAAAAAAGGGAGGGTTTGGGTTGGGGCGGGTTGGGGGGTTACACACAACAAACCATGGGGCATGCGTTTCGGAGACTGATTTGTTACTATTCATGGCTAAAGCAGAGGGAAACTGTAATACTAGACATGCTTGTTAAATTCACAACACTCCAAAGCTGCCTTCTAGCAAAATCCTGTCTTTTGCTTGTCAGCTTAAGACAGCCCGCCATATGCATATGTAGGATTTTTTAAGCTCTGTTAAATGGATAGTGGGGCCGTGGCCTATCAAATGACTCTAAGCCACTTGGGGGTAGGCTGAATTGGGGGGGGTCGTGTATGGAAAAGCAAGCAAGCAATGTGTCACATATTAAAAAAATAGATATATTTACATGTACTACTCTGATATTAACAACCCTTTAACCCAACAAGAATGCATGATCCATGCGTGTGTTATGGGTTGAGCACTTATAGATCCATTCATTCATTCATTCATTCATTTTCTACCGCTTTTTCCTCACGAGGGTCGCGGGGGTGCTGGAGCCTATCCCAGCTGTCTTCAGGCGAGAGGCGGGGTACACCCTGGACTGGTGGCCAGCCAATCACAGGGCACATATAGACAAACAACCATTAACACTCACATTCATACCTATGGACAATTTGGAGTCTCCAATTAACCTAGCATGTTTTTGGATTGTGGGAGGAAACCGGAGTACACGGAGAAAACCCACGCATGCACCGGGAGTAATAGTAATATTAAATATGTAATATCCAACAGAGGTCTGACTTATTTTGAAGAAAATTTGAGCAATATTTGAAGTCATCTTCCTCCTTAGTGTATGATCTTTGGGATTTATTCCGTAGAACAACAGCATGAACGGAGTGAGCCTCTGGGTGGAGTCGGGGCCACTAGCATCCACAGTCTAATGTAGCTAACTGTATCTAACTCCACAAAGAGATGGCCGAGGGTGGGAGTTACAAAAGCGGTTATGCTTAAAATGTATCTTTTCTTATTATCTTATTTTATTCTCTTCAATTAATACTCGCCAATTAACCTAGCATGTTTTTTGGAATGTGGGAGGAAACCGGAGTACCCGGAGAAAACCCACGCATGCACGGGGAGAACATGCAAACTCCACACAGAGATGGCCGAGGGTGGAATTGAACCCTGGTCTCCTAGCTGTGAGGTCTGCGCGCTAACCACTCAACCGCCATGCTGCCCTGAGAATAGAACAGTCAAAGAGAAATTCTCCACAACAATTTTCCGCAGATACCCATCTCTCGTTTATCACGGTTAATTTATTCCGGACCCATTTTATTGATAAAAGGAATATTTGCATAGTTGTAGCATAGCATTGACAACATACTTGAGGGCTAGTGTCTTACCAATGTTGATGTTCCTGAGACCTAGTGTCCAGTGTAGTAGAATCCTACCTCAATGTCACAGTAAACATTCATACAGGAGCTGCTGTTGGCCACAACTCACTCTCCACATCGCTAACCATGCTAAGACTCATGCTAACAATAGCTAGCTGACATCATTTCCCAGGCCCCAGTCTCTTAAAGGCACACACAGCGTCACAGATAAGGCTTACTACATATAACATGTCCTTCGTTTAGACTGATTGAAGATTTGGGCCAAGAATTTGTACAAATTCGGTATTCATGTTTTGACTGCGGAACAAAAAAGAATAATGGTAATGGTTTTTTTCATTTGAACATGCATCAGATTACAATTGAATGCATCACATAATCAGTTCACAGTTCCACATGTCCAAAAGGAGTAGGAAGAAGCAAAGCTTATTAAATCCTACCCCTCCATCTGGTACTTTTACAATCAGTAACTGTTACATTTGTTCACTTCCTGCTTTCCTAATATAGTTTAAGTTTTTTTAAAATTTTTTTTTATTCTATTTTTGACCAATACAATGACATAATGGGTACCATAGTAAGTGTCAATATAGTGATATATATATATATATATATATATATATATATATATATATATATATATATATATATATATATATATATATATATATATATATATATACATATATACATAGCACATCATGACTGGTTCAAGACTCTTCATCCTTGTATTTGGCAAACATCAACTGCTTGTATTGTTTCTTGAATTGGCTCATCGTTGTGCATTGTTTGAGGTCCTTACTCAATCCATTCCATAGTTTGATTCCACATACTGAAATGCTATGGCTTTTTAACGTAGTCCTAGCATACGAGTGTTTCAAATGTACTTCTTCCCTGAAGATAACAGGTTTTTTTTTATCTTCCTGGCTGTATTTTTGAATATTTGAATGCAACACTAGTATGTATGCAGTAATTGAATCTCAGCAGGATATTCATTAGTCAGGCAGTATTTTGTATGCCAAAGTCAGGACGTTTTATTTATTACATGTTTACACACAACACTCAAAATCTCAACATGAACAGGCACTTAAATCAGTACCAAGCAAATAGAATCCCGATGTTTCAGTGTGATATGCTGCTGCTACTTAAAAAAAACAATGTGTTTGTTAGTTAATTCAACCGGGCTAACACTGATTTCCCTCCTTGTGTTAGCGCATTAGGCTCTTGACAGATGAACTAGGCCGGGGGTTTAACCACCACCTTCGTGTAAGTAAGAGGCAGGCATTCAGCGGTCACACGCTGTGGCCGATAGTCCTGCACTCACGCTTGCCAAACCTGCAAGCTAGGATCAATGGTCACTTCACAACTCATTTCCTTTTACGCCTCCATAACCGCTTCAGTGCTGGGAAATAAATGGCCACTGGATCTATAAGGGGGCGGCACGGCGGTCTAGTGGTTAGCGCGCAGACCTCACAGCTAGGAGACCAGGGTTCAATTCCACCCTCGGCCATCTCTGTGTGGAGTTTGCATGTTCTCCCCGTGCATGCGTGGGTTTCCTCCCACATTCCAAAAACATGCTAGGTTAATTGGCGACTCCAAATTTTCCATAGGTATGAATGTGAGTGTGAATGGTTGTTTGTCTATATGTGCCCTGTGATTGGCTGGTCACCAGTCCAAGGTGTAACCCGCCTCTCGCCCAAAGACAGTTGGGATAGGCTCCAGCAACCCCAACGACCCTCGTGAGGAAAAGCGGTATAAAATAAATGAATGAATGAATGTTCTATACTCCTGCTTCAAATGTTGTATCGAGCCGAACAATGCCGCCTAGATGTGCTAAACTCCAACTAAACACAGTTCACGGCCCGTTGTAGCCAAGTACCGCTCTCTATTTTGTCTCAGCTGTTTCAAGACGCGATTAATCAACAGTGAATTCCCATCCCTAATGCGGAGTAGTGTATCACCGCACCGTTGTATAATGATATTTATGTCTACCTACGCTCCCCATCAACCTGTATCGCAGCAGCTCCTGACCGCTTGAGCATAAAATGCCCATAAGTGTTTATTTCCAGCACATTTCCCTCTCGCCATCTCCATCTCTCCACCACCACCCCCTCCCCTCTTTCCCTTTTTTCTCTCCTCGTCTCCCTTTCAAGCCTCGACGCTTGACATTTCGCTGCGCTCTCAAGAGACTCTGCCGCGAAATGGAGTTACTGGGAGAGCGCCACTGTAAATTCCAGGAGGCCACGTGTAATGTGCCTTAAACATAAGACGGACAGGCCAGGTTGGACGGTGCGGTACGGGGGACGAGGAAGCGGTGGCATCTGTGTAGATAATAGAATAATACTGTGTTTTGTCTGGGGAAGGGCGAGCAAACAGGAGCGCTGCTGTCATTCACACAGTATATCTTTAGTGTCATCGCATATGGGGGGGGGGGGGACTACAGGCCTATATGTCACAGGCCTGTATGTACTATTCAGCGGGGAATGACTGCCGATAGCCAGCCTTGAAATAAAAAGAAGGATAGCTTCCATTGTAAATACTGTCTTTTCACCGAGCGTGGCAATAACTTCACAAAAAGACATACTCGCCTCCTTTTCAGCGCTTTATGAAATAGAACATATTTCAGGTGGAGCTCTTTCTCCTGTCCTGGGAGGTGATTGATGCGCCGAATCCGCAGCCAATGGCGTCTTATTTACACAGTCGAGTGAGGCCTTAAAGATAAACCTAATGAGCTTCTTTGTGTAAGGGTGCAAATGAGACGCCGGCATACACCCCCCCATACACACACACAGTCCCTTATTTCGTACCGCATCCAAAGGGGACAGACTGGGTGATTAGGCCTTTAAATTATGCTCAAGGGCAAAGCGCAGATTTGCATCTGGCGTGTGTGTTGGAAGGAGAAAAAAAAAGGCAGGTGAAGGGCAGATTATTGTGAGGAGTGCATGTCAGCATTTCTTAAAAGGGTATTTACTCTACAAAAAGTCAACAAGAGTGACTTGTAAAAAAAAAAAAAAAAAGACTTTCACTGAATTTGCCCCCAAAACTTAAAAATTAGCCGTCAACTGCTGTCAAATTCCGACCATTTCCCGCGAGCTAAAGAGCGAGGCAGGCAGGTTAATTGCTGTCACCGTCAACTTGGACGCTCAGAGCAACAAAAGGTAGGCCTGGAAGTGGGATGGCACGCCGCAGTGCACTTGTCATTAAAATGGGGCTAGTAACATGTGCCTGTCAAGAAAAACCACATAACGCAGTATAATTTGTGATAGCTGACCTACTATTAAGTAGGTTGACAACAATACCGACGCCGGCGCCCTGATTTAGCTGTGAATATCAATATGCTTCCCGAATATTGCCTCATCAATCCCGCTTATAAACCTGAAGCCGAGCGCTGTAATCAACTAACAGCCTCTTCATCTTGATCTCAAAATTCCAAAGATCAATACTCGCATATTCATACGGGGTAGCATTATAGCAATGATGCATTGATCGGACTTCCAGAGGCTTTTATGGTGATCATGGAAATTAGCGTCCGAGCAACATTCATCATTTGCTGCAGCTGGCAAATTGCAATCAGATACAGTAGGAATCTAATCTCTGATCTCAAATCAAATTAGGTCTCTTTAGGCAACCTTTAGGGATGGGGTGGTGAAACCCCAGCAGGAATTAATGGGCGGTAAATTCGATTGTGGACATGGTGCTTATCATTCAGATCCATAGATAAGGTTTTTTTTTTTAACTACCATTTTTTTTTATCAAACAACTGCAAAGATGACTAGATTAGCGCCGACTGAAATCCAATGCAAGACTTTTTACGTGATAATTACGTGCGTCAGGGGCAAAGCTTTTGGAGTTCTGCACTTCAGATGGTAGGGGGCACCTTTGAAACTAGCATACTAAAAGTTTGGTCCGGTTCTGACCTTGTGGAGTTAGTGGAGTTTAGCCTTTTATGGCGACTACATCAAACCTTGCTGTCATGGTCTGCACACACACACAACGACAAAAATAAAAGTGAAATCCGGTATTGTGGTTAAACTTTAGTCTCTAGGATAATCATTCTTGGAATTGGCCTAAAATGTCCACTTCAAAGCAAAATGGTGACTTTTGGACATGGGTCCTTGAGATATTTTTGTGGGGCTACACTAGAAAGACATAGCTTATAAATTTCATGGTCGTCCAAGCTAAAATGTTTGTCATACCGAGAGTGGATTGTAATGTTTTGGTTGCTAGCGACATGAAAGGGAGCAAATACGATGGTACACATAATGTCATTGTATGGTCATATCACCTCGTACTTCGGTACGGGACAAAAAATTACAAAATTTAAAAATTCAAACAAAAAAAACATAAAAAAAACAAACTGTATTATGGAAAGCAGGAATTAAATTAAACCATTACCATTACCAGCTGTAGTGTGATTCAAACTACAAGCACAACAACGATAAGGGTATTTTTTTCATCTCTTCACAACAAAATGGTTTTGTTGGGCTGTGTTATTGTGTTTTAAGGTAAACTTTGCAGTTTCAGCTATATTTAGTACAAATTTTGTAATAATCAGACCAAATCCCTAAGACAAGGCACTTGGGAACGTAGCAAGGAAATGGCCAAAAATGGACACTTGGGAGACGACGGTTCTTTAGACTTTTTTTGTGGGTCACATCTCACAAATTCAATACTGGCATACAAAACAGTCTTCAGGTGCTGAAATTTCCCAAAATTCTAAGAAACAACTTTCAGCATTGTTTCATCCAATCCAATCCGATCTGATCAAATCTCCCAAAAATGAAAATGACTAATGTTGCAAAATGGTTCCAGTGTAACTTAGCCCTACAAGGTCCAATCTAAAGGCAAGAGACCTTAAGATGCTGCTTTTCTAATTATAGCTGCAGGTGGGATTTGGGAAGCTGCTAGGTAATGGCAGAACCCAGAGGGACATGGAATAGGGGGGTTGGGGGGGGGGGGGGGGGGGAATTCATCAGTGCTTATTATTAATCATCCCTCCAGCAGCGTGATGAGAGACTGCAGCTTCCTATACCCACCGGACCACTCAATGTCAAATATGGGAGGAAAATTAGAGCCTTCCTGTAAAAAGCCTGCAAATAGTCCAATGCTTCATAAACACGAATGCATGGATGCTGTCATTCACTCGGAGACTTCTTTCAGTTGCATGTGAAACAATGCAAGCAAATGCATCCTCCATCTATTGTCTGTGGATGGACCTCGTTGTGCAATGTGTGTGTGTGTGTGTGTGTGTGTGTGTGAAGTTAACAGCACAAAGGCCTAGGATTTTTAAAAAGCCTCCAGAGACCTGTTAGCTGGACTGCTCATTTCAATGTGTCTGTTTCTGGGTTGGAAGAAGGCACGACGGGCCAGCCTCTAAGGCGTGCACACACACACACACACACACATACACACACACGCATGCATGCACGCACACACCGGAACAAGCTCTTAGTCCAACTGAGAGACTTAACAAGACATTTTATGCAATTGTCGTAATTTTATCATGCCATTTGTTATCAGAAATGCTATATTTGTGATAAATATACACCAACTGAAAATGACCCCCCCGCCCCCATCCTGTCTAGTGACACCTCCACCCAACTCCCTTCAACTCTTCAAGAGTAATGGCAGCAAGAGGCAGAGAATTGACCCCAATCAGGTGCATGTATGTGTGTGTTTGTGTGTAAAAGAGTGGCGGCGTGGTGATAGAGTGTGGCCGTTTGACGCCGCCAGCACCACCGCTGGGCTGGCGAGTAGATGCGTGGTTGAGGGATGGGATGAGGGGCCTGTAGGACATACTTCATTTTGCTAGACTGGCTCCCACCACCCTGCAAACACCACCACAGGGCTTCAGCTGCTTCCACACACACACACACACACACACACACATTTATCCACATATGAATGCATGGAAATGGCCACCAAACCAAAAGAGGACACAACCCCATGAGCAGACCCCCCTTGACCTCATCTCCCGCTGCTCTTTTGGCAAACTGTCAAAGCCATCATTCACCGTGAAAAAGACAACAAGAGGCACTTTAGCTCCGCTGGCGCCTGACTTTGATGCATACCCTCACACACAGCACAATTCAAAAACAGGCCTATTTTTTAATTCACTGCAAATAATTAGTCGGAAAAGAGCAAAACAGTTGCATGAAATTTGCAAAAAGAGTGGTCAAAGGTCTCTATGCTGCTTGTAATGAAGAAGGAGGCCCTCTAGTGGACACCAGCATCTCCAACACCCCCACATATATAAGCTCCCTTAACTCAAATACTAACAGAAATTACAAAAAACAAAGCTAAGTCATCAAATAAACACAACAAAGGTCCATGTTCGACATAAATGTGCCAGTGCCCACATCAGAGAAGAGGAAGCATGACGGACGGACGGAGAAGGGTGGCTTAGAGGGAGTGAGGAGAGAGCGAGTTGGGATGGGGGAGTGGGAATGGGGGGAGAAACACAACTTACCTGCTGTTGTTGCAGATGCAGCAGCTCGACTGTGCTTACTTCGCCGCTCGTGTCACCGCCACCAGCGCTTGATCTCCCATCTCTACTGCCAGCCTCTAATTGGCTGCTGCTTAGGGCGCTCATTCCATTTTGACTCATTGAACTGTTGCTTATTGTGTCTGTGGCCGACTCCTGCATCATCATGATTTAAAACCTAGAAGTGATTAAGAGGCACGGGTTAGGGCTCTTCTTCCAATCCCCCCCTCCTATAAATATATATATATATATATTTTTGTATATATAATGCATCCATTTTCCTCACACAGCCCCCCTTTTGCAAATAAAAGCATTTAAAGAAGGAGGAGGAGGGAGGGGGATGCAAGACTGAGCAATTATGCATTCATTGTGTAAATGAAGCAATACAAAGAGATGCACGTCCCGGTGCTATTTGACAAGGACGGGGGGGTATAAATGTGGTATATATCCACTAAAATCCACGCATAAATTAAATATTCAATAGTGCCACTCTAAATAAAGGAGAATAATATGGAATATAATATGGAAATAAGGGCTAACATATGCCTGGGACAATTAAAGCATACATCACTGACTGAAATATTTTTTTTCCTTGCAGGATTTGTGGTGCATAATCATGCAAAATTATAAACTGGCTGGCTAAATAATCATTTCAATAAAGAACAATAAATTATGACAAGAATGGATCCTGAGAAAAGAAATGAATTTGTGGCGACGGTATTTAATGATTGTGCTAAAAACAGTATAAATGGTGCATATATAATAATAATACTATCTTTACGCTTTATTTTGCTGTTGGAAGAGAACAAATGAGTAGTAATTGCTGAGCTCGGTTTCTTCCTACTCCTTTTCGGATATGTTGTATTGCATAAGTGTAAAGATGTGATGCATCTCTGTTAAGTATGTTCCAGAGAAACTAAGATTTTTTTTTTCAGAATACAATATTAACATTTTATTTATTAATTATTTTTATTAATAATACGAGTCATGCTTGATTTTATTTGTACATGTTTAATTTAGTCATAAATTGTCACACCTAATTAAAAATAATAATAAAATTTGTCGACACAGGCCAAGAAAAACAGAAGCTGCGTGCTGCGAGTGGCCCATGCGCCAGATTTTGGGCACCCCTGAACTAAACCATCACCATTACCCATTAACCCAATACCTGTGCCTTCACATGGGGGGCACTCCCGGGGTAAACAAGGCATATTTGGCATCAAAATGAAGTCAATTTTGACGGAATACACCAGCTTGAAAGCGAGAGGAGGCAGGAATTCTGTTTTAATAGCTTTCTGTGTGTGTGTTTGACGAGAGGCTGATGCAGGACAGGTCTTAAAAGGATGTCCACAGCCAGGACAAACAGGATCCGGGGCGGTAAAAGAACAAACAGGTCTGAGCTGTTAGCTGTTACACAGAGCAGGAGAGCGACAGCTGCCCGGGACACAAGCAAACAGGGAAGAGGCCCGCTTGTGAACAAACAGGCCCCTGTTTAACACCAAGAAAGACGAAGAGGACGAAAAGGAGGAGGGGGGGGGGGGGGGGGGCGAAGGGTGGGAGGGGGTGAGACAGAAAGAGGGGAGGGGGGTGTAGGGACTGGCACAATGTGACATCCAATCCGGAGATGAATCTCGGAATAAGAAACTCAAGGCTGCAGCTAATAAGTATTCAAATTAGGCATAAATTTTACATGGCTGATGTTTAAAATATTCAGAGAAAGACCGTCTGATTGCCTTTACTGCCATTTTATGAACATTCCAAATGGACTCTCGGAAAAAACGGGACACAAAGGGATATTTTATATATATTAAAAAATAAAACGTGAACACAACCATGTATGCAAAGTGTACCGACGTCGAGATCAGATGCTGCTTTAACCTTAATCTATTAATTAGCCGTCTAAGGGCGGCGTTCAAATCTGCCCATTAAAACGTCAATTAGGAACACAGACAGGCTGTGATGATGAGTCGCAGGAAGTCACATACGCACGCATTTTAAAGACGCATTTGCGTGCGACTTTGAAATGCATTTTAAATAAAAAAAATAAAATTAAAAAAAAAAAAAGCTCGGCTTCTTCCGACTCCTTTTCGGACATGAGTGATGTATAAAATAAGCCGCAATATTAATATCACAATCTTCCTCCAAACACACACACACACACACTCTCAAGAGACACGCCGTACATTGCACCACTTATTTTAACGCACACCGCAATATGATAACAAGGCGCATTTTATACATGGCTCAGTGCTAAATAATACGTCACTGTCCGTTCAATAAGCTCTGCTTCTTCCTACTTCTTTTCAGACATGTTGAAGAGTGTTAGGAGTGTTTGAAACTGCAAACAAATATGCCTCCCTTACACACACCCACACACACACACACACACACACCTATCATTAAAAGGAGTCCTCCATCTTTGTTTGCGAGCCCTAAAAGCCCTTAATGTAGCCTCATTACCTGGCCTGTCCGCCGCTCTATCATGTGCGGTAAACACACACTATGACACCCGCCATCCATCTAGCGGGCTCACACAGCTGTCTGATGTCCACACACACACACACACACACACAAATATATATATGCATATATGTGTGTTTGACACCCATACTTCATTTTTCATGCTCCCCAAAAAATGCTGTGTTCCTTATCGCTTCCCATTTTCTTCCGCCCCCCCCCCCCCCCCCCCACCACCGTACAAAACAACAGTCAAAATTACATTTCACCCTCGGATGGCTCCTCATCAAGTGGAGATTTTAAATAATCACATGTTTCTCTGTGCTTGAGTGAAATGAATTCATCATTGCCATAATGCATGGCAAATAAAGTAGTAACTAGGCCTATATTCAATAGGTTAGATTGCCTAATAAATCATGTGCTGACACACATTAAAAAAAAAAAAAAAGGGGCTGGAAAAGTTGAAGAAAATCCGACATAATGATCATCTGTACGACGCCATGTGGGATTTTTACAAGGGGGACAGAGCATGAATGACTCCCGTCTTATAAACCTGTGTATGATAATGCTTTCTGCACTCCACATTTCAAAAGTCCTTTAGATTGCTTTGAGGAGGAGGAGGAGGAGGAGGAAAAAGGAGAGGAAATCATATTTACAAAATCAGGACAGAGATGAATATGAATAATGGACTTTTTTTTTCTTTTTCTTTCTCCGGGATTAGTCAAAGAATCGGTTATCTGCTGTCCTGTTTCAATTCGTCATTTGCAATAAATTGTAGCTTTGTGATAGGAGAGTCAAGAGCCCCCCTCAGCTGGCCCCCCTACGCCAACTTAATTCTCTTCTATTTACAATAAGGAGATGATAAAAGGACTATTCGCCCATCCGTGTGTTGTGGTGCTAATACAGATTTATTCCAAAATGCTATCCAATTACTTCTTACAAAAGAATAAGAAGGAATTTATTCAGCATGCTTCTGCGTCGATCTCGGCTACAGCGAGACAAGTGACGAAAGCCCCATCAGTCAGCTCTCATTTGCATATTTGCCAATTGCATTAATTAACTCGGCCCACCTAATCAGGGCTAATTGACCTATAAAAAGGGGTGTAAGGGGGGTGGGAGTCGTCATTGTCTGCTCCAATCATCTTTACCGAGAAGCAGCGAGAGAGCGTGAGGACTTACTTTATTTCAAATCTTGGGACTTTTAGCTGGACAGACACATATCTCATCATTTCTGCTTGATTAGGGCTATTATGTCCCCTCCCGGTCTGTACCCCCGGTTTTGATTTATGTCCCCCTCAACAGCCCTGCATCGATAGATCTTAATGAATTGGTAAATAAGGGCGAAGATTGTGCTTGACAACACCGCAACACTCCTCAGTCATAGCCGGGGAAGATTTATGGAGGTAATTAGGCGCATAACAAGGAGGGCTGGACGGGACGGGACGGGATAGCACGGGACGGGACGGAGGACACGTTAAAATAGGACATGCATTCCAACACTCAGGCTTAGTCACACTACTTTCATGCACCGTTGGGGACTTTAGAAGGAGTCACTTTGATTGGAAGAGTCCAAAAACACTCCATTTAAATGCTTATTAATAGTTTTAATTAAAAAAAAAAAAAAAAAAGACCGGGCCAGGAGGAGCCAAAAAAAAAAGGGGGCCGACCCCCTCCTCCTTGCGTCAAGCACATGCAAATGAGGCTGCTTAACTGCATCATTTATGTGGATAATAGCCAGCATCATCATTACGGCAAATTAAATTACATCAACATTAGCATAACAAAGTGTCAACTTTCCAAAACAAATAAAAAAGAAAAGGCTAATGAACGCCGTCCATCAACATATTCCACACTCAGGTGTGTTTTGGATAAATCATATCCAGGAAATATAAATATATATATATATATATCGCCAGGGGGATTTTAATGCATTTAATTCCATCGCCGAGCTATTATGAGCCAGACTCTGGAGAACAATGTAAATTATCCTTCAAAATAGACTTTGGTGAACTAATCACATCGCTCATTATGTATTAGGGTAGTAAATTATAAAAAGGAGCAGCTTTTCTTTTCCTTTTTTTTTTTCCTTTGCACATAGCGCAATGGCTCATCAATAATAAAGTCAACAAATGAACCCACTTAGCTTGGAAAATACTGATAATTAGCTGCAAATACAAGTTAGTTTTTGGTAAAAAACACACACAGTGTTCTTTGATTGTCTTGACTTTTTGGTATTTTTGGAATTTAAAAGTACCAACACACACACACAGATACACACTTTCCCTAAAAGTAGTACAGCAGCACAACTACACCCACAATAATCAAGCAGCATGAGTGCGGTTGATTGATGGATGAATGAATGAATGGATGCATGGATGACTTGTTGGCTTTACCTTCAAAAGCAAGTAGCAGAGGCTGAAGCCGCCTCCGCTGAAGCCGCCGGCGCCACCTCCGCCGCCGCCAGGGGCTCAAAAGCAGCAGCAGCAAAAGTCGAGCGGTGTCAGCGACCGCGTGCGGAGAGGCAACACTATCTGTGTCATCACACCCGCCGTGTTTATGGGGGGGTGCATCATAAACAACACCACAACCGCATCCTCCTCCCCCCCACCACCACCACCACCTTGTGCACACCCCTGCTAGCCCCCGCCCTCTACACTCCTCTCGCCAGTCATACAAGTCAAAAACATATTCTAAGTGTGTCTTGTTCATGAAACAGCACAATTACTACACGGGTCCTCTTTTTTTTGGGGATGGGGTTCTTTTTACTTTTGAAAAAGTACAAGAGGCGCAAAGGCACGCTCGGCACGGCTCTCCCCCCTTCGCACCTCGCTTCTCCCGGGCTCTCCTCTCGCTCTAATCGCACACTCCTCTCTCACTAACACAAAAGTGCACTCACACACATCCAGGCATGCAAGCGGACCGACCGGGGCGCAGCGCAGCGCTCCGCTCTTGGAAGCTACGGAGGAGCACTTCCCATGGAGGTACGTCTTCTTTGTACTCTTTAGTAAAGTAACAATGAAAAGTAGTTGTCACCTTACCTTTTATGTCAAAAAAACAATGAGAGAAAAATCCACTCTCCTTGGTAGGGAAGCATGCCGGGAATCATCAGCAAAAAAAAAAATTAAAAAAGAGCAGAAAGTGAATAAAATAGAGCAAAAAAAAAGTAGGCAAAGTGAGGTTTTTCTAACGTGCCGAAGAGCGGTGCACCTCTGCCTGGTCACGTCGGAGATGCAGTTTGAGTGGCGCCTAATTAAAACAAGTCAGGCAGCCCCCGCTGGATTGTTTTGACGCCCGAGGACCAATAGTACACAAAAAGCATGATCGCAAGGAGGAGGAGGAGGAGGAGGGAATAGGGGGCGTATAGAGGATCGAGGGGTGGGGGTGGGGGGGAGTTGGCAGAGGAATTGTGTATGTTTGGGGCGAAGGGGAGGAGGGTATATAGGAAGGGAATCAGAGAAAAGGGAGGCTCATTGATGGCTCTTTTACTTTGGGCTCCAAAATCATGCTTATTTCCTCAAACGTGTTCGCACGTGGACAATTCAACATGTCCGAAAAGGAGCAGGAAGAAGCAGAGCTTACTTAATACTACCCCAATTACTGATACATCAGTCATTGTGTTTGATAAGGAGAGAAAAAAACTAATACAGTGATGAAATAAAAGGAAAAAGTACATAAATACATGGTTAAAAAATATTAATGCACTGCTGATTATTTTTAGTTTTATTTAGTTAAAAATCAAAACATGCATAGATATATAAAAAATAAGTATTAAAAATTAATGAATTAATTAATTTTGCTGATGATTTCTGCATGTTTTATTTACAAAAATAAATGCCTCCATACAGTATATAAAATAAGTGTTAAAAAATAATATGTATTCTTTAAAAAAAACACGCCTTTATATGTATCCTTAATGATGATTTGTACATTTATTACATATTTGTCCAAAATCAAGCCTATCCAACTTCTCCTGCTGTTTTCCTCCCTTTTTCCCTCTCTACTTGCATGCCACAGATGTTTTTCTTAGTTGCTCCGACAGACAGGAATCTACTGGAAAAAGGAGAAAGGCGTCCCCCAGGAGAGATGAGTACAAAGCCCCCAGTCTGCTCTGCAGCAGATGCAGCAGAAAGACTGTCCATCTGCCCCCAGCTCGCTACAACAGAGGGGGGGTGCCTTTTTTTTTTGATGTCTATGCAATGCACATAAAATTTCAAACAAAAAAAAAATTAAAACAGGCATCCACCCAGGGCAACTATGAGAGGTTTATTTAGGAGAACGACACGGCGGGGTAAAGACCACTTGAACTCCCGGCTCTGAGCAGCACATTAGCTCCACAGCGGCGTATGATATCATTATTATGAGGCAGGCCAACAATTAATTCCTCTATTATGCCGGCTATTTCACTTTCCCTACCCACAAGGCCACTTTTAAGTCATTTCACCCTCGCTGGAAAAGACAAACAAGAGGCCCCCGGCCTGAGAAAAGTCTGCTTCACTAAGGGGAACGCTATTTCTACAGATCTGTGACAATCTGAGTGCCTCCTCCCTGCAGTTATTTATTCCCTTTGTCTCCTCTTCTAACCAGCGCTTTTCCTGCTGCCAAGGTCAACAGAGACAAACAGGCCCACCAGCATCTTGATGTGCGGTGGCAGCACTGAATAGAAAGACAGTAAAAAGGTGGAGGGGGTGGTGAGACAAGTGGGTACAGTGAGGGTGATGGGGGGGGGGTCTACAAAGCGCGCCAAGAGCAGCAGCAGCGGCATCGTTTCCATACTCTGTCACTAAAAGGGTGTTATAATTGATGAACGTGGAATTGATTCATTGTGACTTCAAGCAATTCAAGGCAAAGTGGAGGCAGTGCTTGAATGTCACCAGCAAAGGCGCTGTTGAGTCGAGGGAAACAAACAATGGCACCTTGACAGCGGCGTGATTCTGCTCATTAAACACACCGGCATGGAAAGCCTCATTCCATTAAAAACAATTAATTTAGAAACATTTATTTGTAATATTTATAATATTAAACTGTTATTTTATTGACAAGAAAAATTTTAAAAAATATTTATAAAGTAATTTTCACCATAAAATGATCATCTCCATACAAACAAACTACTCAAGTGCAGGTCTAAAAAGTCAGTAAATATAGTAAAAATATAACAACTTTTTTATGTAAAAATACATTTTTGATGAAAAAGGTGGTGCAAATCTCAAATCAGATGTTCTTTGATGATACAACACCTTAGTGGGTTAAAGTGAATAAACACAATAAATCATCTTTGTGTAGAATTTACCCCCCGGTGTTTGTCCCGCCCATCAGAAAATATAATTAGGTTTAAGTACAGATTTTTAACTATTTGAAAAAAAAAAACGATCCATCACCTTCACACAATAACAAGCGTAAAAAGCATCCAAACACAACACTTTCACATTCAGGCAAAGTGATCTCAGCACATTTTACATTTGCCAAACAGCTCCTTGGAAACTCTCACACAATTATCATGAAAAGAGACACACACAAAAAAAGGCCCCACACATCAGGCATGTTCTTTCGTCGTCACATGAATGTTCCACAAGCACAATTCAGGACCCCCACTTAGTCCTGAGTCAAATAATGCATAATGAGGGGGTAGTACTATTCCAGTGCTGTTGTTCACATGATATGTTGCTTATGGCCAGAGAGCACAGACCATTAAGGAGCGATGATTATATAAGTGCTTGGCAGGCTGCACCATTTTAATTTACTGTACTTAAAGCACTGGAGTATCCATGGCAACCTGCTTTGCCCTATTCACAAATCCCCTAATGAAATGCCTATTAAGTGGCCGATAATGACAGCATCCAAATATATTTGCATATGTATTTCACAAGGAGGAAAGAAATAAAAAAACAGGACATGATTTTTGACTGATACTTGCTTGTTTTGTTTTGTGAAAAAGCAGTTATTATTTTACTTGAAGTGGAGAAGCCATGTTGCGACTTTGGCCCGGAACACAACAGGACATCCCCGAGAGACGCAATACTCTCTGGACCGAGGTTCCTGTTGAAAATAAACCAGCTCGTACATTCGCCGGCCCAGAAATATCAACACGCTCCGCAAGGAGCCGCGTATAGGCAGCCCTGCCAGGTTTAATGATAGCTACGCCTCCACTCCAGCTGCTTCTACCGACAGCGTAGACGGCCACAATTGACGTATACGTTCCGAGATTGAGAGGACGCATGAGTCAGGCGGTTCAAACTGACCCCCGCTCTCTGGAAAAAAAGCCAAACACTTCATATTGGAATTCACAACTTTTGGGTAATTTACATAAGCAAACAAAGCTCACATCACATCGCCGTGATTCTACCGATTTCTTTTATCAAATCGGGAGTTGTTGAATATAACTGGCGAGGAGTCATCGCAATATCAGCGTTTTCCGTACGGTCATTTATTTGTGGCCTGCCACAAATACATTTGGACCGCCGCAGACAAATTTGTTCGCCCTCGCTCACAAGCACATTATGAGGGGACTTCCTGTGTAGCATGTTATTCCAATTCCATACAGCAGATGGCATTGTAACGCCGCTTATTACACAACCGCTACGCACATGCCACGACTGACTTGGTTGAGCATTATAACGCGTCTATTCATCAATATCAAGGGTGCTGACATTTTTATTTCTCTTTTTTGATAGTTTTTTAAAAAATATTCTCTAAATATGCCGACGTTCCTTTTAATATCGCTTCTCATCTTAATATAGGACTTTATTCTGTTATAATTATATAATTTTCCCCCAACCGAAAATTTCAAATATTTTTTTCCCTCAGAATATTATGTTTTTCTTGTAACATTCTGATATTTTCTCAATGAATTGCAACAATTTGATGATTTAAAATTTATTCTTGTTTTTTTGTTTTTCCTGTTAAATTGTATTTTCAGAATGTGTAGCGGGCCACAAATGAGCATTATAATGCATCTATTCATCAATATCAGGGGTGCGGACATTTTTTATTTCAAGAGAAAACTGACTTTTTTCTCTTTTTTTGATAGTTTTTTATATTTTCAAAATATGTCAACTTTCCTCTTAATATCTCTTCTCATCTTAATATAGGACTTTATTCTCTTATAATTATAAAAAATTTCCCCCAACCTAATTTTCAAAAAACGGATGTGTTTTGTTTGTTTCTCATCATATTCCAACATTTTTTTCGCACACTTTTTTGTATATTTCAACTTTATGCAAATAAAATAATCTTTTTTCTCAGAATATTATGTTTTTCTCGTAAAATTCTGATATTTTCTCAGTGAATTACAACTTTTTTGATGATTTTGACTTTATTCTTGTTTTTTTGTTTTTGTTTTTCTTGTTAAATTTTATTTTCAGAATGTGTTATCAAGCTATATTTTTAAAATATGTCAACTTAACTCTTAATATCTTTTTTCATCTTAATATAGGACTTTATTCTCTTATGATTATATAATTTTTCCCCCAACCTAATTTTCAAAAAATGATGTTTTGTTTGTTTCTCATAATATTCCAACATTTTTTCCACACAATTTTTGTATATTTCAACTTCATGCAAATAAAATATTTTTTTTCTCAGAATATTGTGTTTTTCTTGTAAAATTCTGATATTTTCTCAATGAATTACAACTTTTTTGATGATTTTAACTTTATTCTTGTTTTTTTTGTTTTGTTTTTCTTGTTAAATTGTATTTTCAGAATGTGTAGTGGGCCACAAATGGTCCCCATGCCACACAGTGGACACCCTGGATCAATACTGTGAGATTTTAGCTGTACAATGACGTGTACATTCGCTTTAAAACCTTCTATGGAGATATATCATTCTTATATAATCATCTACAGTTGGCAAGTAGCCAGTATATATGTTATGACTCCATGACTTGGCTACACTTTTTGTGTCTGCCAAAAGTGTTTTGTATGATCTTTTTAAAAGACATGCAGTTCTGGGCTGCTTAAATTTCCAGTCAAAGCCATTTACGACGCGTGGCATCTGAGCAAGCCGCAAACAGTCGACGGACGGAGACTGATCGTTCCCAGAAGCGAGATAAGCTGTCGTCGGACCGCAACACTTGCAGATTGCAAGAGAAACCTGCACGTCTTAATGATTGTTGGACACCAGAAGTGTAAAATACTCTCACACCAAATCATTTCATGTGCGATGACACAGAAAATGAAACTAATAAATCAACATGTAGTAAATAACGGCGAGAATTAACTACTGTGGTGGCGCTCCATTCAGAACGAGACACCAACCACACCCCGAAAGCGTCCATTCATTCATAAAAAAAAAAAATCCCAGTTAAGAATAATAAACGTTTCAAATTTTCGACCACCATTCAAAGCTAATTTTTACTCGCCACTAATTTGAGGGGGAAGGGTTGGAAAGGGTGGGGGGGTGGAGGGGTTGCATCTGGAGGTAATTCACTGCATGGACCCGAGCCACCCCTCCCCGAAAGGACTTTTTTAGGACTTCCGCCGAAATGACACGCATAAAAATGTTTTCATTGTGCTGTCACCAGACACGAGGAGAGGATAGAAGCGGTGCAGACGAAGGGATGGCGATAAATAAGCCGGCACAGCTGCACCGGTTGCGGGAGAAAGGAGGGAGTTGGTGGGGGGGGGGCGGCTGGTGGATCAAGACGCGGAGTAAAAAAGAAAAGAGGTTAATTTTTGACACCGGAGTCGGGTGCCGTGGGAGTTTATGGGCACGCTCTCGAGTGACCGGCTACATCTGGCAACCCCGCCTAAGTGGGCTGTCTAATAAATGGCACACTTTGCCAATGACACGCTGGTTCAAAGTACAGACTGATGTATCCTTTACACTGGATGCAGTTGTTCTGGGGGCGGATGGAAGGATTAGAAAATGGGTCTGCTGTAGTTGGGAGCATATTTGAACATTAGCGACTGTATGAAGTCCAACTTTATTCACCCTTTAAAACAGGAAAATGGTAAAATGGTGTCTTGTAGCTATTTCCTGGAATAAATAAGCGCTGTGAGTATAAGAAAAGATATATTTTAAGCATAACCGCTTTTGTAACTCCCACCCTCGGCCATTTCTTTGATAAAAGTTAGCTACATTAGACTGTGGATGCTAGTGGCCCCGCCTCCATCCAGAGGCTCACTCCGTTCATGCTGTTGTTCTATGGAATAAATCCCAAAAATCATACACGAAGGAGGAAGATGACTTCAAATATTGCTCAAATTTTCGTCAAAATAAGTCAGACCTCTGTTGGATATTACATATTTAATATTACTATTACTCCCCGTGCATGCGTGGGTTTTCTCCGGGTACTCCAGTTTCCTCCCACATTCCAAAAACATGCTAGGTTAATTAGCAACTCCAAATTGTCCATAGGTATGAATGTGAGTGTGAATGGTTGTTTGTCTATATGTGCCCTGTGATTGGCTGGCCACCAGTCCATAAAAAAACTTCAAATTATATATTTTTACACATATAACATCATAAAATGTATATAATTTGTGTGTGCACGTGTGTGCATGCGTTGAAATTTCCCTACTATGCGCAGCCTTTTGCACGCCACACTCCTCCACACTAATACATACAGTACATGCTGAGCTCTTATCCAACGCTCTTCTGCCACCTTGTGGCCGTTTTATGGCTTAAAATTGCTGTGAAAGTGACATGCATTAGTGGAGAGTCATGTCATCACCACTTTTTGCCTCTCAAAAAAACGGAAAAGTAGTTGGGATTGGGTGTTCAGGTTGATAAAAACAAACAAATATGTCTTTGGTATTGATTTAAGGTCTTCTGTTGGTATCGATCTCTGTTCATACTACTCTTTGTTGGATTTTGGTAATGGTAATGGTTTAATTTCATTTGAACATGCATCAGATTACAATTGAATGCATCACATAATCAGTTCACAGTTCCACATGTCCAAAAGGAGTAGGAAGAAGCAAAGCTTATTAAATCCTACCCCTCCATCTGGTACTTTTACAATCAGTAACTCTTACATTTGTTCACTTCCTGCTTTCCTAATATAGTTTAAGTTTTTTTTTTTTCTAATTGGTCTGGGTTTAGGCTGCAACTTTTTTTTCAGTTTTTTTTTTAGTTTTTTAGCCACCTGCAACAGGTGCTTGAAAGCGATATCGGTCGACTAACGACTTGTAAGGAATGGAGTAAGGCACTTGACTGCCGACCTTGACACGCCAACAGCAGCGCTAACAGGAGGCGGAAACCGGAGTACCCAGAGAGAACAGAAAACGGGGAGAACATGCAAACTCCACACAGAGATCAGAGATTCGAACCCAGGTCTTCCAACATGCTCACCCCTCGTCCACCGTGCGGCCCGGCAAAAATAATCCAGTTCATTTTCATTAATTGCGGATGAATGAATCTGTCATCTTAGTCACATTTTGACGTCCTTATATATTGCAGTTATTTCAGTTTCTATGGTTATCATCACACATCAGCATCAGAAAAGAAGAACTTTTCCGACACTGGCTGTGCTGATGACGGTTTGAACTCTCGTCTCACTTTTGAGCCACAGTTTTCTCCCAACTCCAAATTGTTTGACTGTATCAAATTTGGCCTCCCCAACAATCACCAGCATGAACATTGGCACCAGGAGGACATAAGAGACGCCGGTCTCCCTCTCCACCCCGCTCCCCTTTACTTCTATCCTCTAAATGTATTTTCCAAATGAAAATAAACGCACTCCGACCGGTTTGAGGCAGTCATACTCCGGAATATGAGATCAAATAAAGGCTTCCATGGAGGCTGAAAAGGAGAAATGAAATGGCTTCTGAGTGGAGATGTAGCGAGTAATAAAATTACTCCTTTATATCTTCCTAAACAGCACGTTTCCCCCTGGAGTGGGCGACGGGAAGGTGGGGGTGGGCGGCGGGGCTTCACTTTGGTCAAAGACAAGTATGCGAGTGGCAATTTCTCCTTCAGGCTGAGATTCCCTGATACAATTCTGCGAGACTTGGCACACTGCAATTTTCCGGAGAAACTATTTCGGCAACAAGTTAAGCGAAAGTTTCAGGTACGCTCTGTGAAAGTGGAGCGGTGCAAATGATTCATAAGCCCATCGCTTTTCAATGAGGCTCGAATAGAGAAGAGTTGACCGCGACGTGCCACAAACATCTTTTGCCTTGAAAAACGGCACAGCTGGGGAAAATTGCTTTGCCATCCCGCTACTATTCCGTGTGGCATTGGGTACAACAACTTCAATTCGGGTAGTTGATTTGTATTCCTAAATAGCCGCTCACAACAGCGCTCGCATGCTGGAAATTTGCAATGGGAGAGAATACATTATAATTTATTTTACAGTGGCTATTAAACCTTTTTGCCAACCACTTATCAGAGCTACTCACCGCCTTTAAAAGATGTCCATGTTCAGTGCGCCGAGTGGCAAAAAAGCAATCGCTGATGACTTTGAAAATAGGACTAAATGTACAATTTAGCGAAAGGCTGATGGCGGACAGCGAGGACGCAGGGAAGCAAAACACAGCGGCAAAGGCAGGCTGCAAATTGCTGGATTAATGTAAGAAAAAAAAAATGACCACATCAGTCAAGAGCTTGTACAAAAGTATCTTTAGTGCATTTTAATTGGACTAAATTCCACGGCTAACATAACCGAGGTCTTCCATGGATCAAAACCTTTTATCAAGCCTGGCGCCGCTGTTTTATTGAAGTAACTGCAATGCACATTTCAGGAATATTACTAATTTTTATTTTTTTTTTAAGGAAAAGTGTAACAATTTCGACCTAAACAGGCAAAATCTGGAAAATCAGGAAAAATCATTGTATGGTCATATCACCTCGTATTTCGGTACAAGGTGCAATATTAAAAAAAAAGAAAACAAAAAAAAACTTAAACTGTATTATGGAAAGCAGGAAGTGAACAAATGTAACAGTTACTAATAAAAGTACCAGATGGAGGGGTAGGATTTAATAAGCTTTGCTTTTTCCTACTCCTTTTGGACATGTGGAACTGTGAACTGATTATGTGATGCATTCAATTGTAATCGGATGCATGTTCAAAAGAAATACCAAATCCAACAAAGTTTAGTATGAACAAAGATCTGTACCAACAGAAGATCTTAACTCAATACCAAAGACATATTTGTTTGTTTTTATCAACCCAAACATCCGATCACAACTACTACGTATGTACTTTTCTGTTTTTTTTTTTTTTGCGCGAGAGGCAAAAAGAGGTGATGACACGACTCTCCACTAATGCATGTAACTTTCAGAGCAATTTTAAGCCACAAAACGGCCACAAGGTGGCAGAAGAGCGTTGGATAAGAGCTCGGCATGTGTGTATGAGCATGGAGGAGTGCGGCATGCAAAATATTATTATAAAAATATTATAAAATATTCATTCATTCATTTTCTACCGCTTATCCTCACGAGGGTCGCGGGGGTGCTGGAGCCTATCCCAGCTGTCTTTGGGCGAGAGGCGGGGTACACCCTGGACTGGTCACCAGCCAATCACAGGGCACATATAGACAAACAACCATTCACACTCACATTCATACCTATGGACAATTTCCATAATATTTTCCCATTTTTTTTCTTTTTAAAGACAAAAACTTTCATGAACGTCTACTTTCAGTCTCTCCCCCCCTTTGGCTGAAGCAGGAAGCAACTTCAAGAAGAAGTCGCAAGCCATGGCGGCGTCATTAACTTTCCCCGCGCGCTGGCTTTTGCCCCCCGCCCCCCGTCAAAGCAGGTTGCCATGTATACAGGAAGACAGACGGCATAGGCGATGTTTCTGACAGCTTAAAAGTAGCCATCGGCTGCCTTACTGCACAAACACGACGCTGGCCTTCAAATACATAGCTCAACTATTAGGTAATCTCCTCCTTTTGTTCACTTTCTCTCGGCCTCGGTGGCTCGCTTCTCGCCGCTTCACCTTCTGCTTTGGGGCTGACAACGCTATACTTAATGCTGGAATGTGCTGTGATAAATGACCAGGAATGTTGATGTTTTTTTGTTTATTGAATGATGATGACAGTAGCAGGGTGCTTTTAAAGAGCGGGGCAACACAAGGGTTCTTTGTTTTGGGACAGCAGGGAGTGGGGAGGGGTTGGTGGGGGGGGGCAAATCTGAGGTTTCCTTTTGGATATTCAATATCCTGCAAAGTCCCAAACAGTTACAGTAGTCTAGTGTCTGGCTTTCATATGAGGGAGGGAGGGTGCAGCTCTTGAATTGTTGCATGTAGTCAATTGTAGCTTGCGTGAGGCGCTCCCAACAAAAAAGCTGGGGAATCAATCAATCTGAGCAGACAAATACCACCAGTGCCAGATGTGTCGGCTTGGAAAAAAAAAAAAAAAAAGCAGCTTTTGAGCGTGGAAGTATGTTGAAAATAAACACTTAACTTTGTTATTGACAGTGGCCTCTCTGTGCTGCAGCTTGTCAAATAAATAACACAAAGAAAATGAAAGACAAATGTTTCATTAGCAGGTGATTTCTTTTGTTGCTGTCAGGACCTACTGCAAAGATGCTGGCCAAAGATCCTCAAAATGACAGAATAGTTTTGCTGTTTTCACTGACATACTGCAATAGTCCATGCGACTGCAAAGACGGCAAATCGATCAGATTCTTGAAATGACAGGATTGCTGTGCTGTTTTTGAGGACTTACTACAAAAAGCGAGTCAAACATGTGCTATGTGACTGAAGAGTTCTGCTGTTTTTTTGCAGATATATGTACTCCAAAAAACGCAAGTCAAAAGATTACCAATGTGAGAGGACCACTCAGAAGCCAGTCAAGCATCCTCTACTTGACAGGACTGTTGTGCCGTTTTTGAGAACTGCAAAACTCAGACTCAGAACCTACACATGGCAGGTTCACTCTACTGTTTTTGAAAAAGTACTTGAAAGAAGTGAATCAAATATCTTCTCTACATCAGCAATAGTCTGCAGTTTGCTTTTTTTTTGAGTATACTGCAAGAAACACTACACAAAGGCTGTCTACATACAGTATTAGCAGTATGCTATTTTTGAGAAACTACTGCAAGATCCGTATATAACAGGACCGCCTTGCTGTTTTTTGGAGCCTACTACAAAAAAAATGTCCCAAGTCCATGTCTAAGTCTCTCTACCTGACAGGACTACTCTGCTGGTTTTGAAAACCTACTGCAAAAAATATAATCAATGATCAGTTTTTTTGAGAACTTACTGTATTAATGCTAATCAAAAATACTCTATATTTCAGGACCATTACACTGTTTTTGAGAATCTGCTGCAAAAATCTAGTCAAAGATCCTCAAAATGACAGGACCACTCTGCTGTTTTTGAGAACCTACTGCAAAAGGTTAGTGTTTAGCCTTTATATGACGGAAATATTCAACTGTTTTTGAGAAGATACGTCAAGAAACACTATTCAAAGACCCTGTGTAAATTAAAAAATATGCTGTTTTTGACAACCGCATCCAAAGAAGCTAGTCAAATATCTTCTACTTGACAAGACTACTCCACTGATCCAAATATCTTTTTATGACACGGCCTATGAGCTGTTTTTGAGAAACTGCTGCAAGAAACACAACGGAAAGACCATGGAAGGACCACGATGCCGTTTTTAAAACCCTTCCACAAATATCTGCTCACAGATCCTCTAAATGACAAGACCACCCTGCTGTTTTTGAGAACCGACTGCAAAAAAGTCTTTAGCCTTTATATGATGGAAATATTCTACTGTTTTTGAGAAGATACGTCAAGAAACACTATTCAAAGACTCTGTGTATATTAAAACTATGCTGTTTTTGACAACCTCCTCCAAAGAAGCTAGTCAAAGATCCTCTACTTGACAGGACTGATCCAAAGATCCTTTTATGACAAGGCCTGTGAGCTGTTTTTGAGAATTTACTGCAAGAAACACAACTCAAAACCCTCTATATGGAAGGACCACAATGCCGTTTTTAAAACCCTACCAATAATATCTGCTCACAGATGCTCTAAATGACAAGACCACCCTGCTGTTTTTGAGAACCTACTGCAAAAAAGTTAGTCTTTAGCCTTTATATGATGGAAATACCTCTCCTGTTTTTGAGAAGATACGGCAAGACACTACTCAAAGAACCTGTGTATATTAAAACTATGCTGTTTTTGACAACCTCCTCCAAAGATCCTCTACTTGACAGGACTGATCCAAAGATCCTTTTATGACAGGGTCTGTGAGCTGTTTTTGAGAATCTACTGCAAGAAACACGACCCAAAGACCCTCTATATGGAAGGACCACAATGCCGTTTTTAAAACCCTACCAAAAATATCTGCTCACAGTTCCTCTATTTAACAGGACCACTCTACTGTTTTTGAGAACCTACTGCATGACTCTACTCAAAGACGGTGTCTCTTTGTGGCAGGACACCTGAGCTGTTTTTGAGACCTGACTGCAAAAAAACCTACTCAAAGATCCTATATATGACATGACCAGCAGTGTGCTGTTTTTGAGAACATAGTGCAACAAAAAAAAGCCGGTCAAAGGTCTGCACTGTAATTATAAACGCAAGGCTCGCTAAAGGGAGCTGAACTTTTCACACCTTCCAAAGCCACAAAATTGGATGATTTTGTGGTTGTGCAGCTGCTGCGCCACGCTAATGCAAGGCGGTGTCATATGAAAAATATTCCTAACCCCCCCCCCCCACCAAACCACAGGGCTGGTCATTAATGAAACACAGGCGGCGCAGTGAGGTCATACAGAGTCTAGATTTCAGCAGCCACACTTAAAAAACGCTCATAGAGAGAATGGAGGAACATGAACACAAATCAGATTCCAGCTCCAAGGACAGGGGGGAAAAATAAATAAATAGAGAAAGGCACCGGGCCCCCCACCCCCTCACCCCACACCCCCTTTTTCACATTTTCCCCCCAGTGCTCTGCAAACAACCGTCAACTGCAGCTCAGAAACAGCTCACAATGAGAGCAGACTAAACAATCCGGTGCGGGCCAAGGAAAATGCTAAGCAACTCCGCACACAGGATGTCTCACCCTAATTGCCAAACTATCCAATCGCACAGTGGAATCTATCCATTTGGCAACATCTTCAAACTTTCACCTTTTAAAACTGTCAAAAGAAAAGAAAAGAAAAAAAATGAATAGATTTTTTTTTCTTTGGCAGGGGTTTACGGCACTTACGGGAAAATGTGCATCACTGGTGGACACTTAGGAGGGACACTGTGCAGCATTTTCCTTCAAACAGCTGAAATAGCAGCACATCCGTGAAACACAACACAACTACTGAGGGATGAAAGCGGGCAGAGGAGGGGAAGAAAGAAGAGAACACACACAAGGTAGCAGCAGATGGTAAAATTAACATTTCAACAGTTTCTTCCTTTCATGTACATCTCGGCAGAACTCTCGATACGTTGGTGGACAAGGCATCTGGAAAAAAAATATGATTTGTTTATTGCCCCTCACGGTGCACCTTGGTGAAAAATTAAATAGGCTGTTTGGCAGCTGCTGCCGTTTTTAAGGATATACTGGGGGGGAAAAAAACGCTGGTCAAAAGACAGGAGCTTCATGCTGTTTTTAATGTCCTTTTGAAAAAATGTGAGTTTGAAGACAGCTGTTTTTAAGGATCTACTAAAAAACTGTTGTGAAAAGACACGAGTGGGCTGCTGTTTTCAAGGACCCACTGCAAAAACACTACAAGACACACGTGTACTGCTGGTTTTAAGAACTTTTAAGAACTGAGTGAGCTGCAGTTTTTGAGGACCTACTGGAACAACACTAGCTAAAACATAAAGGAGTGTGCTGCTGTTTTTGAGGACCTCCTGTAACAACACTAGTTAAAACACATAGAAGTGTGCTGCTGTTTTTGACGACCTACTGTAACAACACTAGTTAAAACACCAAGGAGTGTGTTGCTGTTTTTGAAGACGAACTGTAACAACACTAGTTAAAACACCAAGGAGTGTGCTGCTGTTTTTGAGGACCTACTGTAACAACACTAGTTAAAACACCAAGAAGTGTGCTGCTGTTTTTGAGAACCTACTGGAACAACACTAGTTAAAACACCAAGGAGTGTGTTGCTGTTTTTGAGGACGCACTGGAGCAACACAAGTTAAAACACCAAGAAGTGTGCTGCTGTTTTTGAGGACCGACTGGAACAACACTAGTTAAAACACCAAGGAGTGTGCTGCTGTTTTTGAAGATGCACTGGGACAACACTAGTTAAAACACAAAGGATTGTGCTGCTGTTTTTGAGGACCGACTGGAACAACACTAGTTAAAACACCAAGGAGTGTGCTGCTGTTTTTGAAGACGCACTGGGACAACACTAGTTAAAACACAAAGGATTGTGCTGCTGTTTTTGAGGACCTACTGGAACAACACTAGTTAAAATGCCAAAGAGTGTGCTGCTGTTTTTGACGACCGACTGGAACAACACTAGCTAAAACACCAAGGAGTGTGCTGCTGTTTTTGAGGACCTACTGGAACAACACTAGTTAAAACGCAAAGGATTGTGCTGCTGTTTTTGAGGACCTACTGGAACCTATCTTCACAAAAAGCCTTTTCTCTCCCTTTTTTTTGTGGAGAACTGATATTTTACTGAAACTTACCTATGTTCTACTGCGGTAAAAATGGAGAGGAACGGCTTAGTTAAAAACAGACTGCAAAGGCACTCATCAAAAATATTTGCTGTTTTTAAGGTCCTACTGCAAAAACACCAGTCAAAGATCCTCTATTTGATATATAAAGAGCCAATGTAAAAGAAATAGAGTGAAAAATCACTTTCATGACAGGAACACTACTGCAAAAACACAAGTCAAAGATCCGTTTCATGACAGAAGCACTCTGCTGTTTTTAATAATATGCCACAAAAGTGTTCCTATGTTTTTAACTGCACCTTGTATGTGGCCCGCGGGCCGCCAGTTGGTCATCCCTGATCTAAACAATAAAGACCCGTCCAATGGAGCGCCTGTGTGCGTCCCCTCCATTAATGTGGACACAGTCCTGGCTAAATTACACGTGTTCCACCTCTGTGACATTTTAAATGCAATTAAAAGGTGGTTATGGAAGCGTCCGCGTACGCACGGACTTCTGATGAAGGCAAATCAGCGACGTGATTAACATGCAAACGAGCTTCACGCCGGCACGCGAGATTGGGGTTTGAAAACCTCAATTACTTTTGTGTGATTATCTATTTACCAGTACACAGATTTCCATTTCTCATCTCCAGACGAGGGGGGAGGGGGGGTTCTCCACGCCACAGCCTCAATTACGAGCGTCACACCTTTATTTATGATGCGCTTAATGCTGTAATACAAGCGCGATATGGCCATTTTTCACTGTGATGTACTGCCATCTTTACAGGACGCTTTCCCTTTGTGCTTTGTGAGGACTTAATAATGCATCCATCCAGGCCTCATTTACACTTGCAGCCCTTCGCAAATTCATTGTCTTCATTTAACATACTTTCAAGAAGGTGTACATCATTTTTCAGTTTTCTACTGCTGATGTTAATTTTCTACATCACACCTAAATGTACAGGATGTCCGTAGAGTCTCGTTACAATATAGCAGCTGTATTACAAAAGCAAATATGTGGAAAATATGGCAAAATGAGAAGCTGATATTGATTTTTTTTTAATTATTTTTTTTTGGGGGGGTGCCTCATTGAATACACCCCTATGCGCACCATTAGTTGCAGGAAGCAAATCATAATGGTACCCAATTTCTTGCTATATTCCCTTCATCAATGCAACGCACTGTAACATTTTTACGCATAAAATAAAGAATACAAAAAAATTTAAAAAACACCCAAAAATATGTGAACTTCCGGCATTTTTTTAAAACATTAAAGATTATTTTTTTTAAATAATTGAATGCGTGCTTTTACTGGTAGGTTTACTGGTGCACTGTGTGTGTGTGTAGGCCATACATAAAACATGCCCTGTTGCTCCAGTCAAGCAAAAAGGAAAACAGTGCCATCAAGTGAAAATTCAGAGGATTCCTCATGAATGCAGTGGGAAGCGGAGGTTCTCCTTGATTTAATTTAAAGCTAAATTTATGAAGTAATGTATGAATCAGAAAAGGGGCTGGTAAAGGAATCCAAACAATATAAATATATAAATACAAATAAACATGTTTAGACTGGCAAAATTCAACATGTGTGAAAAGGAGTAGGAAGAAGCAGAGCTCATCTTGGACCTTAGATAATAATTATAATGTGACGCCAAGACTGGGAGGTTGAAAATGTACAAAAAACAAAAAGGAGTGGCTACCATGTTGAGCGGGTGGCGGTGATGGCTAGAATCCTAAGTGAGACAGAATAAAAGACAGGAGCGAGTGGAGAGAGAGAGAGAGAGAGCTCAGATAATGGCAGATAATGGACAATTAACTCCGGCTAGTATAGCGCCGGCTGCAGTGAATAGCGAGCTTGGTGGTGCAGCAAGTCCCCAATCGCCACTCAACCATATTCACATTGGGAATACAGGCGATATCAAGCTGCAGGCTCGCGGGGGCCTCCGAGGGTGTACACGCTGCATTAGCAATCTCTACAATGCCTTCAAACAATGCACCAACAAAGTGTCCCGAAGTGCAAACGCTAGCACTCTGCCGCCGGGAAGTGTGTGGTGTCCTAACCTTGCCTATTGTTTCATGTCCTTTCACCATGCACATAAGCACATACATAAGCCCAAGAGCTATAAACCCATTCAAAAGTAGCATATATCCACATAAATTAAACATATAGCACGGCTAATTGCATAAGTTAATGAGCCAAGTGTTGACTGGCGATCTGCTGTTTTTAAGAATCTACTGCTAAAACTCTCGTCAAAGGCTATTTTTAAGGACCTACAGAAAAAAAAATAGTCAAAGATCCTCTATATGACAGGGATAATGGTGTTAATATAAGAAGCTACTGTACATTCACATTCACACCTATGGATTTGGAGAATCCAACACAGGTCTTCCCGGTCTACCACTCAAACACCGTGCGACCCTTGCTGAGAACATGCCTATCAAAAATATTTTCATGATAGGAACACTACTGTTTTTAACGAGGTAGTGCAAAAAAACGCCAGTCAAAGATCATTTTTATGAGAGGAGCACTCTGTTACTTCTGTGGACTTACTTTAAAAACACTCAAAAAGAGCTAAAGACTCAAAGATCCAATAATGTTGTTCATCAGGAGCAGAAAAGTACGAGTCAAAGATCCTTTTTATGGCAGGAGCATTTCAGGACCTATTGCAAAAACACTAGTCAAAGATCATTTATACCGTGTGCTCTGCTGTTTTTGCAGACCAACTACTAAAACCAGAGTCTTATAAATGACAGATATTGTTGTTTATAAAAGGACCTAATGCAAACACACTAGTCAAAGATCATGTGTATGACAGGAGCACTGTGCTGTTTTTAAGGACCTACTGTTTGTCAAAGATCCTCTATATCAGGGGTCTCAAACACGCGGCCCGTGGGCCAAATGTGGCCCGCAGGACACTAGTTTGAGGCCCACGCGCAAGTTAGATATGGATGCTGTATGGTATCATGTACCCAGAAAAAATTATTACGTTTAATTTTCGATTAATGTTCATGTTAAAGGTTAAATAACTGTTAATAGTTATCCTCCCTATCCGTGTGGAAGTGGTAAGTTTTTGGCTATTTAAGTTTAAAGGAAATAACTTGAAGGCTACCGTTTAGGTCGCTAGCTCTCTAGTTTGCGAGTTAGCATGTGTCTCAAGACCCTGCAGTTGCGCAATATGTTGTAAATAAAAAGAGTATAAATGTGACTATAGTCGTGTTTTGTCATGTCTACAGGGCTCTAATAATGCTTTGTTCATTTTAATCTGAAAAAAAATAATTTGTCTACCCACCAACTATATGTGGTTTCTTAAGTTTTTATTATTTGCCGTTTTATTATTATTATTATATTTATTTATTACTGATTGATTGATTTTCTTTATTCTTGATTTGTTTATTTATTTTTCATCTTATTTTGTGCAGAAAAATAAAAATTAAGATATTTGAGAAGAGTGGAATGTTTTATCAGAGCTTTTCTTGTAGAAAATCGGAACCAAAGCACTGAAAAAGTTTGTATATTTTTCTGTTTTCAATAAATGCGTTTTTTTTTTTTTTTGGAAAACCTGATGCGACCCAGCCTTGCCCAGACCCTAGCTCCAGTGGCCCCCAGGTAAATTGAGTTTGAGACCCCTGCTCTATATGTTGTAAAAAAAAACTAAAAAAAAAACACTCATCATGAATAATTTTTACAACAAGAGTTCTCTGCTTTTTTTGGGAATCTCCTGCAATGAATCCGTCTCATCATCCACGGAAAGGAATGAAGTGTAGTGACTGGCCACCCAGCCCCACCACCACACCGCCACAACCTTCAAGCTTCATCTAAATCTATTGATCTGTGAAAATGCAGAGGGCCCCCGGGAGGGGGGGGGGGCGATTCACTTAATATCATACGTCTAATGATGAGATGAATAACGATGACGCCGCTTGGTAATTAAACGTCTTACAAAGCATTTAACTGACTGCGCGTCGGGGTGGGTTCACTGGGGGTCGCCGCAATTGTTTTTCATTTCAAAAACAGGAGACGTGTGTGGGAGGTAGGTGTGGTGGGGGGGGGGGGGAGTGGATGGTGGAAAACACGCTAATGATTGTTAGCAGCTATGGCACTAATCCCAAATGCTGTCAAGACTTTTGAAGGGAAAACAATTTGGGGGGGGGGGGGGGGGGGGGTGAAAAGGAGGAAAGGCAAACATGTTAGCTTGACTTCCTGCAAATCTCTTTAGCACACATGTTTACATTATGAGAATGTATAAGCTGTTACTGTAAATAGGTGACAAGCGTGATCCAGGTAAAGATGTTTAACATACACTTACCATCAACCTCCGCTAATCCCTACTTAGCGTCAGTAATGCTAAAGTGAGCATGCCCCTCACATTTAAGTATTTTCTTTGATATCTTCTCAATACTATGGAAATGAATATACTTTGTGTACAGTGCGCAACCTGTGCCTACATTAATGCTGAACACTGAGATTTATGGAATTCGCTCGAACGCCTCATGTGAGCAGCCAACGCCGGTACTACATTGCCGATATCTCCCGGCGGTTTTGTGTTCTGTTTGGTAAGATTTGGAGTACCGTATTTTCCAGACTATATGTCGCACTTTTTTTCATAGGTTGGCTGTTCCTGCGACTTATACGCCAGAGCGAATTAAATAAATGCGTTTATTTTACATAAACACTGTACACCTTTTCTGTTCATGTTTATTTTTGTGTAGCTGAATAACCATTGTGTTAGCATATCTTACACCTATTCAGCCTGTTCTCTATTCTTTTATTGTTACAACTTGCCTTCCAAGAGGACGTAATGTCTGTTTTAGTCAAGTAGTTTGGAAAATAAATTACCCCAAAAAATGTGATTTTTATTTAATATTTTGACTTTATTTCATTTTTTTTAATATAGTAATAAATTACCCGCAAAAAATGCGACTTATACTCCAGTGGGACTTATGTATGTTTTGTTCTTCATATTTTGCCATTATTATCATCATTTTTTTTTCCTTTTCTGCTGTTGTTTTTTTCCCCCAACTATCTCAACTTTCCTCTTGTAAAATTTTATTGCCAGAATATTTTGACTTTATTTTTGTAACACTGTAACTTTTTTAATTATTATTTTAATTATTTATGTATTCATTTTTTTTAATATTCCTGTAATAATAATATAACTGTAAACTACTAAAATGACATTAATCCTCAGAATATTTTGACACAATGCTCAAAGATTATGATTTTCACTTACTATTTTGACTTTATTTCATTTTTTTTCTATAGTAATAAATTACCCACAAAAAATGCGAGTTATACTCCAGTGGAACTTATGTATGTTTTTTTTCTTCATATTTTTCCATTATTCTCATAAAACTACAGCTGTTTTTTCCATTTCTGCTGTTGTTTTTTTTTTACTTTATTTTCGTAGCATTGTAACTTTTTCTAAATTATTTATGTTTTTTTATATTCCTGTAATAATAATATAACTGAAAACTACTAAAATGATATTAATCCTCAGAATATTTTGATGGAATGCTCAATATTACTTAATATTAATACTTAATATTTTGACTTTATTTCATTTTTTACTATATTAATAAATTACCCACAAAAATGCAACTTATATTCCAGTGCGATTTATGTATATATTTTTTTCTACCTAATTATGCATTTTGGCCTTGTGCGACTTATACTCCGGAGCGACTTATAGTCCAGAAAATACAGTAGTCTGTGTAAAGCTTGTATAGCAGTATGTATTTACTACACTACACACTATGAAATATCATGTTTGCTTGGTATAATGCAAGGGTTAGGCCCCTACTTTGAAAGCCGGTAAAGTGCAAGACAGGTAAGTAAAAAAAAAAAAAAAGTCTATTCCGTCACAGGATTATAGCCAGCAGTGTCCATTGGAGGTGAACAATAGCCAAAGGGACGTATCACAAAGGTCCAATGTCTGCGACGATGAATATGTGGGAGATTATAACCCATGTCATCATTTCCATAATGTAAAACAGTCTCTTCTTCTCCTTCACCCGCTGACTATTCACTAAATAAATGGGGGAAAAACTATCACGGGCACAGAAATATTGAACAAAAGAGAGTTTTTTTTTGAATGACCCTTTCACAATAAAAGACGCTGTCCAAACACATTCGGAAGCAGCCGAGTGGGAAGGAGTATTTATCAACGTGGCACAAAGCAAACGTATTACCATGTCACCTGTACCACTTTCAGCCAAAAAGAGAAAATGGAGGCTTTACATAAATGTGAATGCAAAAAGATCATTCCGAGGGCGCTGGTTTCGAACGTACAAAGCCGCTGAACTGAAGCGATGCTGACTCGCAGCTGAAGACGACTTTCCAGACAGAAGGGTTTTAAAGAAGGCTAAAAACGGCAAATAAACTCCATCCTCCACTGTAAGCCACGGCAAGAACTTGAACGCAAGTGTTACCTTTCAAGAGGGATCCTCAAAAAAAGAGACATTTAAGTTGTGAAATTCCAAAGGTACAGAAAACATCCTGGGATTGGTCTCTGGGCCGCTAGTCACACATCATTGACACATCATTCATTTAATGCATGAACGCCAAGGCTCTAGCAGGGATTCCTCCGATGGGAGCGGATTTCTCTACGACAGGGCTGTCCAAACTTTTTACAGCAAGGGCCAAATTATGAAAAATGAAAGGATGCACGGGCCACATATATATTTCACATATACATACATATTTGCCAGGTAAATTATGGTTAATATTACTATGGCATAATTTTTGCTGCTGTTTTTGTTTTCCAAATATTTAAACTTTACTCTTAAATAAATGGTAAATTTTCCTCTAGTAATATGATGACTTTATCTCTATAATATTGTAAGTTTTTTCCCCAAAACATAGTTGAATTACAGCTTAATTTTGTTGTTTCTTGTAACATCTTTCATAATATTTTCTAAAAAAAAAAATACACATTTAAAAAAATATTTTTTCTTTAATATTTCAACTCTATGCTAATTAAATAATATTATTTTCCCTCATAATATTATCGGTTTATTCTGGTAAATTTGTCACTTTCTTTCTGGTTAGAATACAACTTTTTTCTCTTCATATTTTGCCATTATTCTCCTAAAATACAGCTGTTTTTTTTTTTATTTCTGCTGTTGTTTTTTCCCCCCCAACTATCTCAACTTTCCTATTGTTAAATTTTATTCTCGTAATTATGACTTTATTCCCAGAATTTTGACTATTTTGACTTTATTTTCGTAACACTGTAATTTTTAAAAATTCTTTTAATTAATGAATTAATCAATTTTAATATTCCAACTGTAAACTTTCTAAAACTTCATTAACACTATAACTTTTTTATTATTTATATTATTTTTATTTTTATTTTTATTTTTATTTTTATTTTTATTTTTATTTTTATTTTTATTTTTATTTTTATTTTTATTTTTATTTTTATTTTTATTTTTATTCCAACTGTAAACGACTAAAGTGACATTAATCCTCAGAATATTTTGACTCAATACTCATAAGATTACACTTTTCACCCAATATTTTGACTTTATTTCGTCTTTTTTTAATATAGTTTTAGAATGTTCCACGGGCCAATAAAAATCCAGCCACTTGCAGGCCACACTTTGGACATCCCTGATCTACCATATAGGGCTTCTCTTCACGCTAGCAACTTCCAGACACAAGCGTGCTCTTCCAGGTGAGGGAGACGAGATGAACATGGACACTGACTAAATAAAATAAAAGCAGACAGATGGGAGAGAAGACTCCAAAATAATGCAAAAATGCTGCGTCACCGCAGCTTGAGGGACAGAGGAACCAGATGGCATATTTTTTCCTTTTCTTTTTATATTCAATACAGAGCGGATTCAAGTGCAATTGCCCAGCGGGTATGGCCAAAATCTGCCTAGGAACAAGTGACCAGGTTACAATTCCACCGCATGTGTGTGTTGATCCCAATTTAAAACCAGACTAAGACCTTTTTCCAGTGTCTCTGTCAGTGTGGACGCGTCACTGGTGTGTGTGAGTGACAACAAAAACAGTGACCTCCTTGGGGAGAAATTGCCACCTGTTGGATCCCATGTATACATTCCGCCACCATTATCAGAGCCCTCCAGACATGAAATAACACCCCTATAGTCACATTTGCACTTTATTACCCAATTTTGTAGTACATAATAAGAGTACACAAGCTACTTAAGACATAAAGAAGACTCATATTCATATAAATGTGCAGGGCGGACAGATAATGACGTCAGTTTTGTGATATAATGTGATAGAATGAAACCTCAAAATTGGAGGCCTTATTTGGTATTGAACAAAAATGACTATATGACTATTGTGGGCGGCACGGCGGTCTAGTGGTTAGCGCGCAGACCTCACAGCTAGGAGACTTGGGTTCAATTCCACTCTCGGCCATCTCTGTGTGGAGTTTGCATGTTCTCCCCGTGCATGCGTGGGTTTTCTCCGGGTACTCCGGTTTCCTCCCACATTCCAAAAACATGCTAGGTTAATTGGCCACTCCAGATTGTCCATAGGTATGAATGTGAGTGTGAATGGTTGTTTGTTTATATGTGCCCTGTGATTGGCTGGCCACCAGTCCAGGGTGTACCCCGCCTCTCGCCCGAAGACACCCCCCGCGACCCTTGTGAGGAAAAGCGGTAGAAAATGTGCTTTCAAATTTTGGACACTATAGACAGATTCCTTTAATCACCTTAATGATGTGCAAAACAACAAACAACTCCGTATCTGTCTCCTTTCAAGCACGCTGCACCGATGAGGCGTTCAAGCGCACTACCAATTCCAATACTAGAGTTTTCCAGGGGATCGGTGTACCATGTCAAACTGTGAAAGTACATTTCTAGGAAAGAAATAACCAAAGTAAAGTGAAAGCGAATGCAAGGGGGTTTGATGGTGTCCTCCCTAGGCAGTGCAGAGTGGGTCTTGTCCAATAAACACAGGTGAGCGGCTCGACAGCGCAGAGAGGTGACTGACAAGCGAGCGCTTTCACTGACCTCCACGCTTTGTGCAACATGACAAGAGAGGCCCCCCCCGACTCGACTGACAAAGACGGAGCACGCGAAGAGTTGGGCCGTTCACGCATCGCGGCCGTAAAAGTTGCCTTCACAGGTGAGCAGCGGGAGGGAACACCCATTGTGCATGGCTTGCATCGGGGGGAAAGTTGCACGAGGGGGGCTGGAATATATGCAGCGTGCCGACTGAATCTTTTCCACATGACGGGCCTTGGGCTGTTTTTGTCAACTGCACTCTTGAGCGGCAAGGAGTCAGGTAGTGTGACCACATGATTGCCCATGAGGCACTACAGTGGGAGATGGAGAAATGGGGAGAGGGAGGTGGGGGAAAGGAGAGGAAGCATGATGAGGTGTAATCACAAACCCCATTCAGAGTGCAGTGGAGTTTGTCAACATACACACTTTCACATTCCACTGTCTGTCAGCTCCATGACCCAAAGCAAGCGGGCTGGCTCTGTGTGTGTGTGTATGTGTGTGTGGGGTGGGGAGTGTTCCTTTACTGCTACCAAGCAGGTAGTTGTTGCACAGTCTGGGCTTGTGCTTAGCCCTTTTTCAAGCAGCGATCAAATGACGAACAAAGAGCTTGGATTGTTGCCTCTGGAGTGCAAACCTTTTTCCAATGGCACAACGGCAGAGGAATGTATTTACTGTTGCGAAAGGAATTTTACCAATGATACAAATATGCAACATTTATGCAGTTTTAAAAGGCCCGGATACGTCCCGAGAGTAGAGGTGTCCAACTTTTATCAACTAAGGCCAAAGACAAACAAGTCTAGCGTCCAAAGCATCCGTGCATTGGTGACTTCGCCTCTGTGAAAAATGGACGGTGGTTCTTTTAGAGTCGAGACACTATAGACAGATTCCTCCAGGGCTGTCCAAACTTTTTACAGTAAGGGCCAAATTATGAAAAATAAAAGGATGCACGGGCCACTTTCACATATACATACATATTTTCCAGGTAAATTATTGTTAGTATTATTATGGCATATTTTGCTCCCTTCCCCATTTTTGCTGTTGTTTTTGTTTTCCTAATATTTCAACTTTACTCTGAAATAAATTGTAAATTTTCCTCAATATATTATAACCTAGAATATTCATACAATATTATAACTCCCCCCCCAACACAGTTGAATTACAGCTTAATTTTGTTGTTTCTTGTAACATCTTTCATAATATTTTCTAAAAATACACATAAAAAATATTTTTTCTTTAATATTTTAACTAAATATTTTATATATTTTTATATTTTATTTTAATATTTCAAAATAATTAAATGATATTATTTTCCCTCATAATATTATCGGTTTATTCTGGTAAATGTGTCACTTTCTGGTTAGAATACAACTTTTTTCTCTTCATATTTTGCCATTATTCTCATAAAATTACAACTGTTTTTTTTCCATTTCTGTTGTTCTTGTTTTCCTAATATTTCAACTTTACTCTTTACTTTACTTAAATAAATTGTAAATTTTCCTCGAGTAATATGATATTATAACCTATAATATTTCTATAATATTCCTATAATATTATGACTTTCCCCCCAAAACAATTGAATTACAGCTTAATTTTGTTGTTTCTTGTAACATCTTTCAGAATATTTTCTAAAAAATACACATGAAAAAATTTTTTTTTCTTTAATATTTTAACTTAATATTTTAATATTTTATTTTAATATTTCAAAATAATTAAATAATATTATTTTCCTTCATAATATTATCGGTTTATTCTGGTAAATTTGTCACTTAGAATACAACTTTTTTCTCTTCATATTTTGCCATTATTCTCATAAAATTATAGCTGTTTTTTTTTTCATTTCTGCTGTTGTTTTTTTCCCCCAACTATCTCAACTTTCCTGTTGTAAAATTTTATTCTCGTGATTATGACTTTATTCCCAGAATATTTTGACTTTATTGTCGACTATTTTGACTTTTATTTATTTTTTTAACACTGTAACTTTTTTATTATTTATATTTTTTATTATTTTATCATTGTATTTTATTATATATTATTATTATGTATTATGTATTTTTATTATCTATTCTTTATTATTTATGTATTATTTTAATATTCCAACTGTAAACTACTAAAATGACATTAATCTTCAGAATATTTTGACGCAATGCTCAAAGACCCGGATACGTCCCGAGAGTAGAGGTGTCCAACTTTTACCAACTAAGGCCGCATAGGCCACAACAGTGCGCCTGACAAACAAGTCTAGCGTCCAAAGCATCCGTGCATTGGTGACTTCGTCTCTGTGACGAATGGACAGTGGTTCTTTTAGAGTCAAGACACTATAGATAGATTCCGTCCAGGGAATCCTTTGATTGTCTTTATTAATGTGTGTGTGTGGGTGGTTTGTTTATTCATAAAAGCAGACACAGTAAAATAAACAACACAAATCTGACTCCTTCGTTTCTTCTTTCAATGATAAATGCTACTGCTAGATTGTAATACCCTGGAAGCAGTTTCCAAAAAATACAGTTTCAGGGCCCTCAGAAGACAGTTTCTATGTGGATAGCCCCTAAAAGCACTTTTCAACTGTCTAAATTCCTGCACCAAGGCTAGATTTTGGACAACAGAGTTCAAATCCACTCCTGTACGACATCCAAGACGTGAAAAAAAACTAGTATATAATATGGGAGCTTTAAACGTGGCTGCAACTGAAGGACAGAATCTGAAATAAATTAAATTCATCAGCAAGTGTACATTTAGTTTAGGTCACGGTGACGTCCCACTGGACTGTGAAGGGCTTCCATAAAAGTTGAAAAATGAGGCAGCATGACAGTTTAGTGATAACACAGCAGTTCAATCTGTCAAGACAATCAGCATTTAGAAGAATGTGCGACTGTGTGCGACCGATTCATTGGACACGATCGGCGGGCGGGGCGAGCGGGCGAGCGCGGCCACTCGTAATTTTTCCCACCTGAAATGAGTGAGTTCAAACCAATGTCAGGCCGCTCTGATGTCACGCCTGTCTCAGGTTGGGTTTCACAATAATCTTGAGCTTCCGCGCCTGAGATTTCTCCCAAATTAAGTTGCAGGGGAAAGAATAACAAGTGGGGGGGAAAGAAACTCTGCGCTCGTTTGTTGAAATTGTGCACTTCCATGTCAAGCCTGTGCAGGACAAATAGCAGGGAAAAAAAAAACGGATACGTTCAAATGGACTTCTTGGAGGTGTGTGATGGGTTACATATGGGTCTTCAGCTCGGGACAAAACATCTCCGCTCCATCAACTTTTGCTCCAATTTGCTCACTATCAGACCTCATTAAATCCTCATACTGAAAGTTGGGCAACTTCCAAAACTTCCCTAAGTGTGAAGACAAAACCGCAGAGAAAACGGTGCGTGGAGAAGCGAGTGAAGAAAAGAAGCCAAGAGAGTGAACCTTTGATGAGTTTTTGTTAAGCGAGGGAGCTTAACTTTAAAATATTCTGGGTGGCGGTGAATGGGGGATTGACCAGTGGTCCTGATCTCAGCTTCACACTGGGGCATGGAGGTTAATGGTGGATGAAGATAAAGAGTGGGGTTGCCTGATCTCCATCCTCCCCCCACACCCTTTAGCCCTCCAATCCCAAATCAGCTAGACAATGGAGGCTGCCAATGGGGACTCATCCCAGTCCCTTTGATTTCTCCCTCAACGGGTCTGAGTGGCCGGGGTAAAGATCCATGGAGGTTCGCCCGCTGAGGGGCGCCGACACTTAGCGGTGTGAGAGGGAAGCGTTGTGAGGATTGGAAATGAAATGACAAGAGCTCTCTGATCTATGACAAGAAATCAATTTCAGGCTGGAAATGTGAGCGGAGGGCTCCTCAAGACTGAACCACAGCGGCCAGAAAGACTTAATTACTATTTCAGGGGAAGTGAAACTGGCAGTGTTGGGGCTTTTTTTTTTGTGCAATGTTTAAAAGAGGGTTTTTAGGACGAAAGAGTTCATCTTTGAAGATATAACTGAGTCCTTGACAAACCAGGACCATGACTCAAATGTATTTCATGTAACTCCATCTAACTAAGGTGCATGTCTTCGCCGAGTGGACTTGGCGGGACCAACTGTATTGTCGTATTGTCAACATTCTTAATTACAGATGTACGATATTTTTAACCGATACCGGTATCTACTTTTTAAATGTGGATTTAACCATTTTCACAAAAATGGAAAAAAAGGACTAATCACATAGAATGACATTACGACCACATCACTGCTACTAGGAGAACCAGAGAATAAACAAGAAGGAGCCACCTGTTTTGTGGAGTACCTCATTTTAAGTCAGGGGTGTCCAAAGTGTGGCTCGGGCTGTTTATTTATTGGGCCACCACATTACTTAAGTAAATACACTACCGCTCAAAAGTTTGGAATCACTTGGAATTTTTTTTTGGCCCAGTCTGAGATATGGCTTTTTCTTGGCAGTCCTGCTATGAAGTCCAGCTTCAGTCCTGAAGTCGCCGCTTCACTGTTGATACTGAAACTGGTATTTGATGAGTACTATTTAGTGCAGCTGTGAGGCATCTTTGTCTTAAACTACACACTCTCAGATATTTGTCTTCTTGCATAGTTGTGCATCGTTTTTCTGTCCTTGTTAGACCCAGTTTGTGCTGCTCTTTGACGGGAGTAGTTAACAGCATGGTAAGAGATTTTAGTTTTAGGATTTTTAGACAGGTTTTCTAATAATCTATTAGCCTTATAAAATGGTTAACTCGGACTAGCAGCCATACCAGGAGATTGATTAAGAGGACTGACAGTTGTTGATAGTAGGCCTCTATGCAAAAATGTAGATCTTTCTTTGAAAATCATCTGATTCATTTTAATTGTGAAATGGAAAAAATTGTTTGTGAAATGCATGAAAATTTGTTTTTTTTTGGAAAACAAAGAAATTTGTATGTGATCCTAAACTTTTGAGCGGTAGTGTATATAGAGCGAAAAAAATTGCAGTATTTTTACCATAGAAAAGTCCAAATAAGTAATGTTAATGTAATGCTGTAATGTTACGAGACTAACGTTTAATATTTCAACTCATAATATTACAAGAAAAAATACTTTTTTTAAGTTGTAATATTATATGGAGGAGATATCAGAATAATTTTCTAGTGAGGATAAGCGGTATAGAAATTAATGGATAGATGTGTTGAGTTGTGGACTCTTATAGAGCAGCAACACCTAATAACCTGCACCGAAAGCTTTCTCGGTCTTCCAGAATCTGCACCTATTCCAGCAGTATTGCATTGGATTTAATTTATTTCACCTACGGCCCACCTATAGGCACGCCCACCCTGCAGTGATTGGTCCCACCCAATTGAGTTGAAATATTAAAGAAGAAAACAAAAACAATAAACAAAGTCATTTTTGTCATTACGCGAAAATGTAATTAGAAGAAAGCTGAAATGAAATAATAAAAAACATGTGGAATTTTATGACAATAAAGACAAAATATTAAGAGAAAAAACATGTAATTATATGCAGAAAAATGTCACAATTTCATGAGAATATTGATATAAAAAGTGGTAATATTATGGGAAACAAACAAAAAAGTATGTAGTAATTCTTTGAAAAAAAGTTACAAGATTATGATAATACAGTCAAAATATTATGGAAATAAAGTCATCAGAAATTTAAGAAAAAGGTTTAAATATTTAGATGTAAAAAAAACAGCAAAAATGTGTGGGAGGAAAAAGCAACATTCATATTACGTTTTTTTTTTCTTAACATATCTTATGCATTCTTATCCTGTCATTCTTCAGTATGTGGCCCTCGCTGGAAAACATTTGGACACCCCTATCCTAGATTGTATTGGACATGCCAATCTATAAAAACTTCATCATGACTTACCACTTTGGACTTCACACTTTGTATCTTTTCAGCTTGTTTCTATCGGCGCACTGTGAGCATATTCCAGCCTATAAAAAAAACACACACACTCACAAAAAGATATATATACATGTTTGGATTCAACTATGAGCAGTAAGGCAGGGAATCATTTAAGGCTACGCTACAAATCTCAATCAACAAAATAAATACAAAGACACCAAAGCGTGTTCACATTTTGTCCGCGTATCATAACTTGTGAGCGCGAGAGGAGATTGAAAAGCCTTGGGGTGTGAAACGGGCCAAAAGTGAGAGGTTGCCCGCTAGAGGGGCAATTCTATCAGATGAAGATTTGTAGTATTAATAATAACCCCCCTGCATCCACCCCTTGACCTTAGCTAGCCACTAAAACCACTCTGCACCAAAAAAAGATATATTTTACATGCAATGCAACATACTATGTTTACACTTGCACAATTCAATATGTCCAAAAAGAAGTAGGAAGAAGCACAGAAAGCGGTTATCCATAGTTTGCTCACTTCCTGTGTTGAACATGTTCAACATATAACACTAAACCAGGGGTCTCAAACACGCGGCCCGCGGGCCAAATGTGGCCCGCAGGACACTAGTTTGAGGCCCCCGCCTTGAAATATGAAAGTTTAATGTTAGTGCGGCCCGCGCATGTTTGATATGGATGCTGTATGGTATCATGTACTCAGAAAAAATTATTACGTTTGATTAATGTTCATGTTAAAGGTTAAATAACTCTTAATAGTTATCCTCCCTATCCGTGTGGAAGTGGTAATTTTTTGGCTATTTAAGTTTTAAGGAAATAACTTGAAGGCTACCGTTTAGGTCGCTAGCTCTCTAGTTTGCGAGTTAGCATGTGTCTCAAGACCCTGCAGTTGCGCAATATGTTGTAAATAAAAAGAGTATAAATGTGACTATAGTCGTGTTTTGTCATGTCTACAGGGCTCTAATAATGCTTTGTTCATTTTAATCTGAAAAAAATAATTTGTCTACCCACCAACTATATGTGGTTTCTTAAGATTTTATTATTTGCCGTTTTATTATTATTATTATGATATTTATTTATTTATTACTGATGGATTGATTTTCTTTATTCTTGATTTGTTTATTTATTTTTCATCTTATTTTGTGTAGAAAAATAAAAAGTAAGATATTTGAGAACAGTGGAATGTTTTATCAGAGCTTTTCTTGTAGAAAATTGGAACCAAAGCGAAGTTTTAAAAAAAATTTAGTTTTTAATAAATGTGTTTTTTGTTTTTTTTTTGGAAAACCTGATGTGGCCCGGTCTCACCCAGACCCGAGCTCCAGTGGCCCCCAAGTAAATTGAGTTTGAGACCCCTGCACTAAACCATTGAATAAACAGAATAATACTGTATATAATAAATAATAATTTACTAAAGAATAACACCAGAAAGTGCTATTTGTAAAAGAGTCTCATAGGAACACTTTGCATCAGTCTGAGCTCTTAGTGTCGTACGGCCATACAGATGTTGTCCTTTTCATTCTTCCCCAGCTTATTCTGTGCATGATACTTACCTTCAGGGTGCGAACTAGCTGTGTTGTCCGTCAAACGGGGGTGCAAGGAGTCCCACAACGGTAACAGCAAGCAATCTGTGACATTAAGCATATGATTAGTCTGCATGTCTTTATTTTCAGAGCGGGTGCAGGCATGTGCAGGCTCGATGTTGTCTTGCATAACTATTTTCTGTATGAAGGTAATAAAGTGTGGAACAACAAAGTGCACCTGGATTTTGCTGTGAAACAGGAGAATGTGTGTGTGTGTGTTGCAGTGTAGTGTACAGTCCCTCAGCACACACACACACACACACACACACACACACACATGCTCTCTGAAGTTAAAAGGTACAACGCCTCAAGGCACAAGAGCTCAACACCAAGTAAATCACGGCGTTCCTCTGACACACAATTGATTCCGCATCCACTTGCATTCAGGTGACGACACATGTGATCTATCCCCCCTCACAACGTATTCGTGTTTCTCATATTAGAAATAAGAGTGAGGAGGTGGCACAAAAATGGTGTTCTTCCTTAATCCCCGCCCCAGTGACCCCTACAGCGCTACCAGCAACTGCTGAATCTTGAGGAATGTGTTTTGTGAACTGTAATGGGGGGAGTGGGGGGGAACGGGGAGCTCAAAGAGGAACAACAAAAACACTTTACAGACAAATCTAGGCCCGTTTTATTCATTATTTATTGGACTTTTTTTATTGGATGTCACGAGACACCCACGAGGCGATATGAAGGAAACGAGACAACATTTTAATATGACTTGAAAAAATACGTATAGTCATAATTTCTATGTGTGTATGCTAGCGGCCCCGCCTCCACCCACTGAAACAAAGAGACTGTATGACTAACAAAAGGTCTCACTCTGTTCATACTGGTGATGAAACCATGGCAAGAGTGTGAAAATTTTCATTTTCATTTATCGTGGAATTTATTTATTATCGTCACGGGCCTAGTGCCCACAAGACGAGACAAGACTTGAAATCACACAGATCTTTGGTTAGTTATTACAGACAATCTTTCAGGCAGCCGTAGATCCGGATGTAGATACCACTACCAGTTAATAACGATATCACGTTTTCATTCATTCATTCATTTTCTACCGCTTTTTTTAATGGTCGCCAGCCAATCACAGAGCACATATAGACAAACAACCATTCACACTCACATTCATACCTATGGACAATTTAGCTAGAATGTTTTTGGAATTTGGGAGGAAAAGAAAACCAACGCATGCACGGGGAGAACATGCTAACCACTCGACCGCCGTGCCGCCTATCACGTTTTCTGCCGATACCAATATGCAAGACGTTAATCCCTCATTTATCGCAGTTAATCCTCACTTGAAGAATGGAATATTTTCATAGTTAGAGCAGAGAACCTTCTAAATCATGTTTTTAACATGATCAGAGCCCTCTAAACATAAACACAGACCCATTTACACTCATATTGGCCCAATATAACACAATAATTCTACAATATGTGATCTGATACAGTAAACCTCGGATATATCGGACTCGGATATATCGGAAATTCGCTCACAACGGACAGATAAAAAAGAACCGATTTTTCTGTAATGCATTTCCAATAAAAATTCATTGCATATATCGGATTTTTTATAACGGATTTCACCTATTTCGGACAAAATCTCCAGTCCCGTTCCAATGCATTTCCATTAAATTTCCCTCGCATATATCGGATGGCCGCATCGTGGCGCTCCGATTCGCCGAATCGTGACAGGCCGCTATACGATGTCATTTGCAGCGTTGCCTGCGCGTCCAGGTACATTGGAAACATAGTCAAGGAAGTGCCTTTTTATAACGGATAAAATCCGATTTACGCATATACTGGATATAAATCCGATATATGCGTAAAACGGACATTTTCCGGTATACACATACGTATAACGGATTTCGCTTATATCGGACAAAATCAGTGGGAACAATTGAATCCGATATATCCGAGGTTTACTGTATTAGTATTAGGAGGAGCTGCTGCCTGTATCTGCATCAGTTGATATCAGTAACAACCACTATTGTTAAACGTGTCTAAATAAACTCAACCATGACCATTTCCATAGACATTGTGAATTTAAATACTGTGTGTGTCAGTAAAAAAAATCGAATTAGGGATGCTACCAATGCTGCATAACCTCCAATCGTCAGGGTATCTCGGTATAAATCCATGGCATTGGGGTATTCATGCAAAGCCTGGTAATGCTATGTCCCGTAGGCTGCTATTGACATAAAGCACTCGCACACTAAGTCAAGATAAACTATTCAAGAGCGGCGCTGTAAATACCTCCACAGTGCAAGCAAAAAGGAGGGTCTGCTGATGAAAGAGGACATTATGCTAACAAGTACGATTACTGTACACAATATCTTTAAAAGTAAATACAAGTAAAACGGCTAGAAGAGGAGGAGGAGGAGGAGGGGTGCGGTGTTCTGGCGCAGCTCCTTATCAGCCAGCAATTGAAGCACACTCAAAGAAAGATGGAACTCATTCTATTCATGGTCAGACGTGTAATTACCCTCAGCTCACAGTCTAGACGCGGGCCGCTTTCACAGTATTTAAGACCCCTGTGTGCAACGTGCAAGCGGCGAGTCCGGCGTGCGTTAAATCTGCGGGCTGATAAATTAGTGAAGAATGCAATAAAATAGACACAATGAGCGGAACTTTATCCGCACTGCTGCTAAATGAGATTTCTTTGAAATGCAGATCAGTGGTGGTTAGATTAGTGAATTTTAGCTGCTGTCAACATCATAACAAAATACAAATGCGATTGTTCACCGCGGTCTTATCTCCTTGCTTCCATCTGCTGGCTGGTTATTTACTCCCCCCTCCCCGCCCCCGATTTAGTATGCAGATCTAAATAAGGAGGGCTTACTGCACAATGGCTTCTTAAGCTTCTACATCAAGGTATTTGAGGAACCGGTAGTCACATGAAAAGGCTGCCCATCAAAGGCCCATCTCTAATGAACTCTCGCCCGTATCAGAGGGGGCTTTAATGCCTGTGTCTGTGCAGAAGTACAAATCACCAGGAAGACGGCAAGGGGGAGGAGTAGTGGCGGCGGCAGCGGCGGCAGTGGTGGTCCGCGGTTATCAGATGAGATTAGCTCGGCGCAGGCGTTAAGTCAGGTTTTTTTTTTTTTCCCGCGTCCATTCATGTGGACTAAGTGTGGATGAGGAGACCACTCGTGGAAAAGTAGATGATGATGGACGAGGATAGACGGCCTACAGGTTGCTCACAAAGCATAAACAACCAACATGCTGGCGTGCAGGCATCAAACACAGTAATACCGTGTATGGAAAACAAGTAACTGCCAACAGTTAATGTACACAATGGCAATGCACCTTCCTGAAATGTATTTGTAATAATGTACAAGATGGGTCAGGATCGATTAATATAGTCGTTTGGGGATCCACACAATTTAGATTGAAATGCATTATAAACAACCAATGTCTGATTTTATTTTTTAGTATACTTGAGCAACATTTTATCCATCTAATCATTAAAAACAAGAAGCGATATATCTGCTATTTATCATGTATTACAAATACAGAATTCAATAAATAACTCCAAATTAAGTATGAATGTGAGTGTGAATGGTTGTTTGTCTATATGTGCCCTGTGAATGGCTGGCCACCAGTCCAGGGTGTACGTCGCGTCTCGCCCCAAGACAGCTGGAATAGGCTCCAGCAACACCCCCCCCCCCCCCGACCCTCGTGAGGATAAGCGGTAGAACATTAATGAATGAAAATTCTATAAATATTGTAATATTTCATATTTGCATGTCTGTCATCCAAATAGACAGGAAGAGCGCTCACTGTCAGTCATATTGTCAAAGTGGGTGGAGGCGGGGCCACTGGCATACACACTGAATGCAGAAGAGTGTAACATAGTAGAAATTAAAGCAGTGGATAGCAATGCATTATTTCTATATATTTCTTCAATGTACTTTTCTTAAAGTCGTAGTACCCCTGTACTAGACATTGGTTTCAGCACCTTGGCACATTTGGTCCATAGAGCAACGGCATGAACGGAGGGAGCCCCTTTTAAGATTAAGATTAAGATATGCCTTTATTCGTCCCTCAGTGGGGAAATTTGTATTGCACAGCAGCAAGAGTACAGTCAGTCATATTGTCAAAGTGGGTGGAGGCGGGGCCACTGGCATACACACTGAATGCAGAAGAGTGTAACATAGTGGAAATTAAAGCAGTAAATAGCAATGCATTATTTCTATATATTTCTTCATTGTACTTTTCTTAAAGTCATAGTACCCCTGTACTAGATGATAGACAAGCTGGTGTGCAATGTTTGAATAACACGGCAAAAGACTCAATGTTATTGTGAGGAAGTGAATGTATCATGCTGAGTGGAACCTTCGTGTGCTGGAACAACATGCCTTAAAAGTCCAGCAAAACCTGGGGCACGAGACTTCAGCACAGTGAACACCTCACAGACGACTTTTTACACACTTTTCAGTTCTTTTTTTGATCATTTGGACCACTGGCAAAGGGAAGTGTCCAACACGGTAGGAAAAAGGCAGGCCAAGTGCATATGAGATATACTACATTCATGGCTAGTCCTGTTATAATGTGTTAAAACGCAACACTTTCGTTTAGATGTTTGTTTGTATTCTGCTCACCTTAGCAAAGGGGTTCTCAGACGGTCTCAACGTGGGACACGCTTTTAATGAAGTCATTTTTCGGGGTGTCACGAGACAAGACAAATAAGGGTCAAATAAGGGTCTACGAAACGAGACAAAAGTACAATAAAAAATATATGACGATACATGCAAACTGTTTTCTACTACATTAGACTGTGTATGCTAGTGGCCCCGCCTCCACCCAGAGGCTCACTCCGTTCACGCCGTTGTTCTATGGAATAAATCCCAAAGAACATACACTAAGGAGGAAGATGACTTCAAATATCGCTCAAATTTACTTGAAAATAAGTCAAACATCTGTTGGATATTACATATTTAATATTACTATTACTCCCCGTGCATGCGTGGGTTTTCTCCGGGTACTCCGGTTTCCCCCCACATTCCAAAAACATGCTAGGTTAATTGGCGACTCCAAATTGTCCATAGGTATGAATGTGAGTGTGAATGGTTGTTTGTCTATATGTGCCCTGTGATTGGCTGGCCACCAGTCCAGGGTGTATCCCGCCTCTCGCCCGACCCTTGTGAGGAAAAGCGGTAGAAAATGAATGAATGAATATTACTATTAATATTACTATCTAATATTACTATTACTTTAATATTACTGTTTTAATGGAACTTTTGACTTGCTGTCTGCGCCTAACCCATAATGGATCCGCCCCCCACTTTTGGGTCCCAACCCACCAGTTGTGAACCACTGCCTTAGTGAGCTTTAGCACAAAGACAACATATAAGAAGCACCTCGGCATATGATGCAATGCGGCTCTACTGTTAACTGAATAAAGTGTCAATCAAAGCTAAGCCAGGCTTTTTTGTATTGCATCTCATTAGCCCGTGCAGGTAAGCTGAGAGGAAGGTTTGCAAACAGCTTCAGTCGTGTCAGACGCTGCTTTTTCCCTGCAATAACCTTTAATTTCATGGTGTATTTGTTGCATTCAGCACACGGGCCGGATTACAAGTGACAATCTCCAGACTTGTGACCATGTGGGGACGTCCCACCCTCCTCCTCCTCCTCCTCTCCTCGTCAACATCATCCCCGACACCATGCAGCTTTGTAGCGGTGCGCGTCTGATGCAGTTTACCAGTGAACAATTAGCCCCCGAGCAAAAGCGAGCCCAGCGCTGGCACATGTGGTTAAGAGGCGAGCGCTGCGGGAGAGCGCCAGATGATGAAGGGATGAAGATGGGAGGAGGTAGAGGAACATGAGGAGGAGGGAGTAGGTCGTGTGCGAGACGCGTGTGCCACTTTTCGGGATTCACTTCCACAGAGAAGATGCTAATCACGCGAGAGTGCTTATAATTATCCAAATTTTTTAAATCCCCCCCCTTCGTCGCTCGGCCTGCAGCAGCTCTCCGCTGTATGCCAACTGGGCTCGGTGCCAGGCACCCTTGTCGCGGTGTCGTGCTTAATGAAATGACAAAAAAACAGATTTGCATACGCGGGGAAAACAGGTGTTGTAACAGGTTTGACCCCAAGAAAAAAAACATAAAGAAGGTACGTTTTGTGCAACAACAAGCTGCCTGGAGGCTCTGGTGGGGGACTCGGCACGGCACCATCTGCCCTGTGTGACCATCTAAATAAAAAGTTCAAAACATTCTTAAACAGCTACCAGGCTGGAGTGCAGGCCTCAAACAAATCGTCATGAATAACACTGACAAAAAGTGTCGACATGAGATGGTGTTTCTAATAACGTGGAACCTCCGCTTTCTGGACCACGCCTCAAAATTTCAATAAAACTTCAGAAGACGCATTCAAAGACATGATAATATTCTATTCTAATATTCGGTAACACAAGCATCTAAAATGTATCAATATAGCCTTATTTATGTCTAATATTAATTACTTTCAGTTATTATAGCTACCATATTGGGTAATCCAAGTGTAAACGAAACTATAGGGGTGCTATTTTGTGTTTAGGAGGGCTCTAATCAGTTCGCGATGTAGGATTTCTTCTTCATAAATGGAATATTTTCATAGTTGGAGCACAGAAAATATGTTCACGACCTTTCAAATCAGGTTTTTGACATTATTGGAGCCATCTAGACATGAAATAACACAACTGTAGTCACATTTACAGCCGTATTAATTAATATAGTAGATATAGTAAGACAAAATAAGACATAATATAGACTCACGTATGTAATCATTGGGAGAGTTCTGTGTTGTTACTGCTTTACTGAACAGTGCTCATCGATGTAACATTACTGACACCTAGTGACCAGTGTAGGACACGGTGTCTTTCAACGCATTTTCTGAATGCCTGATATTTGTTTTTGTTAATTTGGCAATTTTTTGTGCATGAAAATACATGATTTATGCAAAAAATGTGAAAAAATATGCTTCTTTTATACTAATAATAGGCCATAATCAATAGGCGGGGTATGGCTGTAATGTTAAAAAAAATGATTTATGAGGTTCTAACCGGTTTTGTATGCTCAAGCTATAAAAACTTATAAATAAGGAATCCTATTTCATGGAAATTCACTTATCATGGTCAGGCCTGGAACCAATTAACCTTGATATTTGAGGGATTACTGTAGTGTTATTAAAGACCATAAATTTCCTTTTTGTGGAATACCAAACACAGCGGAAAAATATCCACTTTGCATGTTGAAAATATTTCAAACATGGTGGCCTCGTGGCAAAAACCTGCCATGTTTTAATGAAAGCGTCACGTTTCCTGAGTTTGGGTTTTTTTTACTGTATTTTGGTTCCCTTCGTGAGCCAAATATTCAAAACACCTCGCTGCACACTTACACTGAGGGCAAAGCCGCTGTGGTGGAAACAGAGCCGTTGTTTAGAGTAGGATTAAGGCTCACCAACCAAAAGACAGAAGACAAAATCCCTCCACTCACACTTTGCGAGAATGTCAAACGTCCCCTATGCAGACACACTATTGACAAGCCTGACTTCAAAACATCCCTTTGTCCTTTCATGAAAGACGCCGTGCGCACACCAACAAATAGCCCGATCATCATCAACCCCCTTCCAGCGTCCATTCTGTTTTTATTTAGAGACAGAAGGAACAAACCTGAGACAGTCGTGACCCGGCGTGAGCATTCTAGCTCGGTCTAGAGCGACGCCGGCAGAAGGCGGCACCATATGCCCTCAGCCCCGAGCTGGATGCTCTTTCTGCGGCCTAATGTGCCTGTCAAAAAGTGTTACTGTCACAAACCAGCACCCCCCCCCCCCCCCTCCATACTATTCCATGTTTTTCTGCATCTCCTCTCCTTAAAGACACTTTTACTTCAAGTTTAAAAAAAATAACAGGAAATGCTGGTGTTCCTTTACAATTCATGCAAATAACAGTAAACGGAAAAAAGTGGGAAAAAAGAAGCTTGTGAGGGTGAGGAATGAGAGATGGCTGACAACAAGTGACAGGCTGAGCTCTGGTGACCTTGCCTTTTACCACATGTGACCTTTCTTCAACCTTGCAGGAAAAAAATAAAACAAAACCGCCAAAAGAAGCTATGCTTTGGACTGTAAACAAACATGGCCAGCATGGAACTGAATAATCATGCTTAGCTAGTGCAGCTAAAGAGAGTTTTTCTGCACAATTTCACTTATCTATTTGTGCCTTTGTCTTCTGTTTTTGATGTTTTTTCATGAAAAAAAAAAATTAAAAAATCAAGACACACATTGCAAATAAAGGCATGTCGTTCCAGGACTGGCATCAAAAACGGAATTCAAACAATTTGAGGGGGCGTCACGAGACCTTGCAAGATTAAAACGTGAGATGATTTCTAGTTCATAAAAAAAAAACTGTCTCGTCATCTCATTTTGCCGGCCTCAATATATTGCCATGTGCATGTGTGTCTCTTTTCCTAATATGTCGCCTCCAAACAGGCAGGAAGAGAGTTCACTCTGTGCATGTAATTTGTTCCATAGAACAATGGCATGATCAGAGTGAGCCCTTTTGTCAGCCTCTTTGTCTCTGTGGGTGGAGGTGGGGCCACGAGAGTGCAAGAGAGTGGATGGAGCATATTAGAAATGAAATTTGTAGATTGTAATACAAAATTGTGATATATTTAGTAATCTGGAAATCGTGTCTTGTCTCGTAGACCCATTCGTGTATCATCTTGTGATACTCTTACGATTGAGAAAGTTCGAAAAAGCGTGTTGTTTTAACAATACTATCAAATACGGTGTCAAAACTATTGGAAACGCGCACTACTGACACCTACAGATCTTAAGCGGAACAGCAGCAACCTCGACTTAGAGTGTGACTGTGTTTAGATGTTTAGCATATGCTTGGTTTACGGTCGTCTTATGAGTGTCAAGTCAATATTATGCAATCATACACCAAAAATATGCCTTAAGTTCAGCGTCAAAAGGTGAATTATCGCAAATTATGTTTGTTTACATCAAAATACACACAGGTAGTCAGCCATTTTGCTTTATCGGTGCAATTCTTTTCCAGTTTCGGCTACTTTTCAAAGTTTTGCAAGCAAAAAGTGCCCCAATTCCTGACTTCCATCGACTCCTGTGACAATCCTCGCACCCCAACCAAAAGGCAGCACTGATTTCCAATCCAGTTGGTCTTAAGTGACACGAAGCAGAACAAAAAAAAAAAGTCTGAGCCGTCCCAAGACCCACACAAAACATGATTACGGCAACGGGGGATAATTACAGCTCAAAAAAAGGCGGCCTCTTAAGCGCGTAATACACTCTTTTATCTTAAGAAGTCAATCTTTGCCAGCCTGACAGCTCGCGGCATATGATCCCGGTAAACAAATACTTTTGCACGGGACAAAAGTGCCATTAAAGGCCAAAACTGTCAACACAAATTCAAGTCTTAGTCAGGAGGGGGTGGGGCTTGGTCACTTGGGGTTGCCTTAACTTGCATGGGGGTTGTCATGGAAACATTGCTATGAAGCCGACTAAAGACGCATTTTTTTTGGGTGCGTTGACATAATTGAAAACTCACAAATTTGTTGTGGAAATGTGGGTATTTTTGAAGGTTCCGGGCAGATTTTACCCCGGATAACTCACATGGCTTTGTACATTTCACGTTTTGTACATTCTAAAATGAAAGATGATTAAAAAAGCACGCAGCAGGCAGTAATAATTTTGATAAATGATTGAAACTTATGACAGGTTACACACATTTATCCAGTGGAGGGCATTCATTTTCCTATTACCATAATGTTGAGCACCACCGCTCCATGATGAATGCCGCAATCAAAAAAATGGATGCCAGAGTGGGGTGAGTGGCTTTATTAATAAGTGCGGTCAGTGGCGGCGACGGAATGGGAGGCGAATAGCAGGTCCTGCTTTTGCACAAAATGAAGTGACCTTCCTTGTAGCATAACGTAAACACGCGGGACATTTCGAATAAATGATTACAGGGAGCTCTCCCGACAAAAAAGGGGCCCCGATTGTGCACAGTGACTGACATATTTCACAAGCAGAGGGGGAGGGGGGCGTTTATTGCACCCTTTTGAAGAGCTAGGGACCTGCTGAGTGAGGCGGGACGGCATGGGAGCACACCTGCATTGCTGGGGAGGGAACACCTGTGCACCCTGCGGCTCCCACCTGGAGGATGATATTGATTTGTGTCTGTTGATAGGATTTCTGATTCAGGCGTAGAAAGGGTTAGGGATAAAAAAAAATTGCACATTCAGAATAATTGTTCCTCAAAATGCATGGATTATTTTAATAGTGAAAAATATTACATAAAAATATCCTACATTTGTGAGCATGCTTTGTTTCTTTTTTGTACATTTTTCTATCACAACAAAGGCCAAAAGGAAAGAAAACACAAAGAAGTTCAGGCTTTGTAATGAGCATTGTTGACGTCACTAAGCGCACGCGTCCTTACGGGATGCCATGGATCATTAATTAAACCGTGAAAACACACAAACCCGTCGTCGGTATCGGGGTGGGGGGGAAGTGAAAGAAGTGAAAGTTCATCCTCCAGACACACGCCGATCCCCCGGACAGCACATCCGTGAGTGTCGTCACTTTATACGTCTTTTATTTGCTCTTTCACACAATAACAAGCATTGTTGTGAGTAAAGTGGATCAACTTCCTAATTGAAAGTGCGGTTTGCAAGAAGTTACACGAAGGAGGAAAACTTACCAAAAAAAAAAAAAAACTCCCACGCAGCCAGGTTTATTTCCCTTGCGGTGAAGCCGAGAAAAAAAACACAGGTGACGAAGAATCTTCACGCTTGACCATAACGAAAAACAACAAGTAGAGTAAATAAAGTTTTTTTTTTTTAAAAAAAGTCGAATATTCCTCCGCTGTGGTCTGGTATCTCCGCTGTTATTAGGCTTACTAGTGCAACCCAGCGAGTACACTCAAGTCCTGTTTGAATGACGCGCAATGCGAAAAGAGGCGGCTTGTGTGTGTGTGTTTTTGCCTCGTTTCCATTCAAACACACACATCAAGATATATGCACGCAATTTGGGACTCGAACCTATCGCCCCCCCTCCCTGTCTCCCCTCCTCGGGGAAGGCACTTGCTTACGCGCGGAAGGTGTGTGTTGTTATTTTTGGGCGTACTGCGACCTCGTGTGACGTCACGGGCCACCTGCGATGTCAACAAACGTCCATTAAAACTTTTTGTTTCGGTCCTGTTTTATATGAAACTATTATTTCCCCATATAAATATACAAAATATCGAAATATCACGGATCAACAATATACTCAATATGTATTTATTCACAAAGCATCTTCATTATGAACTAAAATGTCATTATTATTTGTATTTTAATATGTCTTGGTGGTGTAAATAAAAGCTTGATTTACTGTATATTAACCCACAATATTAAAACTTCATTACAATTGCAATATATACAAAAATGTAATTGATGAAAATGACTTAACATTGCAGCAAAATTAGTGAGGATAAAATGCATTTCTGCATCGTCCTCTTATATTATTATTATCTATTATTCTCTATCACTATTTTTCACATTTGTTTTCATGCGAACATCTGAATTAACGCGTATTATTCAGAAATGTTGTATGTATAACGTGTGTGTATAACGACTATAATCAAGGTGAAAATTGTTGCTACAAAATGTGGAAAAAACTATTTGCCTCGATTTTTTGATCAGTACGTTCAAAGTGGTGTTTTTTTACCTCTTAAAATATAATAATTTACACTATTAACATATCTAAGCTGTGTGTAGAGTTGCACACTATACTGAAAATGTTGTGCTTTGAAAAATCCAAATTAACAAGTGGGAAAATGCACCGGTACAGGAAAAAAAAACAACAAAAAACACTAGAATCGAAATGTTGTGGTTTGCTGCCACCAGTTGTTGAAAAATGGAATTACAGTCTGCTTTGGTAAATAAAAACATACGTTTTATTGTCATGAAACACCACCATCTACTGGCCTTACCCTGTCATTACAAGGTCAGTCATGTATTTAATATTTAAAATAAAGTATTTGACATGATGATGACTATTATTATTATTATTATTATTATTATTATTATTATTATTATTATTATTATTATTATTATTATTATTATTATTATTATTGCAGCAATTTTACTCTTAATAGTAATCATGATTGAGTTTTACATTGGCCCACACAAAAGAATGGGAATGCTTGTTAATAATTGACCTGACCATTAAATCCATTAGAGGAATATTTGGCCTTAGAACAAAGGAGAAATTGTGTAACTCTCATTGAAGTCTACAAGGTTTACTGTAACTTTGAGAGGTGAGGGTGTGTGTGTGGGGGGGGGGGTGTAAGTGCATATGGAGGATTAGTTGAATTAACCATCACATGGTTGGACTCACACGCACACATTGAGGTCTTAATCCGCTACAAAGGACAGCGTAATCTCTTGATTTTTGGTTCCCAATGATGTGAGGACTTGCACTACAGAACAATGCATCATGGGGAATGTAGGATCTTTGAGGGCTTAAGGACTTTGTTGGCATGACTCCATCCGTCCTGCAGACGTGTGCTTGGTCACGTCCAGATGTGACGTCCAAAGCCATTACGTAAGCCGTGTTTGGATTTATTTATTTTGTAGCTAGAAAACAGATAGCGACAGGATAAACCAGAGGGATAACCATGCACCCCCCCCCCCTGTGTACTATTAATAGGCCCGAGGAGCTGTAACCCAACTCCATCTGTCCAGTCACGTCCCCGTTGCCGACTCACCCGCCTTTCTCCAGTGTCCCTGCGGCCCAGGCTTGGGGGGCCACTCCGCTCCGTGCCACCCTGCAAGCCAGGACGGCCCGCCGTCTGCCTCTCACCCAGACCTCATCACCATCATGGAGGCTCTGTGTATGAAACACCTGGATGAGGATCAGAAGAAAGGAGGGTTCAGAATGGCGGCCTGGGGCTCCACTGCTGAGGAGGATGAAGAAACCTCCGTGCCTGCAAACCGGAGGAAGGTGTCATTCGCGGATGCTTTCGGCCTGGATTTGGTGTCCATTAAGGAGTTTGTGGACGCCACGGAGGTCAGCGAGGAAATAGAAGCCGGCCCTTCTGAGGAGTTTTACCTTTCTTGTCTCTTCACCGCACCTTCATCTTCAGAGGAGCTGGAGCGGAGCCTGGAAGCGCAGATGGTGGACTTGGAGAGCATCGAGCTCCTTCCGGGTACCACAACCCTGCGAGGCACGGTGCGGGTGCTCAACCTCTGCTACAGCAAGTCTGTGTACGCGAGGATCACCCTGGACCGCTGGAGGAGCTACTTTGACATCATGGCCGACTACGTACCTGGGTCCAGTGATACCAGAACGGATGGCTTTACCTTCCAGTACACGGTGGTTCCTCCCTTGGAGAAAGAAGGCACCAGGGTGGAGTTTTGTCTGCGTTATGAGACATCACTGGGCACTTTTTGGGCCAATAACAAGGAGATGAACTATGTCATGTTCTGCCACCAGAAGAGTCCTGTTAGGAAACAAGTGCAGAGGAGCTGTCTCAAAGCTAGCAGGTCAGATAAACACATTCTAATGTTAGTACTAGATAAGTAAGTACTTATGTAACGGAATCATTTTGCCCATATATGGTGTTCTAGTCCACTGTGGACAGAAATGTGCACTTCCTGTCGTTGGTGCATATTTTATATTTTTAAAAAAAAACAGCATACTGACACATGAAAATGTTACAGGAGAGGAAGCGCTCAGGAAAAACAGAGCAACAACACGGCCATGCTTACCACAGGTGCGTATTTGCTGTGTTGATATTGTAGTGCTGATCCAAGACCAGCTGAAATTTGACCTTTGACTGTCTCGCTCTGTAGAAGCGGAGGCCCCACGGGAAGAAGAGAGTGCAGAGAGTCCGTCCTTATTCCACCCTGCAGAGTACAAACCTCGGGTAGGGTTCATTTTTACTGTGTACTGCATGCAAATGTACACATGTACAGGGATTTCAGAATCTTTAATACTAAGCTAGTCTATCATAAATGTTGAGAAATTATTTTCTCTGGGGGAAAATGGGGTCATTTAAGGGTACCTTTATTATTGTTTGCTGTGCATCATATTTTGCTGAGTCATCAGTCCAGACCAACACTCTTATAGACAATAATCTGGACATTCAGGCAATGATAAAAGATCAGAGGAAGCCCAAAAACCCTTCAAACCAAAACCATTGGAGTCAATATAATAAACAAAATAAACAGGATATACATATGATCCATGAGTGTGCCAATGTTCTCCACCGAGGGCTACATACTTTGTATAACCATAGAAAATCCTGAATCTCAGCTTTGGAATATCCTTGTAGGTGAAAAAGTGTACTCCAGTCTTTGGCTCTTTTTTTTCCTCCATTTTTGCAGTTTTTCTTTAAAATGTTCCAAATATTTCAACTTCTTAAATAACTATTTTCTTCGTTATAATATAATATTTGGACTTTATTTACATAAGATAACTTTTCCCCAACCTCATTTTGTTTAGTTTGTTTTAATATTATGACTGAAAAATTACTTTTTTTTATTAGTTTTCCTCATAAAATTACAAACGTATTATTTTTAAATACAACTTTTTCTGCGATTCCAACTATTTTAACTTTTTTTTTAGTAAATTTTCATCCGGTAATATTCTGATTTATTCCTATTTACCCAACAAAATGTGCCAAAAAATCTTCTCTTTCTCATAATTACGACTTTAAATGTTTTTTTTCGTAAACTTTTTGCTTACATTATGATGATCATTATCATAACATATCACTATATTGACAGTTACTATGGTACCCATTATGTCATGTATGGTCATATCACCTTGTACTTTGGTACGGGACAAAAAATTTAAAATATATATTTAAAAAAAATAATGAACTATATTAGGAAAGCAGGAAGTGAACAAATGTAACAGTTACTGATTGTAAAAGTACCAGATGGAGGGGTAGGATTTAATAAGCTTTGCTTCTTCCTACTCCTTTTGGACATGTGAAACTGTGAACTGATTATGGGATGCATTCAATTGTAATCTGATGCATGTTCAAATTAAATTAAATTATTATTATTATGTTTTCTCTTGAGAATACAACTTTTTTTCCTTATTATTTTGACTGAAAAAAATAAACAGCAACGAGCCGCACTTTGGACACCCCTGATATAAAGAAGTGTTATTGTGCCAAAAATAGCCACGTTTGACTTGAAGAATCCAAAAACGATGCCCCCGTTGAACTCATGCTATGCCTCCGGCATAAATACTTGACTCAACCTCTGACCCTGTGACCTCTTGGACAGGTGGAGAGCATGAAAAACCGACAGAGAGCCGCACGCCTGGCGCACGTCAAAGACATATTCTCCCACAGGTGGGGGCTACATGACGCCGGGGCCCACGTGGGCACGAGGAAACAATCGAACAAGCGACCCCATGTGCTGACCTACCACCAAATTCCTCTGATTAGCCTGGACTGGGACAATGATAATAATCTAATGGATGATATCTGGACAGGAAGAGCCAAAGTGACCTTGTCGAAAGAGCAAAGTGTAAAAGCCGCAGCGTCTGTTAATGATATTTTGGGGTCCTTTCTTAATGGGAAAGGTCACGCCGCTGATAACGACACCTCTGTGTGTGATGTATGGCGGGCTTTTATTAACGAGCCTGCTTCCGAGGACGAGTCGAGTGTCCCCGAGTCGGAATGGCTGCAAACCGCCGTGCGGGTTTCTTCTCTGCCTGAAGAAAAAGATGTCCGGAATGCCACCCTAGACGCCTCAGCTGCGGGTCAGGCGCTGTCACATGCTTCCCAAACATCGCCAGATCACGTTTCCCCAAGGGGTGAGGACACAGTCGCGGCAGAGTCGCATGCGACTCTCGTGTCCCGGGGATCTGTTGACACTTCAGAAGAACATCGAAACAAAGGAGATGAATGCCTGAAGGAGTTGACGCCCATGACAGCAGAGCCACAGAATGCCGACGGCCATGACAGGATCTCACAGGGAGAAAGACGGATTCTGGGAGGGGAAGACACAGGTGGCGGGATGGGTCACCAAAGAACGGAGATGGAAGTCAGAGAAGATGAGAAGAAAAATGAGGAAATCGGCACACTGGATGACCATGTCATCATCTCAAATGGTCAGATCTTTGAAGCCAATCCAGAGGATCGTGTCCTCCATCGCACTTTAAGACATTTCCCGCCAGATAGGCACAACCTGAATGGGAAAATGAGGTCTCAGGAGTGCGAAAGAAGCCTAAAGTTAACCGAGTTTTGCAACCAATTGGATCCATTAAATGAACGAGTGACCTTCACGTTGGAGGACCCTCTGGGAATAAACCAAAGTGACCACAGACAAGAGCCTAATTTGACGGAGAATACCAACGCTCTTGAAGTAATGGAGTCCAGATTGGATAGAGTTGGAGATGGCGCACTTGAACGACCAACGGACTCCACATCAGGTGTTCTCCATGAAACAGGAAGTACCGCCGCAGAAGAAAGTGGGCAGTCGATTGCTCCTGCCGATCCCGTTTCGTCTGCTCCAGATGTCAACCGTCCCTGCCGGAAGTCCAACGGTTTTATGTGGTGGACCATGTTGTACATCCTAAGTCACTTCACCCGATTCCTCACCTGCAGCCTGCCAGTCGCCGGATTTGTTGTTATTGTTTCCTTGTACGATTTCCTCGCATTCTCTATGCTATACGTGTTTTCATGCTTTCATGTTCTTACTTGTTTGCTCGCGTGGTGGTTTTATAAGTGGAAGTGGTCTCAGGGGGGGACAGACGGGGTTGTCGGCTAGGGTGAAATGGTTACTACATCATCAGGGTGTCTTCATAGGGACTAGGTGCAATGACACATTTTTATATCTGTATTTTTGTCTTAGTAGTGCACTGTTTGGTTGGCTTTTCTTGAATAAAATAAACGATCGGTCACCATCCTTTATGGGCTTCAAGACGCCTGTGATTTGGCTCGCATTTAAAGGGGAACTACACGTATTTCTTTCCCTTTCCTGTGCATTGTAGTGTGAGAAAACTAGTTAATATGAGCTAGCTAACAATGGACGTTATGGGAAATGCATATTTTGATGCTAAAGCCCTCACAAAAAACATTTAAAAAACAGCAATAGTGTTCCATTTACATAATGGATATTGTTATTGTTGCGGCAAACATAAAAAATTATATCTGGCGGACTAACACGACGCCTCGCTAGGTAGAAGAGTGGATACCTAGCTCTCAATTTCGCTACAAAGACTCAACAAGTGATCACGGTGGAAATTTTTTTAATGATAAAATGACATGAAAGTGGGCGGCACGGCAGTCTAGTGGTTAGCGCGCAGACCTCACAGCTAGGAGACCAGGGTTCGATTCCACCCTCGATTCCACCTTGCATGTTCTCCCCGTGCATGTGTGGGTTTTCTCCGGGTACTCCGGTTTCCTCCCACATTCCAAAAACATGCTAGGTTAATTGGCGACTCCAAATTGTAGGTATGAATGTGAGTGTGAATGGTTGTTTGTCTATATGTGCCCTGTGATTGGCTGGCTGGCCACCAGTCCAGGGTGTACCCCGCCTCTCGCCCAAAGACAGCTGGGATAGGCTCCAGCACCCCCGCGACCCTTGTGAGGAAAAAGCGGTAGAAAACGAATGAATGAATGACATAAAAGTCGGGTTTCATATACAGGCAAAATGTGTAAACAAAGATGCAGGAATCGTGGTAAGATCGTTTTGTTAGCAGCCCAAGGTGACACGGCAGACGCGGGATTTGCCGCTGCACGCTAATCGGTTTTTGTGATCAGCTTTGAAAGGCGTTTATCGCAATCAATGATCGTCGATCAATGGCTGGTATTGAGCGGTGGCCAATCGATCGGAGCATCCCATAGGAAATCATGTAACCATCCAGACACCCAAAACAAAAATGAACAAAAATTCTAGAGAATTATGGTTTTATATGCAGAAAATATCACTTTTACCTATATTACTCTTTATTAATATAATGTATTTAAATTACATTTAAAACATTTGAAAAATTACAAATATAATACAATTGATTAAAATGTAAACAATTGATTAAAATGTAACTTAATTTTTATTGTAATAAATTAAGTGAATAAATAAAATAAATAAAATGTAATTATAATAAAATTATTTAATTATGTTATCATTCATATTAAATATAAGTCGAATCAGTCAAAACAAGCATCATGTAGAGGGAAAGAGTCGCACTGAACTGTAACTCATATTTACCTTAATTTATGATGGCGCCATTATCAGAGGGAGATGTCATGGCGCCACTCCAGACAATATCATGGGCCGATGTTGATACTAAGGACACAAACCAATGATACGGAAGCTGAAATAAATCCATTTTTTTTAAAGTATACGGACCCTACACCAAAATGAATTAAAATAGAAAGTCATACATGTGTATGTAGTTCGACAGTGGCCAACACAGCAGCTACTATCTCCTCCATGCTCCATTAGTGTTCTAATTAAACAACACTGCTGTCTAAAATAAGACATTTCTCAGTCATGTATCATTTCTCAGGTATCATGTATTTATAGTTTCACATTACTTACCGACACATTGTATCCCAAGTGTATTTGGAAAGTATTCGGTAACAAGTATCATTCTGTTTGTCAATTTGTCAACTGCGTCACAACAAGTGCATGCAATGAATAATTGTAGCCACTAGATGTCGCCAAAACACCAACCACCACCCCCATTTAACCTGACCAATTACAGACAAATGTGAATCGTCAACTTTCATTTGAGAGTCGATTTTAGAGCTCAGTCTTTCTTGTGAATCGATCTTTTTTCATTAATACCACAAGATTAAATATATAAAATGGTGTAATATTGTATGATAAAGTGTCAAAAACTGAATCGTACAAAAACCAGGACTTGGTTTGATTAAATGTTTCAAATAAGAAGCGGTAATTACATTCTTAGCGCTTGATATCATGACAATTGTCACACGGTGATGACATCACCCAATCAAAACGACCTGCTGGGTCATGTCTTAGTATTTCAGCTACCAGCGTCATGGACACATGGCACCCGGGGTGATACAGCAGTTCAGCACAAGTCACTTGATCCAATCTGAGGTATGGCGACCTTTTGTAAAACGGGCGGCCCTCCCGCTCTGGCACCGTGGCCTAGCTTGGCCGCTAGCCCACGCTGGCATGGCGGAAGAGCCGCTCCTGAAGAAGCCTGGCTTAGCGACAATGGCACTGGCGTTTCATTCATTAATCATGTCCTGACCAGTCACAATAATGTGTAAAAGTGGATTTGATGTACTGCGGGAGGCTCCGGTAATCATCATCAAGTGACGGAATATCGAGCTTGTCATAGAGCAGCTCTTGTCACTTTGAGTAAAAATAGAGGAGAATCACGTGAGTGTTATTCCCAGAAGTGCACTCAATGCTTGAGTGTATGCACTGGCTATAAAATCCGGAATAGAATTTTAATTTTAAATTTAGCATTTTGTTGCCAGGCGCAGTCATCAGAAGCCATTGCGATACCTTAGTTTTCCACTAGATGTCACTGCTGCCTCGCTTATCACCGCTCACACGCTATGCTAAATGATTTTGTTTGATGCTAACGAAAGACAGGATTTACAGCATCACCTCAAGCAAATATTTGACACCATCTGCATAATCCAGGACTTGACATGTCATTCTAAATGATAAGCAGCGTGACACGCGTATAAACAATCTATCCCCGCCACCCTCCCCTTGGCAAAATCAGTGTGCAACTGAGTGCACTGCTCAGGACAAGAGGGTGAATGAGGACATGGTGCGTGAGTGGATGAGAGAGCTCTAGTGGAGGCAGGGCCTTGCTGCCAGGCCTGAGGGTGGGGGGTGGTGGTGGTGGGGGGGAAGCAGGCACTCAGCTGACTGATCGCAGACCTGACAAGACTGCATTGTCCACGCACTCCATCCATCCTGAACCTCAACATTTCAACCTTGACCCCCGGCACCTTTGTATCTGTTCCATGGCTTTACGACATTCCCAGATGTCGCGCGGATCTTGCGTCAAACAGGCGTCATGCTGCTGCTGCTGTGACACTTGGCATTTGGAGGATGGAGCGTGGGTGGGACACCGTCACCTCCTGACTAACACTCATTAAAGCCTAGCGACTGTTTCATTCATCAGGTAGCTGCAAATTGCACCTTGACACAATGCCCAATGGCACTTAAACAGGCTATACTTTTTTTTTTAATTCTTATTATTTTAAACATACATACACATATTTTAATACATATTGTCATTCATTAATTTTCTATCGCGGGGGTGCTGGAGCCTATCCCAGCCGTCTACGGGTGAGAGGCGGGGTACATTCTGGACTGGTGGCCAGCCAATCACAAGGCACATATAGACAAACAACCATTCACACTCACATTCATACCTATAGACAATTTGGAGTCGCCAATTAACCTAGCATGTTTTTGGAATGTGGGAGGAAACCGGAGTAACCGGAGAAAACCCACGCATGCACGGGGAGAACATGCAAACTCCACACAGAGATGGTCGAGGGTGGAATTGAACCCTGGTTTCCTAGCTGTGAGGTCTAACCACTTGACCGCAGTGCAGCCCACATTTTGTTACATTTTTAATAAAATAATTTAGGTCTTTTTTTCTGTTGTTTACATTGTCTTCAATGTATACTGTGGGTGGTGCCTCACACAGCAAGAAAAGGACAGGGAGATTCACCTGGACCAGGAATTCACCCAAATCCATCAACATATAGAGAAATGACAAATATACACATTATAAACAATGAATTTGTAATCTGTTTTTCACCACAGTGCCATCTTTTGGATTTGGTGGGGCATTTCTCTCATTGCCCCAAAACTACATTTCTTCGAGAACTCTGAAATCGTGACTGTTGGCGAGCATGCATCTTTGATGGAAAATATGTATTCTCCACCTCCATTTGTTATGCTCGCTTCCTGCCGTGCATTTCTGAAGCAGAAGGCACAGATTTTTGGAGGTGATTCATTTGGGGAGTGTGTCGCCAAGGTAACTGTGTCATGATTTTGGGCAACATATGCACGTGCTAGCATTTGTGAAGCCTCGGTTCACATGTTTTGAAGCGTAAACACGCCACGTGTGGAGGCAAATGGGGGTGGAGGGTTATATTATGTCATATGATATCCACATCTATATGGCCCACAAGCCATAGGTTGCCCACCCCAGGTTTAGTCCAGGATGTCTTCACCCCCTGCACTGCCACACGGCTTACAAACACATAGCAACATTGTGTCATAATTTCACTTTATGACATCATTTTTATGCCTTGTAAGCATATCAGTGTTTCTACCATCGCCACGGCAACCCCATTCTCTAATATTATTGCCCTAAAATAACCAGACGATGATTGTTGGCAGTTGTGATGTCATCATGTGGCTAATTTAGCTTCTAGCTAAGGTGGCAGTAAGGAGTCAAATGACATAAATTATATTCATAATGAAGAATAAATATTTCATAAATCATGCCCAAGTTTCAGATAATGACGTTTGCGCATTTGGAAGTGAGTCCTGAAAGAAGTTTGGGATGGCTCAAAACACTCGGTTTCATAAGGCGTGGCAAAACTGCACCTCTGTGATGTCACAGAGGAACAGGCTTCCTTATATGGGCGTGATAAGCTCTCCGCCTTCCCTCAAGCTCTGCTCCTCTGTTTATGCGGCAATCTATGGCTCGTGCAGAGCCACAATTCCTAAAGACTCCACCATGAAGCACAAGTGGTTGGAGTTCCTGATTCCCTACTAGCAAAAGAAATGTCAACGGAATTTCACGCCGGACTTTTTGTGAACATGAGCCAGTATGTAGCTGGACTAGCTGCTGAAGCGCTACGCCTTTACAACGTTACTTGGTCGTGTGGAAGAGTCAGACGAGCAAGCAGTAAGTACCAGTTTATTAGTGTCCTAACTGTGTTTATTTTGTGTAGGTCATAAAGCAATAGCGCTTGTCTGCGTAGCACTATAGAGTGTGCATACGGGGAGCGGGGTTGCGCATACAGGGAGCATCAGGCACAAGTGGTTGGAGTTCCTGATTCCCTACTAGCAAAAGAAATGTCAACGGAATTTCACACCGGACTTTTTGTGAAAATCAGCCAGTATGTAGCTGGACTAGCTGCTGAAGCCCTACACCTTTCCAATGTTACTTGGTTGTGTGGAAGAGTCAAAAGAGCAAGCAGTAAGTACCAGTTTATTAGTGTCCTAACTGTGTTTATTTTGTATAGGTCATAAAGCAATAGTGCTTGTCTGTGTAGCACTATAGAGTGTGCATACAAGGAGCGGGGTTGCACAGTGGTAGTCCCCCCAAAACACATTACACATTAGCAATGCTGTAGAAAACCTAAAGCTAAAATGCTGAAAATACTTATGATCAAGAGACGTCTTGAAGTAACCCCTTTTCTTGAGGAACTTCTTGAGGAACGTTTATTATCAACTTCTATACAGTTCATAAAGTTAGCGCTACAAGTCCTTCATTGATTCATTCATGTCTACAGTGTTTATTTTCCATCATTTTGTGTTATCAAGTTGATTTTTTCTCTGTTTCTCCACTGGGTGTGATAGCTAAACATCCAACCGAGGCACCTCTTCATCATATCCAGTCACAAATGCATTTCATAAACGATGCACACAGCGCCTTGGGAGTCTCAGAGGTCAGAGTAATGCTCTCTGCGGGAGAATCACACAGATCACTCACACAACTCACATTACATACAGCACTCGTGCGCGCACACACACACACATACACGCAAACAACAGCATGGGAGCTGTCAACAATGTAACCGCCTCTGGAGCTAACAAGACGGCTGCAAAGAACATGTTACCTCATCAGCCAGGTTGCACAGCATGACATAATATGCAGTCCACCTTTTTTTTTTTCTCCTTGAAAGCAATTTTTTTTATCAGTGGGAGTTTGTCTTTCAGTTTAGTGTAAAAATTTGCACGATGAAGGGTTTCAGTCCACGGCACGATTTGATTAATTAATTTTGATATCAGCTCCACTGCCTTGACTTCAGCTATTATCTCTCTCCTTGAAGGTTCATGAACTTATATATAAATATATATTATATATATATACATTATATGACAGAACATCACCCTTGGTAGCTATCTTTCTCTCTGCTCTAACAAGGAGAGCGTGAGTGGAGACAGGCCTGCTATGGTTCACTGCTTACAAGGCTGCTGAAATGTGAGAGGACCGGTGTTTGATGTACTGTAACTCTGTCTGTGTGTGTGTGTGTGTGTGTGTGTGTGATAGACAGAGCAGGCCAGCAGTAAGTCCAGTGGCTTCACTTTGACTGACAGGTGAAGGTAAACAGCACCTCAGCCTGCTGTTGTCAGCTTATAGGAATAAGTACTTCTTTATACGCATGCCGGATGTCTCTCTACATGTTTTCCCATGCTTCATTAGGCAGATTAGGACCATTAAAAAAAACCAATGAATACTGTAAGAGTATGTAAACAAAAAAACATTAAAGCTCAAATTTGGCAACCTGACGACTCTGATGTGATTGTTCAGGGGTCGAGAGTCAACTCCAGACCCTTGAAGGTAAAAACGAAAAAAAAAAATTCACCTTGAAGTTGCCAAATACCAGAAAACTCTCCAACGATGCCAGAAAAAGTCGCCGGATTCAAGAGGGTTGGCAACATTGACCCTAACCCAAATCACAATAAAGAGACCTTTGAAAGGTGGATAGCTAATCAGACGGCGTCGGCGGGTGCTGGTATACCTTGTTTGCAAGCAGAGCAGGCAGCGAGGGGGCGGAGAGGGAAAGGCGCCTACAGATGGACTGCTGTGTTGCCATGGCGACTTTCTTTGCATCGAAACCATAGAGGAGAGATGCTGGGATTTTGTTGGGTCGTCTTCCCCTCCTTTTCTCTCCTTTCTCCCATTGCTTCTTCATGTTTTTCTTCTCAGCTTTGTTGCTATCTTCCTTTCTGACGGGCACACACACACACACACAAAAACACTCAACTCGGAATTGTTTTGAGTGTAGAGACAGAAATAAATCACCAATCCAGACGGAATGCTGATGAAGGAAGAGGAAGGTGGTGATGATTATCCGACGCAGAGGTTAAATCTCAACGCCTGGCATCACACAATCAACAAAGACCTCAGGTTGCCTTTCATTTGCGGAGTAGATAATGATGAGCTTGTCAGGTCTCCTGTGATGTGTCATCAGATCAAATGTGCCACTGACACACACAGCAGATAAATGGCATCCATTCAGCATCAGCACTATGTGTGTGAACAGCGCCCATACACCAATCACACGTCGCTATCACACACTAGAACGCCTGGCTAAGCAGGATCCTTCGCCATGGTAACAGCACTTTTACCTATGCCTATTTCCATGGCAACGTTGTGTAACATTCCACTGTCAATACCTATAAGGAGTGGCAGGTAAAATATTATTATTGCTACCATCAGAGGCGCGGTGGCTTGTCACTGGGGTTCATAACCTTAAGACTTGTGGTGTATGTTATAGTCGGTATACATGATAGTACTATGTACACAGTATGTCCTGTATTTGGGGATACTTTTTTAAACACTTGGAATCCATATAAGAGACTTGTGCGTTTGTTATCGGCGAAATACATTAATATTGAATACTACTTTGTGGAAATTAACTGATAATATCGGAACCAATTAACCACGATACACAAAGGATGACTGTATATTGGAAATATACACTACCGCTCAAAAGTTTGGGATCACTTGCACATTTCTTTGTTTTCCAAAGAAAAAAAAATTCATGCATTTTACAAATGTTTTTTTTTCGTAGTAAAAAAAATTTCATGCATTTTACAATTTTTTTTCCATTTCACAAACATTTTTATCCATTTCACAAACAATTAAAATTAATCAGATGATTTTCAAAGAACGATCGACATTTTTGCATAGAGGCCTACGATCAACAACTGTCCTCTGCATCAATTTCCTGGTATGGCTGCTAATCCAAGTTAATCATTTTATAAGGCTAATAGATTATTAGAAACCCATCTAAAAATCTAAAAACTAAAACTAAAATCTCTTACCATGCTGTTAACTACTCCCTTCAGAGAGCAACACAAACTGGGTCTAACAAGGACAGAAAAACGATGCACAACTGTGTAAGAAGACAAATATCTGACAGTGTGTTCTTTAAGACAAAAATGCCTCACAGCTGCACTAAATAGTACCCATCAAACACCGGGGTCAGTATTAACAGTGAAGCGGCGACTTCAGGATGCTGGACTTCATGACAGGACTGCCAAAAAAAGCCATATCTCAGACGGGCCAAAAAAATTGTATATAGAATGCTCATTCATTCATTTTGTACTGCTTTCCCTCACGAGGGGTGCTGGAGCCTATCCCAGCTGTCTTCAGGCAAGAGGCGGAGTACACCCTGGACTGGTGGCCAGCCAATCACAGGGCACATATAGACAAACAACCATTCACCCTCACATTCATACCTATGGACAATTTGGAGTCGCCAATTAACCTAGCATGTTTTTTTGGAATTAACCGGAGAAAACCCACGCATGCACGGGGAGAACATGCAAACTCCACACAGAGTTGGCCGAGGGTGGAATTGAACCCTGGTCTCTTAGCTGTGAGGTCCGCCGTGCCGCCCTATATAGTATATAGTATAGTAGTATAATAGTGTATACATGGAATATGCATGAAATAAAAATATTATTCATGAACCCCATTTATGAGATGGTACTTGTTGGCCATTGAATTGAACTAGGTAAATGCATGTATCATATATAGTACTGTGTGTTGTAAAGGGCCAAGCTATGGTCTTGACATATTATTTCCATATACATATTCAGTGTGCGTGTCCTATCATAGTGAGAGGCTTCAAATCTGTGCTATGTAAACAGGAAGGTTAATAAACAGCAGACAAACTATTAATATGACTTCCCAAATCGGTCCCTCCCTTGTCCTTTCTCTCTGGCCTCATTTTGGGAAACTAGGGAGGGGATGCGAGAGTAGGGGTGGAGGGGGGGATGGGGATTTCCATATGAGCAGCCTCTGCTTGTGCGAGGGAAGAACATGAGAGGTGTCTTCCGTGCACCAGATGATGAAATCCTTAGCAGGAATACGATGAGCCAATGGCAACGCACGCAGCATCCGACGCATGCAGGGTTTCCACGGCTACCCCAAACCTTCCTTCCTGGCTTGCTCTTCTTCCTCTTTCAACACCATTCCATATAAATGATCATGTGTGTTTCGGATTGTATTTTTTAAAATTTATCTGTAGCACAGTGGAAATGATTTGGCTGAAAAGGTCCTTAAAATGTCATTTGAGTGAGTTACGCCACAGTAGCACGCTGTTGGATGGCTGCCACCCCCCCACCGTCATGCCAAGGCTGCAGATTCAAGGAGATTTGATGCTCGCCGTTTTGTAAAAGTGCATGTAAAACTACAGGATTTGGGAGCGCCAGTAAGTGGCTAATACACATTTAATACATTTAGCCCTACACCATCTGTCTCTGTCCTTGGTGCTGAATTTAAGATACAAAACACGCTCTTGTGTTAAAACAGTCCAAGCAAATGTGAACATTCCATGACCGCCGCGGGCCCGAGGCGACGCTCGTTGCATGTGATATGTGATGGTGTGTGCGTATGCCATTCATTAAGGGGTACCTGCATGCGTGACACGCAGCAGCTTGGGAGCCATCATATGCTGCATGTCATCACGGGCACATAACATCTGTTGTTTGCATTTAGCATCGCTTTCCCTCTACTCTAATGCTATGTTTTTGTGTTGAAAGCAACCACTAGATTTTACCAGATTAACTCCAGTTGAAGAGTTACAACACAAAAATTGGGCTTTAAGCGAGACTTAGCTAGCATTCCTCCAGAAGGTCTGACTCAACCGGAACATTTGGCAGGAGCCTATCACGAGCCATCAGTCCACTCACAACAAGCTTGTCAACCCATCTGGAATGGCAGGAGGTCATTACTCCGTATAACAGTCGGACTCACGAAAACACTAAACTCATCACAAAGCAACTTAACACTTAAAAGGTATACCTAAGAAATATACAAACATTTACCAATACGAGTTTAAACAAACAAACAAAAAAATATATTTTAAAGTTGGAAATTTGTGTGTGTAGTTTATGTTTTCCCAATGTGCACATGGGTTTTCCCCGGATACTTCGGTTTCCTCCCACATTCCAAAAACATGCCTGTTAGGTAACAAAAAATTGCACTTAGGTATGAATGTGAATGGTTGTTTGTCTACATAAATCCTGCAAATTGGCTGGTGACCAGACCAGGGTGTACCCCGCCTCTTGCTCAAAGTCAACTGGGATAGGATGCAGCATAACCCCGCAACCCAAAAGGGGATAAGCGGCAAAGAAAATAAAACTGGAACTGATGACATCATGTAGCTTCCAGTTCCGATTTTCATAATAGGATGCTAACAAGGAAGGATGTTTTGGGGTAATAAAATACAATAAACATACCGACTCACGAGCCATCAGTCCACTCACAACGAGCTTGCCAACCCATCTTGAATGGCAGGAGGTCATTGCTCCATATAATAGTGGGACTCACTAAACACTAAACTCATCACAAAGCAACTTAACACTTAAAAGGTATACCTAAGAAATATACAAACATTTACCAGTACGAGTTTAAACAAACAAACAAACAAAGTTGGAAATTTGTGTGTGTAGTTATATGTTTTCCCAATGCGTGCTTGGGTTTTCACCGGATACTTCGGTTTCCTCCCACATTCCAAAAACATGCATGTTAGGTAACTAAAAATTGCGCATAGGTATGAATGTGAATGGTCCTGCAATTGGCTGGTGACCAGTCCAGGGTGTACCCCGCCTCTTGCCCAAAGTCAGCTGGGATAGGATCCAGCATGGGTTATGCTGGATCCTATCCTCAAGGGGACAAGCAGCAAAGAAAATTAAACTGGAACTAATGACATTATGTGGCTTCCAGTTCCGGTTTGCAAAATAGGATGCTAAGTTTTGGGGTAATAAAATACAATAAACATACTGACTCACGCGGTGTATTAAATATATAACAAGACGTGTGCAATATTGCATGCAAACCGAGGCCAAATTGTGGCGTAAATTTCCGACTTTAACCAAAAAACATGCTAACCAGGGCGGACAGTAACGGAGGTCCGAGGTCCCCCTATATCTTTTCTATATCTTTATGGTGTTTTCATTTTTGTACTAAAATCTGTCTTCAACATGACGTGTATTACATACTGACATATTTTAGGGTTAATGTGTTTTTTCATGAATGAATGGAGAAACGATATAATTGAAATCATTCATGCCATTTCTTACCCAACTTTTTACAGCTGAAGATTTTTTTTTTATTATTTCACCCGAAGCAATTTCTACCTTGATGTTAGCAGGCCGCCGCAAGAAGTGGCATGCTCAGATCATTAATCAGGCTCCACGGCGCAGCGGGTAACGGGCGAGCCACGGGAGAGCGCTAATGCATGCAAATGTATACTCGTTTTGGGGGCAGGTTGAGCCAAGGACAGAACCTCGGCGGCAACACACAGAGAGTGAGAGCACGGTCCGGTACACCTGAGCGGGAGTGTGCTCTACATCCTCAGAAAAAAAAGGTCAATCGGGACACCATTTTCTTAACACATGAGGGCCGTCGCCGGAGCTTCTTAAGCTGATTTGCAGCCAAATGAGCTTCTTATTGGGAGCCTCATTATGACTGGGATTGTACCTCAGTGGTGATAACCTCACATGACTTTTTCAAATGAACCTCTCCTGCAAAAGGAGCTTTCAAACTGGTGGGAAATCACGGCTCTAAGTGTTCGTAACCTTATTTGTAGTCTATATTTGGGTGTAAAAGTCCAATAAAGCAGCTGTAAACTCACTGCTTTTATGGAATCAGCTACTGAAGGGGATACAGGTCCGCTATCGTAAAGACCGCAGGACTAAAAATGATATATTAAATATGAGCGTTGGTTGATTATCATCATAGATCAACATCCATTGTGTTATATTGTAACAATAAAGCGCTTGGATTTCCATAAGGGGAAGCGATGCTGTAAGACAAGGGGTTTTCCATTAAAATTTAGCAATTTATTTCCCAGCACAGCTTATTTTGTCTTAAAATTGACAGACTAATGGCAGACCTGCCAACCTGTCTGATTTTTTTGTACTCAGCATGCAATTTGAATATGCTTGTATGCTTCACTGCTCTCCGTTGCTGCATTTTGATTGTTTCATTTTCTAGTACAGACGAATAAATAGATATTATCAGTTTCTCAATAGTGGTTGGGGGGGGGGGGTATTGATTGGGGGTATGCGAAAATATTTTATATGGTAATATTTGACAATGGCATGTTTTTGGAATGTGGGAGGAAACCGGAGTACCCGGAGGAAACCGGAGTACCCGGAGAAAACCCACGCATGCACGGGGAGAACATGCAAACTCCACACAGAGATGGCCGAGGGTGGAATTGAACTCTGGTCTCCTAGCTGTGAGGTCTGCACGCTAACCACTTGACCGCCGTGCAGCCCTTAGCGAATGATGTATTGCATGAAAATATTATTTTAGTCACTGACACAATAAAACACTATCTATGGTGATAAATTAAATGTGAAAAGTAAAAAACAAGAATTTAGGAAAAATTCAACCAGATTTTCGTTGGCCCCAGAGTATCTTTTTGCTTAAATAATGCAAACGAGTGTCCATGTTTTGACTGTGTGGGCTATGCATAATGAAAACAAGTCATTAATGTCTGAAATTATTTGTCAAAACACAGCTGCATATTTAGTTTTTTGTCCTTTTCAGCCACATTTAAATGATTGCTATTACTCATCAGAAAATTGCTTTAAGCTCAATTGATACCGCATCGCACTTTGGAGATTTGTAATTGGGAAAAGCCTAAGAGAAAATTGACTAGAACAGGAAAAAGTTATTAAACGCGGTCGAGGTTCAGTGAGTTCTAGAGGGAAAGCAGCTTTACGCAGCGTGAATGCATGCGGCCTCAGGGTGTTGATGTAAAGTCACAGTGGCATTTTGTTTGGAAGAATCATCCTTTTCCGCACAGTAATAATAATAACAATAATAATAATAGCGTCGTATTATCACATGTTTCGCTTGCATGCCAGGCGATACAGAGAACGTTCTTCGCCAACAGCTGTTGACCCCCCCTCCCCCATCTGACCTGAGAGACTTGTGATGGCTGCCGGCGCTCGGGCCTTGTCAGCGCACACAACTACGTTTTCCTTTTTTTGAAATTATTTTATTCCCAGCATGTTACTAAGACCCAGAGGACCATACCTACACACACACACACACACACACATAAGAAATGTAGGAGGACTTAACCTTGAAAAGCCTCCGATCCCCCCTGGGGGGTTTCCTTAAATGGCCTTTTCATTCACTGAAACCTTTCATTTCACTCCGTCTGGGGGGAAGCAAATGTTGATTGTCTGCCATGTTGGCCATCCATGATGGTGAAGGAGGTTAGGCTTTGTGTTTACCTTTTGTCCACATAATAGTTATTGATTGACCACGCTTCCCTGCACCAATATGACCTTTTGAACTCATCTACAACATTTGATAGAACAGCCAGTACAGTACAGTATTGGCATCCTTTCATATAGAATGGGTCTACAGATTCAAAAGGAAGATGTATTTATTGTACAGCAAATAGTACTGGGGTCGCTGCAGTTGACTATCACAGAGTCCAGACCTGAACCCCATTGAGAATTTTTGGGATGTCAAAAAATAAATAAATAATGCAAAAGGAATAAATCTTGTGGCATTGCGGAAGGGGCTGCACGGTTAGCACGAGACCCGAGTTTGATTCCACCCTCGGCCATCTCTGTGTGGAGTTTGCATGTTCTCCCCGTGCATGCGTGGGTTTTCTCCGGGTACTCCGGTTTCCTCCCACATTCCAAAAACATGCTAGGTTAATTGGCGACTCCAAATTGTCCATAGGTATGAATGTGAGTGTGAATGGTTGTTTGTCTACATGTGCTTTGTGATTGGCTGGCCACCAGTCCAGGGTGCACCCCGCCTCTCGTCTGAAGACAGCTGGGATAGGCTCCAGCACCCCCGCAACCCTCATGAGGATAAGCGGTAGAAAATGAATGAATGAATGAACATTACAGAAGTAACGATGTGGAAGATAAAGGCAATCCAACAAAATATTATAATGTGTGACCTCGAATTTCATGCATTGATCCATCAAAATTAATGAAATTACTCCTTTGGGTGTCAAATATTAAAATATAAAATATACCCCCAATCAATACCCAATCAATACCCCCTCAACCACGCTTGAGAAACTGATAATATGTATTTATTCGTCTGTACTTTCACAATTTCCATGGAAATTACTCCTTTGGGTGTATTTGGGTGTAAGTATTAAAATATAAAATATTTTCACATTTTTGCATGCGAGTGTGAATGGTTGTTTGTCTATATGTGCCCTGTGATTGGCTGGCAACCAGTCCAGGGTTTACCCCGCCTCTCGCCTGAAGACAGCTGGGATAGGCTCCAGCGACCCTTGTGAGGATAAGTGGTAGATTAATGAAAATCATTAGATTCATATTTCATAAACTAATGTACTAACTAACTAACTAACTTGTCATTGCTACAAAATCCTCAGTGGACAAGTGGTTAGCATGTTGGCCAAACAGGAGATCAGGTTCGATTCTCAGCTTGGGTGTCTCTGTGTGGAGTTTGCATGTTTTGTAACATGTTTTTTGCAGGTACTTTGGTTTCCTCCAAACAAATAAACTATCACTACTTCCTGGACGTCATTTGATCCTGCAGAGAATACCTACAGTAGAGAACAGCAGCAGGACAGAGATTAATTACAGGGAGAAAGCATGGAAAATCTTGCTGTTGTTGCCGGGATTACATTAAACCCAAACTCATCTTAAGTAACCTGATGCAGCTCCTTGGGTCATCGTGTCTACACATGCCCGGGCACGCACATGAGCTTAACACACAGCACAGCCAGACGACTGCACAAGCCTCATCGGAACTGATGCGAGGCGGAGAATTATGTAATCTTATGAAAAACACGACAGTGACCCTCAGCCAATGGCTCATTTTTTTTCCTGGAAAAGGCACTGTTCTTTGTCGACTGCCACTACTTGTTTGGAAGAAGGTAGACAACTATTATGTGCTTCAGCAATTTGAGGAATGGGAACTATCCAGAAAACAAATCATAATTCACTATAATGTTTCATTGCTCTCTGAATGTGAAGTCCATGTTAAAACACAAACTCAAGCGTTCTCCTGCATTTGTTATGGATGTCCGATATTATCAGCTGATATTGGCATAAAATTAATTAATAAATATAATTTATTCAGGTTAGTTTGAGTATAGAAAACCTGTTGATGACTTTCTAAATGTGTAAATATGAACCCTGTAGACATGACATGTTACCCCAATATCCTATTATGCTTTCTTTACATCACATATCGCATAACAGATGGCCACCGCTAGCATAGCAAGCTAAAGAGCTAACCTGTTTGCGTCACAAATTTACTTACTCTAAACCTAAAGGGGACCTATGCTTTTTCCACTTTTCTGACGTATACAGTAAATGTTGTTCGAATGTTGTATTCTCGTGTTAAACGATGGCAAAGTTTCAGATAATGAGGTTTGCGCAAAGAAGTTTGGGATAGTTCTGAATGCTCGGTTTCAGAGAGTTTTCATTCAACACCAAGCTTTGTAACTTCCTTATATGGGCATGCCCAGACACATAGAATGTGCATACATGGAGCAGAAAAATGACAAATTTACAAAGTAGGGTTTTGGCAGCTGTCCACAAGTCCTCGGGAGCCCTTGGGAGTGTGACCAATTACAGCAGAGTGAGCTATGAGCAATGAGCATAACAGGTCCCCTTTAAGAAATACGGCACCTGTTGATGACTTTCTAAATGTGTTGTAACATTATTAGAACCCTGTAGACATGACATGACACCCCAATATCCCATTATGCTTTGTTTACATCACATAGCGCAGGCATGGGCATAACAGATGGCAGCCGCTAGCATAGAAAGCTAAAGAGCTAACCTGTTAGCCTCGCAAATTTACTTATTCTAAACCAAAAGAGGACCGATTATGCTTTTTTTACTTTTCTGACATATACAATAAATGTTGTTAGAATCTCGTGTTAAACGATGGCACCAAGCTTTGTAACTTCCTTATATGGGCATGCTCAGACACATAGAATGTGCATACATGGAGCAGAAAAATGACAAATTTACAAAGTAGGGTTTCGGCAGCTGTCCACAAGTCCTCGGGAGCCCTTGGGAGTGTGACCAATTACAGCACAGTGAGCTATGAGCAATGAGCATAACAGATCCCCTTTAAGAAATACTGCATATGACTTGTCTTTCAATGATTATTTTCATAAATAATAGGCCACAAAAAAGGCAATCATTTATTAATTATGTTTTGAAAAACGCAAAATAGTGAGGAAGGGACAAGTGTATGTTTACAGTCTTGAATTATTTCCTAATTTTGCCTGATTTAGGGCGGCAACTAACAATTATTTTCTTACTTGATTAACATGACGTTTGTATTTTCGGTTAATCAAGTAATCAGTGCGGCTAGTTTTCACCGCAGGCCGCAGCTTCACCTGAAATGTGTGTACAACCGGAATGTCTTATGTCTTAGAAAACGTTTTCGCCTCTCATCCAAGCTGGCTTCATCATTTCATGCTCAATGAATAGGTAGGACAGCTCTACTCTGAGGGGATAGTGCAAGATCCAAGCATTTATCCTCTCAGGTTGAAGCAGGTTGACATCTGTGACCTTGACGGGTCAAATCGATATGAACCAAACACAAACACTTAGTGGCTTGGCCCACAACAAAAAACAAAAAAGTGGAAAAAATGGTGATCACTGTTTTGCAAAGCTTGTGTGTATGCTTTTTTTTTTTTTAACCCTTTTTAGGCACACTTCTACACTGTTTATATATTATTCATTCATTCATTTTCTACCGCTTATCCTCACGAGGGTCGGAAGGGGTGCTGAAGCCTATCCCAGCTGTCTTCGAGCGAGAGGCGGGGTACACCCTGGACTGGTGGCCAGCCAATCACAGGCCACATATAGACAAACAGAGTCGCCAATTAACCTAGCATGTTTTTGGAATGTGGGAGGAAACCGGAATACCCGGAGAAAACCCCACGCATGCACGGGGAGAACATGCAAACTCCACACAAAGAAGGCAGAGGGTGGGATTGAACTCAGGTCTCCAAGCTGTGAGGTCTGCCTGCTAACCACTCGACCGTCGTGCAGCCCTTAAATATTATTATTATTATTAAACAATATATTTATCTATTGTTACTCATTCATTCATTCATTTTCTACCGCTTATTCCTCACGAGGGTCGCGGGGGTGCTGGAGCCTATCCCAGCTGTCTTCGGGCGAGAGGCGGGGTACACCCTGGACTGGTCGCCAGCCAATCACAGGGCACATATAGTCAAACAACCATTCACACTCACATTCATACCTATGGACAATTTGGACTCGCCAATTAACCTAGCATGTTTTTGGAATGTGGGAGGAAACCGGAGTACCCAGAGAAAACCCACGCACGCACGGGAAACCCTAACCCTAACTCTGCACAGAGATGGCCGAGGGTGGAATTGAACCCTAGGTCTGCGCACTAACCACTAGACCGCCGTGCCGCCCTCTATTGTTACTATTATTGTATAATATGATATATAGTTTTGCCTAAAACACAAATATAATTCCTCTATTCAGATTGTAAACATGCAGTTTCCAATGACTTTAATATCCCACCTCAGGAAGAATCACTGGTTATTTGTGTAAAAGAAGCATAATGTGTTCATTGCATGACATGAATTTGAGGGAAGAGCTGTTGCTTCTATCTGGATCGCTAATGAAGTGCTGGATAATATCGAGATGTAGCTAAGAAAGCCAATATGGAGCATCTCTACTATTTGTGCATGCAAGGAGAAAGACTGAAGACTTGGCTCTCGTCCCTGTACTTTCTCTAAGTCAGACTGATTGGCTTGGATGGCGTCCCAAAACGGCGGCTCATTGGTATGTACGGGTGGTCAACCGGCGGGACAACAAACGCCGGCTTTGCTTCCAACGTGACGGTTTTACACACATCCTGGAACAATGTAGGAAAATTGCTCGGATGAGGTAACTCTTATCTGTTTCCACCGGTGTGGCCTCTGCTGAGAATGCCTTGACCCGACTGTAGGAGGGAAAGGACGGACGTAAGCTGAAAAATATCTGCAAGGCTTGACACGGCAGGCCTCCTGCTTCAATCTGTAATTACCAACAGTGCAATCAGCGGCCTCGTTAATTTCCCCTGACTGGCAGCAGCTGACGGCTCAATAGCAGAGAATGCACTGGTACAACTTCATAAGTAAATGGAACGGACGTCTCGGAGTCGTCTTCGGCCCACAGAGGCTGCAAAATTATACACATTATATGAACACTTGCACTTGACAGATGTACTGTCTGGAATCATTTTTCTATGAATGACTTGTCTTTCAGTTGGTTCCTTTAGGGGTATCTGAACTCCTATGAACAAAAAAACTGGGTTGGGCAAATTCTTTAAAAGGAAAACAAATCTTGGATGAGGTGTAAATGTCTGAATTACTCCAAGAATTTATTCATGATGTGATCTTTTTTATTTTTATTATATATAACAGTCTGACTCACAGTGTCATTTTACTGACAACAACACTAAATTCATCACACATCAACTTAACCCGCCAAAAGTATACCCCATAAATATAAAAACATGTTCATTCATTCATTCATTTTCTACCGCTTTTCCTCACGAGGGTCGCGGGGGGTGCTGGAGCCTATCCCAGCTGTCTTCGGGCGTAAGGCGGGGTACACCCTAGACTGGTCGCCAGCCAATCACAGGGCACATATAGACAAACAACCATTCACACTCACATTCATACCTATGGACAATTTGGAGTCGCCAATTAACCTAGCATGTTTTTGGAATGTGGGAGGAAACCGGAGTACCCGGAGAAAACCCACGCATGCACGGGGAGAACATGCAAACTCCACACAGAGATGCCCGAGGGTGGGATTGAACCCTGGTCTCCTAGCTGTGAGGTCTGCGCGCTAACCCCTAGACCACTTGTCCGCCTAAAACATGTTATGACTTTAAAATTAAAAAAATGAATTATAAAGTTTTTGCATGAGGAATTGCATCTGAGCAATCAAACCATTGATTGGGGTGCTGCAATGACGTCAGCCTCCCTCTGGGCTCCTCTGGTGGACAGAGGCAGCATTGCAGCTGCAATGAACTGCTCTTCTGGTAGTAATGCATTATTGGTAGATGTTAAAATAGCTTCTGTTTGTTATTTTAAACTTGTATTGCTTCCTATGTACCTTTCCGATGTTAAGTTGCTGTGTGATGAGTTTAATGTTGTTTGTAAAATGTCACAGTGAGTCAGACTTATATTGGGTAATGACTTGTGTGCACCACAATATGTCATTTTATGATGTGGATACATGTGGAATATTCACCGGCGTGGTCTATACATATGATTTTACATATTATACATATATATATAAATTTAGTAGGTGCAGTTTATTCACTGTAATGTATGGTATGCTGTAGGCACTTAAATATGCTTGTCAAAGATTTGTCTATGAAAAGTACATAGGTTATTGTTAGCTGGATGAGTTGAGCTATTTGGTGTTGGTGTAAGCTATTTTTTACGACACCCTTATTTTGTTATAAGTAAACAGGATGTAGCCCGCGGCACTCTTATTTAGAAAGGCCAGAAGTGTGCTGTGTGGGTTGAAAAGGTGCCCTGGCTGTTGTTAAACAAGGCTAGCTGTGCACATGCATGAACCTACTGTACCACCGATAGCCGTAGCTCCCGTCCTTTATTTACACCAAACTTCCACATCAGCTAACATCCTGAAACTGGTTAGACTTGCATGAGACAGACATCATTTATTGCTTGGCTTCCCTGGTTCTGACAACTTAGAGGAAGTTTGAAGTAGCGCAAAGAACGGGACCTTCTACACCATGAATCTGTATATCATATACCATTATATATCATTTCATTGTATTTATTTGCTTTACTGTGCAATAGATCTCTCATTTTTCCCCCCCTTTTTTTTTTACATCTTATGACACAATTGCCTGCTACTTGACTGCAGTAGCACACTAATGGAGAAGCACTTAACAAGCAAGCAACACTGCTGTGTTGCCAAGAGTGCAGCAACCTCACTCACATCAATATCTGTGAAAAATTCCATCGCTTTCTGTTTTTTGCAGCTGTGATTTGTGCATGTGTGCATTTTCATAGCAATGCGCAATGCAGATGATAAAGCAACCACATGATTGTGTTCATCATAGCAAGGCGTAGAGGTGACATTTTCACTATGAAATGAAATGTGATGAGCTATCAATCTCCCTTGCATATATTGCACACACACACACACACACAAATATATATATATAAATGCATAGTGACTCAATGTGATGTACTTTGCTGTCAGCTAGATTTGATGCAGGGCACTCCTCGCAGTGCATCTGAAGAAAACTTGATCACCTTGAGGAAACGCCCGTTTAGATCGTGTCTGCGGGCGTCCCATCTATTTTGGAAAAAAATGATGCAAATGAAATGGAGCCTCCAAAAAGGGCCCGAACAATCATATTTTCAACATGTTGCAAGGCCAGGTAGACAACAGCTGCACATGTATTGCTCTCTGCAGGGTTGCAGTCCCTCCAGATGCCCTCATTAAATTTGGGGAGGTTTAACGACAACATCGTTGCTCTTGAAGTGAAAACACCCAGATGGACGGTTACTACTGCACACAACACAATAACAACTTCAAGCACTGATGAGTCACCGAGTCAAATTATTTCATGTTTTCTAACCAACAATGCAGTGTTGAATTGATTAGCATTCAACAAATCAACACGACAAGATGCGTATTTGTCACACCACCATGAATTCCTTTTTTACTTTTTTTTTTTGCACCTTTGCAATGAATTTAATTCATTCCACATCCCTGAATGGGTATGAGTCAGTGTGGTCCATCTCCCCATTCGGTCTTTTCAGGTCATGTTGTGTATTTCAACACATAAGACACAGGAAAATCCATTTGACACGTCCCTTTTGCTGTGTGCAATTTATAATGGATGGTGCACAGGAGCACTGCAAAAGCAGCAATCACTTCAAAGGGTCTGATTTCAGTGGTTTGCAGGAAATCAATTTCACAGTCTAATTAATCACTGGGGACAAATATTTGTCTCAACATTGTGAAAAGTGATTGAGAAAGAGTAAGGGTTTAGAAACAGAAGTAATAAGCACATACATCTATATCAAACAGTACGGTAATGTAAAGTTATATCAAGATTTAAACTCAACCAGCAGTTGTTATCGCAATCTAAATTTAAAAAATACACATTTTAAAGGTATTAGTCAAAGAAGGCGTGTCTCACAGAAAAGCTGCATTGCTATTGGCTGACCACTACCGGAAGTTTCGCGCTTGTGTCAGATGACTGTGACGCAACACCCCGGCTTCCCGGAAGCAAGCGACAAAACAACACAGGGTCCCAAACATGAGCCTCAAACTCGAATTCCCCCGCGTTACACCGGCGCTTGCCTGTCTAACGTTCCTCCAGACGGTCACCCCCGCGGAGGCGTACGATGCGGGCGACGCGGTGGCCTTGCTGCTGGGAACTGTCGTCACCATGGTGGGTTTCTGCGCCTGCCTGGGCTGGTACGCACGGAAAAGGAACAGACTGCTGTGAGGAAGGATCGTCTGCTTCTGCGCTTTGCTGGCTTGTTGTGGTCCAACACATAACTGTATATAAATACATCTCCTTCTGTGGACATCTTGGAGCAAAGTTTGGACCAAGACGTACTTAAATTGGAGCTGGAAACACGTGATGGAGAAAAACCGGAAGTAAACATCACATCACGATGCACTCCGGTTTATAATCACCAAAGGCTGCTGTTGCTTTGTTGCAAAAATACTCAAGATTACTTAAGATTCTCGCTTTTTAAATTGTCATTGCTCAGTGTGTGTTTGCAACACCATTGCTATTGTCAAAATAAAAGTACATAAGCCATGACGTGTTCATTTTTCCCACCTGAAAATTACGGTTTTATTTGTAGTCAACCTCAGTGCCCTGTATTTAGGACAGAACAATATAATGGCAGAAAATAGTAGGAACAGACGTCAACCGGAAGTGGGGAAGATCTATAATGTTACACACAACTAAACATTATAGCTTGAAAATGAGAAACAACTGGCAAGAATGTTACAAAAAAGAAATGCTAAGTGTATATATTAAGAATAAACCCATGTTTTTTTGTGTGAAAATACATCAAAACGAAAGCTAAGTTAGCTAATGTTAATGTTAAGTTAGCTAATGTTAAAGCTAACATTAGCTTGTTTTTGCATTTTCCCGGCTGGACAGGCTCACTAGCTCACTGACTGAAGACAATATGTGTCCTAGGGTAAGTTTTTTTTGTGTGAAAATCCTTCAAAACGAAAGCTAAGTGCTACATATCCTTGTTTTATTTTCTTGGATGGACAGGATCACAAGCTCACTGACCGGGGTAGCATATGTGTCTTGGGGTACGTTTGTTGTATGGTTGTTATTAATTCATGTTTCATAGCTCAGGTACAAGAAAAAGCACATTGTCCCACACGCTTGGCATCGGGCCTCTGCATACAAACATATATGACTCCACTCCTATGAATTTGTGATGCTACCCAGCCAGGAAGGGTGAACAACAGTGAGCAAAGTGCTTGTCAATTATGCATCTACAGTACATGGGAAGCATTTTTACCTCAAGTGAACTTGCCAGCCTGATTTAACCCGTCACGGTGCAACATGAGAGCTTCCAGCAGCCAGCACCGCTCCATTTAGCATTCAAACTACTCACCATTAGCTGTAATCGGTAATACAAGTCAAGTCAATTGTATTTATACAGAACTTTGGACTGCTGATATGTACTAGAACGCCACATGAAGAACCATGTAGCGACAAGGGGAAGGGGAAAAAAAAAACATATTTAGAAAATGTTTTCCTTACCTCCATCTTCAGTTTTCACTACTAAAGATAAGTAAATAAATATGATTGCAGATGTCACTTGCTTATAAAAGTTGTTTATCCGTGCCCTGTTAATATTTTGTGGTATTTTTATTTAATTTGGTCATGTTTCTGTGGTTTGTGCGAAATTCATTTCAGAGCATAATCACCAAGGACATATTCAATGAAATGGCAAATCTGTGGGCTGGGCACAAAGGATGCCCTTGCAGACCGATTGTACCGATTGCAGAAAGATTGTATAGTATTAGGGTGTTTTACATTTGTATTTGTTTAATATTGACGGTTCTGTAACCTTTAAATTACCTTTAATTAAAAATGGTAATGGTTTTATTTCATTTGAACATGCATCAGATTACAATTGAATGCATCACATAATCAGTTCACAGTTCCACATGTCCAAAAGGAGTAGGAAGAAGCAAAGCTTATTAAATCCTACCCCTCCACCTGGTACTTTTACAATCAAACTGTTACATTTGTTCACTTCCTGCTTTCCTAATATAGTTTAAGGTTTATTATTATTATTTTAAGTTTTTATTTTATTTTTTTTAAATGAGCATATATCTAAATATATAGGTGATTTTTGTGATTAAAATGTGGATTTTTTTTTGGGGGGGGGGGGGGTTTAATAAGCTTTGCTCCTTTTGGACATGTGGAACTGTGAACTGATTATGTGATCACTCAATTGTAATCTGATGCATATTCAAATGAAATAAAACCATTACCATTACCAAGTTATTTGCATAATGCAGTGTAAAAGTGTATATTTAAGCAGTGTGTCATGAGCAGAGGAGGTGCAGTGGTTTCTACTGGGCAGCAGAGGCCCCGTAGAGCGGATGAGAGAGACGAAGCTACCGCTGCTTTCTGCTGCTGCTGCAACAAGAGACAGGACGCGTCTTGGATCACAAATAGAGATGCAGGGCGCATGCGCACTGCTCTCCGTTTACTGTATGATATTCGCCGTGGTGGAAAAAAGGGGGGCAGGAGGCAACAATCGGGGTTTTTGAAAGCAGCAAAAAAAAAAAAAAAAAAAAAAAAACACGACGAAATCATCTTTTGGATGGGGTGTTAAAAACGGACCTTTATCAACAGGTAGAATTTGGATTCATCTCCCGTGATTACCGCTTTTATTTTTATTTTTTATTTTTATTTTCTTTTATGGAGGCTGTGGACATGATTCGGGTCTCGTCGACGTGAGGATCGGCGCCGCTGTTGTGTTTTATCGAAGCAAGTAAGACGCTGAGATTGCTCCATCATCGAATCCTGCTGCTTTTTTTCCATCTTTGACACTGGCTGGAGGACGATTTATTTTATCACAAAAAGCCGTAAGTACATTGTTGTTATGTTAATTATGACAAGGAAGGGTGCTAGTGTGTTTCTATTGTCGCTAATCGTCATTTTTGGCCTGTATTATGCAAATGAGTCGACTATATGCAATAATACGTCTTCATTTGGAGCTGACTCGATGCTTATAGGTGCTTTATTACGTGAGATAGGGCGACTTTATTTGCTTGTGCAGGCTGCAGGGTGTGATCGAGAGCACCTTATTTTTTTTTTTTTTTTGGAGGGGGGAGCTGCATTTCTCTCACTCGCTCTTGCGTTTAAAAAACGTAGCTTTTTAAACGCCCTCCCCACTGCGCCTAGTCAAACGATACAGTGTACACTGCCATTGTTGTCTGTGTGTGTTTTGATGTGAAGGGGATGACTAATTGAATGTCAGACAGTTAAATATGACGTTCTAGAATGTGACAGTGCTGTTGGAGACAATGCAGTGGCTGAGTGGTGATAGGCGGATGATTTTTTTCCCTTCGTTTTGCTTCCTTTTAGGTGTGATGAGACAAAGGAACAAAGGATGCCTTAGAGGAGAGGTTGCCTATAAGCCCGGAAACCTCCTCAAAGCACACCGCAGCCAAATGGATCTAACGCCTCCCCTCGCCGCCGCCGCCGCCACCTCCTCCAGATCATGATACTAGGCTGAAGCTATCCCCCGCTTATCTTTATGATCCCTCCTCCATCTATGGCGAACTATAGCCATGCAGGGGACCACACCATCTTGCAGAATGTCTCTCCTCTCGCCACGTTCCTTAAACTGACCTCCCTGGGTTTCATCATCGGCGTCGGTGTGGTCGGGAACCTCCTGATCTCCATACTGCTGGTCAAAGACAAGAGCCTGCACCGAGCACCTTACTACTTCCTGCTGGACCTGTGCGCCTCTGACATCCTGCGCTCGGCCATCTGCTTCCCCTTCGTCTTCACCTCGGTCAAGAATGGCTCGGCGTGGAGTTACGGCACGTTGACCTGCAAGGTGATCGCCTTCCTGGGCGTGCTGTCTTGTTTCCACACGGCGTTCATGCTCTTCTGCGTTAGCGTCACGCGCTACCTGGCCATCGCCCACCACCGCTTCTACACCAAGAGGCTCACCTTCTGGACCTGCCTGGCCGTCATCTGCATGGTGTGGACGCTGTCGGTGGCCATGGCCTTCCCGCCGGTGCTCGACGTGGGCACCTACTCGTTCATCCAGGAGGAGGACCAGTGCACCTTCCAGCACCGCTCCTTCCGGGCCAACGACTCGCTGGGCTTCATGCTGCTCCTGGCGCTCATCCTGCTGGCCACACAGCTGGTTTACCTCAAGCTCATCTTCTTTGTCCACGATCGCCGAAAAATGAAGCCGGTCCAGTTTGTGCCTGCCGTCAGCCAGAACTGGACCTTCCACGGGCCCGGGGCGAGCGGGCAGGCGGCCGCCAACTGGCTGGCCGGATTCGGTCGAGGCCCGACTCCGCCTACTTTGCTGGGTATCAGGCAGAACAGCAACGCAGCGGGCCGCAGGCGTCTCCTGGTGTTGGATGAGTTCAAAACAGAGAAGAGGATTAGTAGGATGTTCTACATCATGACCTTTTTCTTCCTGGCGCTCTGGGGGCCTTATCTGGTGGCCTGCTACTGGCGGGTGTTCGCCAGGGGTCCCGTGGTCCCGGCAGGCTACCTGACGGCCGCCGTGTGGATGAGCTTTGCCCAAGCCGGGGTCAACCCGTTCATCTGCATCTTCTCCAACAGAGAGCTGCGGCGCTGCTTCAGCACTACGCTCCTCTACTGCCGGAAATCCAGGTTACCACGGGAACCCTACTGCGTTATATGAAGGTTTATACCCCACCCCCCACCCTCCCTTCCTCATCAATCGGGGCTCTTGTACAGCTCTTTTTCCTCTCTCTTTTTCTCTGCTAGCTTTTCTCCTCGTCCCTCCTTTCCAGTGCCAATCATTGGTGATCCCAAATAAAGGAGGAGTGCAACAGGGCTCTGTGGATCGTCCCCTGTTGTTTAAAACGGAAGGCCATGCCCGTGCAGAGAAGCAAAAAGTTGAAAAAGTCAACAACAAAAAAAAAATAGGAAAAAAAAAAAGACAAAAACAAAACAAAGTCTTTGGATTTTTTCAAGATTATTCTGTGAGGTGTGAAATATATATTAAAAAAAAAAGAAATGATACTCCTCAAGGAATCACTGGTTTTACATTTTCAAGAGTTGCACTACTAAAAAAAAAAAAAAAAAAAAAGACTTTTTTTGCTGTTGTTGTTGCAAGGACAACGTTTATTCCCTCCTAAACAATGAATGCTTTAATTTGCAACAGACTACACACAAAAATCGCTGTAAGTAAGGCAAATGGTGTTGGGGCGACACCACCACAGGAGGATGAAGTGGTTTTAATGTAAGTGGTAACCTTTTTTTATTTATAAACGGACGGGCTTAAAAAACAGTTTTTGATGTGAAGTTTCAACTAGCATTGCTATCATGTAGTTTTATCCATACAGTATGTCCCTATAATAGTGTCTGGCATTGTTATTTTTATTTTACAGTGGGGGGGCGGGTGGGATACTCATTTTTCTTATAAAAAAAAAAAGTTTTGGGAACAAATGTGTGCTTAAAAAAGACTGAAGATAAATGTGTCATCATATCCATGTACCCTCAACACATATTGTTACTGATGCCACTCCGGGTGTTCTTGCCTTAATGGTTATGATTTAATGCACTCCTATGAAGTCATTCTTTGGATGCAAAGGGATTTATTATTATTTTAATCACATAAGGTGCATGTTTGTTTTTCAAAAGCTGGTCCATTCACTTTTTATTATTAGAATTCTTTTTACTGTGCAAAATTCCGCCCACTGCAGGCAGGGTGTGTGTGTATGTGTGTGTGTGTGTGTGTGTGTGTGTGCATCAAACACTTCAAGACCTTCAAGAGCCTTAGTATGATATCTTGCACAATTTGTAAAAAAAAAAAAAGGTCAAAAGACAAAAAAGGGGGGGACATTTAAGGCACACTCTTGTTTCTACTTTCCCTACATTTGCTCTCGCTACTGATTGTTTTGAAATTACTTTCTCCCAATCTCTCGTGGCCATTTTTTACTTTGTTTCGTTTGGGAATAATTACTCTGTGTTCCTTTTTGTAAATTATAGATGGTGTGTCAGTATGTGAGTCTTTCATTACTTTTTGGAGTCCCGAATGTGAGTACAGTTTCAGTTTAGGATTGCATTTTTCGCTGAAAGTTAACTGTGTAAATCTGTTGCTTTTTTTTCCAAAAATAAAAAAGGAAGTTTCTCATTTTGCAACATGGTTTATTTGATATATTGCTAATATGTGTTTTGGGATTACAGTCGTCCCTCGTTTATAGCCATTAATTGGTTCCAGAACCGACCGTGTTAAATATACTGTATGATTCAATCTTAATAAATGGAATATTTTGGTAGTTCGAGCATAGAGCACTGTAGACATGAAATAACATGCCTATAGTCAACTTCACACTCCTTTATTCATATGCTGCAGGGACTCGAGTCTGCCACTCTTCAACTTAAGAATCCAAAAACTTACCACTTCCACACAGGATGGGAGGAGAACCTTTTTCACTTTTATCGTGTTGGACATGCCATGGCTGACTTCATGTCTACCACAAACACAGATCATTAATTCATTTAAGAAAAAATGCAATATTGCGAAGGACGACTGTATTTTGCAATTTTTTTTCAATTTAGTCCTGCAAAAATGACTAAAAGAACCCAAAAAACACGGAAACTCACATCTCAGAGCATTGAATCGATCACAACTGGGCTGGACGACTAGACAGGACAGCGTGCTCTATCTGGTCTGTCGGGGGAAAAGAGGCAAAATGTCTTTTAAGACAACCAGAGCAGTCCAAATGCGATGGATTCAGTGACCTGGATGAATGAAAAGGCATGGAAACTCACCATTCTTAAAGGGATTGCTCAAATGTATTTATGTGTTGATCGCTGAAATGTGACACTTATGTCAATGCCAGTGATCTTAAAGGGGACCTGTTATGCTCATTTTCCTCTGTATTGAGTTGTGGACTCCTGTAGAGCAGACACACACAATAACCCGCACAAAAAAACATAGATCTTCCAGCACCTGCACCTATTCCAGCTGTATTTCCTTGGATTTGTCTGTTTTCATTTATTCCACCCATGGCCCACCTCCGGGCACGCCCACGCCGCTGTACTTCCTAACGACAAACTCACGCCACTTTCTGATATAGTGGGTATAAGAGTTGATAATAAATGACTAACGTCTTTGGAGAGCTAATTGAAAATGGTTTAGGAGCTACTGGCAGCTCATGAGCTAAAGGCTGGAGACCCCTGATTTACCATATGGTGCTCCTCCAACCTCGCCTGCCCGAGGAGGAGCACTCATTGTTGGACACACTTTGTCAAATGCACCGCTGGTGCTGTGGAGCTCAGAAGCCGGAAGTGAGGGCGCTGAGAGAGCACACTGCTTCTGGCTTCAGTAACAGTTGAGCTGATATTTCACGTTATTGTTCACAAAAACAGTCCCGTGTGAAATGCCATTGACAGAAGAAAATATTTTAATATTTTTCTCTTGCTTCAATAACTTATGCCTGAGCTTGCTTTGTAAACAGAGAAGCAGAGGTTAGGGGAGGGCAGGCAGTGCATCGCGCCTACAGCCATGCCCATATAAGGAAGCCTGCTCCTCTGTGACATCACAAAGGAACAGTTTTGCAACGCCCTCTGAAACCAAGCGTTTTGACCCATTCCAAACCTCATTATCTGCAGTGCATCATGCCTACAGCAATGCCCATATAAGGAATACTGCTCCTCTGTGACATCACAAAGGAACAGTTTTGCAACACCCTCTGAAACCAGGCGTTTTGACCCATTCCAAACCTCATTATCTGAAACTTTGGCATCATTTAACACCAGAATACAACATTCTAACTATATTTATAGGTTATAAAAGTGGAAAAAGCATAATAGGTCTCCTTTAAGATGAAGTGATATGGAATACAATTGGTTTGGTCTTTTCACTCTGTTTCATATCCTGTTGCTTGCATTCACGCTTGTGGTTCAGTACTCTAGTGTGCTCTTTGGTAATTTGGTGCAGACTAGTTGTTCCACGTAATATCGTATGATAATCAATATAGTGCACGAAGGCAAACAATTGAGGCAAACAATTTTCCTCGAAAACCAGGCCATTGGAAAAAACGAGGTTTGACTTTATTCCAAATTAAAATGCCTTCTGCTAGTTTGAATATGTAGGTTATTTTCATACTCTGCTGTATTGACCTTGTTGGAATTCATAAAAAGATTGCTCCTTCCTCTACAAACCTTTCCATGGAGCTAGATGTGCGCCTTCCTAAATATCTATAGCCGTTGTTGGTTTGGTCACGAAAGTTGACCAATCTAGTCCTTCCTCAATGCAGATGGTCTTTACTGGGTAGCCTTTGGTCCGAAAACGAAAATACCAGTGTGAATGCAGCTTTAATGCAATTAAATCCTCGCTTTTTCTTGTTTTAAAGGGAAATCCCACAGATTTTTTTTTTTATCGACTATCAAGTCATGCACTCTGACTGAGTATTTCTCTTGACAATTTTCCATTTTGCAACAAATTGGTCTGATTACACCACATTGTTTGTCCCCGCTAAAAGCATTTCATTATGCAAAGACCTTTTACCGAGGTATAGAAAATATGTCGCTTATAAACGCTCCAGGTAATTGTACGACAAGGCTGCAGGTTCCAGCAATGATGAAAAAACGGCAATTAGGCCTTCATTTTCATTATGAGCTTGGCAATTACTGTTTTGTTTGGGCACATTGATCATTCTGCAGAATTACGCAGATGATGAGGAAGAATTTTGTTGACATTTAGGTGAGGGCTAAGGTAGAGTGTGTTGTGAGTATAGCACAGCAAGGATTTTTGACTGTCCATTTGATTGTCCATTTTTAAATTAGGACCAAAAGGACTGACTCACCATCAACAAATCTCCTTGGCATATTTATTTGCCATGGTATGTTTATATGGTATTGTTTAAGGTGTTTACTCTGGTGAACTGTGCCTTTTGCATTGTTGTCATACACTCAACAGTCCATTTTGTGTCTTGTTTGAAAGCAAATGTGATACTACCTTGTTTTTGCTTGCCCTGCCCATTATCCGTTATTTCGATTATGACTAGCTTGCCAATTAGCAGGGGGCAAAATATACAGTGTGTTACATTATTTATGTACTGCCTGCCATGAAACAGAGTTTTTTTGTTGTATTTTTTTGCTCATTTTTCTCTTTTGTCAGACAGGCTTTGAAATCAATACAGTTCTTGCTTGGAAATGTGAGACAGGTTTTAAAAATCGATTTGATAGTTTCACTGATAACAGACAATCCCTTGAAAGTTAAAAGTTGAGTTGGTAAATAGTTGGAAAGAAATATCTGTGGTACGGTATACAGTAGATTCAGATTCAAATATGGCGGAAAAATACGGCAGTAATTCAGATGCCTCTAAAAATGTCCTTTTTTTTTTAGGTTTTCTCTTTTAAATGCCCCAAATCACCAAATGTGTCAACAAACATTACCCCCCTGCAGGGTACTACTACTACTCACTGCCGGTCGACCTTAGCCACAGTGGCTGACGTATTCTCAAAAAGGAAGTCAACATTTGTAAGACTGTTGATTGGACGTCAATTGAAAAAAACGTATTAGATGAGTGTGCAGATTGTGGTTGTACTGTTACAACTAATGCATTGTGTGCTAATATGTTTGCAAGATAATGAAGAACAACAAGACATTAGGCAAAGACGCACGACGACAGAAGGCCCCATAAAAGAGACTGTAATGATTATTTCTATTCCCTTGAGCGGGTGATTGGACCTGGGAGTGAAAAAAGGAAGGAAGGGGGGGCATTTATTGTTTGACAAGACTCCTCTGGAATACCAATGGTAGCATTTCAACAATTTTTTTTATCCGTCCCGATGATCACTCGATCTTTTACATTTGTTTTGACAGAAAATTAGTATTTGGGGTGGTTTTTATTCACTTGAGAGTATCTGGTGTGGATGCGTTAACCACAATGAACGCCTCCTCCATGCGGGGATCCATATCTACCACAATGGGATGCTTATTGACTGTGGTATATTGTATGACGGTGTGTTTAGAGGCTGCGGTTATTGGACCAGTTGTAGTTGGATTGTTGTCACCTCATATAGACAAACATATTGGGACACATAGTCAATCGTGTTGATAAAGCGTAGTGCCAGTTCATCAACAACAGGGGAATCGTGGGGAGGAAAAGCCTGATTGTGTTTCGTGGGGTTAAGGAAACAGGGCCTTCCTTAACAAATTCAGACGCATTAAGTGGTCCAGTGTGACACATTCATTCATTCATTCATTTTCTACCGCTTTTCCTCACGAGGGTCGCGGGGGGTGCTGGAGCCTATCCCAGCTGTCTTCGGGCGGGGTACACCCTAGACTAGTCGCCAGCCAATCACAGGGCACATATAGACAAACAACCATTCACACTCACATTCATACCTATGAACAATTTGGAGTCGCCAATTAACCTAGCATGTTTTCGGAATGTGGGAGGAAACCGGAGTACCCGGAGAAAACCCACGCATGCACGGGGAGAACATGCAAACTCCACACAGAGATGCCCGAGGGTGGAATTGAACCCTGGTCTCCTAGCTGTGAGGTCTGCGCGCTAACCCCTAGACCACCGTGCCGCCCTGTGTGACACATTCACTAATTCATTGATTTAGTAGCCTTTTTGGGAGCGATCAGATCATATTTTTTGGACAAAAAGGGTTTTAAAGTCATGTGTGTATCCCTGCTATTATTACGATTCAACATTCACAATCCTACAAATTGGCGGGATTGAGTTTTCTCTTAAAATAGTAATTTATATACAGTAATCCCTCGTTCATCACAGTTAATTGATTTCAAACCTGACCGTCAATTCACGAAAATGTGATATTTTGTACTTTTCATTCATTCATTCATTTTCTACCAATTATCCTCACAAGGGTCGCGGGGGGTGCTGTCTTCGGGCGAGAGGCGGGGTACACCCTGGACTGGTGGCCAGCCAATCACAGAGCACATATAGACAAACAACCATTCACACTCACATTCATACCTATGGACAATTTGGAGTCGCCAATTAACCTAGCATGTTTTTGGAATGTGGGAGGTACCGGAGAAAACCCACACATGCAAACTCTTTACAGAGATGGCCGAGGGTGGGATTGAACTCGGGTCTCCTATCTGTGAGGTCTGCGCGCTAACCGCTTCTCTGCCGTGCAATAGAAAATCTGTTTATGGCATTCAAAGTACATGCTTTAACATTACTAGAGCCCTCTAGACATGAACTAACACCCCTATAGTCACTTTTACCCTCACTTTATCCATTATAGGAGACATAATCACATAAATTAGTCCACAGAAATTAGTTCCTTTTCCTTTTTTGGCTGTTGTTTCATGAATGTCACATTGCTGATACCTGGTGACCAGTATAGAATACTGCATATCACATCGCGTTATTGCGTCTTCTGAATGCCTTACATTTGTATCTTATGTATCTTAGCTCATTTTTATCTTTATTTTTAAATCCTTAATATAGGCCAAAAATAAATTAAATTTGCTTAGCTGCAAAATTCAAAGTGGCGGGAGGCGACTATATGTGATAATAGAGGAAGATTTATATACTGTTAATTACATTATCATTCATTAGTAGTGAGTAGTGATACATTTTATACTTACTTTAATGCTTTTAGTAAGTGCGTGAGGTACATTGAAGAGAGAAGGTTTGTTAATCCAATAATTAAAATAATTTTATGGCAAATGTTGATCCAAAATTGGAGGAAAAGCATGGTTTTACTGTATATGTGTGTTATAATGACTTTGTGTAAAATGTGTGTCAGTGTTATGGCAATATGTGGTAGGTTTTAGTCCCCATCTAAGAGATACAAAGCCATCTTTTCCAAGGATCTGTTTTCATAAGGCTGCAGGCTTGTTTCATATGTTTGCTTATTTCCCAAAGCAAACTTTCATGACTGCGCACAAGGAAATAAGACGCTATATGTTTGGACAGTTGCTGTTGTGGCTTTATACCTTCCAGGAGTGTTGTTGTTTACGGGAAAGCGATTACATAACGCAGCTCCGCCGTGAATGGCTGGTTCTCGGCGATTTTCGGCACACTGCGGGCTGTTTGGAGGAGGAGGAGGAGGAGCAGGTCCGTCTATAGGTTTTTTTTTTTCTGGAGAGTAAGCATAATAAGGATAGCGGACTGGAATGTGATTGGTAGCCGGGGCTTAAGCACATGTAAAGTTGGAATATGCAAGGAGATGCTGAGGAGTAATCCCGCCGCCTGACAAGGATTACACATGCAAGATTAAAGAATCCCGTGTGGAATCGATGCAATTTTTCCAGACAAAATATGTAGTTTAATGAGTTTGTGTGCCCCACCAACATGCTAAAATATTCACAAGGCTTTGAAAGCATCACGGTCCTGCAGCACTCTCTCTCTTTTTCTCTGTTTCTCTCATATGCATTTGCAGTTGCACAGGGCAATCTGTCATGGATGGAAAAGCTGTACATGACAGAGCTTATTTACAACACGGAGCCGGGGGCTTGCATCTGCTCACAGTGGGCCACATGTTGCAGGAAACACTGCACATCCTCATCTGGTCTTTACTAATTGTGGCATCATTGCGTGATTATTTATCGCATATTTGGAGACGCTCCTTTTCGGACATGCGCAAAGATGTGATGTTGGAAAAAGAAAGACCCAAGCCATTACCATTATCATCACTATAAGCAGCGGAAGTTGTTTATGCGCCTGATTTGTTTTGGAAAAAAAGGGGGGAGGGGAAGGAGTTAATCCACTTGTTTCTTGTGTTCCAGCCTATTCAGCACTCTCGCTTTTCCCCTCCTCTCGCCGCTTTATTTTTGGAAACATCTCATTCTCGTGAGTCAGGCCCGTTGTCGTGCTCGCAGAGAGCCTCCTTGCAGTTAGAAGAGAAAAGAAACTGTGCTTTGCATCCCTCTATCCAAGTGGAATAATGAATGCTTTGTGCTGCAATCTTACGGATAGCTTGAAAAGCAGCCGTCAAAAGGTGACTGCTTGTAATTTTGCCGCAGAAATTCCTCTACATTTATGGCGCCGGAGCCCAGTCCACGTGACGACGCAAACACATTGTTGGCATCCATCATCATACGTCAGCCAGCATTGACGGCGCCGTTGATTGATGGCTTCTATGGCGTCCTTCATCATTTTTCCAGCGGCTCCAAAAGGGGACACGCTAATTATGTGTTTGCATTGCAAAGGCATTTTTTTTCGTTTTTTTCTGATAAATATTACTCTACAGTGGATACTAGGGGTGTCACATGATCTTGCAAGAACGTGACACGATTACTTGTTCACAAAAAGTGGGCACTCCGCCTGGGATGAAAATAAATACATGAATTTATCACACATTGGTTCCACAACCTTGGCACGTTGGTTCCATAGAACAACGGCATAAACAGAGTGAGCACTTTCGTTAGTCATACAGTGTATGTCTCAGTGGGTGGAGGTGGGGCCGCGAGCATACGCACAGAGCTAAGAAGAGTGTAACATAGTAGAAATTAAATTAGTGGATTGCAATATATTTAATATTTTTGCATTGTACTTTTCTGAAAATTAATGTTAAAAATCTTGTTCTCGTTCTTGTAGACCCAAGAGTGTCTGGTGACGCCCCTAGTAGATGCTGAAATCAACATGAAGTTTGTTTTTATGTAAATATTGATTTTTTTTATACGAAATATGAATATTTTGTACATGTATTTTTTTTTTGTGTTTATTACATATATATATATATATATATTACTTTTATTGATATTAACATATACTATATTTCCATGCACATTTTCCGTTATTGTTACAATTATTTTATTTTTAATTAATTTATTATATTGTTTTATTGTCATTTTTAAATGATAATTTTTTAAATTGTAGAATTTGTAGAATTGTATTCAGTTAACATGAAATTATATATAAATAAATATTATTATTTAATGCTATTTTATAATTATATAGAATTTGTATCATTTTATATACATATATATTTCCAAGCATATATTTTTTTCTTATTTTTCAATATGTTTTGTCAGCATTGAAGACTTTTTTCTTTCTTGTTTTTTTCCCCCCCTTAATCTTAAAGCTCCAAAGTGATGTTCTGGAACAAAGTGCAGCATCTTTACCGCCAAATATAATCATTGCAGTGAAAAAGCAATTTTACCGTTGCCTGCATTGAAGCCACTGCCTCTTCAAGTATTATATTTTGCTCCACGGTGGTGGATTACATTGTTGTTTATGCACAGGCAACATATTTTATGACCAGCCTGAAAAAAGTAATGAAATGGTCTCCAAACCAATGATGTGTGTTTTTGGGCCACATTGTGTGTGTGTGTCGAGAGTCACTTCGGACATATTGTGTAATGGTGGATACATACCGATTACATTAGACTCACAAATCGCACAAACATGAAAAACATGTGTTACTTCTCTCCCATTGTATTTAGTGGGATTGTATCTTAGCTTGTATCAGCAGTAGAAAGTCCCCATGTTGTCCTTCACCTTCCCTTCCCGTCCTTTCTTATACATACAACATGCAATCCATTCGCAACAGCGCTCCTCTTGTGGAGGAGGAGTGGAGCACGATAGCTAGCCTGGAGGCAAGTTGTTGGAAGGTTCCAGAAATGGGAAGAGAGTTGTCCTTGGCCTGGCTGACAACACTATTGATCACAACCTCTCCCTTGCTGCTGTTATTGTGCCTGCCTGTAAATGCTTTGTTTTATACCTTTGGTGAGGCTCAGTCACCGATTGTTTGATTCTACAAATTCCATAATGTTGTAAATGTAAGCGGTTTTGGACAATGAGGCCACCCATATGCAAGAAATCAGTTATGGATGTAAACATGATAGTGTGTCACTGATAACTGCACATTTTTTAGCTTCAAATGATGCATAGTAGCTGATCGGGATTAGCAATGGAATCTATTCTCCCCATTATTCACTTGAACACAGCATTTTTATCCTCCACAGGGGTTCTGCTTTAAAGTTAACAGTGCCAAATAGGGGCAACGCTGCTCTCGGCTCGGGTTGTTGCCTAGCAACAACCGAAAGGCAGTTTGAAGCCTGCCATCTTTTTTCATTTCTTTTTTATTTCTTTGCAAGAAATGTGAAATATTTTTATCTTCAAAGCCCCGTTGGGAGTCCGCTGGGAAAATGCGCGACGGCGCATCTTTTTAGGGTAGAAAACAAAGGAGGTCAAAGTGGTGGATTCCTCGCCGACGTGGAAACCTGATTGTGTCACACGGCGGCTAATGAAACAACTCAACTGCCGCGTTTAAGATGCTAACATTTTTGCCGTTAACATGCATTATTCAAATTAAAATGTTACGGAAATTTTGCAATACTAACAAAATTAGCTTACCGGCTACTTAGATGTCAGCTGAATTCAAATGACCATTGCCCTGGATTGAATTAGCCGTTGGGGAGTTCAGTTTTAATTTGGTCTCCATAATCTACATGAACTTTAGTTTGAACTAAAAGACTGGGAGACAGAAGCAGGACTATACCGCTGTGTTTCCCTGCATACTGACAGATAGAAGATTAAAAAGAAACCGGGAAATTCTTTCCTAAGGCGCTCCAAGCTCGCTTGTTTCTGTCTGATCCTTTTCTCCCAGGGAAATGGTGCAATGAGGTGTCACCGTTGTCATTTCCTCTGGTCGGGTTTTGACTGGAAGCTGCCTTTCCTTAGTTGAACCCTGGGACAAACGTACAAAAAAAGATGGCATAGCGCTCAGTATGTTACACGGCACATACTGTATACACTCCCGATCAAAACTTTAACACCAAATTGCAAGAATTTGCATTCTTGAGGTTCTAAGTAAAGCTTCAAAATGTGAGAAGACAGCGATGAATTGCAAACAAGCATGAAAGTGAAGTAGGTTGTCCATCAGATGATATGAAGTTTAACACCAAAACCTTTAAAAGCCAAGATCCTGGCAGAAAATGTCATTTTCTGCCTGTCACACTGTACCCTTTCTGCTGAGGTCGAACGAAGTAAGACCATTTAACGTCTTCCAAGATCCTGAAGGTGAAGGAACAAAACCATCAAGTGGTACATAATGGTAGAAGTGCTAGATACCAAAGAATGGATCTGATTGGCTGTCCGTCAAGACACAGAATGAAGTTTGTATACGCATCAAATGGCATCTGAGAGACAACAAAGAACTTCAAAGACCATTTTGAATTTACATGAGGATACCCAACACGGGATGTTGAAAGATGGAAGATGATCCTGATGGCGTCATGTTTTCCACACGGTACGTCATGGAATGGAGCTTCCGGTTGTGCAGGGGCTTCAAACAAGCATGAAAGTGAAGTAGGTTGTCCATCAGATGATATAAAGTTTAACACCAAAGCCTTTAAAAGCCAAGATCCTGGCAGAAAATGTACATTAATTGCCATTTTCTGCCTGTCACACCGCACCCTTTCTGCTGAGGTTGGACGGAGTAAGACCATTTTAACGTCTTACAATATCCTGAAGGTGAAGGAACAAAACCATCAAGTGGTAGAAGTGAAAGAAGTGGTAGATACCAAAGAATGTCACCGACCCGGTGGATCTGATTGGCTGTCCGTCAAGACATAGAATACGCATCAAACGGCATCTGAGAGAGAACAAAGAACTTCAAAGACCATTTTGAATTTACATGAGGATACCAAACACGGGATGTTGAAAGATGGAAGATGATCCAACGGATCCAACGGTTGTGCAGGGGCGTCAAATGGTAGCTGGCTATGTGGAGATGTTGCAGACGGCATTCCTTGTGACTGAAGACCTTTTTCAACAGGACAACCCTGCAGTTGGCAATGCCCGCCGGACAAAGAACTTCTTCAATCTTTTGGACCTCCGGATGGAAATCCAACCTAGAACATTTGAGGATGGATAGATGAAGTTTACAAAAATTGACATCAGTTTTATGTGTCTCTCCGTGAAGCCATCTTTCACCATCTGGGGCAACATTCCCATTAGCCTCCTGGAAACACTGGCATCCATTTTTCAAGTTTTAACAGGGATTTGGGGTTTTTAATGGTTGTTTGCAATAAATTGCTTACTCAAAACGTTTTTATCTTGCTCCCATTTCTTCGCTATTCAAAGCGACATTCAGGTTACAGTTCTTGCTGGTCTTTATTGAAGATTGTCGCTCAGAAACGTTCAGAAAATGCCTCAATGTTTGTTTCCTGCTGCTCATTGTCATCACCTTTTCCAGTTTGCTTGTGTGTGTAACCTCTCCCTCCAACTCCTGCTGAGTGTTGACACATATGGCCCACACATTATGACCAATCACAAAGGAAAATCACGGCTCATTCATTCAATTCAAGGAAATAATGGACACATTGTTCATTCATGTTTATTTACATATACAGGATCAGGAAAATTGATCTGACACATTTGTAGGTTAAATAAAAGGCAAATAAAGTAAAAGAAAAAAAAGTAAAAGTACATATAATGCCATTTTTTTCATATAATGCCATTGTTTTTCATTTCTTGCTGCCATGAATTGAACTGGCGAGCACTGGTGAGCGCTTTCATTGTGGAACCGTTAATCAAAATAAACGAATCTGTAACTGCAACACAACGAGCGTTCCGTTTGCACTTCAATCTTGGTGGACGTGATCCCGTACCAGCTCCAAACACCATCTTGTTATGGGTTACCAACTTTAGAGCTACTGGATCTGCAATGAAACGAAAATCAACCATCTGACCTCGCACCGACAGAACTGATTTCATTTTTAAAACATAATGGTAATGGTTAAATTTCATTTGAACATGCATCAGATTACAATTGAATGCATCACATAATCAGTTCACAGTTCCACATGTCCAAAAGGAGTAGGAAGAAGCAAAGCTTATTAAATCCTACCCCTCCATCTGGTACTTTTACAATCAGTAACCGTTACATTTGTTCACTTCCTGCTTTCCTAATAAGTTTAAAGTTGTTTTTTTTTCACGTACCAAAGTATGAGGTGATATGACCATACAATGACATAATGGGTACCATAGTAAGTGTCAATATAGTGATATATATATATAGCACATCATGACTGGTTCCTTGTATTAACAAACTGCTTGTATTGTTTCTTGAATTGGCTCATCGTTGTGCATTGTTTGAGGTCCTTACTCAATCCATTCCATAGTTTGATTCCACATACTGAAATGCTATGGCTTTTTAACGTAGTCCTAGCATAGAAGTGTTTCAAATGTAGTTCTTCCCTGAGATCATATTTCTCCTCTCTTTTATGAGTATGAAGTATGAAGTATTGGATGACATTTTTAGGTAATTGGTTATTTTTAGCCTTTTGCATTATTTTAGCTGTTTGAAGATGAACTATATCAGCAAGTTGAAGTATTTGTGATTTTGTAATAATTACTGGCTTTGCCTTATTTTACAGAAATGTCCTATTTTGACCCAAAACTTTTCTTTCTTAGTGACCTAAACCAAGAAACTTTTCACTGCTTTTGTTCTGGAAACATTTTGCTTATAGACCAGTGATATTGTTATTGTCGATTTTTGTCGACTTCAAGCTGCACCAAGCGTTCATCACATGTGTCATTTTCAATATTTTCCCAATTCCCTAATAATGCCTTTGACAACAAGGAGCTAAAACACCTAACACGACAAAAAGGGAAACACAGAGAGACACAAATGACATCATCAATCTCATTGCAGATGTCCAAAACAAAAAAAGCAAATTAAAAGCTGCCTTTTGGTTTAAATGAAGTGGAAAATGTTTACATAGCAGTGTCTCATTACTCTCAGGTTCAAATTGCCGTTCTTGTAAACAGATCTGATAAAAGCCACTTCTCTTGCATTTTTTAAGTATTTGTGATTTTAGAAATAAGGAGTTAGTATGTTCTCTGTAGGCGTCATTATGAATTATGAAACACAATGGCATTATATGTACTATTAGAAAATAAAAACACTTTTTTGTTTCTTTACTTTTATTTAACCTATAAATGTGTCAGATCATTTTGCCTTACACTGTATTTATGTTATAGTCACCAATGTACCAATCATAGTATAGCATTTAGAATATTGTACAATAAAGCTATTGATGTAGTCCATATCCATGATGGTACTCTTAGCCCCCCTGTGACAGAAGATAAATAGATGGTACCTGCAGGCCCGACATAGAACACAAACGAACTGCACCCTTATTGACATTTCTAATCCTGCTTCCCCCGCCGCGCCTTCCTGATCCAATCCATCGAGCGCCAAGTGGAAGCTATTTGATCGCCGAGCAGGACCCCTCTGTGTTCCCACCCTGACCGCAGACACGCAGTTTACAGTGTCCCTGTCTTGCCTTATCTCTCGGAGCGCATTTTGCTCGGCTTCCAGACCCACAGCTCCGGCCCCCGGCTTGAGATACAGCCCAAAAATAGCCCACTCTTGCTGACAGCAAGGCAGCGCCAGATAAGGCTGTTGTGTCCGCAGCTTTCTTGTCAGGGATCGTGCCGGAGTTAGTTATGAATAGAGGGATGCAAAAATGCCTTTCTCCTCTTGTTTCTCAGAGCGGAGGTCATTGATCGTGTTTATTGACCCGTGCCGTTGATGCCCCAGCCAATTTGGTCGCTGGGGCCCCCGCGGCGATAAGAAAACGAGCGGGCACCTGCGTGTCCGTGCCTCTGAATGTCAATGAACAGCCCACCCCGCAGCACATTATTCTGCAAAAGTGCATCTGAAACGTTTCTTCCTGCTGGCATGCGGAAGGAAGCCAATCAATAAGTGTGTGTCTTAGTAAATAAGATCATGTAGACAAGAGGCGGTCGACAGCACCACGTAAGCCCCCTCGCCTGGTTAGTTCATTCTCCATTAGATGACGCCCTGGAGTAATTGAATTGGCCTGGACAAGCTTGGGGCTCGGCCTTTGACAGCGGACGTCAAGCTCTGATAACTTAATACCCCAGAGCCGCCATTGGAGACCTTCTTTTTGGTCTCCATCCGTCCATCGTCTTCTACCAGAGGCTTCCAAATAACAAGCAACTCTTAGAGGTGGAGATTGGATTTAACAGGCGGCACCAATCCCATCTTGTTATTCGGCGGTAGATAAGCAAGTCGCGGCGATAAGATCCAAGCTAATTAGCTCTTTCTTAGCCAATCGATGACTGGGACACGCTTCAGTATGGTGGGGAACCAGAGAAGCACAAACTAGAAACAGTTCTTCACGGGTATGCCGCTTTGGGGAAAAGGATTTTTTTGGGCTTCAAAAAATGTGAAAATACAGAGTATTTGCAGTATTTCTTAATAGTAACGGTAATGATTTTGTCTAGTTAGTCACAAGTGTTCCCAAACAAGCATATACTCAGTAAAAAGCATCCAAGATACAGTTATGCTTTGGTTAATTAACATTTCCAAGCATATATTTTACGTATGCACAGTACAATACCGGGGAGCCACAGCCAAGGAAAGTAATTACTCATCTCGGTTACTTGATTCCAGACCCAAACATCATAAGTATATTTCCAGGAAGTAGCATTCCTTCTTTGTAAATACAATTTTTGCATAGTTACAGTATTCTAAATACAGTTGTGAACATTAATAGAGCACCTTAAAGATGAAACAACACCCCTATAGTCACTTTTACACTCATATTACCCAAAATAGTAGACATAATAATATAAAATAAGACATCTTGGACATAAATAATACATACAGTAGAACATAGACTCACAAGTTAGCATTGGCAGCAAAGTTCCCGCAATGGCTATTGTTTCATCAATATTACTGACACCTAGTAACCAGTGTAGACTACTACTCTAATGCTGCTGTTTGTGGTTAAGAAGAGACTCAATATGCAGTTAAATTGCATTATTAACAAGCAGAGAACACAGAGTGTAGGTAGGATTGCAAGGTTTATAGTGTGTCTTTCTGTATAAATATCCCATTTTAGAACATGGACACAAGGGTCTAAATAGTATGTACAACATTTTTTTTTCTTTAAATTTGGTGGGGGCTGCACGGCGGTCGAGTGGTTAGCGCGTAGACCTCACAGTTAGGAGATCGGAGTTCAATCCCACACAGAGAACACAGAGTGTAGGTAGGATTGCAAGGTTTATAGTGTGTCTTTCTGTATAAATATCCCATTTTACAACATGGACACCAGTGCCTAAATAGTATGTACACATTTTTTTTTCTTTAAATTTGGTGGGGGCTGCACGGCGGACTAGTGGTTAGCGTGCATACCTCACAGCTAGGAGACCCGAGTTCGATTCCAACCTCGGCCATCTCTGTGTGGACTTTGCACGTTCTACCCGTGCATGCGTGGGTTTTCTCCGGGTAATCCGGTTTTCTCTCACATTCAACTTTTAATTTTGCGGCTAAGCAAATTTCATTTATATTTGGCCTATATTAAGGATTTCAAGCATAAAAATGAGCTAAGATACATACACAAGATACAATTGTAAGGCATTCAGAAGGTGCAATGGTCGGCAATGTAACATTCATGAAACAACAGCCAAAAAACAAAAAGGAACTCTAGCTAATTTCTGTGATTATGTCTCCTATAATGGGTAAAGTGAGGGTAAAGGTGACTATAGGGGTGTTATTTCATGTCTAGAGGGCTCTAGTAATGTTAAAGCATGTACTTTGAATGCTATAAACAGATTTTCTATTCTTAAGTACAAAAATATAGAGCTGCATGGCGGAAAAGTGGTTAGCGCACAGACCTCAGAGCTAGGAGACCCAAGTTCGATTCCACCCTCGGCCATCTCTGTGAGGAGTTTGCACGTTCTCCCCGTGCATGTGTGAGTTTTCTCCAGGTACTCTGGTTTCCTCCCACATTCCAAAAACATGCTAGGTTAATTGGCGACTCCAAATTGTTCATAGGTATGAATGTGAGTGTGAATGGTTGTTTGTCTATATGTGACTGGGATAGGCTCCAGCAACCCCTGCGACCCTCGTGAGGATAAGTGGTAGAAAATTAATGAATGGGTGTGTGGGTGGGTGTAACTTATATTGAGGACTGTTCAGTCATTTTTCGGTAACTACTTTGTATTCAATGTAAATGCATATCAGTTATGTGGTTGATTTTAATTGAAAGTGTATTTTACTTGGACATCCTGTAGAAGTTTGTTCGTCAACAGAACAGCCACTCCTGTTGGCAGACTGGCTTCTAGCTCCTGGATGAATCATCTCCATTCAAGCCCCTTCAATGCCTGTCTGAGATTCAGACTTGCAGGCCACATGCAATGTTTATTTTCTCCACTAGTGCACTGTCGTGTAGTTGCACCGAGCTATGTATGATGCTAGCTCAGATGGAAAACACGGGCCTAAGTTGTTGGTGGAATGCCTGATGGCCTGATGAAGTATTCAAACCCCTCCTTCTTCTTCCTTCTTCCGCGGAGCACGGAAATCGTAGTTTGTGAGGAAGGATGTTATTTTTGCAAATGGAAAACACCTCTTGTCTCACTTGGAGAGGTTGTGAATTATGCAAGAGGAAGTTATAAATGTCCAATGTGGACATTTTTTTTTGTATTTCAAGACTCACGAGTCCTGCCAGTGCGCGGACCCAACAATAACACCAAAAAAAAAAAAAAAACGCTGTCCCAACATGCAATTTTCCCCGGCGACTGTGAGTGTCTTCCCGCGACAAAAACATCCACGGGTGCATGCGGCCATAATCCCATGTGGCGCGGGCAGTCAAGGGGAAGCGAATCGGAGCACTTGGAAGGGGAAAAAATGAAAGAGGATGGCGATGCTGAAAGAAGTGGACGCACATGTCTCATCCACCCCCCCCCCTAAAAAAAACAGTCTATGAAAGGATGAGCAAGAGAAAAATTGGACTCCCTCTGTTTCTGGCGCTGCAAAATATTCCCTTGATTTGATCCAAGGCTACCTGAGCTTGTAGAGCCAAACACAGATTAAAGCACAACACCACAAGGGAACACAGGTAATACTGGGAATCTGTGTGGGAATTTTGGCTGGGAACGCTGGTTCAGTGACAGAAATGATGAAATTCTACACTAGTTTATTTGTTTTTATTTGACTTTCATTTATTATTAAATAAAAATAAGACATAGTATAGAATGATCAATGTTTTTGTATAATTTCCACTAGAATTTTTGCATTTTTTTTGCACATTTGTGCAGCCATCTGTAAGTATTTGGTCTTTTTAAATCGATACATTATTGATTTTTCTTAACTCTACATTGTAGTATTGACTCATATTCTCCCCTCTTCGCCTCCGATACATTTTTCTTCACTTTGTGTCATTCCACATTCCCAAGTCGCTCCTTCGTTTACCCTGCCATTCCTCTTTTTTTCCCCTATATCTCCATTTCTCTTTCATAATGTGCAATGTAGCCCCCGCCATCTATTGCATATAATCGCTGTATGGAATCTGACTATAGATGAGGCTATCTGGTGGGTGTCTTCAGTGGGTGTTATAGGATTCGGAGAAGAAGAAGATGGAGTAGAATCACCACAAGCTTTGTTTTCTCATTTGACTGTCAGCACCTCTTTAGAAGAAGACTCCGTGATGGTGCTTCTTGGAACTCGATCATACATGCATCTTAGAAAAACTGTCCCATTCTGGTCCTATTGATGTCAGAGAGCTTTTTTCCTGGATCTGGTGGATCTGGAACTGCCCAGTGCATTTAAACTAAATGTCACAAACCCCATATGCTGTATCCTCCACCTACATGTTCACACTTGGACATAACACTCACTGTTGTTTGTCACATTGAAAATATCAGCTCCACAGTGATTCTCAAGGTTGAAAAGTGAGAACACATACATGGAAATGTTGAAATACAAATACTATGAAATACTAGAGCAAGGCCATTTTTAACCGCTACTATAATAATGATTGTGATGTTAAAAATAAAACATAAATAAATAAACATAAATAAAGTGAATTGCTACTGACGCAGTTCCACTCTATTACTGTGGGTGGCAGTAATGCAGAATGCAAGGAGGTTTCCAATTGTTAAACCAATGGGGTGGGAGGACGTTGATGTCGTACCATTGGATATTATACAAAGAAAGATTCATTCATTCATTTTCTACCGCTTATCCTCACGAGAGTTGCTGGGGTATGCTGGAGCCTATCCCAGCTGTGTTCAGGCGAGAGGCGGGGTACACCCTGGACTGGTCGCCAGCCAATCACAGGGCACATATAGGCAAACAACCATTCACACTCACATTCATACCTATGGACAATTTGGAGTTGTCAATTAACCTAGCATGTTTTTGGACGAGGAGAACATGCAAACTCCGCACAAAGATGGCTCAGGGTGGAATCAAACTCAGGTCTCTTAGATGTGTGGCCTGCGAGCTAACCACTCATCCGCCGTGCAGCTTACACAGAAAGATTCATTCATTCATTTTGTACCGCTTATCCTCGCAAGAGTCGCGGAGGGTGCTGGAGCCTATCCCAGCTGTCTTCGGGCGAGAGGCGGGGTACACCCTGGACTGGTGGCCAGCCAATCACAGGGCACATATAGACAAACAACCATTCACACTCACATTCATACCTATGGACAATTTGGAGTCACCAATTAACCCAGCAATGTTTTTGGACAGGGAGACCATGCAAACTGAGGATGGAATCGAACTCAGGTCTCCTAGATGTGTAACCTGCGCGCTAACCACTTGATCACCATGCAGCTTACACAGAAAGATGTTACACAGTCAATTTTTTCCAACCACCAGAAGAAAAGTCGCCGTCATTGCTGACTTCATCCTCCTCCTTTCACACTAAAACCACTAAAGTCGTCTTCTTCAGTGTCGGAAGCAAGGACCAAGGCTCCAGGCATATTTGGCGCTCCAGCCTGTGCTGTCCTCTCCATCGGGCAGCAGTGCAGCCACCTGGAATCCGCTAGATTGGTAAAAAAAAAAAAAGTAGCATTTTATACACCAGAAATTACATTTAAAAAATGAATGAACATATCAAATCAGACATCCGTGCACAATGAGCTCACATCTTGCAGGTGTACCTCATAACGTCTGAGTTAAGTGTATGGTATTTAAAAAAGTGAGTGACATTACCAACCTAGAAAATGAGTTTTGTGCTCCATCTTTAAAAAAAAAAAAAAAAACGTCTTTGAATATTAATGTTCAGATTTCATAAAATTGCATCATTATTTTTCTTCCTAGCGAAAGACCACACGCCTTAATTTCACTCCCCTTTTTCATGACGCCCGGGCTCCGTGCGACTGAGGAGTAAATGATTCCATAAAAATGTAGCGGGGGTATATAGTGTAGCAATCTCTGTGGTGGTAAGATACCTGGGAGCCAATGCACGCTCGCTCCACACTTGGAACTGAATTATGGATGGGGATAAAATGCATGTAAACGGCCCATTGCTCTGCAGGGACCGTTATCTACTGACTGATAGAAATATGCTTTGCCCATCATGGATGGTGCACCCTTGAGACGTGTTCTATTACACACCGGGGCATCAAAAAAAAATGATAACATAGGAAGATAAAATACATATGAAAAAGTAGTGCACCACCCGTTACAAACCAATGATGAGAATAATAATTTAAAATGAAATAATGATATAGAACATATGACAAATGACATAGCACATTTACATATCATCTGTTAGAATAACCTTTGCTGCCTGCAAATGGGAAAAAAAACTGTTTACATGTTTGCATATTAAAATGTAGCCCAATTTGAATGACATATGGGAGTTTTTTTTAGCTCTATAATACTGTCGGATGAAGCGGCCACCCTGTTGTCGTTGTGCACAAGTATGTGTGTGGGGGGGGGGGGGGGGGGGGCAACCACAAGGCCAGACACCTGCTTTTTCCCCCAAAATGAATTATGAAACAGAGCCAAGCGTTCTCCACACAGCTGACAAGGGGAGGCCGTGGCTTGCGGAATAAACAATAGGATACCCGGCGTAAGAAAAGCATGAAGGTTATGAGTCCTTGTTAACTTTAATAGACCCCCCCCCCCCCCCCATCTTCCGCCCCCGCCACACCAGAATGGAGAATGGACTCCTAATAGACTTTAGTGTGGTGTGCTGTGCTTTGCTTAAGCACATGATGGAATTAAAATAGCCGCAGAGAGAAGGAGGCATTTAAAGTGGATGAAATATTCAGTGTTTATAGGCGCTCCAGTGTATGTTTAGACAACATTAAATCTAAAAAAAAAAAAAAGGGAGCTGTTGTTTTAATATAACATGAGTCATGTGCACAGTCGCACTCAGCTATGCTTCCTCAAAAGGCTTCTCCCACATTCCCAACATGGCAGCACTCTTGGAAATGTGACGTTAATCATTACTCATTTGTCAGAATTAGTGGAGATTAAGGATGTTCCCATTAAGATCTTATGCTGCCGATTTTGATCCTGATAATCCAAGAGTGAAATCAGCAGATACCGATACCAATAGGGATCACGTGCATGCTACCAAATGGAGATAACAGACTGTTGGGAATGAATCCGTACAATTCCATGGAAGAAATACTACAATTTAAGTTGGAAATGTGGAAAAAGTGGTTAGCACACAGGCCTCACAGCTAGGAGACCTGAGTTCAATTCCACCCTCGGCCATCTCTGTGTGGAGTTTGCATGTTCTTTCCGTGCATGCATGGGTTTTCGTCGGTTTCCTCCCACATTCCAAAAACATGCTAGGTTAATTAGCGACTCCAAATTGTCCATAGGTATGAATGTGAGTGTGAATGGTTGTTTGTCTATATGTGCCCTGTGATTGGCTGAACACCAGTCCAGGGTGTACCGCTTATCCTCCAATTTTGGATCAACATTTGCCATAAAACTTAGAATAGAATTATTGGATTAACAAACATTTTCTCTTCAATGTACCTCACTCACTTATTAAAAACATTTAAAGTATAAAATGTATCATTACTAATGAATGATAATGTAATTAACAGTATGTAAATCTTCCTCTATTATCACATATAGTCGTCCCTTGCCACTTTGAATATTACAAACATAAACAAATTTCATTTATTTTTTTCCTGTATTAATGAGCAAAATACTTAAGATACAAATGTAAGGCATTCAGAAGACGCAATGACGCAATATGATATGTAGTATTCTATACTGGTCACCAGGTATCAGCAATGTGACATTCATGAGACAACAGCCAAAAAACGGAAAAGGAACTTCTGTGATTATGTCTCCTATAATGGGTAAAGTGAGGGTAAAAGTGACTATAGGGGTGTTATTTCATGTCTAGAGGGCTCTAGTAATGTTAAAGCATCTACTTTGAATGCCATAAACAGATTTTCTATTCCTAAGCACGAAAATATAGGGCTGCACGGCGAAGAAGCGGTTAGCGTGCAGACGTCACAGCTAGGAGACCCGAGTTCAATCCCACCCTCGGCCATCTCTGTGTGGAGTTCTCCCTGTGCATGCGTAGGTTTTCTCCGTACATAGGTATGAATGTGAGTGTGAATGGTTGTTTGTCTATATGTGCCCTGTGATTGGCTGGCCACCAGTCCAGGATGTACCCCGCCTTTCGCCCGAAGACAGCTGGGATAAGCTCCAGCACCCCTGCGACCCTTGTGAGGATAAACGGTAGAAAATGAATGTTGAAAGTGTAGCTGAGTGCTTCTGAAAGTGTTTAGGCCAGCAGAAAAGGCTTCGCTGGCCCTGAAGGCACCACCACTGTGGGAGCTAACCCTTATATTCCAATGAGGGCTGTAAAAAGTGGTATTCCGAGCGGAATGTTTGGTGAATAATGATACAGTGTCTCCATCCGGAGGGGGGGGAGTTAGGAATGAACCATCATCATGTGACAGCAGCAGCCCTGCAGAGAAGTGGATTACACAAGAGGTTTTTATCTCTATCCGCCCCACACTTTTTGTCAGTTTTCTTGACAGGCGCGTCAGAGAGTTTCGTGTAAAAATGTGCTCTTTCTGACGAGGGTATTCTGAGAACCTCTCCCCTCTAAATATCAGCAGTCGCACCTGGAGGTCCATGTGGAGTCATGTTTAGTTGGTCAACAGGGCTGAAAATCCAGTCCGGTTCTGGTTCCAGTTGATTTGGGGTAGATGAAGAAATGTTCGTACCACTGCAGGGTTTGTTTGCGCTAACAATTCTTTGTTTGTTGTGAAGCAACCTCTTGCTAACAATGCTATATGTTAACACTGTATGCCACTCCATTTCTATCGGTATGGCTTGGCAAGCTCCACGTTTACGCCGGCATAGTCATCATATACATTATCATAAATGTACCTGTTACTACATGGTCACGACATGAATATAAAATAGGGCTGTCAATTGATTTAAAAAAAATTTTGATCACGATTAATCACATTTTTTGTTCATAGTTAACTCAGAATTAATCGCATTTAATTGCAGATAGAAATACATTTTTATCTACAATAAATAGGGGAAATCCCTTTGTGCTAAACAATTCGATATGCAAAATACATTTTATGTATGTCACAATGTGGGAGTTACCCTCCATGACAGTTCACTTGGTTTCCTTTCATGCCTTAGTTCCTGGTTCATGCCCTTATTTTGTATTCACTTCCTGTGTTGCTCCGTTCTGTTTTCCGTTGCTTTGCTCTTATCTTTTGTACCTGTTTCCCATTTCAGTGATGCCTATTTGGTAATGGTAATGGTTTTATTTCATTTGAACATGCATCAGATTACAATTGAATGCATCACATAATCAGTTCACAGTTCCACATGTCCAAAAGGAGTAGGAAGAAGCAAAGCTTATTAAATCCTACCCATCCATCTGGTACTTTTACAATCAGTAACTGTTACATTTGTTCACTTCCTGCTTTCCATAATACAGTTTCAGTATTTTTTATTTTTATTTTTTGTGATTTTGTGATATGACCATACAATGACATAATGGGTACCATAGTAAGTGTCAATATAGTGATATATATATATATAGCACACCATGACTGGTTCAAGACTCTTCATCCTTGTATTTAGCAAACATCAACTGCTTGTATTGTTTCTTGAATTGGCTCATCGTTGTGCATTGTTTGAGGTCCTTACTCAATCCATTCCATAGTTTGATTCCACATACTGAAATGCTATGGCTTTTAAACGTAGTCCTAGCATAGAAGTGTTTCAAATATTTAGCTCAGGTGCGCACTCCTTTGGTTGTTGGATCATTGTCATTGCTTTGTCGTTTTTCTGTTCATGCATGTTAGTTGTTCCGCTACATTGCATCACCATTAAAACAAGTTTTACATGCATTTGGGTTCGCATCTCTGCATCCTGGGGTCACAACGCTACGCCGGAAAACCGAAACGTGACAATGTATACAGAACTATGGGCCATTATTTAAAGCAATACAGTCAGCTAGCATATTTTTGTATTATTATTACTTTATTATTAGCATTTTAGCTCTAAAATGTGAGCGAGTGAGATCTCTCACACTGACACAAATGTTTTTTGTCAGCTCAAAATAGCATTTGTTTATTTATGATACTGGTTTTAAATTTGAAATATTTGTGAGTTAATAAGCCTATTTAGGATTATCATTAAATATGTACTCAATGCACCTTCATGACTATGTCACGTCATGAAGAAGAGCTATAAACGCAAAGGGGTGGGGGGTTCACCTACAATTCTTTCAAGGTTGGCAGGACTGTTATGATATGCAGTACATACGTGCTCCAAAATGTCAATTTGCATAACCGAGCCGAAGGGCAGCGTCTCGTCTGCGTGTCTCCCCTCGTTTTTGTCTTGGAAAAGCTTGACAGGAGGTGTGAATTTTCCACCCATGCTTAATTTAGCTCTTCCTGTCGGCACGGACACATCACGAGCCTCAACCAGACTGGCAGCGACGCCAAACCCCATTTGGGAGTTCGTGCTGCGCTTCACCTGGAGGTTTCTCTATCATGCCAAGCAAAGCCCCCCCCCCCCTGCCTGGAGTGTATTTTTGCCTCTGCCTTTGTCAAGCGACACCCGGCCTCCAAGCCCTCCAGCCACCAACTTCCATCCTTCGCATGATATTTTCTTCTTTCAAGAAAGTTGGGGAAAAACAACTCAGAGGAGTGCCGCCAGAGAGCTTTCCAGGCATAGAAAAAACAAAAATAAGCAAAGAAATACCTGTAATAGTCATAAAAAAATATACTCTGTGTGTGTGCTTTGGCCAACCAGGACTCACCTCCTATGCCCCTGATGCAGATTTGCCGCTAGTACCTTAGGCAGGGGTCTCAAACTCAATTTACCTGGGGGCCACTGGAGCTAGGGTCTGGGCAAGGCTGGGCCGCATCAGGTTTTCCAAAAAAAACCAACGCATTTATTAAAAACAGAAAAATATACAAACTTTTTCAGTGCTTTGGTTCCGATTTTCTACAATAAAAGCTCTGATAAAACATTCTACTGTTCTACAAATATCTTACTTTTTATTTTTCTGCACAAAATAAGATGAAAAATAAAACAAAAAATAAACAAAAATAAAATCAAAATAAAAATAAACAAATCAAGAATAAAAAAAAATCAATCAATCAGTAATAAATAAATATAATAATAATAATAAAATGGCAAATAATAAAAATTTAAGAAACCACATATAGTTGGTGGGTAGACAAAAAATTAAAATTCTAAATTAAAATGAACAAAGCATTATTAGAGCCCTGTAGACATGACAAAACACGACTATAGTCACATTTATACTCTTTTTATTTACAACATATTGCGCAACTGCAGGGTCTTGAGACACATGCTAACTCGCAAACTAGAGAGCTAGCGACCTAAACGGTAGCCTTCAAGTTATTTCCTTTAAACTTAAATAGCCAAACACTTACCACTTCCACACGGATAGGGAGGATAACTATTAACAGTTATTTAACCTTTAACATGAACATTAATCAAAGGTAATAATTTTTTCTGGGTACATGATACCATACAGCATCCATATCAAACTTGTGCGAGCCGCATTAACATTAAACTTTCATATCAAGGCGGGGGCCTCAAACTAGTGTCCTGCGGGCCACATTTGGCCCGTGGGCCACGTGTTTGAGACCCCTGGTGTAGAACATCCCCGCATCACGTCTGACAACATGCTTCTGCAGGGTCTTGAGACACATGCTAACTCGCAAACTAGAGAGCTAGCGACCTAAACGGTAGCCTTCAAGTTATTTCCTTTAAACTTAAATGGCCAAAAATTTACCACTTCCACACTGATAGGGAGGATAACTATTAACAGTTATTCAACCTTTAACATGAACATTAATCAAACGTAATAATTTTTTCTGGGTACATGATACCATACAGCATCCATATCAAACTTGCGCGGGCCCGCACTAACATTAAACTTTCATATCAAGGCGGGGGCCTCAAACTAGTGTCCTGCGGGCCACATTTGGCACATTGTTTGAGACCCCTGACCTTAGGTGTTAATGAGATTGCAACCTCCATGCTGTTTAAGCTAGCTGCAGAAATGGCGGGATTGGCTCCGTGGTCTTTGCACAAAGACACAAAGGCAAGCGATGGATTTAACATTGCCCTCCGTCTTCAATACAATGCTTAATATTTGAAATGTCAGCGCGTTCTGCTGAAATGTTGCAGTCAAGGCAACCATCCTCTTGTTCTAATCTGTCTCTGATTCATCATCCCAGGCAACAAAAGCGCTCGTGATGGGGCGAGTGGGAGTCGCTCAAAGCACGACGTTATAAAAGAGAGCAAATGTGTTACTGACCTATATTCGCTGCCTGCATATAGAAACCAATCCAGTCGAGCAGATCCCATCTGCTGATGACTCTCTCCCTCCCCAGAGCCCAGTGGGAGGTAGCGCCCGTTCCTGCGCTGCGTGACAGGTGCAGCCCGACTGGGAAGGTTGATTCATGGTTAAATTGTCACAAAGCGATTCCTTTTTGCGCCTCCCAGTGTGGCCACGGGCTCACACGGCATTGCTTGACACATAAATCACCAACGTGGTTAGAATATTCAGTGGCAAAAACATGGCAGACACAATTAGAGCACGATAAGATGGAGGTGAAACATGGAAAGATGCACACAAACAGGTGCAACCACTTCAAAGTGGGTCAGAAGTAACTTGGAGCGAAAAACTTGCAATGAGATCAGAAAGTGTGTCAGTCGGTGCTCATCAGATTCATTACCCGGGTATCTGTTCCTGGTGATGCCCGCTTATTACCCAGCAGAATTCACACAGGTCATAGGTCAAAAGTGCTTGATAGATGTTTTTTAACTGGTGGGTGGGAAAGGTAAACAAAAGGAATCGGAACAGCATGTCAGACATTAGCCACGTTTACATGGACCCAAATATTCCAATTCCATTCGGGTTATTTGGTCAAACAGAAAGAATGTAACCTTTGTATACACCTCATTCCGAAAGAAAAGTGCCAATCCGAATGAATATATAATCGGATTCACAGGGGTGGAATATTCCTTTCCCCAATCCGATTGAGGTGGCTAGTGACACCCACCCAAAGAAATATGAATAAACTCCCTCCCAATAGCCACGTTTACATGAGGAGTTTTTCTCTTTCCGAATGAAATCTTTCCGAATGACCTTTCCGAAAGCAATGGTATACATGGAAAGGAATATTCCAATTGCGCGTCTACATGTGCCGCTATAATCAACCAGAATAGTCAATGGGGCATGCACAGTACAACATAAACACCAACATCACGTGATACCGACTTCCTCGAGTTTTCTTTCACTTGTTGGAATAACTCCGTATTGTCAGTTTTTCCGTTCGTCCAATCTTGAAATTTAGTTTGAATCAAAAACAAACTTTCCACAGCAGTCCAGTGCCGATTGCTGCGTGTTAGGTCATATCTCAGCATTCGCTGAAAGAACGCACCCGGGAACAGGAAAAGATAAAGTTCATTCATTCATTCATTCATTTTCTACCGCTTCTCCTCACGAGGGTCGCGGGGGGTGCTGGAGCCTATCCCAGCTGTCTTCGGGCGAGAGGCGGGGTACACCCTGGACTGGTCGCCAGCCAATCACAGGGCACATATAGACAAACAACCATTCACACTCACATTCATACCTATGGACAATTTGGAGTCGCCAATTAACCTAGCATGTTTTTGGAATGTGGGAGGAAACTGGAGTACCCGGAGAAAACCCACGCATGCACGGGGAGAACATGCAAACTCCACACAGAGATGGCCGAGGGTGGGGATTGAACCCTGGTCTCCTAGCTGTGAGGTCTGCGCGCTAACCACTAGACCGCCGTGCCGCCCAAGATAAAGTTCAATCTTGCTAATATTTTATAATTAAGCTCATCACATGTTTCATATCGATATGAATTTTCTTTTTTTAATAAAACTGGACTTGTGAATGGGGTATAGAAGGGTTTAGATTCTGTTCCACAGATGGCGCTAATGCACACGAAAGCTGCTTGCCAACCGCCAATAAACAACAGAAGAAGAAAAACACCACAAAGAAGAACGCAGTCTGACAACTTTCCGATTAAGCGGGTACAAGATACCTCAATCGGATTGGGGAAAGGAATATTCCACCCCTGGGAAACCGATTATATATTCATTTGGATTGGCACTTTTCTTTCGGAATGAGGTGTATATAAAGGTTACATTCTTTCCGTTTAAGCAAATAACCCGAATGGAATTGGAATATTTGGGTCCATGTAAACGTGGCTAATGATTCGTCTTTGTTTTGGTTTTTGCAGCCTGTCTTAATTTGCATTCCAGACTGCTAAAATAAATAAATAAATGAATAAAAAAATCTGCCACCGCTGTTCCCTAATGGCACTGAAGGCAAATAAATGTTTACAACAGCAGACTGATTGCTTACTGCTCACAATGTGTGCAAAGACACAAAACGACACAGACGCCAAGGCGGCCATCCATGAGCATAACAACAACATTCCGTAGTGCGACGGAGGGAGGGGGGGCTGGGTTCCAAGACACATCAGACCAATGCTGAGGAAGAATTGGTAACAATAATCATGACAAGTCTTTGGTACGTTATTCACTTTACTGATTTCATTTTTTGGTTTTAGCATTGAATGTATAAGATACTAATATTCCATGATTTATGACATGAATGATATTGTTTCTTTCATATTAATTATGTTATTGAAAAATGTCCTTTTGTGAAAGAGCACACAAGACGCCAGTTTCTTCACCGCTTCCGATAAGGAGACTTGACATAATTATAGCTCTACAGCAACAATCCACGTCTCCATTGTTCCTATTCCAGCCCGCTCATAAGGTCTTCCACCTCAACATGTTTATCGCAGTCAACAGGCTGCGACAAAGCGTATCTGAACGCTCCCTTTGACTCCATTATCACACCAGTCCGTGTAACAAAGCGGCCTCGCCGTGCTATCAAGCTGCACCTTCTGTGTGCTAGGAGATATACTGTATGTGCTCTTTGTCCTATAGCAGGGGTCTCAAACACGCGGCCCGCGGGCCAAATGTTCCCCGCAGGACACTAGTTTGAGGCCCCCATCTTGATATGAAAGTTTAATGTTAGTGCGGCCCCGCGCAAGTTTGATATGGATGCTGTATGGTATCATGTACCCATAAAAAATTATTACCTTTGATTAATGTTCATGTTAAAGGTTAAATAACTGTTAATCGTTATCCTCCCTATGCGTGTGGAAGTGGTAAGTTTTGGGCTATTTAAGTTTAAAGGAAATAACTTGAAGGCTACCATTTAGGTCGCTAGCTCTCTAGTTTGCGAGTTAGCATGTGTCTCAAGACCCTGCAGTTGCGCAATATGTTGTAAATAAAAAAAAGTATGAATGTGACTATAGTCGTGTTTTGTCATGTCTACAGGGCTCTAATAATGCTTTGTTCATTTTAATCTGAAAAAATAATTTGTCTACCCACCAACTATATGTGGTTTCTTAAGTTTTTATTTTTTAGTTTTATTATTATTATTATATTTATTTATTACTGATTGATTGATTTTCTTTATCCTTGATTTGTTTATTTATTTTTCATCTTATTTTGTGCAGAAAAATAAAAATGAAGATATTTGAGAAGAGTGGAATGTTTTATCAGAGCTTTTATTGTAGAAAATCGGAACCAAAGCACTGAAAAAGTTTGTATATTTTTCTGTTTTTAATAAATGCGTTTTTTTTTTATTTTGGAAAACCTGATGCGGCCCAGCCTTGCCCAGACCCTAGCTCCAGTGGCCACCAGGTAAATTGAGTTTGAGACCCCTGTCCTATAGCGTCATATAGCATCACCAAGGAACTGCGACCGACAATGGCACAAGCCTTATAGCCGGGAATTGGGATCATTTCAAGGAAAACTGCACTTTTGGGTGGGGAATTTTGCCCATCATCCAAAAGCTCCAAAAGTTAATTTATTAATTTTCTACCGCTTATCCTCATGACGGTCGTGGAGGATTGCTGGAGCCTATCCCAGCTGTCTAATTAATTAATTAATTAATTGACTTAGTAGCCTTTTTGGGAGCGATCAGATCATATTTTTTGGACAAAAGGGTTTTAAAGTCATGTGTGTATCCCTGCTATTGTCACGATTCAACATTCACAATCCTACAGACTCGTGGGATTGAGTTGAAAATAGTGCAAATAATAATTTATATACAGTAATCTCTCGTTCATCACAGTTAATTGGTTTCAGACCCGACCGTCAATTCACTCAAAATACTATTCCTTATTTATAAATGCGATATTTTTGTATTTTTCATTCATTGATTCATTTTCTACCGCTTATCCTCACGAGGGTCGCGGGGGTGCTGGAGCCTATCCCAGCTGTCTTTGGGCGAGAGGCGGGGTACACCCTGGACTGGTGGCCAGCCAATCACAGGGCACATATAGACAAACAACCATTCACACTCACATTCATACCTATGGACAATTTGGAGTGGCCAATTAAACATTTTGGAATGTGGGAGGAAACCGGAATACCCGGAGAAAACATGCAAACTCCACACAGAGATGGCCGAGGGTGGAGCTCCAAAAATTTTATGTTTTTTTTTTTTTTTTTGTCATTTTGAACATTACCGGAACTTCCTTCCTGTGTGGACTGATTTTATATAGCGACATTTCTTTTTTTTCACCCAAGCATATCATAAATGTGACAATTGTGGCTTTTGTATTATAATTAATCAATATTTGTCATTTTCTAATTGGAAGGTATAGAGGGGGGGCTCCACCGTAAGCACTCAAAATATATCCACAATGCTTCCACGCCCAGTTAAAAGTGCCCCGACACATTTGTTGTGCCCATTCTTGCCAGTTTTACTGCTCTTGATGTGATGTGCCAACTTCAATCTAAACATTGAATCCATCAAAAGTCACCAAGTCAGGACTTTCAGCATTAAAATGAGGATTTATTGTCACACGCAGAAGCAGAGCAAAACCATGCACAGGGACCATTGTAAAGCTGACAGGTTGAAACAAAAGCAAATATAAATACACTCAGGTTGATTAGAAAAAACAGATGCATCCAGGAGGATATACTATATACTGAGCTACGAGATACTGTCTTTTGGGGGCTATTTGCTTATTAATTATAATAAACATCCCTTATTTGGATTCATATTTTGGGGTCATACATCAACGTTTGTGCTCATTCTGAAATGGAGCACTCAATACCCAACGCAGCTAACTGGGACTTTCTAATAGTCTCTAATCCACGCTGATTGATGATAAGGCCTCAGCCTATCGCTGCATTGTAGCTGATTCATGTTGCTCTACTTTATTTATGACTACCAGCTGGCAGATCTGCCTGTTTTCACAAAATGGCATATTTTCATTTATGTATCGACCGCTTCTTCTGTGGGCCACCTTTTTTAAACCTTCACAATTCGTCCAATCCTCGATATCAGTGATTGTCATTGATGGGCATGTTACTTTAAAAAAGTTATTCATTATAGTTACTGGTTACTTCTCAAAAAAAGTAACTGAGTTACTCCACGACAAAAGTAACTAGTTACCAGTAAAAGTAACTATTGCCCCCCGCCCCCGAATTCATTGGTGATATATTTTTAGTAACGTAGTATAGCTTCAGTAACGTGGTGTCGAAAATGATAATGGTGTTATGCTGACCGTAAATGTAATTCGTTAGATTACCCCTTACTGAAAAAAGTAACAGGGTTAGTCACGTTATGTTATTTTAATGAAAATAAAAAATAAAAATTAATAAAATAAATTAAAACATTTTTTTAAATTATATTAGGAAAGGTCATATCACCTTGTACTTCGGCACGTGACAAAAAAATAAAAAAATAAAAGATAAATTGATTAATAAAAATTCATCAAATACATTTTTTTTTTAAACTTAAATTATATTAGGAAAGCAGGAAGTGAACAAATGTAACAGTTACTGATTGTAAAAGTACCAGAGGGAGGGGTAGGATTTAATAAGCTTTGCTTCTTCCTACTCCTTTTGGACATGTGGAACTGTGAACTGATTATGGGATGTACTCAATTGTAATCTGATGCATGTTCAAATGAAATCAATATTATATTTTATATAAAATTATATCTGAAAGGCAGGAAGCTGACCGTAAAAGTAATTAGTTGGATTACCGTTCCTGAAATAATAAATAATAATAAAATATATATATATATTTTATCTGTCATCATCTTATCTGTGGGTACTCCTTCTCCTTCCAAATTCCAAAAACATGCTAGGTTAATTGGCCACTCCAAATTGTCCATAGGTATGAATGTGAGTGTGAATGGTTGTTTGTCTATATGTGCCCTGTGATTGGCTGGCCACCAGTCCAGGGTGTACCCCACCTCTCAGCTGAAGACAGCTGGGGTAGGCTCCAGCACCCCCCGGCATGCCGGGCAACCTCACAGTACCTCACTCATCAAGTTCCCAAATTTTGAACTGAACTTTCTTGCCGGTCTTATTCCGAATAGCCTCACATTTAAGTTCATTAAATGAATGAATGGTGGCTTTGCTTTTTGTTTAAAATAAAGAAATGTCCAATTCTGATAAAACCTCCATTGCATCTATCGGTCTAGACGCAACATTTTGGCATAACTCCACAAGGTTTTTAATCAGGATGTATCAGAACCCCCACGCGTTGTAAATTATAAGTGAGAGTTGCCAGCGTCCGCCCTGCTCCCCGGCATCTAAATGATCTCATTTCAATATCATACCACAAGAAAGAGCATAGTTTAACAGCCTTGGACAGATCTTTACTTGGAAGTGGGGCACTGCGGGGGGAAAGAGAAAACGTGGCCAACCTATCAGTGGATGAGTCAGGACCAGAGTACATTACAGATGGAAATGTCATTATCAAACGCCGGCTCAGGAGGGGGCGGACCCGTGGGTGCCAGGCATGGATGGATGGAGGGAGGGAGGGAAGGGAGGGAAAAGTCCTTAAAATGATGCAGGTGTTCAAACAAGCTGAGCATTTCCTTGACATTTACGCTATACGAGCCGTGCAGAGTGTGACTTCTTAGTCTAATGCCAAAATGATTTCACTCTACTGGCCTGAAAGGTTAGCTTAAAAAATGTTACATGGTGTGGTGGGGGTTGATTTCTTTCAGACATGCTTAGGAAGTCGCATTAAGGAGCATCACGTGGTTACAGCAGAACAGGCGGCTTCCAAAGACTATTCATGTTAAAACCAGCCCACATACAGTATGCTAGAGGAGGGGGGTCAGAGGCATTGAAGAACAGACTCACATGCCTAGACACCCAAGGATACTTGAATCAGGTGGTAAGCATGTGGAGGACTTGTTTTGGAGACAAGAGGCCTCTACTCTCCAGCAGAGTTAGTGCATAATTGTAAGTGATCTTACACAAATCAATGTACATTGATACTTTATACGAGGGAGGGCAGATAGTTTGGCACAATAATGTTTTAAATTATCTTTTACATCTTTTACAGACAGGTGAGATATTACAAAAATGGATGGCGTGTGGAATGGATGAAGTCCTGTAGCGTTTACTGTGGGAACAGAACTGGAGGAGACTGTTGGAGAATGGCCCTCCATTGTCCGATGGGGTTGTCCATGATGGCGAGCTAAAGCTAAAGTAAAAAAAAAAAAAAAAAAGCTCAAGTGTCACTTACAACCACAAAGTTCTCTTTTATTCAGTATCTGAACGATGCTTTTAGGTTTGTCTCTTATACTCAGATGAAGGGTCATGCTGACCCCAAATCCCTGATTCTACTTTCCCTGATATCTTTTCCCCATAGCTGGTGGAATCCTTCTCTGTGTTAGTCATTTATTTCTCCACCATTGCAGCCAAAGGCTTTGTATGACTTTGGGAGGTTTTCCACCAGCTGCTTATAATGATCTACGAAGAAACTCTGATGCAAAAGTAAATTCCTGCTACCGTTAATGACATTACTCTACATGCATGCATTTTGAGATTTCTGCCAATAAAAACAACTAAACTGTTGATGTCAATAGTAATGGTAATGGTTTAATTTCATTTGAACATGCATCAGATTACAATTGAGTGCATCCCATAATCAGTTCACAGTTCCACATGTCCAAAAGGAGTAGGAAGAAGCAAAGCTTATTAAATCCTACCCCTCCATCTGGTACTTTTACAATCAGTAAATTTGTTCACTTCCTGCTTTCCTAATATAATTTTTCAATTTAATTTAATTTAATTTAATTTAGTTTTGTTTTGTTTTGTTTTGTTTTGTTTTATTTTATTTTATTTTATTTTATTTTATTTTATTTTATTTTATTTTATTTTATTTTATTTTATTTTATTTTATTTTATTTTATTTTATTTTATTTTATGTACCAAAGTACGAGGTGATATGACCATACAATGACATAATGGGTAGTAACTGTCAATATAGTGATATATATATATATATATATATATATATATATATATATATATATATAGTACATCATGATTGGTTCCTTGTATTAACAAACTGCTTGTATTGTTTCTTGAATTGGCTCATCGTTGTGCATTGTTTGAGGTCCTTAGTCAATCCATTCCATAGTTTGATTCCACATACTGAAATGCTATGGCTTTTTAACGTAGTCCTAGCATAGAAGTGTTTCAAACATAATTCTTCCCTGAGATCATATTTCTCCTCTCTTGTAGAGAAGTATTGGATGACATTTTTAGCTAATTGGTTATTTTTAGCCTTATGCATTATTTTAGCTGTTTGAAGATGAACTATATCAGCAAGTTTAAGTATTTGTGATTTTTTAACAATTACCGGTTTTGCCTTATTTTACAGAAATGTCCTATTTTGACCCAAAACTTACTTAGTGACCTAAACCAAGAAACGTTTTACTACTTTTGTTATGGAAGCATTTTGCTTATAGACCAGTGATATTGTTATTGTCGATTTTTGTCGACTTCAAGCTGCACCAAGCTTTCATCAGATGTGTCATTTTTAATATTTGCCCATTTCCCTAATAATGCCTTTGACAACAAGGAGCTAAAACACAACAAAAAAGGGAAACACAGAGAGACACAAATGACATCATCAATCTCATTGCAGAAGTCCAAAACAAAAAAAAAGCAAATTAAAAGCTGCCTTTTGGTTTAAATGAAGTGGAAAATGTTTACATAGCAGTGTCTCATTACTCTCAGGTTCAAATTGCCGTTCTTGTAAACAGATCTGATAAAAGCCAAGTGGTATTAGTGATAACATTGGGAGCTTATAGACGCCAAATAGCTTCAATCCATCCCAATAATTCCCTTGGATGTGGAGTTGCTTTCATCGGAGACAATTGCAGCATTTCACACTCACAATAGGCTTTTTTATTATTATTACTATTTGAAGATCTTACTTTTCCTGGCCAGTATGTTCTTTCTTACGACCTTCAGTGTGAGAGTGTGCTAATGACTTGAATATTCGGTGTGGACAGTGAAGGGAGGACAAAAAGGAGTGGAAATGTAGTTTGCCTGCAGCAAACCAAAATATTTAATAGGGAAGGTTCTGCCAGCTCGGATCACTCTAGTAGGTTTTTTTCGATAATACCTTCATGTTGGTGGATGTTAGATAGCATGTTGTCCACTCTCAGCTATATTTTTGACTTTTAGTGCCATAACCCTCAGGATATTTGAAGAAGTTTAGAATTCTTGCTGCGGCTTTTATGATGTTTGTTTGCAATTTTATCCATGGTTTCTTTTGCTTTGGCCGATGTCATGATTGCACTTTCGTCAGGAGGGAAAAAAAAAAAAGACATCCTGCTGGAATTCAATTTCTACCACTTATCCTCACAAGGGTCACTGGGGGTGCTGGAGCCTATGCCAGCTGTCTTCGGGCGAGAGGCGGGGTACACCCTGGACTGGTGGCCAACCAATCACAGGGCACATATAGACAAACAACCATTCACACTCACATTCATACCTATGGACAATTTGGAGTCGCCAATGAACCTAGCATGTTTTTGGAATGTGGGAAGAAACTGGAGTACCCGGAGAAAACCCACGCATGCACGGGGGAGAACATGCAAGAGGGTGGAATTGAACTCGGGTCTCCTAACTGTGAGGTCTGCGCACTAACCACTTACCCACCGTGCAGCCCTATTTTTTGGAAAATAAATAAAAAAAATAGAAAATCTGTTTATGGCATTCAAAGTACATGCTTTAACATTACTAGAGCCCTCTAGACATGAAATAACACCCCTATAGTCACCTTTACCCTCACTTTATCCATTATAGGAGACATAATCACAGAAATGAGATAGAGTTCCTTTTCCTTTTTTGGCTGTTTGTCTTACATTTGTATCTTTTTAGTATTTTGCTCATTTTTATGCTTGAAATCCTTAATATAGAACAAAAATAAATGAAATTTGTTTATCTGCAAAATTCAAAGTGGCGAGGGACGACTATATGTGATAATAGAGGAAGATTTACATACTTTTAATTACATTATCATTCATTAGTAGTGAGTAGTGATACATTTTATACTTTATATACTAAGCGCTAACCACACGACCACCGTGCAGCCTATTTTAAATTTTGACATATCAAAATGTACATTGTGAAAAAATAACACACCTTTCTGATTTCTCTCACACTGGAAAATGGTAACCTGGTGCACGGTAAACACAGGAAGTCAGCAGACGGTTGAATTGATTATCATCAGTTAGAGCGGGGATGCATATTTGCAATGGTGCATATTATAATAATATGGTCACATGCATGAAATTTGGGTTTTTTGAGAGCCAGCAGGCCACAAAATTAGATGATAAAATCATTATTTAGGGGGGGTTCGAAGCAGACTCACAAATACAAGTATATAACATTTCCCCAGTAAAAATTATATTGAAGTAAATGTATTGTAAAAAGACATTCGGGGCTCAATCAGGCGTTACTTCCTTTATGTCTGTGCCGTTATCTCTGCTCTAATGATGCATGAAAGTGCTGAACTCGCCTACCTTGACATCGCGTGTGCCGCACTAAGAAAGAAGAAAGGCAGCGAGGATAGAGAGAGCGGAATATGCACAAAAGATTAGCAGATCGAGTGGGAGATGGAGTGACACCAGAAAAACGGAGTGATTGGCACGTCGGAAGAGTGTGATGGTGACAGTGAGAGGCAGCGAGATGAAGAACTCGGAGTGAATCATAAGCGAGTGTGCAGAAGGTGTCCTCACGTTAAAGCTGACACGAGCACAGTCACACACACACACACACACACACACACTGCCTGTATCCTCAGTTCTTCTTATTCGTCATACATTTCAAATAATTCTATGTTCCAGTGGCCTTATTTCCACCAAGAATCAAACCTTACTCACACCAAAATGGACGCCGCCTGTGTGCCCACACTTAGTCAGCCCTCGGCTTCTGAACATGAGTCACTGTGGACCGACAGTCTTTCCTGTTGGGATGTGTGTAACAACAATCGCAAGGGCTTATGGGTAGTACAGAAAAACATTCACTACCCTCGAATCGACATAGTGTCCTGCCAGTGTTGTGGACATTTGAATCACAACCCACAGCACAAAGTAGTAACGTACGCCACAAACATGGCTGACGAGACATCTTGTCATGTCTTTGGGTCAAAGACATTAATAATTCATTTTGGTTCATAAGTTAGTTAAAATAAAAGTAATAAATGAATGAAAGTAATAAATAGCTAAAAGTTCTAATAAATATTGTTAAAAACGCTGAGGTTAAAAAATGTACAGAGTGAGACATCTTTTCTAGAAAGTATCGTTTTGGGCCACTAGAGCGTGAGTGCTCTCGCATATAGACAAGCTTTGTTGTTTTCTCTCGGTGAAAAGCAGGCTGGCCTCACGCCAGAAACGAAATGTGAAACCTCATAAACTCGCTGAAAGTTGCTCTAAACGCTTGTTTCTTGGGAAATTATCGTCTTTGTAAGTATATTGGTGTATAAAGCACTTACATAGATGCATTTTCTATTTTAAAAGTTTGACTTATTTTGTCAAGTTCGCTAGCTTCATGCTACTGCTAGCTTGTATTTACAGTTGGTGTACGTGTGTTAGCTAACTGTTAGCTGATGTGTGTTTAGCCTGCAACATGAGCAGTATTGGAATTTCATTTTATTTTTTCTGTATGTTTCAGTTACCACTTATTTGTTACAAGCTTCATAAAGCAAGAAAAGCAAGCCTTGTGTGCGGAGATTTTTTCATTGGTTTGCTGGCTGTCTAGCAGCATACAGACACGTGTTGTGAGGACAGCACACACCTAACTTAAGAACACCTAAAACCGCTAAATTCCGCACCCCAGAACTCCAAATGAAAGAGCATCTCAGCACTTCCATGCGTCCGCTCTCCTCTCTATTATCGATGTTGGACTCTGTGGGGGTTTTGGCTCGCAGACAGGCCAGCAGATGCAGATTTGTCAAACCTGAGAAAGCACAGCAAGAATCCATATTTTCCCTCCACAAGCCCACACGGATCCGATGCACGTATAGCGCCGGCGGAACAGAGCGAAGGGAAATCAAGTGGCCAAATCTTTATCTCCCATCCATCTGGCGAGGGGAGGCTGAGCGCAACCAGGCAGCGTTCGCACTTTGACAAAACGCTGACTAATCCGGGCCAATTACGACATGAGCGCATTAAAGCTCAGACGGCGATGGGAGTCAAATCCCTGGTTTGTGAAACGGTGTGTTTAATGAATAATGTTGTCATCGTGATCGCAGGATGGAAGTCCATTAAGGTGGCGTTGCACCTTTTGACTTCACGATCTCACATCATGGCGAAAACAAATGTATCAGTCGGAGTGGAATGAGCAGCCTGGAGGAACCAAAGAGGTCTCTTTCACAAATACTTAAATTTGCTGATGTAGTTAATCTTCAAACAGCTAAAATAATGCATAAGGCTAAAAATAACCAATTAGCTAAAAATGTCATCTAATACCTCTCTACAAGAGAGGAGAAACTTGATCTCAGGGAAGAACTACATTTGAAACACTTACATGCTAGGACTATGTTAAAAAGCCATAGCATTTCAGTATGTGGAATCAAACTATGGAATGGATTGAGTAAGGACCTCAAACAATGCACAACGATGAGCCAATTCAAGAAACAATACAAGCAGTTGATGTTTGCTAAATACCACAATGAAGAGTCTTCAACCAGTCATGGTGTGCTATACATATATCACTATAACTTAAACTATATTAGGAAAGCAGGAAGTGAACAAATGTAACAGTTAATGATTATAAAAGTACCAGATGGAGGGGTAGGATTTAATAAGCTTTGCTTCTTCCTACTCCTTTTGGACATGTGGAACTGTGAACTGATTATGTGATGCATTCAATTGTAATCTGATGCATGTTCAAATGAAATTAAACCATCACCATTATCATTACTTTCTCTCATATCTTTGTCATGACCGAGTGAAAAGCTTAAATTGTGTTCTTCATTATAGTTAAACCTTGGTTAGCATCATTAAAACAGACAAGATGCATTTTTCACAGAAAAAAATGCAAAAAGGGTTCTGTACTCTGGACTCTTCTACCTGAATTTCCTGTTTGCTGGTTCCCCATCGGCTGCACAGTGGGCAAGTGGTTAGCGCACATTCCAAAAACATGCTAGGTTAATAGGCGACTCCAAATCGTCCATAGGTATGAATGTGAGTGTGAATGGTTGTTTGTCTATGTGTGCCCTGTGATGGGCTGGCCACCAGTCCAGGGTGTACCCCGCCTCTCGCCCACAGACAGCTGGGATAGGCTCCAGCACCCCTGCGACCCTCATGAGGATAAGCGGTATAGAAAATAAATTAATTAATTATAGTGAAACCTTAGTTAGCATCATTAAAACAGACAAAAAATGCCGAAGGTTTTCTATCAGGTTCCACTTCTGACCTAATTTCCTGTTTACTGGTTCCCCGTCTTCCTTGGTGGTCCAAGCCATCGAGCCTAGTCCTCATTAGTTTTTTGTTACTTAGTGTTTTTGCGTCATTGTCGTACTGCTCCGTGTTAATTAAAGACATGTCTCCGCATCCTGAGGTATCACAACTCCCTTCAATCATTTCCTGTCCTGTCAAGCTGAAACTGATTGAACCGACCTCTTCAAGCGGGCAGAGGAACCGCCATGTTGTTTGCCAGGACCAGCCAATCACCTGCCAGATGACGCGATCCAACGTTTTCAACAAATGACTCTTTCGTGTATAATTAGTTCTGTCTCACTTCCCCCGGACCAAACTCTGCGACGCCATGACGAGCCTTTAATGGCTTTACGTCTCGCACGTTTACACGGCGTGATGGATCAAATGCCCCTCGAAATAGAATACATTTGGTTGTTTAATGCTTGAATACAGTGAGGACTGTGAATGTGACTGTGAATGTTTTTTTTGGATATACAGAATGTACTAGCGACCTGGCCAGGGTGTATCCCGCCTCTTGGTCAAAGACAGCCGGGATAGGCTCCAACATACCAGGGCTCGACAATAACGATGTACCGATGGCCCGGGGCAAGTTAAAACAAAATTGGGGCAAGTAAATCCAATCAGTGATATTCCCGTCGGGCAAGTGCACTTTGGCATTCCATATTGCCAAGAGTTTTTTTTTTAAAGCGGTTCTTGTTAGGTGTAGGTAAAACACGGACTGCGTAATTCCGGTGGTAATTTGCAAACCAATCCTTGCAAATCTTGAAATGGACCAATCAGAATCGTTTATTAAGACCGCGGTCCATAGTCCACAGTCCGCGTTTTACCCACACCCGTTCTTGTTCGCGATCAACCAATCAGCGATCGTTTGACTACGAAAACATCTATCATGGCGTCCCTGCCAACATGGTCTAATTCTTCAACAACTATGTTTTAGTTGTTATTCTTTATGTTCCATTTTTTTGGCTCAACTTGAACTTCTATGGACTTTTTCGGGTCTATTTTTCAAGTCTAATAAGACCACTAAGTGTTTTCTAAGTCTTTCTTTTTCTGAATATAATCACCAAGGTGGAACCTTGTCAATGTTCTGCATGCACAACTTAAGATCATGTGATGTTTATTTTACTTTATGTCAGAGATTAAAGCTGTTAGTTTGATCTGACTCAGGTTGCAATAGTAAAGAACGTTTACCCAATAACTTGTGTTGTCATTTATTATTTAATAAGCACAATGTTTATTCAATCATGAATGTACTTTTATTTATCAGGGCAAAGTGTCTAGAAGTAGGCGGCACGGCGATCGAGTGGTTAGCGCGCAGACCTCACAGCTAAGAGACCAGGGTTCAATTCCACCCTCGGCCATCTCTGTGTGGAGTTTGCATGTTCTCCCCGTGCATGCGTGGGTTTTCTCCGGGTTCTCCGGTTTCTTCCCACATTCCAAAAACATGCTAGGTTAATTGGCCACTCCAAATTGTCCATAGGTATGAATGTGAGTGTGAATGGTTGTTTGTCTATATGTGCCCTGTGATTGGCTGGCGACCAGTCCAGGGTGTACCCAGCCTCTCGCCCGAAGACAGCTGGGATAGGCTCCAGCACCCCCGCGACCCTCGTGAGGAAAAAGCGGAAGAAAATGAATGTGTCTAGAAGTCTCTTGACAATCCAGATTTCCATTCAACGTCATAATCTATGTAGGAAAACAACCACAATAAATGATAATAATTTAATCTTTATTTGAGATTCTCATGTGATGCCACAAAAATGAGATGATATCATTATGGCAGTCTTTTCATTTTACATGGGGCAAGTTCGGGCAAGTAGTTCTCAGTCATTTTTGTTTTTAATGTAGAGCCCTGCATACCCAAAAATGGATGTTCACCATTCTCAAAACACAAGTCTGAAGTCACTTTGTGCGACTTAAATGCACCGCAAACTGGAGTCCTCATCTCTGGGATTAAGACCCGTATAGACTGGCTTTGCTACTCCAGGGTTTTTATGCACTTTTTTTTATATCCACTCCATTGTTGCTTTGGCTGTATTATTTCCCGAGGTCGTCATCTAAGATTCTGACACCGTTCATCAATGCAAGGAAGTCTTCCTGTGCCCTTGACAGAACAGCAGCCCCACAGCAGAATCGTTTCACCTTTTTATAGCCTTTATTTCAAGTTTTTTTCTTGTTGATATTCTGTCTGCACTCTTTTAAAGAAGACTATAGACTCCAAATTGGGGGGGGGGATGTTGTAGAGTTCAGTGTTACCTTTGCAGGTAAGATTCATGGAGTAGTAAGTCACCACTAATGTTGATGCTGTGGTTTGTGTGCCAGTGCTTTCCATAGTGAGTGTGGAAGCATGTCTGACATTGGAATGAAGGTACCTTCTGCATAATTCAGGTGGACCTGTCTCTTTTTGTCGGCTACATCCCCCCAGATTTCAGCCCTCTTTCCTTCCCACTCTCTCTCTCTCTCTCTCTCTACCTCCTTCTCTTCTTTTATCCTCACATAACCTTCTCTAAAATCTTCTAAATCTCTCCTCCCTTTCAGGGCTTTAACCTTCACAAGAAAAACATCTCTTCTTTTACAAGCCCTGAGAAGGAGCCACATCGGTGCCCTTCCTTTCTAAACTCAATCTACGCTCACACGTTACAATGCAGTGAAATTATTTCATCATCTCACAAGTTAATTATTAAGTGATGTCACATTACGGGGGCTAATTGAATAAACCTGACAACGCCTTCATTGTGTAAAGGATCTTGTTATTCATCCAGGAATTAATGGAGGTGGTGAATTCAAGAGCAGACGTACAGGAGCTCTAATGACATGCGTGTTGGAGGAGGAATGTCATTATGAAGAAAGACAGTCAGTTATTAAAATGATTGTTCTGGTGGTCAAACCCGACATACGAAGAAGACATGCTGCATTATGAAAGAAAGAAGATGGCAGGTGAGATACATTGTTGCAACTACATAATGTAGTACACTCAAAAAATAAATGTTTAGCCTCAACAAAAAAAAATCAACGCAACAATTTCCATTAGTCTTTCTTAGTTATTACAACTTAATTTGAAATTGCTTTGAACCAACAAACAATATTGCATTGCACGAATTAGCGTTTCCTCTTCACTCAAAGCTTATTTTAAGTAATGCTTACTGGATAATTGTTTTTAAATAAAAAAGAATAATAAGAATAATAACGTTTTTAAGTTCGTAACTCAAAAAAACATGTTAAGTCAACTGACTTAATCATTTTATTCAAAGTAGTTTAATTTGTTGTCTACTTAATTATAATAATGCACACAGCTTTTTAACTTATATATAATTTGCTAAATAAAATAAATAAATAAAATTTGAGTGAATATGACATGCTAAATTAAGTTCATGAAATAGCCAACATTATTATTTGAACATAACTTAAAAAACAAAGTTAGCAACTTAGAATGTTTATCTAAATCAATTAATTACATTTTTTACATTGCATTTATGTATTAAATCAAGTGGTGTCAACAGATACTTTTTAGAGTGTACATAATGTGTTTACACTTGCACAATTCAACATGTCTGAAAAGGAGGCGGAAGAGGCACAACTTATTTGATCCTACGCCTTTTTTTTCCAGCAATTACTGGTAGTTGTTCACTTCCTGTATTTAATCTGGTGAAAGAATAGTACAGTTTGAGCTTGTGGATAGTTTGTTCAGTGATATGATTGGATAGATGGAAAGTAAATTGCAGATAATAATAATATAAGATATAATTATTAAATAAATAATAGAAAATAAATACAATAGTAAAAGAAGGGTGTAGGAGCAGTCAGGACCTTGTAGAGTAATGGATAATACAAGTTGTATGGGAATAATGCCTTAGTGAAAAAGAATACATTTAAAAAAATGCATGACTATTATTTAAGTAAAAAGGCAACATTTTTAATGTATCATCAATTTTTTTGACTACATTGAATATCAACAGCACCATTTTTTGCCCTTTATATACAAGTTTTATTGCTCGCACTCGAAAAGCGAACGCTTCACTTTTTACCCTCACGGCTTGCTGTAGCGGTGAAACCCGGAAGTGGAGCCGTTATCATTTATCTGAAACACCATGTAAGTTTCGTTTTTAACGGTGAATGCGTTATATGTTTTGGGCTTTTGAAGGGATTGCTATTCCATGTCTGTGAGTGCGGATACACCTTGTAGGACATTCGAAGCAGCGAGTTAGCTCACGATAAGAGGCAAATCACTGCTCAGGCTAATGCTAGCTAGCTATTAGCTTCTGCCACATCGCCAGATAATTGCCAGGAAGATCGCAGACACTAGTTGTTTGAATTTTGTACTGTTGCCTAGTGATTGTGTTTTCATACTTGACGAAGTTATTGTCTGTGATTGTTTGTTTTAGCTCACGGAGCGAATCATGTCGTAGACCATTTTGTCAATAGGATATGGGTGTTTGTTTTGATAAAGTTGTCACAGATCAGGACGGATACAACAACTTTTTGCGTTAACATGGTTTATTTCACATTAACTTGTCTTATTTGTGTGTTCCCAGGGGATGATTTATTATCCATCGTTGATCAAAATCATTAGCATTTAATGTCAGCCATGGCTCACGACGAAGAGGAGGAGGAGCTGACCGCTGAAGCCCCTAAGGGAGTCGACATGATTACATCAATCCGTTGCCTGGGTTACCTGTCAAGCCTTAACCTCCTAGTGGCTGTATGCGTTGGCATGTACGTCCGCTGGGAGGTGACGAGCGAGCCCATGATTCTTGTCATCTTCATCCTGGGTCTCTTCGTCCTCGGGATAGCCAGCATCCTCCATTACTACTTTGCAATGGAGCAAGCCAGTCTAAGCTTGTTTCATCTGTGGTTTGGCTTCCTGCTGGGTCTGCTGTGCTTCCTCGACAGTCCCGCATTGGATTCCAACATCAAGGAAGTGGTCGCCAACTATCTCCTCCTGGCCAGCGTGGTCATGAAAACAGTGTGGGCTGTCACGGAGCGAATATGCCGCTCCATCCGCTACAAAGCCGTCCTGCTGAAGTCGACGGAGTTCCTGGAGTTGCTAGGATTCGCCATTGCCAGCACCACTATGCTTCTCCACAAGTCGGTCGCCATTGTAGGCCTTGTGGTGGCGCTGGGGGCTCTCATCGTGGACTTGAGGATGAAGTCCCTCCTGTCTTTGCCCAACTTGGTCAGCTTCGCCCTGGTGACGTCGCTGGTGTTTTTCAAAGCGTTGGGAATCACGGCGAACCCTTACGCCTTAGGGTGCTACCTCGGCAGACTGCTGTGTGAGCCTGTGCTGGATGTGTACTTCAGTGACCTCGGGCCTACTGAGCGCTGGATGCCGGTGCTCACCTTGAGAAACATGTGGAGGCGACTGTCCCTGCTGCCTTTGAGTCTGCTTGAGCTGACTTTCATCATCTTTGCTGCCTTTAAGGTACATCCAGTAACTACAGGAGCACTCTTTGGGTATAGATAAGGTTAAAATAAAATGAATTAATTCTATAAGTCTATCTAGTGGAATCTATATCAGGGAAAAACGGCAAAATAAATGCAATAAAAACATTAAATAGGACTGTTAAAATTGCACACCATAGCTGTTCTAGTGCATAACTATTACTGTATTTAATTTAAATAATAACAGTGTGCCACTTGTTGGTTTGACTGGATGAAAAATGCCTCGTCATGTGGAGTAACATTGTAATTATTGCGTAATATTAACAGCATGATTTCCTCTTTTACGCAGCTTGGACACTTGGAGCTCTGGTACCTGGTGATCCCAGGCTTCTGCCTCTTTGGCATCTTCTGGACCATCTGCCACATCGTTCTTCTCATAACCATGTGGGGCTTCCACACCAAGCTGAGCGAGTGTCAGACAGCCTGGCGGGCCCAGCGCTCCAGGAGTCGAAGCCTGGACCAGGTCATGGCCTCCAGGGGGATTCGGCACTTCTGCCTCATTTCGGAGCGGCTGGTGTTCTTCAGTCTGCTCTCCACGGTCATTCTGGGTGCCGTGTCCTGGCAGGTAGGCAATGAGGTATTTTATCCATTCTAACGGAGTGTATTGTGTCTCTTAGCACGATCCTGCAGTCAGTCCGGTGTTACGTAACCATCTTGCAGGCTGCCACTACCAGTTAGTGGATGTGATTGCTTGGGCACAAACTCCAACTGACAAAGGGAAGTGACTTTTGTGTGGCTCTGTTTGCAGCAGTCCAATGGTCTCTTCCTCAGCGCTCTGCTGGTGGTGCTGCCTTTGGAGTCGTTAGCCCACGGAATGTTCCACGAGCTGGGCAGCTGCCTTGGGGGCACGTGCGTTGGCTACGCGTTAGTCATCCCCACAACATATTGCAGGTAATCCCCACTTTTCAAGATAAGCAAATAAAAGCATGTTTACGCACTTTAAAAGGGGCATTCCCAGCCCAACTCCCCTCTCCGTTAACACAAAACCAACTGGATAAATAGGCCCATAACGATGCATAAACATGCTGCTAATGTTCAGCCCCAAAGGGATCTTTCTGGTGCTCCCTATGCAGCATACTAAGCCATGCAGCAGTTAGCCATTAGCTGCCGCCGCCGCTCCTGGTGCTGCCCTCTGTTCGCTCTCGCATGGCATCTTTTTTTAATGGGGCAGTTAGTTTTGATGATGCTTCTCCCCCTCCCTTCACATTTATAAAGACTCCATCACCAAACTCATACAGGATGCACTTCCTGTCGCGGCCGCTCTGTATGCGATGCTGCACGGAGGGGACTCCCCACTAGGACATCGTAGGGATCGTTGAGGGCATGATGAGAATGCAGCAGTGTATAATGGGCTGTTTGATGGCTGCCGATCATGTTTGCACAATGACCAGTACCCCGTAGGGAGATTACAGCAACGGGGGGGAGGCAAAACAAAATACGAGGAGGGTGTAAAGCAAAGCAACAAAGCAAGGAAATGAGAGTGAAAGGGACAGACTTTGACAGGAGGGAGGGGCTCCGAGGGAGGATGAAAGAGAGACGAGGAAACGCGGCGTGAATCTCAAACTACAAGCCTTTACTCCCCTGGGCGCTTGTGAGATCTGAAAAGATTAGATGAGCTTGCCAAGCAACGTCGAGGTTGAAGCTTGTCATTTTCTTCTCTAATTAAATCGACCACATTTATGAAGGTCTTTGCATCTAACTCTGAGCAAAGCCCTCAATTAGTTGTGTTTTCTACTCTCAAAAGTTGTAAATAGATGTCTTATGTGGAGGTGCTGTGATTGGCCGTCTAAAAACGACTTTGAACAACTATTTGATATTATTATTCTTCTTTATACTTTGGAAAATTGCTGGTTTGTGTTTCTTTGATGCTGAGCGTCCCTGAGTGGTTAAAAGGTGCATACAAATACGATATATGATGTTATTTAGGCATCGTTTTTTTTTTCGGGCCGATACCGATTTTTTTCCATCACCCTTAGCCGATGGCCGATTTTGCTTGGGCCGATACTACTTTTGCTCCCTCAATTTACATGAAAAAATGACAATGATAACAAATATTACAGGTCTCAAATGTAAACAAATATTTATTGAAATGTAAACACACATTTAAACGACATTATCAACTTTAAAAGGAAGAAATATTCAACATGTGTAAAACATTTCTGTCGTAGTTTGTTTTATCTCGCATCGATGTGATGACTGCTCCTCAGCAGTGAGACGCACCCGCCCAACCCCGCCTCCACACACACAAACACATCACACTGACACAATTTAGTACGATATATAAAACATTTCTCTCATCATTAAAGTTCGTGTTGTGCATGCTAAAGACCTCTGATAGCAGACATGGCTGCTCCAATTCGTTCTGTGTGTGCGTGCTTGGAGAGAGCGCACACACATAACACAACATGCATTTAACCTCAGCCCGGCGTTGGCTAAATGAAACTCCTACAAACACCATAGGACTGAATTGCCAAGGTTGCCATTAAAGCGGTGTTGGTAACAGCTGTACATATTAGCCTCCAACTACATCAACAGCTCCCTAATTCCAACGTTAGGCACATTCCTGATTTTCAGACCCATAAACTGAACTATATTTTCAAGCACATATATTGCATGCACTTGGCGTTCATGTTTCTTATTTCAAAGCAGGTGGCAATATTTAAACTAAGTTTAACTATTAGAGGCTAATTAAAAGTTGAAAACATACCCTTGTTGTGATTCACCACTGTTGCAGTGTGGCAGGGGTACCGCGACTGCATGTGTTGCAGGGTCCTCCGGCAACACAAAGCTGCCCGGCGGATGCCTGTCTGTAAATCATGCGGTGGAAAAATAGACTGGTGAACCCACGCGCATATCGGCCGATACCGATTCAAGTAAAGAACGCAAATATCGGCCCGATATCGGCTGGCCGATGTATCGATCGATCCTTAATGTTATTATTGTGGTAAAGCTGTGTGTAGGGTTAATGTCAGCACGCATCGCTTTGCTCTTCTTTGTTGCCTTAGTTGTTATTTTTGCAACACATTCCGCACCCTGCAGTAGAAATAGAGCCATTTTTACCAGGTTCGCTATTTTCTGGTAAAACTGAACCGCATCCCTCGATGGAAACATGTCTTAATTCTTCAGAATGACTGGAAATGCACAATATACAGTTATGTCATTGGACAATCCATCCCAGCTTTCACCTGCCCTTGTCAAGGTGAAGGTGATCATAAAAGGACAGACATTTAACACCCCCCCGTTATGCATATGTGTGCAAGTGAAGGCGTGAAGTATGACTTCCGTGCTCTTGGCCATGAATAACATCAAACCTGCAGATTGAATGTATGGCTGTGTGATTTGCAGCTGGCCTTGACTGTGTGTGTGTGCGTGTGTCAGACACACACACACACACACACACACACACAAGCACACACACACTTTTCCATCAAATTCTCAAACTGATAAAAAACAATATCCCTATCTTGTTCCAGCGCTGACGGGCAGCCAACTCTGCTGCCCCCGGAGCAGGCCCAACAGCTGAACCTGCGCTCCACGGCAATGCTGAACAACGTGCAGCGTCTCTTCTCCCACCACATGATCCAGACCTTCGGGTGTGACTACTCAGCCAGCGGCGTCACCCTGGAGGCGCTGCACGGCAAGCTGCGCAACTTCCTGGAGCTGAGGACGGCGGACGGGCCTCGTCACGACACCTATCTGGTCTTCTACAGTGGGCACACGCACAAGGGAAGTGGATCCTGGGCACTAGCTGGTGAGTCTACTTGGTTATATTTCACTTGAATATGACTTTAGCAAGCAGCACCGCTCTTATTGTTAATAACACTTTTATTTTTGTCTGACTGGATTATGACAAAAAACACCTAAAACAAAAAGAGAGGTAAACTGCGGGCCATTCGGTACATGGATTATACAATGATAATAATTATAATAATAAAATATTAATAATTATTAAATAATAATAATAATTACACATGGTACACCCTGGACTGGTGGCCAGCCAATCACAGGGCAGATATAGACAAACAACCATTCACACTCACATTCATACCTATGGACAATTTGGAGTCGCCAATTAACCTAGCATGTTTTTGGAATGTGGGAGGAAACCGGAGTACCCGGAGAAAACCCACGCATGCACGGGGAGAACATGCAAACTCCACACAGAGATGGCCGAGGGTGGAATTGAACCCTGGTCTCCTAGCTGTGAGGTCTGCACGCTAACCACTCGTCCACCGTGCAGCCCCTTTGTGTATTTATTCAATAGTATTCATTTGGGCTGTCACAAGATCTGGTTTAAAACGTGGCTTGTTATCCCGTTTGCCAGATGCCAATCAATCTGTATGTAAGTATGGCATCGTTAGTAGGAGCTTGGACTCCTGCGTCACCTGACCTTCCTCGCGAAACATGCATTGGTGCCCAAAATGTGGTCCCGGGGCCATCTGTGGAACACAGTTTATTACAGAAATAATGTTTATTTTTGTTGTCATGGCCTTACTGTATAGAGCGTGGTATGTAAGATTTGTACATATATAGGTCACACCTGTCTATAAGCTGCAGGTGTCCACGTCATATCATGGGATATTTAGTTCCAAGATACATATTCTTGATTTATCCAAAGAGTGCCAAAACAGTGAGTGTAATATGGTTAGTTAAACAGTAGCCTAGTAGCCAGTAGTCATTTATGCTCCTCCTCCTGGTCATGAAAACCACTAAAGTCGTCTTTGACAAGGATCATAAGTCCATGAGTCCACCCATTCCAAACTGGTTGTTGATGGTGGACGGTTGGTGGTCTGAGTAGTTCAAACAGAAGCTGTAGTGAGCTGTAGTGTCAGAGATGGCTGCACAAGAATTTCATAGGAAATGTCGTTTTTAGCCATGAAATCACCGTAACGTAACAGCTTATATGCTGGAAATTACGGTAATTTTGTCTGCTAATATTCAGCTTGGTAGAGTCTTATTAATTTATTCAATATGTGTCTTATTTCTTCAGATTTTTGCTGGAAAGTAAGAACACATAAAGCTGGCTCAGCACCACCTATTTTTGGTCCTATTTAGATATTAAATTCAGCCTGCACGCCGCATTTGCATCCCAGGCTGCTCTGCATTCTCTCCCAACCCCCTCCCTCCTCGGTCAATCAGAGGCTGATTTGTCACAGTCCAGACAAGTGAGGCAAAGGAGTTGAAATTGCTGTGAAGGACACAAGTTGAGCGGCGCGTTCTGGGAAAGTTGGGACAGTGGGGTCCAAAAAAAAAAAAAAAAGTCAAAATTGATCGACGACGACCTTTAATCTGACCCCTTTTTCTATTGAAGTTTGTGTGCCCGTGACAGCTAGACGGACAGTCGTGCAAGTGAAAGCTGGCAGGTTTGAGCCGTGTAAAGACACTCTGTCTGTCAAGTGTCACACCGGGATGCCCTTGGAGGGGACGGCGCTCCAAATACATCATCAGACACCCACATCTGAATCGTGAATGTCGCTGTTTAATAGGTGGGGAGAGTCTTCATCTGGCCCAGCTGCTGGACTTGTGGAAGGAGAAAAACGCGGGACACTGCTCGCGTCTCATCCTGGTGCTCGACACAGAAAACTCCCTCAGCTGGGTAAAAGAGGTACGTAAGGTCGACGGGGTTTACGTGGCCGTGCAAACAGCCGAGCTGTCCGCCGCCGGGCTCGACCCAGAAGCAGGCGAGGCTCCGTTACTCGGGGACTTCACCTCTGAGTGGGTGGAGTTCAACTGCAACCCAGACAGCGACACCCAGTGGTCAGAAAAGGGACGGGACATAGCGGCGGCGTACGGCGTGTCCAAACGCTGGAGCGACTACACGCTGCATTTGCCGACAGGCAGCGACGTGGCCAAGCATTGGAAGACCCACTTTCCCAAGGCGACGTACCCCTTGGTGCATATCTCCAACTGGTGCTGCGGCCTTAACTTGTTCTGGACATGCGGCGCGTGTCTGCGCTGCTTCAGGAGGTGCAAACTAGCTTGGTTCCCACCCGCCGTGTTGGACACCGGGCAGGGAATTAAGCTGGTGCACTCGTAAGCGTGCTGCATGAACATTTGGACAGCAAATCAAGCACAAGATTTATTGACACATTTGGTTGCTTTATGTGACGCGGCCTGATGGGGATTTCAGGAGGAAACGGGGAAACAAGGAATACTCCTCGCTGTATCTTAAATAATACTCCTCATAATTTTCTTCTAAATATTATTTACTGATTGTGCCTTAAATTACCACAATAAAGTTATATCTTCTTTTAGACATTTGCTATTTTGTTTGTGCATATATACTTCTTGTGTATATGAAAAAAATCATATAATCATCATGACTATTACAAAAATAAGGCATGCAATAATACATACATACTATATGTATCACTCCAATGCAAAATAAAAAAATATTTTGTTATAAAAATGAATTTCTTGCATGAGGTGATAATCAAAATTACTATTATAATAAAAACACATTTTTTTTATACATTTATTGCCCATACAAGAAAAAATTTAGCATTAAAAAAAGTTTTACCATATATTTTCTCGTATTAGAGACAATATTTTTGTTGCATAATAGGCAATAAATTAAATGTTTATTACGTTGTTTTTATGAAATAATAATAAATAATAAAAATGGTTTATATTTTTCTTGCATAAGGACATTAAATTAAGCTATTATTTTGTTATTTTTATGACAATCATGAAATATAGAAATGTTTGTCATTGTATTGTCTGTTTGCTTTTATAAGAATATATCATATTTATATAAAGTAAATTATAGATAAATGTCAAGAAAATATGCATTTTAATAATACACAATACTAGTACTCATAATAATATCAGTATTAATAATAGCGATTGATATAACAACTATACATAATTATAACAAATAATAAAAAAACGAATTCATCAATACATTTTCTTTGATATGGACTATATAATGTAGATATAAGCCTTATATCATATGATATGATATATCATACACTTAAGTCAATATACATGCGACCATTGTCAAATATTAACACCAGGAACTTGAGGCAATGTGATAAAAATGAAGAAAAATGACCTAAATGATCCACAACAGCCATTTATCAAACAGTAAAGTCCGCAATTAGACACCCCTAATAATAGCAACTAACAATGCTGTCCCCTGTGTGTGTGTGTGTGTGTGTGTGTGTGTGTGTGTGTGTGTGAGAGGGTGAGTGCTCTTTCATTTTCTCCCTCGCAAGCTGCAGCCTCAGCTGGCCCTGCATACTGTACCCTCGTGTGTACGGCACCAATCATTCAAGACAGTATTGGATTATAGTCCGGATTCATTCATCTCCTAAACTGGATTAGTTAATAAAAAGAGCGCACCCTTTCTTGAGGATGTGCTGAGTCAGAGCCGACTGGACACACACACACACACACACACACACACACACCCCAAGCATGTAAACACACACTGCTTGGCCGTGTCACGCAGCGTTACCTTCTAATACCGGCAAACTGATGCGACGCTTCACTTGTTGGAAAGAAATGTCCTCTTTTATATATTCACATTTCTCTGAAGGCACAAAGCAGTGGGTGGAGGGCAATTTAATGACCTTTAACACAGTTCTCCAGTTTTGCTCCAGTAATTTGGTGCATTACCGTCGCTCCGTTCATTAAAATTGCAAAGGGTGTATGAACCGGGCGAAGGAAGACTCGCTTCCGTGGTAATAATTGCTTTTTAATGCCCGAGAATGAAGTCGGAATGAGCTTTTTTGTGCTTTATTCTTTATTTTTCCATCACTTTCACACTTGGGCAAGTATCCGGTTTAGGCTAAATGTACTAGAACTGAACTTCAAAGATGCAAAGATTGTTCACTGCGAACAGATTACAGCAGTATCTCAATGTTTTCTCTGTGCTAAAATACTGGAGGACTATATATAACATACTGTATAGCTATTTATACATACATATGCTTTTCCTGGAGGAGGATGATAATGCCCCCCCCTTTTTTTTAAAATCCAGAATTGCATTGCTTTCCCCAGCTCCAGATTTTTCAACTAAGGAAACGATGAGGCGACTGTTTGGGCCAACAAGTGTCTCATCAAGTGAATGTCAAGACGAGTGAAGAATAACGCAAGGATTTATTCCGTGCCTTTAAGCATTAAATCCCAGGTTACAAGAGATCCCAACAAGTGAGGGAAAAGGACAGATTACCTTGTTAATATGTCCCGTCTGCGACGTATAAATAGATTAGTCGGCGCTGCCACTTGCAGACAAGGCAGAGCTGGTAGATGACATTAAAAGTCTTAAATGGAAAACTAACAAGACATTTTGTTCTGCGGGTAATTAGCGTCACAGTCGGGGGGTGAGGCCAGATTCCTGATGTGTTTCTGCATCTGGAGTTGAAAAGTGCTCACAAGGGGAAATGTTTGTTTTTTTTATGTGGATGTTAAGCAGAATTATTCTCAGTTCTGGAGGGGGGGGCACGTTTTCGAAGCAGGGGGGGGACTTCTGTCTTCACTATTATTTTTCATTTGAATACACTAGTCAAAGATCCTATACAGAATATGACCTCAGGAGCTCCTACTAGTCAAAGATCCTGTACATGACAGGAGTGCATTTTTGTTTTTAATTACCTTCTGCAAAAAAATAATACTGCTGTTTTTAAGGATTAATCAAAGATCCTCTATGTGACAAGACTGTTTTTAAGAGCCTACTGCAACAACCCTAGACAAAGATATTATATATATGACAGGTACACTCTGCTGCAACAACAGTTGATCTTATATACGTAAACAGGAGTCCTATATATGACAGAATGACAGGAGCGCTCTGCTGCTAGCAACAATGCTAGTCAAAGATCCTACAGTATATATTACAGGAGTGTTATGCTGCTGTTTTTAAGGACAAACTGCAACAATACAGTTGGTCAAAGATCCTATACTCTATATGAGAGGAGTATTTTGCTGCAGTTTTGAAGGACCAACTGCAATAATACAGTTGGTCAAAGATCCTATACTCTATATGAGACGAGTATTTTGCTGCTGTTGTTAAGGACCAACTGCAACAGTACAATTGGTCAAAGATCCTATACTCTATATGAGAGGAGTATTTTGCTGCAGTTTTGAAGGACCAACTGAAATAATACAGTTGGTCAAAGATCCTATACTCTATATGAGACGAGTATTTTGCTGCTGTTATTAAGGACCAACTGCAACAATACAGTTGGTCAAAGATCCTATACTCTATATGAGAGGAGCATTTTGCTGCTGTTGTTAAGGACCAACTGCAACAATACAGTTGGTCAAAGATCCTATACTCTATATGAGAGGAGCATTTTGCTGCTGTTGTTAAAGACCAACTGCAACAATACAGTTGGTCAAAGATCCTATAATCTATATGAGAGGAGCATTTTGCTGCTGTTGTTCAGGACCAACGGCAACAATGCAGTTGGTCAAAGATCCTATACTCTATATGAGAGGAGTATTTTGCTGCAGTTTTGAAGGACCAACTGCAATAATACAGTTGGTCAAAGATCCTATACTCTATATGAGAGGAGTATTTTGCTGCTGTTTTGAGGGACGAACTGCAACAATACAGTTGGTCAAAGATCCTATACTCAACATGAGAGGATCATTTTGCTGCTGTTTTTAAGGACCAACTGCAACAATGCTAGTCAAAGATCCTATATATTACAGAAATGTTATGCTCCTGCTTTTAAGGACCAACTGCAACAATACAGTTGGTCAAAGATCTTATACACTATATGAGAGGAGTATTTTGCTGCTGTTTTGAGGGACCAACTGCAACGATACAGTTGGTCAAAGATCCTATACTCTATATGAGAGGAGTATTTTGCTGCAGTTTTTAAGGACCAACGGCAACAATGCAGTTGGTCAAAGATCCTATACTCTATATGAGAGGAGTATTTTGCTGCAGTTTTGAAGGACCAACTGCAACAATACAGTTGGTCAAAGATCCTATACTCTATATGAGAGGAGTATTTTGCTGCAGTTTTAAGGACCAACTGCAACAATAGAGTTGGTCAAAGATCCTATACTCTATATGAGAGGAGTATTTTGATGCCGTTTTTAAGGACCAACTGCAACAATACAGTTGGTCAAAGATCCAATATTTTATATGGGAGGAGTATTTTGCTGCTGTTTTTAAGGACCAATAGCAACAATGCTAGTCAAAGATCCTTTATATTACAGGAGTGCTCTGTTGTTTTAATGACCTCCTGCAACAATGTGAGTCAAAGATCCTGTGTATGACAAGAGCACTCTGTTTATGTTTTTAAGGACCAACTGTAACATCGCTATAGTCAAAGACCTTTTATCTCTGCTGTTTTTCAGGACCTTCTGTAAGAATGCTAGTCAAAGATGGTATATATGACGGGAGCGCTCTGCAGCTGTAAAGATTGTATACATGACAAGGACAGCAGCAGAGCTCCCCCAAGGACCAGCTGCATCAATGCTAGTCCTATACATGACTGCTGAGTGGTGAAATGAAAGCGGCTAAGGCTGTTTCTTCAGCTGTGGCCAACTGAAAGGCCTAGCAGACACATTGCAGCATTTCCAGACAATGTGACTGTAGGATTCCAATGTAAACAGAAATTCAATCTTCGGTGTCCTCACATAGCCCGACTTCACAGCATTTCCAGTCTCCAAACGGTCCCAGCAGCTCATGCCATCGCTACGCATGACTCACATATAAGCACAACAACCCCCCCCCCCACCCCGATCTGCAGCCTGTCAAGACGGCTGGTAAGTGGGTTAAAGGAGCTGCGAACGGGGGTGGGGGTAAGGGGGGCGGTCTTCTTCTCAAGCGTGACGCGACAAAGCACTCAGACTGGAGTTACATGTTTACTTCCTGGAAAACAAGCCAGCGTTTACATCGCTGAAGAGGCGTTGACAGGCATGGGCCTTACACAGTTGGAGTCTTACACCATCTATACAGTATCTCGTGGTGAAAATAAGGTATAGCCCCCACTCATCTATGCAGCATGTCATTTTCAGCCGCCTATTCCCCTTATTTGTCTAATGTCAGTGGGACCCCAGGGGCTCCAGCAGGCGCTTGTTTGATTGCAGCCTGGCAGCTGGCTCCGGCTGAGAAGAAGGCGAGAACGAGGCGGAATTTTAGCGGAATGAAGAGGGAATTATGAGCTAATGAATTGCACGGAGCGTGTGGATGGCTGATGTGTCGTTATGTTTTAATTAGGCCAGCCTTCCCAGCCCAAATACTGCAATCAGTACATGGATGCGGTATTCTTATATGTACATAACTTTTTTATTGGCTTGATTTTTGCAGTTCAGACCCGTTTTTCTGCTTGGCCCGCCTTCTTGCAGGCTGGATAAAGATATAAAAGAGAAAGTTGCATGCACGCAAAGTACTATAATATCAGGGCGGCAAGTGCAAGCAATGATATTTCTATGTGTTTTATTGTGTGTTTATTGTTAGATATTTATACAGTATATATCACTATATTTTAGTACTAATACTTGAATGTTTTTCCACAGTCAGAGTTGTATGACAACACAATTGAGCTTCCTGAAAACGGGCACTCTTACAAGGAATAAAGTGAAAAAAAAAGAAAAAAAAAGAAAAAAATGTTATTGCAAGAATAACGTCACAATTTTGCAAGAATAAAGTTGTAAATACATTTTTATAACAACAAAACATTTTTTTGTAATTGTACAACAATCCAATCATGTTGTTTTCTAAAATAAAGTCACAATACTGCAAGAATTATTAATTATTATTAATATATTAATATAATTAATTATAATATAACTAATATATATTAATAATATTAACATATTTGAATATATAAAATTTATTTTTTTCAAGGGTTAATTTTAAGAATTAAATTTAAGAATAAAATTAAAAAATTTTAATTAATTAAAATTAAAAGTTAATCAATTAATTTATGGGATAGTTGGAATTTAACAAGAACTAAATGTATTTTTTTCAAGAGTCAACTCATAATTTTAGGATAATTAAGAATTATGAGGATAAACATTTTAACATATTTGAATATATAAAATATCTTTTTTTTAAGGGTTAATTTTAAGAATTAAATTTAAGAATAAAATCAGTTAATCAATTAATTTATGGGTTAGTTGGAATTTTACAGGAACTAAATGTATTTTTTTCAAGAGTCAACTCATAATTTTAGGATAAAAAATGAAGTCATTTTTATATGACTAAATTCTTTTTTTTTTTAGAAGAAAAAAGTAATTTCCCCCCAAGAATTAACTTTAATTTTATTGAATAAACTAAAATATTTTCAAATGTAAATTCATAATTTTACAATAATAAAGTTGTATTTGGTTTTACAATAAAATATTAAATTTGAGACTTTAATTTGGCTTTTTTTTCCCGCCCTAATCCTCCTCTGTACGACGCAGCACATTGAATTGTGTTTTTCTATGAAATGTACCATCAATACTTTGCCTCGCCATTCATTTAAAATCCATATTCTGGCTTATCCACTCGTAAAAGGCAAACAAAGAATCATGAGGGAAATAAAAAGTCAAATAAAAAGGCGACCAAATAAAGGGCCTATACCTCACATGACACAAATCCTGTTTATGTTTGTGTCCCTCCCCATTGTATGTTGACATACAAGTCCCCTACAAGTCTTTTTATGCTTTCTTCTCTAATCAGGTGAAGATGAATGCAATTTGTTGTATATATTTACTCATCAATGACGTTTAGTAGTGGACATCGGGGGTGCACGACATCAGGGGGCTGACTTTTATCCCCTCTGGGGGAGGTGGGAGGGCGAGTGTCTTTGTGCTTGAGAGAGAGAAAGAGGAGGAAAAAAAGCTTTTATTGATTGTCTCAGAGCGCAGTTGGACACAGCAGTGATTGCAATCTCTGCAGAGTGCATCAGCGACTAAATGACTTAAAAATGACATTTTTATGTTGGCCTTCATGTTTATTCATTTCTATGCTACACACACGCACACACACACACACGCATACACAGAGTCAATGAAGCGACTGGACAACTTAAGCTCTTACTGTGCTAATTAAAACTGCTTGCACTTGCCGCCCTGTAATTAATTTCCCCCCTTTTTGGACACTGCTGATCTCAAAACATTCCAAGCTGCCTGGAGTCCTTTAAAAAGCTAATCCAAACCTAAATGAATACATTGACCTGTCAATACCACCACCGGCAGAGTGCTTATTGTTTTCTACCGCTGCAGTGTTGCGGCGTACTCCCGTGTATGACAGTTGCCAGCATGGCGTGCCTTGCCAGGAGCCCCATTTTCAGTCAATAATGAACGGGCTAAAGCTGACAATACAAATGCAATAGCTCTCTCTCTCCGGGCTGAGGAATTACAATTGGCACCATAAGGCACTAAGACCGTGTCGTTTATCACGGCAAATCAGCATACAAATATCATAATTGGGTTTGTCCAGCAGTAGAAATAAATGCATTGCGGAAAATAGCTACTCTCTAGTTTCGTACTTAGGAATCAAGATTGTGCCGTTTTTGATTCCGTAGCAGAGGATTTCATCATGAAGCAAACAACAAAACCAAAGGATTTGTGGGAAAATACGAAATTCATTATTGTCCATTTTTGTGAGAAATACTACCAATCAACTATTAATTTGTCTCTTTTGTAGTATTGTGTGGGTTTTTGTGGTAAGAAATTGTACTGTGAGAATGGCAGAAATTTTGACACTTGTTGCTAGGTAAACAATAGTTATTATTGTGTCACTTTTTTGCTGTTGTCGTGCATTAATGTACGAAGTCCTATTTTGTTAGCACCATGTAAACAATGGTTATTAGAGATGCTATGATCGATCGGCCACCAATTAGTATCAGTCACTTTCTGTAAAAAACACATAATCGGCATATGCCGATCACAAAAACTGATACCGATACCCGACGTGTAGGCTTGTGTCTCCTCTAGCTAGCTAGCATTATCTGCCTAGCTTCTTGTCTTCTCTTTCAGACTTCAAATGTGACTTTTTGTTTTGAAAACAATCAATACGGTTAGTTTGGATCTCGTTTTTGTCCCATGAAGCTTGCCTTGTGTCTCCTCTAGCTAGCTAGCATTATCTGCTTAGCTTCTTGTCTTCTCTTTCAGACTTCAAATGTGACTTTTTGTTTTGAAAACAATCGATACGGTTAGTTTGGATCTCGTTTTTGTCCCATGGAGCTTGCCTTGTGTCTCCTCCAGCTAGCTAGCATTATCTGCTTAGCTTCTTGTCTTCTCTTTCAGACTTCAAATGTGACTTTTTGTTTTGAAAACAATCGATACCATTAGTGTGGATCTCGTTTTTGTCCCATGGAGCTTGCCTTGTGTCTCCTCTAGCTAGCTAGCATTATCTGCTTAGCTTCTTGTCTTCTCTTTCAGACTTCAAATGTGACTTTTTGTTTTTAAAACAATCGATCCGGTTAGTTTGGATCTCGTTTTTGTCCCATGGAGCTTGCCTTGCTGTCTCCTCTAGCTAGCTAGCATTATCTGCTTAGCTTCTTGTCTTCTTTTTCAGACTTCAAATGTAACTTTTTGTTTTTAAAACAATCGATACGGTTAGTTTGGATCTTGTTTTTGTCCCATGGAGCTTGCCTTGTGTCTCCTCTAGCTAGCTAGCATTATCTGCTTAGCTTCTTGTCTTCTCTTTCAGACTTCAAATGTGACTTTTTGTTTTGAAAACAATCGATCTGGTTAGTTTGGATCTCGTTTTTGTCCCATGGAGCTTGCCTTGTGTCTCCTCCAGCTAGCTAGCATTATCTGCTTAGCTCTTCTTCTCTTTCAGACTTCAAATGTGACTTTTTGTTTTGAAAACAATCAATATGGTTAGTTTGGATCTCGTTTTTGTCCCATGGAGCTTGCCTTGTGTCTCCTCTAGCTAGCTAGCATTATCTGCCTAGCTTCTTGTCTTCTCTTTCAGACTTAAAATGTGACTTTTTGTTTTGAAAACAATCAACAGTTAGTTTGGATCCCGTTTTTGTCCCATGGAGCTTGCCTTGTGTCTTCTCTAGCTAGCTAGCTAGCTAGCATTATCTGCCTAGCTTCTTGTCTTCTCTTTCAGACTTCAAATGTGACTTTTTGTTTTGAAAACAATCGATACGGTTAGTTTGGATCTCGTTTTTGTCCCATGGAGCTTGCCTTGTGTCTCATCTAGCTAGCTAGCATTATCTGCTTAGCTTCTTGTCTTCTCTTTCAGACTTCAAATGTGACTTTTTGTTTTGAAAACAATCAATACGGTTAGTTTGGATCTCGTTTTTGTCCCATGGAAAATGTACATGTATCGGCCAATCTGACAAATGGATGATTGGTATCGGTAATATAAAACCCAGATCGGAACACCCCGAATCTATATTACTTTGTCACATTTCCACTATCATAATACATTTTGTTGGAAGAAATCCTACTAAATTATTTGCTATGGAAATGGTAATAGTTATTCAAAGGCCTATTTGGGATATAATACTGCTGGTAAATATGATTGCTTATGATTGTAGTTCCCACATAGTGAAATCATGTCATCTTAAACATAGAGTGATGGATTCCATGCCAATGTCATTGCTGTAATAGGAACCGACGCGGCGTAAAGAAGCTGAGGACAATCGTCCAATGCTTTGCCATCCGGGTTCGAAATGTGGAACTGTAGTCCAGTGCGCTCGCTCATGCTGTGGTAAAGCTCCATTACCAGAAGCACCTTGCATGTCTGCACGTATAAATCACCTGGCTAATATGAGCCTAGCATGGTGGCTGACCACACGCTGACCACTTACACAGAAACCCACGTCCCGCGGTACCGTTGACCCCGAAAAGCAATTTCCAAGCGCCCGACCGCACTCCCAAGTACAAGCGTTGTTCCTGGCCCTGATGGAAATGGATGTCGTTGTGCAGAGCGCGACAGGCTAATGCTTCACTCTTCTGGAACTACTTTCTGGGTCAGATGTTCCCCAAAGCCACACGGAGTCACGTACTGCTGGGCTACAATAGATGCATACTACCTCCGCCAAGCACTAATATGCTGTTTTTGGTGACAACAAATACAAACCAATTGCTTCATGAAACATTCCGACAGATAACTAGAACACTTTTTTTTGTTATGTCTACATATTTTCTACAATTTTTGAGTCATTTCCATAAGATGTCCAAATCCCCCATGACCAAATCTCCTTCTTTTTTCTCTGTTATGCGATGCAGCGGAGCTTTAAAGGAAAACTAAGCTTTTGGGGGGGAATTTTTCCCATCATCTACAATCCTTGTGTGAGAAAAGTATATGTCTTTCATTTTTATGTGCGTTCTAAAGATATCAAAACAGATAAAAAAGCCTAAGCTAATGGGAGACACTTAGTAAAAAAGTCTACAAAAAGCATCTACTAGCATAAAATGTGACATTAACTCTCCAGTACCGAACATTTTAGACCATTTTAAATGATCTTTCAAGGGGCACAGGGCAGGATATTGTGTTTTATAACCTTCAGTAGCCTTCTGCATGCTACACTCCTCCACCCTCTCTCACTTCCTCCTTCCTGTCATGTGTTTTTTACCGTCCAATTGATATATAAAAACGTTGTTGGGACCAGGCTACTACTTTGAAATCGAACGCGTTCAGCAAGCGACACTAATTATTATTATTATTAACACTAGCCACGTTTACATGAGGAGATTTTTCTCTTTCCGAATGACGTACCAGAAAACCGTGTATACATGGAAAGGAATATTCCAATCTCCGATCTAATCTCCGCTATAATCAAACGGAATAGTCAATGGGGCATGCGCAGTAAAACGTAAACAACATCACGTTTCATCGAAGATGGCGGACGAGAGTGTGATTACTTGAAACCCATGCGATCCTGCAGAAAATGACAGCAAAGAAGAGGCGTAGAGCGGATGGGATTAATTTTTAATAATAATAAATTAAATAATAATAATAAATTAATAATAATAAATAGTTTTTCGGCCGTCCAGTCTTGCAATTACGTTCAGTTCTTTTAAAGTTTGTATCAAAAACGAACTTTCCGCTGTAGTCCAGTGATGACTCCTTGGCGCCATTTTCAAAAACTGAGAGACGTCTGCGTGTTACGTTACAGATGAGTGGAATCTGTGACAAAACGCACCCTTGAACGCACCCTTGACACTTTCCGATTGAGCGGGTACAAGATACCTCAATCGGATTGGGGAAAAAAATATTCCACCCCTGGGAATCCGATTATATATTCATTCGGATTGGCACTTTTCTTTCGGAATGAGGTGTATACCAAGGTTAGATTCTTTCCGTTTGAGCAAATAACACGAATGGAATTGGAATATTTGGGTCCATGTAAACGTGGCTAATGTTACCCCGTAGGTCGAGTGTGATTATGTGCAGTAATGAGCTGTCTCTTTTTATCTGTTTGTATATCTTTATAACACACAGAAAAAGAGACTTGTGTTCATGTCTTACTTAACGATTGTGGATGGGTGGGCAAGATTTCTCCCCACACAAAAAGTGCAGTTTTCCTTTAAGTTGCCTAGGCAACAGCATGACTGGCATTTTTTTTCAAATGAATCCTGCCTAGTAACAATGGTCGAAACAAACCTGAAGACAGATGCTGCTTTTATTGAATTTAATGAATGGCATCGACTGTTTGCCATAATAAAGCACATCAGGTTGGGGGAGGGAAAAGATGCTTTTCTGTTCATATTTAGCTTCCACTCATTTCTACACATAAAAAAAATTCCCATGTATTTGTTCATTCATTTTTTTTAAGTACATGTTTTAAGAGCTTCAATAAATCCAAAAGGCCTGAATATTGATTAAGATTCTGCATGTGTATCCACAAGTGATTAAGTGGTGATGCTTAGGAGTGGAAGTGGGGGCTGGGAGGGTGTGGGGGGGGGGGGGGGGGGGGTGGCACGTCGCCAGCTCCTCAGCCACACAAAATCTAATACAGATGACTTCATCATTTTTGCCTCGTGACCTTTCTGGCATCCGTTCCCTTTCTCGACTCTCTCTCTCTCTCCTCCTGCACGACCTTCCCACCCTCCGCCCCGTGCCAAGGGCATTCCCTCGTCAACGCTTCAAGGTTAAGTACCGACAAAAAAAAAACTCTCCTTGTCCGGCCTCGCCGTGATCACATCTCATCCCCAAACCGGCGAGGCGATCAATATCTTCCAATATGACTGTGCTGGCTGGCATGTGTGCAGGGAAAGTCAATTTTATTTAGCAAGAAGTGTGTATTTATTAGATGAGTAGATATTGATGGCTGGATTGGCATACTGCAACACACACATACTGTACACCAGGGATTTGAAAGGCTGTAATTGAATTATAGATGGCTATGTGTTGTTTAAAGGACATTAGCACTCGACATGATATTGGGGCCTTTCTGTTGGCTTGGCTTATTCCCAGTATCATGCAGGGCTGCTCACAAATTCAGTACCGACCCAAAATGGGTCACAAGTCACAGTTTATTACATTTTTATGGGGTATTTAATACTGGATGAAGACGTTTGTGCTTGTTATTTTTGCTTAGTGGTATAATTGCAAGCTACGATAACTTTATTCAAGTTAGTCTTTGACAATTTCTGTGCAGATTTTTCAGTAGTGTAAATCATGGGTGTCCAAAGTGCGGCTTGCAGGAATAAAATCTTAAAAAAATATATATATATTGCAAGAATGAACTCACAATTTTGCAAGAATAAAGTTGTAAATAAATTTTTTATAACACAAAAAAAAAACATTTTTTCAAGGGTTAATTTGTAATTGTACAACAATCAATCATGTTGTTTTAAAAAAAAAAGTCACAATATTACAAGAATACTTTTTTATGACAAGAGAATATATTTTTTCAAAGGTTAACTTTAAAAGAATAAAATAATTTTTCATGACAAGTTGTAATTTTACAAGAACTAAATGTTTTTTTTTCTCAAAAAGTTTCAAGTTAGTATTTGACAATTTCTGTGCATATTTTTCAGTTGTGTAAATCACGGGTGTCCAAAGTGCGACTGGCAAGAATAAAGTCTTTAAAAATAATAAAAATATTGCAAGAATGAACTCACAATTTTGCAAGAATAAAGTCGTAAATAAATATTTTATAACAAGAAAAAAAAATCTTTTTTCAAGGGTAAATTTGTAATTGTACAACAATCAATCATGTTGTTTAAAAAAAAAAAGTCACAATATTGCAAGAATACTTTTTATGACAAGAGAATATATTTTTTCAAAAGCTAACTTTAAAAGAATAAAATAATTTTTCATGACAAGTTGTAATTTTACAAGAACTAAATGTTTTTTTTCAAAAAGTTAGTCTTTGACAATTTCTGTGCATATTTTTTCAGTAGTGTAAATCATGGGTGTCCAAAGTGCGGCCTAGGGTCCATTTGTGGCCAGCAGCTTTTTCTTTAAAGGCCCTCACCACATTCTAAAATTGCAATTAAACAGAAAAACAAAAAAATATATTAATTTTTATGAGAACAAAGTAAAGATAAAGGTGGTAAGCATATGGATTTTGAAGTGAGGAAATATTTTTTTAGAATCATAAATCACACTTATTTTTTACTGTACCGAACATGTAGTCAAAAAAGAATTTGTCTGGTTTTCTTGTACTATAGTGGGTAATACAAGTGTAAAGGTGGCTATAGGGGTGTTATTTCATGTCTAGAGGTCTCTAATAATGTTAAAAGCTATATTTTGAAGTTCAGAAACAGGTTTTCTATGTCTTAACAACAAAAATATTGCTTTTATAAATAAGGAATCCTGTCTTAAACAAATTAACCACAGTAAACATTTTGTTTTGGTTGCCATTTTTGTATTCTTCTGCTTGTGCTGCGACTGAGGGATGTTGTTAGTACTAACATAGGTGTCCAAACAGATGCCCGCAGCAAACAGTATCCAAACTCCTTTCCATACATTCTTATGTTGCTTTTGGCAACCAATGCCCATCACACAAAACCTATAAGGTCAGGCACTTATGGGCTGCAAAACGACCAGGGGCCGCACTTTGGATACCCCTGCCCCTCAAAATGCATTAAAATATGAGGCTAGTGGCAAAACTGTAAAAAGAATTTGTTTGTATTTGTAGTATTCTTAAACATAGTATCCATCCACTTGCCGTATGTTGTTTTTAGCAGCAAATCGGACTGTTTTTGTGTTACTTTTCAAATCATCTACATTTGTTAGGCTTCGGCGGCGCGTCCTGGTGTGCACTTGTTTGAGATATCAGCACAGAGCAAACAGGAAGTGCCATAAAACCACAATATTGATGAAGCTTGTTATCACTGCAGTTGTTTTGCAGGGGTATTAAAAGTTTATTTGCAATATGTAGGTTTTAATTCATCTTCATTTGACGCGGATTTTGTTTGTATTGTGACGTGTTAATCCATTTTACGGAGCCTCATATTCAGTCGGTGTTCAGCGGTGGACCACCTGAGTTATGACTTTCATATGTAAGGAAGGAGATGAGTTACAGAGCACAACTCTCCTTCCTTCCTGTCCCTGCTCATTTTCATCTGCGAATTACCTCGCCCCGGCAATAACTGTAAATCACAGCACGGGAAGGAATGATTTTGCTGTTTGCAAAGGGCAAAGGAGTCATGGCGGTGAATAACAAGACAGGGCATCAAAGTGAAGCTAAAGACTAATTAGGGAGCATCAATACCGAGGGGGTGTGCTGGTGGATGTGGGCCACCTGTCCAGAGGTTAATAGATGAAGGGAAGTGACAGTGCATCTCATTGACATGACAGTCTATTTTGTGGGAATACGTAATGAGATTCCAAAGTTCCCATACGGCGCCGCCTTCCTGCATAGCCTCTTGGAGGAGGGTGCGGCCTGACGGAGTTTATTTATTTCTAGTTTTTCCAGTGTTGTTGTTACTAATTGGTGGATTTTACAGATTTTGGCTGAGAAACTGTTGTCGTCATTATTATTATTATGCTAATGGTAATGGTTTAATTTCAATTGAACATGCATCAGATAACAATTGAATGCATCACATAATCAGTTCACAGTTCCACATGTCCAAAAGGAGTAGGAAGAAGCAAAACCTATTAAATCCTACCCCTCCATCTGGTACTTTTACAATCATTAACTGTTACATTTGTTCACTTCCTGCTTTCCCAATATTCATTCATTCATTCATTCATTTTCTACCACTTATCCTTATGGTCGCGGGGGTGCTGGAGCCTATCCCAGCTGTCTTCGGGCGAGAGGCGGGGTACACCCTGGACTGGTGGCCAGCCAATCACAGGGCACATATAGACAAACAACCATTCACACTCACATTCATACCTGTGGACAATTTGGAGTCGCCAATTAACCTAGCATGTTTTTGGAATGTGGGAGGAAACCGGAGTACCCGGAGAAAAGGTGATGACAGAGATTGCCGAGGGTGGGCTTTCCAAATATAATTTTTAATAAAAAAATATATATATTTTATTACTATTTATTATTTCAGGAACGGGAATCTAACTAATTACTTTCACGGTCAGCTTCCTGCCTTTCTAATATAATTTTATATAAAATATAATATGTAATTATATTTAATTTAATTTAATACAATTTTATACGTTTTTTGTTATTTTTTTGTTAATTGTTATTTTTATCTTTTTTATTATTTTTATTTGTATTAATTTTTTGTCACTTACCGAAGTACGAGGTGATATGACCATACAATGACATAATTTTGTATTGTTTTATTATTATGTATTATTTTGTTAATTAATCAATATTAATGAATATTAATATTGATGGCAACCTGGCTTAGCGTCCACCCAGGTTTTTTGGTTAACGTTGTAAATGCAGTACAAAATTTTATGTTATTAATATACATTTCTCATATTTCGTCTTTTAGTCCTAAATGTATTCAATATGTCAGTGATTATTGCAGTATTACAGGATGCTTTCTGTACTATTCAACAAGAATTCCAATATAGGAGGAGTATATTATTATTCATGTAGAAATGGTTTATACACCTCTCCCATCAGCTTAGCTCTGCACCGTTACCGTGGTAACCCGGGGTTCAACAAGGGCTTGCAACTTATTTCCTGCAACACGATGAACAAGAAATAAGAAAAAGTGTCAGCTGTCAATGCGACTTTTCCTGTCGAGACTTTTTCCCTGCAAATGATTGGCTGAAATGGGCCATCAAGCTTACAGCAGCACCTGTTGCCTTTTCTTGCTTCATTTCATGCACAATGTGACAAAAACGGCCATTTTCCAAGCATTTAAATGAGGAATTGAAGAGGATTTAACGGACTCTGTTGACATTCTAGTATGGAATGGAATAAAACCACCTTCCTGATTTGAAATGATCACTGCAGAAGCGGCCTTTTATCACTCCAGCCAGCGCTGCCTTGATTGTTCTGACAGTCTGGAATTTATCACTGAGATTACTCGAATCCGAGACACCTTACGAGGAGACAAAACCGTCATGGATTCCCGCGCGTGGAGGAAAGTGTCATGCCTGAGAGAGAGAGAGAAAGAGAGAGAGAAGTTGCGTGATTCATTGTGGGGGCATCGTTATTATTCACAGCTTTGTTGACAATAACAGAAAAACCCCAGGAAAGGCCCCACTTACTATCTACTCAGGCGCTATACTCAGCGCTCACGTCAAGTGTAATCGTATTAGTCATTAGTTTCTATTCGAAGTCGAAATCGAGATTAGTTTCCAAACCCAAGATACAGTAAAAACTCCACACAGCAAACTCCACACAGAGATGGCCGAGGGTGGGGAAAGACAAAATAAGAAGCCAAAAAGTTACCACTTCCACACAAAATAGGAGGAGAACTCATTCATTTTCTACCGCTTATCCTCACGAGGGTCGCGGGGGTGCTGGAGCCTATCCCAGCTGTCTTCGTGCGAGAGGCGGGGTACACCCTGGACTGGTGGTCAGCCAATCACAGGGCACATATAGACAAACAACCATTCACACTCACATTCATACCTATGGACAATTTGGAGTCACTAATTAACCTAGCATGTTTTTGGAATGTGGGAGGAAACCGGAGTACCCAGAGAAAACCCACGCATGCACGGGGAGAACATGCAAACTCCACACAGAGATGGTCGAGGGTGAGGAAAGACAAAATAAGAAGCCAAAAAGTTACCACTTCCACACAAAATAGGAGGAGAACTCATTCATTTTCTACCGCTTATCCTCACGAGGGTCGCGGAAGGTGCTGGAGCCTATCCCAGCTGTCTTCGAGCAAGAGGCGGGGTATACCCTGGACTGGTTGCCAGCCAATCACAGGGCACATATAGACAAACAACCATTCACACTCACATTCATACCTATGGACAATTTGGAGTCGCCAATTAACCTAGCATGTTTTTGGAATGTGGGAGGAAACCGGAGTACCCGGAGAACCTACTTGAAATAAATACGATTATTTTGAAGTACTCCTGCGTGAATCACCACCCTATCGGGGTTAGAGTACCCGAGTGATGCTAAGAGACCGCACCTCGGATTGGATGGGGGATACAGGGCTCTCACCCTGAAGCCAGGGCCCTCCGGGGAGAGACTCGCATATGATCACCTCGAAGAAGCCACCCGTAGACCCACCACCCCCGGGGGCAAGCATCAGGGTCCGGTGCATTGCGTAGACGTGTTCCGCCCTGAATTCCTTAAGGTTCTGGATGTTGAGGGTCTTGGCTGATGCGTCTCTTCAACATTGCGTGGAAGTCCGTAACAGTACCTTTGGGGTGGTGGTTCCCCTTTTTAAGAAGGTAGGGTGCGTTCCAACTATAGTGGAATAACGCTCCTCAGCCTCCCTGGGAAAGTCTATTCCAGGGACTTTATCCGAACCTCAGCTATAAGAGGTTCAATGCGGTTTTCGTTTTGGTCACAGAACACTGGACCGGGTCTACACCCTCATGAGGGTGGTAGAGGTTTTATGGGAGTCCCGGAAAAGGCATTAGACCATGTCCCTCACGGCTTCCTTTAGGGGGGATTGGTGGTGACTACGAACCATTCGGTCCTCGTACAAACGGAGCAGGAACTTGGTTCGCATTGCTAGCAGGAAGTCGAGCCTGTTTCTGGTGAACGTTGGTGATTCTGTTCGGAATTTTCATGGACAGAATTTGTCGGCGCAGCCAAGGCGTCAATGGAGTCCGGTTCAGGGGCTTTAGGATCTCATCTCTATTTCCAGACAATGTGGTCCTGATGGCCTCTTCGGACTGTGACCTTCAGCGTTTACTGGGATGGTTTCTATCTGAGTGTGACCTCAGCACCTCCAAATCAGAGGCGGTGGTTCTCAGTCGGAAAAGGGTGGAGTGCTCCCTTCGGGGATGGGAATGAGGTCCTGCCCCAGGTGGAGGAGTTCAAATATGAAATATCGTCACAGTTCACATGTATCTGTTATAAGGTCAACATAAACCTTGAAGTGCTTTAACTCCGCGTGTTTTTGTCATCGCCATCTTTGTGAAGATGAGTGTAAAATATATTAAAATGCAGATCTTCTAAGGTCAACTCAAGGCCTGCAAGTGTTCCGACTTTAGATTGAAGCGACACAGATAAGCCAATCCCTCGTCAGATAACATAAAGCTCTCATACAGCTTCTCAGCCTGCAGCGTGGGTTGCCATGGCAATGTGTCCTGCTTAAAAAAAAAGTGACACTGAGTTGAACCTGAAGTGTCACATGATGAGAGCCTGTATTTTTATTTTTTTACATTTTTAAAGCATTAAACCTGACTTCCTGTTGCTTATAAATAACATAATAGTGTTATAAAAAATGATGATGCCATACAATAGCTTGTAAAAGGAGTGACAGCTATACAGTGGCTGTCATTTGTTCCCCTTTAAGGGGGGGGAGGAAGCAATAAAGATAAGGTTGCAGCTTAGTGGGGGGGGGGGGGGGGGGGGTGAATGATGGTCAACTCGGGGGGACGCATCTATCACATGGCGGCACTCCACTTATTATTCTTTATTGGTGGAGCCGCATGACGACTTCTGATGCTAATGTCGCTAATATGAGTGCCGGCGTCTTGGTTTTTAACCTTTGACCTCAGCTACCGCAGCCCTCTTGTACAACACGTCACTCAAAAAATTTCGAGAAATAATCCTCCCTAGATATAATATATATATATATATGTGTGTGTGTGTATATATATATATATACGTATATATATGTGTGTGTGTGTGTGTATATATAATACATTGTAATATAAATATATTATATAATAAATATATAATATAAATATATATAATAATTGTTATTTTTTTTGTCAGTACTACACCTTAAATTTTTTCTTGACATCATGGGTGTCCAAACAGCAGCCCAGGGGCCATGTGTGGCCCACAGCTGTTTTTTAATTGGCACTTGCTACATTCTAAAAATACAACTAAATTTTTTATTTAAAAATGTAAAAATTGAAAAAATAAAAATAAAAAAAACAGCAAAAATCGGGAAACAAAACACAAAATAAATTTTAAATATTAAAGTCATAATATTGTCAGAAACAAAGAATATTTTTGCGATTATGAGTCAAAATATTATGAGAATAAATTAAAAAAATTTTAAAAACCCAGTAAAAAATCAGGAAACAAAACAAAATAAATTTGAAATATTAAAGTCATAATATTGTCAGAAACAAAGAATATTTTTGTGAATATTTTTGTGAATATTTTTGTGAATATTTTTGTGAATATTTTTGCGATTATGAGTCAAAATATTATGAGAATAAAGACATAATATTAAGTAAGAAAATGCACAATATATTTGAAATATGTGTAAATTAATTAGCAAAAATATATATATTAATTGGAAAAAAAATGCAAAAAATGTAATATAAGGAGAAAAGGTTCCTAGTCACAATACCCTTTTTCACTGATAACACAATGCTTAGAAGAATTGCTAGTATTTGTATGCTACATTTGGACCTTAATCAGGTTTTAAGTAGAGCTCCAATATGCAAACTTAACAAGGGGGAGTAAAACAAAAAAACGGATAGCTTCCAGTCTTACTGGCCTAACAAGGAGATCCCACCTGAGATGTTTTCTACCCGGCTCACCACTTGGTGCAATGTTCTCCTGGAGCCTCCTGGAAAAACACTCGCATCAAATATGCCCGAACCAATTTTTGAGGTCATTAACAAGAACGACGTAGCTACTCATTACCGAGTCTTACCGAGAAATGTTTTTGTTCTGGTTTAGAGAGTTTTGTGTCATTTTTCCAGCGATGATAAACAACCCATTTGAGTTTAATGATTCTTTTTAAATTAATGCTTTTTGTCACACTCCCTCTATTGTAGCTCTACTTTAAAAGCTCATTAAGGTAATAATAAAAATATAGCTATTTTTTAACTGGTCTTAAGACTTTGATCAGGTCCGTATTTAACTGTTGTTTATCCGATCCAGAAAATGAGTGCAGATGAAATGCTTTTTCCTGGAATCTTCTCTTAAATAATCAAGTAGTTGCAAGGATGTTTTTATTTACCTTGCCTGCTATGATGGAAGTGATAAAGGCAAAGGCAGGAAGAGAGTCATGTGTGTGTGTGTGAGAGAGAGAGAGAAGAAGCAGTAATTTGAAGCCGGGCTAATTAAATGGGATGAGCAGCATGTTGTGATAATGAGACGGTGAAAGCATCTTGAAGAGCTTGCCTTTTTACGGGAGCAGCAGCCAATCCAACTGGCGGCTTCCCACACTGATGAGCCCGCTCCACCAATCAAGTCGCTCATTCCGAGCCTTGGCAACAACCTCCGCGGCAAAGCAGAAACAGCAGTGTGATGTGTGTGTGTGTGTGTGTGTGTGTATGTGTGTGTGTGAGGGAGGGGGTTGTATTTGCACATGTGTATTGGCCTTGTCGTCTTCAGTGTTTGGCTTGTAACGTCTCGTATAAAATGTGTCTTCTGTGTGTGTGTGTCAGGTGACTGGCCTCACACACACACACACACACACACACATATGCGCGTGCACGTCCATGCGAGTAGCCTACTACATGATGACCTCATGGAATCCTTATGATTACAATCTATAGCTGCAAATGTTATTTATTTGGATTGTTTTAAAGCTACATGCACGCCAGTTTGATGCACACACACACACACACACACACACACGGGTGTGTGCTTGCATAATTAGAATCGAGCGGAACCTTCATCCAGATTGATTGTGGGAAGAACAGCTGACACATACATTAAGTGTCCAATATCTTGTCCAGTCATATTTCACCATCTTTATTCATCTTTTTCATTCATAATCCTTTCAAAAACTAAATACTTGTGTTTTTGATGTCAAATATGAATACATACATTCTGTATCTTTTTCTATACACTTTATTATTTAACTATTATATTAAAGTATATTATTTTAATGTATAATTTGATTAATAATTAAATTTAATTATTTTTAAAGTAAATCAAATAATATGCCTGTCATTAATCATTTATTCATATTAAATTTTTAATTAATAATTTTACATTATAAAAAATAAAAATAATTAAATATATTGTGGCATTATCTTTAGCATTTTTTTGCTATATCATAATGTAAAATATATTATTTATCATTCATAACAATATTTAAATGTGATTTTTTTGTGTGTAAAGATTTTTCGCCATAATTTTTACACAAATATTTTCTATTTTTTATTACGTTTTTAACAAATGTATTATATTTGAGCATTTATGTAAATGTTTAATTTGACATATTTTGAAAATGGGGGAGGCAATAACAGTTTTGCATGCTGGGCGTCATTTAACTTAATTTAAATGTGCATTAATAAAGGTGAAGTCATCACCTTATAAAGTACTGTACCGGTATCTAAACAGTTGCAGTTCTTTTCCTCACCACTGGGGGCACTCTACATTTATGCATTGCATATGGCTGCATGCTTTCATTTTAGTGTTTTATTTTGTGCTTGTATTTGAAATAAGAGTGTAACGTGTTATTTCCCCTCGGGAGACTGTAGAGGATTTTTCGAAACCTAAAAAAAATCTTAAAGTACATAAAAATAGTAATAGACATTCTGATTTATTAAAAAAGCCTAGGAATACTATGGCTTCGAATGGAAGGTGTGTGTGTGTGTGTGTCATCATCCGGAGAACAGTTGTCGGCCCTGATGGGGGTCCGCCATAGTCAGTGGCCCACATTAAGGCTGAAGCGGGGGGTGGGGTATGGAGAGGAAGGAGTGGGAGGTATGATTTGTGTGTATGTGTTCATGAGTGTGCACGACTTGATTTTGTATTCAAGACTCGAACTGCTTTACATATGGTTCATGTTGCATTATTATGATGAAGTATTACACACTTCTTACATACATCACTCGTGCTCACTTCCAATTGAAGACATGAGCAGTGTCAATGCAGCAGTTTAACTAAGTGGAGGAAAACTGCCCCCTCTTGGTCACAATTGGAATTGCACACACGTTCCTTACAGTGTATTGTATGAATGTAATGAGTTTTTTTTATATTCCCCATATTGGTCAACGAAATGCAAGAACGTGGCTCTTTTGCAGCTTTTCACCATATTTTTTATTTCACTGTAGTTTTACCTTTAGATCATACACCCAATGCAATTCATAAACACCAAATTCTACACAATTTGTGCAACTTAACACATATATTAATGAAAGAGGGGAGGGCTGGGGTGGGGGTAGCAGGGCACAAAACCAAAAATAAATACAGTTGAATTGAAGGTTAAGAGCAAGCCTAGAGGAAAGTATGTACAGTATGACAGTCAAGCGTGGTTGTACTTCGACATGTAGTGTGATCTATATTAAAAATGATGCATTTGTGTATGTGTACTTTAAAAACAGGTGTAGACACATGAGCACAAATTCTAATAATAAAGCAGGGGTGGCAGGGATGGGGGGGAGGGGCTTGAGGGGGGTGCTGGAATTTTAGAAGTCGCCCACGTCCGATCTCTTGTCCCTAAACTTGCTTCTGGCCTTGGTGCGGGCTTTGAACGCAGCAGAGTTGTGAAGATGCTGTCAAAAATAAAAAGGAGAGAAGGTCATGTAAGGGCAGGGTTCTCAAACTGTGGTACGGGAACCGCTGGTGGTATTCCCATCTCGTAGAGATATAACAGTGGGCAATTTCTGAAAAATTCATTTTTATTTACCACCTATTGCTACATTCTAATCTCCCAATTAGAAAATGGTACATAACAGGAGAGTGACAAATGAGTCATTGTTCGGACATAGCGAAAGGGTAGGATTAATTAATCTGCTTCTTCCTACTCCTTTTCAGACATGTTGAATTGTCAAAGTGTCAACATAATGCTCCTCAACTTATTATATTATATGCATATATGACTGTGTTCCATACCCTCTCAAAGCGGGAGATCTTCATGGCCTTTATTGTGGCGGAATCGACCAGCATGGGAGGTCCGAGTTGGAACACGTCTCTGATGAACTCATTAGCCTGTATTGGTGAAAGTTTACGTGTTAAGCCTCCGTTCTATGGCGTGGTTTTGTGGTATATAAACATGACCGTACCTGCAAGTGGTAATTCATCCCAGCACCCACAAACTCCCTGAAGGCATCATAGGTCCTTTTTCTAAGCCAGCTGTCGATGCTCATGCGTTCTGTCCCAAAGCGGATGGTCTCAGATTGGAAGTCGCCCTCCTAGAAAGGGGAAACGGTCAGAAATGTGCAATTTTTCCCTTTTACATGAAAGCAAGCAATCAAGATTTTCTTTAAAATCACCTCCACAGCCTTAAGGACGTCCCTAAACACGGAGCGCTGCTTCTTCTTATCCGTCTTGGCCCGATGCTTGTTGCAGTCTGTGGCCAGAGCACTCAGTTTGTCGCACAGCTCGTCCCAGTCATCAAACTCAAACTCCTAGAGAGGACATCTACAATAAGGGGAGTCTTGCAACAAAAGTTTGAGTACCTGGGTACTGAGAAAACTCACCGGGTCCATGTCTCTTGCTAGCTCGAAAAGCAGCGCTATGGTCTCGCCTGCTGCGATTCTCATGTTGACGTCGTCACTCTCCAGCAATCTTGGCAGCTTGGGCAGATGTCTTGAGGGAGAAGAAACGAGAAGGAATTCACAGAAAATGCACAAAAACACGGTGATGTTTCAGCTGCTGGGACATACTTGTGCAAGACGTCTTTAAGTTGGCTGGCCGTGCAGATGGTGAGCAGCAGGGCCCAGGACAGAAGAGCGTTGGTGTGCAGCTGGCTGGTGGGGGCGTTGACAGAAGGGCATGTACCATCAGCCCGAGCGTATGAGCGCGTGAAGAGGTTCTCGAAGCACTCCATGGTGGCACGCACGTCCAACACGTCATCTTCTGCCACTAAAGTACACAGGCCCAAACTCGTCGCCACCTAGAAGGCGACAGCGTCAGTGAATTCAGCGTGTTTAATTCTCGCCAAGAGCTGCGACTCACCGCCTGTCTGCCGAGAATGTTCGCCGAGGTGTCCGCAAGGATGTTTTTGAAAATGGGTTTGAGGGTCTTGAAGACCTCCTCGCTCTCGATGCCCGAGCCCAGCTGGATGCAGAGCAGGCAGGCCAAAGACGCTGCTGCTCGCTGCTCCTCACCTTTACCTGAAAAAGACAGCAAAGCCTTTGAGCCTTTGGTTTGCGCTACCTGAGGCTCAGAGCTAAACCAATTTATTCACATTTGTAGGCCACGTGCAACAAAATGTACATTTGTTTGTTATTTTTGGTTGATAATAGTTCTTCTACAGTGGCAGCCTGTTTAGGCAGTAAAAGCAAACTTGACGCTGCTCCGCTACCTTTCTTCAGACTGCGTTCGAAGCCATCTTGGTTAATATACTTCTTCTAGAGTGTTTCCTATATGATTTTATGACCGACTACTGAATACAAGGATATTGGCGCACTAGCATCCATCCATGGGCATGGCAGCCTGTGTAGGCAGTAAAAGCAACCTTGACGCTGCTCCGCTACCTTTCTTCAGACTGCGTTCGATGCTATCAGTGATTGTCATCCTTCTCTCCGAGATGAATTCATACAGGATGCGTGTGGCCATCGCCGTCTTCAGCCCGTCCATCGCCCCCTGTCTGGTCTTAGCACTGGAGGTTTGGATTGAAACAGGATACATCAAATGTTAATTGGGGCTAATGCATGGATGTTTAATGCATATTAATGAAGCAAACAAGTACCTCTTATCCACTGTGCTGTCAATGAACCCCTTGAGCTTGTACTGGAAATCCTCCTGGGCTGTGTCCTCATTGGCCTCTCCGCCTTGTACGATAAAAGCACTTTCAGTACTTTGGTACTTCAAGAAAAGAAAGCAGAGAAGCGAGGCCCACCTTCATCTGCGACACTGGTGTTATCACTGAAGCTGCTGCAATGACTGAGCGTCTCGACAGAGGCGTCCTCGTCGCTGAAGGGCTGCACGTTTCCATGCTGGCCCCCTAAAGGAAAAAAAAGTGCAAGGTTATTATTATGTAATATCAGTACAACACAGGTAGTGTAGCAAACACCACAGTTATCTAATCTCTTCCCGTATGCTGGTTTGCAGATTGTTGTCAGGGTCAAGGGCAACGTGCACTTTATTTACTTTTCTGTGCAAATGTAACTTGTTTACATGGACGGGTGTAAAAACGTGATGTGCACACGTGCAATCAAGACCAGTCTGTGTAATATTTTTGACATAAAGAAGTGACTGAGGCCATTTCAGTACACGTGGAAGGAACAGCTGATAGAGTAAAGGCGTGGGAGGGTCGATACAAATGTCTACAGTACCGATACCGAGTATAGGCGCGGTCATTTATGTATAGTTTACAAACGAGTCACCTCAAGGAAGTAATTAGATTATCAAAAGAAAAGGATATTTATCATTTTGTCGCTATCGTTACACATACCTTGTTAAATCAAAAGTTTATTAAAATAAAGGATCTCTCTTTGCAAATTTAAAAGGCAAATTCACAAAATAATTCGATCTTGTAAATCTCCAAGTAAAAATTGTCACTATCATCAATACCGCCGCTGTTTGTGTGGTATCTGATCAATACCAAAATTTGCAGTATCGTCCAGCCCAACTGAGGCCGCCTTCATCACGCCCAAAACAATCAACAAATGTCCGCAATCTCCTCCATTACATCACGGGGGCGTCATCCAACACCGGTCAACGCCTAAATCGACTGGAGGAAGTCACAAAATTTGGCCGTTTTAAAGTTCTAACTCGTCCCTTTTAGCGAGGGAGTCAAAAACAAACATGGACGTTAGCAAGTGGGCTAACGTTTACCGAGCAGGTTTGCTAACGGACGTTGAGGCACGATACAAAGGGAACGGTTACTGAAATTAAGAGTCCGGTTGTGTACGTTATACACATTTAAGATTATCAATGATATTTTTAATAAATAAACGTGAAAAACAAACGGCATATCGTCGTGTGTTGTCACGTTTTGACTGCTTTGTGTTAGCTGCTAGTTAGCCACAGAGCTATGTTTTGACGCATGTCGCGTCATATTTGTAGTCCGAGCTGGAGACACGTTCAATGCGTTTCAATGGCATCGCGTCCGCAAAAGTACTACAACTCCCATCAGCACAAAAGGGACAGAAAAACCAGCAAAGCCAGAATATCTGCAAGGCCGCACTCACCTCTGCCGCTCTTCTTCTTGGCCCTTCGCATTTTCTTTGTCAAAACAAAATATCTAGTTTGATCCAAAATCAGCCAATACACGACCAGCTTTTATTGTGTTGTCTCGCAAAGTGAAAATAGTCCCGCGGCACTGAGGAAAAAAAGGAATTGAAAGCGATCTTGGAGAAAGACTGTTGGCCGAGACGATACATTTTCCCTCACACGCCAGTGCTGAACACGTCACGCGTTCCGACCACTTTTTACCGGCATGGCTGACCAATCACGGAAGAGGAGCTCCGTCGCATGTATCCCCGCGTGACACACTCTGTGGGCGTCTCCTCTTACTGTACTTTTGCTCACATGGGCATGCTGTACTACTTGACATCTGTATATGTACTCACAATATTGCAAGTGCATTATCTTTAACTTTCATCCATAACTTTATTTGCTTATGTGGAATTGCACTACATCATACTAACATGTGTTTATAATATTCTGGGTACTATATAGATATAACAGGGGGGGCAGTCAGGGAGTCTGTATAAAAGGAATGCTGTCACGGTAACAATGCTGACAACAACCTGGAGCTTCAGGTTGTGCAGGGGTGTCAAAAGGCAGCCTGGCTATTTGGAGATGTTGCAGGGGGAATCCCTCATGACTGAAGGTCCTGTCTGTGTGGTAATGAGTGTCTTTTTCAACAAATGGGGCCCGCAGGACACTAGTTTGAGGTATGATATGAAAGTTTAATGTTAGTGCGGCCCGCGCAAGTTTGATATGGATGATGTATGGTAGCATGTACCCAGAAAAAATTATTACGTTTGATTAATGTTCATGTTAAAGGTTAAATAACTGTTAATAGTTATCCCCCCTATCCGTGTGGAAGTGGTAAAATTTTTGGCTATTTAAGTTTAAAGGAAATAACTTGAAGGCTACCGTTTAGGTCGCTAGCTCTCTAGTTTGCGAGTTAGCATGTGTCACAAGACCCTGCAGTTGCGCAATATGTTGTAAATAAAAAGAGTATAAATGTGACTATAGTCGTGTTTTGTCATGTCTACAGGGCTCTAATAATGCTTTGTTCATTTTAATCTGAAAAAAATAATTTGTCTACCCACCAACTATATGTGGTTTCTTAAGTTTTTATTATTTGCCGTTTTATTATTTATTATTATTATTTATTTATGACTGATTGATTGTCTTTATTCTTGATTTGTTTATTTATTTTTCATCTTATTTTGTGTAGAAAAATAAAAAGTAAGATATTTGAGAACAGTGGAATGTTTTATCAGAGCTTTTCTTGTAAAAAATTGGAACCAAGGCGAAGTTTTAAAAAAAAATTGTTTTTAATAAATGTGTTTGTTTTTTTTTTGAAAACCCAGTCTCACCCAGACCTGAGCTCCAGTGGCCCCCAAGTAAATTGAGTTTGAGACCCCTGTTCTAAAGGAATAACCTCACTCTTTTGGACCATCCTGCATCCAATCCAATTGGGAACATTTGGGAACAGATGGCAAGGGAAGTTTACTCGTCAGAGCCCCAGCTGGCTGGACCTTACATAATTGCACAGGTACGTCTTCCTTTCAGTCCTTCCCACGACACATCTGTGTGTGCTTCACACCATATCGGTATTCAAATGCAGGCGTCTGAAAATCACCCTTTTTCATTTTTATGCATTTTTTAAAGCTTTCAATATGATATTCCTTTTTAAATGCATGCACACCTATTTCCATGTGTTATTTAACAGCATACAGTTGACTATCAAGACACTCAACTGAGGCAGCAACAAGGCCTCTGTAAAACTCTATTAGCCACTAGGGGGAGCCATTCTGTTTGAAATTCAACAGTCTACTCCAATAAGAGCAAATGTAATTCCCATCAATATTTTTCTGTGATACTTAAGTAACCTTGTCAGCAGGAGAGTGCCATGCAACCCTGTTAGATTGCCTTAAAAGCATAGAGAAGCAGCCATTGTCTGTTTTTATTTTAAGTAACAGGAAGTGTAAAAGGAAAAAAAAAAGAGTGTGGAGGATCACCTGCCAGGGAAGTACAGAGGGGCCCAGTGTAATCATCACTCAGCATGCACCGCACGGTGCACCAGTGGGCACAGCCCGATCAACTTGATGCCACAGGAATACAGATGATCGTCAAAGTAGCGAGCTGACAGCAGACGATAGAGGCCGTCTGAATATTCATGGGCAATGCTGCTTATTAATAAATATTTCATAAAGTCCCGCAATGACGAGATGAGGATGCACAGGCTGCTAGGGGATAAATAGTGAAGCCTGAAGGATCTCCTGATGGAGATGATGAGACGTTGAAAGAAAGCAACTCTCATTTGTTGTCCTTTGTAACAATGAGTAAGCATTTAGGATGTCAGCGAGCGTTTATGTCATTTTCTAATGCATGATGTTTACTGCCAACTAGCCAAAGATCCTCTATTTGCCAACAGCGCTCTTCCTGCTGTTTTTAAGAATCTAGAACTAAAACGCTAGTCAAAGATCCTCTGCGATAGAAACTCCCTGCTCTTTTTGGGGAAAGTACTGCAAAATGCTGGTCAAAGATTGACTTAATGATGGAGTGCTGTGGTGTTTTTAAGTATCTTCTGAAACTTTTGTCAAAGATCCGTTATATGACAATAGTACACTGCTGTTTTTGGGAATCTAAAACAAAAACGCGAGACAAAGATCTTCAATATGACAGAAGCACACTTTTTAAGGACATACTTACAGAATACTAGTCAAAGATTCTCTATATACAAAAATGCTTTGCTGTTTTTTGGGGTTTTTTTCACAAATGTGTGCTTTGTTTTTAAGGATCAGTTTTTAAGGATCATCTTTGACCAAAGATATGCATCTTTGGTCAAAGATTCACTATATAACACGAGTGTTCTGCTGTGTTTTGAAATTGACAGCAAAAATGCTAGTCAAAGATCTCCTCCACAAGAGCACTCTGCTGTTTTTGTGGACCTACCGCAAAAATGTTTGTCAAAGTTCTTCTACATGTTCTACATGTTCTACTCTGCTCTTTTTAAGTATCACCTACAAAAACTCTTGTCAAAGTATACTTCTGTTTTTGAGAATCTACCACAAACACTCACTGCTGTTTTTAAGGATAACTTGTGAAAATCTGGTCAAAGATCCGCAATTTGCTGTTTTTAGGGATCTACAGCAAAAACGCCAGTAAACGATCTACAGTACTCAATAACTTTTTTTGAGGATGCACTTGCAAAAATCCTAGTCAAAGATCCTCTGAAGGATAGAAACCCTCTGCGGTTTTTAGGAATCTACTCCCAAAATATTCATCAGAGATCTTCTGGCTTGAAGAATCACCTGCAAAAACTCTTTTCAAATATTAACAATGACAATAAGTACTCTGTAGTTTTTCGGACTCTACAGCAAAAATGCTCTGCTGTTTTTAATTTTTGCTGTTTGATTCTTGATTTGATTCTTGATCCACTATATGGCAAGACTGCTTTGCTGTTTTTGAGGACCCACTGAAAAAAATGCTAGTCAAAGATCCACTGTATGATAGGGACCTTTTGCTATGCGAACACTGTGCTGTTTTTAAGGATCAGCTGTGAAAACTCGGGTCAGAGATCGGCACCCTGCTGTTTTTTAGGATGTTAAAAATTCTAGTCAAAGATCCTCTGTATAACAGGAACAATCTCCAAAAATGCTAGTAAAAGATCGACTCTGTGCTAACGGTGCTCTGCTGTTTTTAAGGATCACCTGCAAAAATGCTAATCAAACACTTTTTCGTTTATTGATTTTCGATTGCTTATCCTCATGAGGGTCGCGGGGGGTGCTGGAGCCTATCCCAGCTGTCTTTGGGCGCGAGGCGGGGTACACCCTGGACTGGTGGCCAGCCAATCACAGGGCACATATAGACAAACAACCATTCACACTCACATTCAAACGCTTTTTGAGGAAGAAAAATCCTTGTGATGCAAACCATAGCGCTATGCAGAATGGTTCATTCAAGGTTAAACGGACACACTTGAAATTAAAATGACATCATTTTCTCATCCTCTGCCATTCTTGAACGCCACTCACAACTTTCAGTCTCCTGTTGCGTATTCATTCTCCATCGTCTCTTCATCCTTCCGATGGGGAGGACAGAGGCCTTTGTCCACATGCTCCAACGCGCCACGCCCTTCCACCGTGATTCCCGACGTGGATTTTAATTGATCAAAGGCGGTGGAGGCGGCGGGGGGTCGGTAGGAAGGTCGGTCAAAAAGCCTCCAACTCTGCTCTCGCCTTTTCATCTCCACTTCAGTCAAACTCCCGGTGCTGCAAATGATTTCATTAGAGGGGTGTGCATATATTTACGAAAGTTCCTTATTTTTTGTGTTTAACTTAAAAGGTCATCAATCTGCGATGAGTGCCTTCTGCGTTCAGGCTTATCTCGGTCCTCCTATGTGCAAAATCCATGAAACCCCCGGAGGTGCACACAGAGATGATAAGCTATTGCCAAGCATCCATCTGATTAAGTAGATTAAAGCACATTGATAGTTCCTCGTGACCTCATTACCTGCAGAAACAAATGGCCTATTGCTTATTGGGCTCCCCTAGTGAGTCCCATTTTGCTCACTTTGAGTAAGTAGACAATTGGTTCTGTTCCATTTCCTCCAAAAAAAAAAAGCCCCCATTCCTATTCAAGGAATGTCCTTCCTCTTCTGTGGTTTCTTACACGACCAGTTCATTTCCAACGCAATGATCAGAATCATAATTTTACCCATTAACGCCTCAGCTGTGCATACAAATCAGAGCGACAGAGGCTGTTAAAGACGTACAAGTACAAATTCAGTGCGGGTGAAGTGGCGACAGGGCCTTCGGGGGTAAATCCATGCGCTTTGTGAGAGGTTATAAGGACGGCCTCTGTGCCCTACAGCTGCATTTAACATACAGGAGAAGGCCAGCACTGAGTTTATTTTGGACAGCGCCTGGATTGTTCCGTCACAGGGTTGGCCATAAAATGTGAACGCGGCACTTTTGCGAAGCGGAATCACAAATCATGGCACGTCAAAGCAAAGCAAAACGGCTGTCCATAAAAAAAAAAAAAAATGACACACTGATGGACATGTGTGGCTAAAATAAGACAAAACGCAGACAAGATGGCTCCAAGTTTCTTAAGTCCGGGATTCACTCAGTAAGGCTCGGTAAAGACCAATAAGTAGACCAGTTCCTTTATTACCAAAGGTATTTTTTAGACCAAATGTTTCAATGTGTGTTCAATTATTATTAAATGATGCTAAAAATGCATGAGCAAAATACATTTGTTTAAACATTTAATACTAATAATTTATAATAATTATGAAAAATCTGTGTGGTTACGCGCAGACCTCACAGCTAGGAGACCCGGGTTCAATTCCACCCTCAGCCATCTCTGTGTGGAGTTTGCATGTTCTCCCCGTGCATGCGTGGGTTTTCTCCGGGTACTCCGGTTTCCTCCCACATTCCAAAAAAACATGCTTGGTTAATTGGCGACTCCAAATTGTCCATAGGTATGAATGTGAGTGTGTGGTTGTTTGTCTATATGTGCCCTGTGATTGGCTGGCGACCAGTCCAGGGTGTACCCCACCTCTCGCCCAAAGACAGCTGGAATAGGCTCCAGCACCCCCGCGACCCTTGTGAGGAAAAAGCGGTAGAAAATGAATGAATGGCCACTCCATTTGTCCAATTGTCCAATTTTCTCCAATTGTCCATTACATTAAAAGTGGACTGTGCGTAGTACCCTGAGGGACTCCTGACGGGAGTATCGTCCTGCCCATCTACTGCATTGAAATCACATTGATTTTTAGTTACATTGAAATTTCAATGTTGTTTTATTGGTCACATGTAATTGAAATACAATTGGAATTGTCTTGACCTATGGTTATGAAATCAACGTTATTCAAATGCAAACATTGTCCGACACTGATTCAATGAGCTAACATTGAAACGTTAATTAAATTTCCACGGGGCCAAATAAAGTTGCCAGTGTCAGCGATTTGATGGGAAACACTAACCTTGCCTTTTCTGCATGTAAAAATATATTTTTCTTCATATTTTTGGGTGTGGCTGCACGGTGGACTAGTGGTTAGCGCGCAGACCTCACAGCTAGGAGACCTGGGTTCAATCCCACCCTCTGGAGTTTGCATGTTCTCCCAGTGCATGCGTAGGTTTTCTCCGGGTACTCCGGTTTCCTCCCACATTCCAAAAACATGCTAGGTTAATTGGCGACTCCAAATTATCCATAGGTATGAATGTGAGTGTGAATGGTTGTTTGTCAATATGTGCCCTGTGATTGGCTGGCCACCAGTCCAGGGTGTGTGCCCCGCCTCTCGCCCGAAGACAGCTGGGATAGGCTCCAGCACCCCCCTGCGACCCTCGTGAGGATAAGCAGTAGAAAATGAATGAATGAATGAAAAATCACATACACTTCCAGGTTTTGTGTCACATGACTATACAGTTTATACCTGATTGGCTGGCTCTGAGACGACTCAGTTGTAATTTTCCGCAGGCGTATATGTCCATTTTTTCTTGAATGTATTTGTACAGAATTTTAAAACACTTAATTTTCGCAGATTTAATATTTAATATTTAAACACATGCTTTTGTTTACACATTTTTCCTCATGGAATTGTGAGCATCAAGTCATGCAAAAAAAAAGAAACCAAATAACTCTCATACTCAGTATGTTGTGGCCGGTGTAGTTGGCACACAAAGATGCAGGGACACCGGCAAAGTAGACCTTAGTTGGCGTTGCTTGGCAACTCTCTAGGCCACAAAGAGGGGGAAGTTTGGCACTGATTAATATCTTATATAAGCACAGGTTGCATAAGGCCACAAAGTAATAGAAACTGTGTGAAATTCAGGTAGGTACATCCACAAAATAAAGGTTGCTAATGGTTTTGTTTACACGGAGCACGCTTAGCAAAGTTCCATTGCGTCCATCACATGTGATGGTGATATTTGGCGTGTAATAGGTCACCACCCACTGTGCTCTGCAGGGGTGGAGCCTACTGAAGCCATGGGAACCTCCTGTGAACTTGCCGCCAGGCTTGGTGGTGGTTGGGGGGGAGGGGGGGGGGGGTAAATATGGACTCACGGGTGCCCGATATAGAATAGAGAGTGCAGGATATTTAATACAGCTCTTTCCATTGTACACATGTACAGATCAAAACAATGCTGAATGATACTGAGTGGTTAGGCCACACAGCTAGGAGACCTGAGTTCGATTCCACGCTCGGCCATCTCTGTGTGGAGTTTGCATGTTCTCCCCGTGCATGCGTGGGTTTTTGTCGGTTTCCTCCCACATTCCAAAAACATGCTAGGTTAATTGGCGACTCCAAATTGTCCATAGGTATGAATGTGAGTGTGAATGGTTGTTTGTCTATATGTGCCCTGTGATTGGCTGGCCACCAGTCCGTCGGGAAAGTAAGTATTACATGTTATCATGAATGCGCCTGTTAGTTTACGGTGACAGGATGGTCTTAAAACCATAAAATATTGTTGGAGGTAGGCTGCACGGAGATCGAGTGGTTAGCGCGCAGACCTCACAGCTAGGAGACCCGAGTTCAATTCCACACTCGGACATCTCTGTGTGGAGTTTGCATGTTCTCCCCATGTTCTCCGGCTACTCCAGTTTCCTCCCACATTCCAAAAACATGCTAGGTTAATTAGCGACTCCAAATTGTCCATAGGTATGAATGTGAGTGTGAATGGTTGTTTGTCTATATGTGCCCTGTGATTGGCTGGCCACCAGTCCAGGGTGTACCCCACCTCTCGCTCAAAGACATCCGGGATAGGCTCCAGCGACACTCGTGAGGATAAGCAGTAGAAAATGAATGAAGATCCATACCCAAACAACAGGGGGTGCTATAATCTACAAGCTGAAGCTTTATCATTGTCGTTGCTGGAAAAGGCAGCATACAACTGCAGAGTAGAAACATTCATTCATTCATTTTCTACCGCTTTTTCCTCACGAGGGTCGCGGGGGGTGCTGGAGCCTATCCCAGCTGTCTTCGGGCGAGAGGCGGGGTACACCCTGGACTGGTCGCCAGCCAATCACAGGGCACATATAGACAAACAACCATTCACACTCACATTCATACCTATGGACAATTTGGAGTGGCCAATTAACCTAGCATGTTTTTGGAATGTGGCAGGAAACCGGAGTACCCGGAGAAAACCCACGCATGCACGGGGAGAACATGCAAACTCTACACAGAGATGGCCGAGGGCGGGGACCGAACCCTGGTCTCCTAGCTGTGAGGTCTGCGCACTAACCACCAGACCGCCGTGCCGCCCCAGAGTAGAAACAGAAAAAGGAAATAATAAACCAAAAAAAATCATGACAAAAGCTGAGAATTGTAGTCACGGCTGTGGGCGGTATGTAAATGAGTGTGTGAAAGATTATTATTATTATTATGATTATTAAATATCACCACCGCATGCCACAAAGAAAGAAGGCAAAGATGAGCGTGTTTCATTTCATTTCTGTGTCATATCTCTACCCCCAACCTACCTTTGGAAAATTCCTGCAGAATTCATAATTTTGCTACACCCCCCCCTCACCAACTCGTCCTCTATGATTCCATGTGGGTAATGTATGCAGGCAGGAATAACATCAAAGATACATAGAGCGTATTTATGTGTGCACATGCATGTGAAGCTGCTAAAAGTGCCATGAACAAGCCCCAGGCTAAAGGGCGGGGCCAATTTAAATATGTTTTGCAGTCTGAGGCTAATGAAAACTTCAATCTTCAAGGATTGGATGTGATCAGTTTGGAGAAGAGTCATGTGGGACGGCTGCAGTGCTGCAGTGGTAGAAGATATACCAAAATAACACCCCCACAGTAGCTCCAATCCATCCACACATGATAATGCTCAGGTTTGATTGACACTGTCAGAGAGGTATGGGAATGAAGCGCTTCTTTCTTTCCCACCTGTCTTTATTTCCTCCACACGGTACACCCCCTCATTTGTACTCCAACATGGCTTCTTCTAGAAAAACAAAAGGCCAACACGTTGGGATTTAAACAGCCGGCCTGACATTTGCACGATGAGTTTTTTTTTTTTTCCATCACTTTGCTGCAGACCAACCCATCTATCTGTCAGTGTCATAATCCGCCACCTTTTTCTCGCTTTTTCTTTCTTTGCCTCTTCTTGAATTTTTTATGTTGCCCGCTGTGTGTGCACGGCAGCTTTAAAGAAAAAAAAATGTTCAAGTCACTGTGGGGGGTTATCTGAGTAAAACACGGCGTGGCTCCCAGTCAGCATTTACATTCCCTGCACTGGTTTTCATTATCAGTGTGGCCAATTTAGCCAATGTTCTGACCCCTCCAGGAATTAGCGACACATCTGGAGACCTTTGGGGGCTCAGACGTGAAAACACATGTTTCTTAAACCTGGGTGATGCTTCTGTGTCGACACTGATGGAGCTGTCAAGCCTTGTTTAGCTCTTAGCCAGGATTAAGTGTCTGACTTGCCATTCTCTCCCCAACCACTGGGGGCAGTGTGTTCCGCTGTCTGAAAAATGAAAGGGGCGAATGGTTAATGTTTTCATTTTATTTGGACATTTGGCATACATACAATTTCACATGTCCAAAAGGAGTAGCAGAGTGTATTATTAATGTTTTTTGACAATACTTCACAAATTAGTTTTTCAGAATATTATGACTTTATTCCCATAATATCGTAACTTTTAACTCAAGCTAAATTTCCCCCCCAAATATTAATTTAGTTTGTTTTGCTTGTTTGCCATAATGTTACACCTTTAAAAATGGTGCATTTTTTTCCTTTAATATTTCAACTCTATGCTACTACAGTAATGGTAATGGTAATGGTTTAATTTCATTTGAACATGCGTCAGATTACAATTGAATGCATCACATAATCAGTTCACAGTTCCACATGTCCAAAAGGAGTAGGAAGAAGCAAAGCTTATTAAATCCTACCCCTCCATCTGGTACTTTTACGATTAGTAACTGTTATATTTGTTCACTTCCTGCTTTCTGTAATACAGTTTAAAGTTTTTGTTTTTGTTTTTTTTAAATTAATTTTGTAATTTTTTGTCCTGTACCAAAGTACGAGGTGATATGACCATCCAATGACATAATGGGTACCATAGTAACTGTCAATATAGTGATATATATAGCACATCATGACCCACAGAGTGACATTAGTTTTCGTCATATTATGATGTCATGTTATTCTCAGAAAATTGTGAGAATTTGCTTCATATTTTGACTTTATTATTGTAAAATTATAGCTGTTTTTTATGTTTTTATTTAAACTTTCTTCTTGTGATTTTCCCTACTTGTGATTATGACTTTATTCTCAAAGTATAATGACTTTATTGCCAAAATATTTTGACTTTATTCCTGTAACATTATAACTTTTTCTGTATTTAGTTTTGTTCATTTTTCATAAATATATGACTTTCTTTCTTTCATCGACTAAAATTATGCTATTTTTTTCTCACAATATTACATTATTCTCATAACATTTTTTGTCCTAATACTTTGACAAAAGTCTTGTAAAATTACTGCAGATTTTTTCCATTATTTCTGCTATTTTTATTTATTTTTGTTTAGTTATTTTTGCTAAATTCTGCGTTTAGAATATGCCGCAGTAACAAATGATGCTTTTTGCCATAACAAGAGAGTGTGGAATGTCCTGTTATTCATCATCTTGTTGACTATCCGGAACAAGACATTCATCATCATTATTACAATACAAATGATGACTGAGCTAATCGCATAAGGAAGGAAACGGCAGATTGTGATCACGGCCATGATTTCATTAACCAAACATGACTTCCATGTTCACCAAACATAATAAAATTCAGATCATGGCAAGATGTTTGTAATATTTTGCCCTCGCTGACTTTAAAGCGAGCATATGCTTTAGTAATTACACTTGATGTTTGTTTGTGCATCAATTCACGAGCTGACTAGGGTTCAAATGTTATATGTTATTAGTGAGGCCCCGGGACTCGAACCACAAAGCCCTAAAATGTTCAACTCGCAGCACAGCCTGTAGGTGTTGTGGTTAGTGACACCGACACCCACAGACCATGCGCTGATGGAAGAGGTTCAGCAGAAAAGAGCTGTGCGTGTGTGTGTGAGGTTTTTTTTTTTTTAGCACGAATGAGTAAGACTATGACTAAAACGCAAAATGTTGCCCGCTTGTGCGAGCGCTGCTCATTCCACAAAAGGAAACCACATGATTCAGGGTTACTTTCTTTATGGTATATACTGTATCCTTGCCCTTATGTACATTTTAGTACACTTCGGCAAGAGTACTGTGTTTAAAATGCCTAATCGTCTTATATTTGTATTAAATTTATTTATGAAATCGATTATCGGTAATTAAAAATAATAAAGAAAACCTATTACAGTGCCTGGACATAAGAAAATATTTTTTTCTATATCTGCCTTCATAATAATGACTCTGGCAAAGTATGACTTTGAACAGTAATGCATTAATAATGATAGACCAATCATGCAAACACATCCTGGTTGCACCTGATTGGTCAAAAACTCATGTTTTCATTTCACATTCTAGGATTATTCGACCAATATGAATATTTTAGAAAAGAATGCAAATGCTTATCGCATAAAAAAAGTATTATTTGTTCTGAAAGTTTGGACGAAAACCCGAGTGTACCAAAACCGAGGCAATATTTTCCATGAAAAATAATAAAAATTCGATTAATCCATTCCAGACACCCCAAAATTCATTCATTCATTCATTTTCTACCGCTTAGCCTCACAAGGGTGGAGCCTATCCCAGCTGTCTTTGGGCGAGAGGTGGGGTACACCCTGGATTGGTGGCCAGCCAATCACAGGGCACATATAGACAAACAACCATTCACACTCACATTCATACCTATGGACAATTTGGAGTCGCCAAATAACCTAGCATGTTTTTGGAATGTGGGAGGAAACCGGAGTACCCGGAGAAAACCCACGCATGCACGGGGAGAACATGCAACGACAACGCTAAAGCTTCAGCTTGTAGATTATAGCACCTCCTGTTGTTTGGGTATGGATCTTCATTCATGATGAAGTGAGGATACTGCTTATCCTCACGAGTGTCGCTGGAGCCTATCCCTGATGTCTTCGAGCGAGAGGCGGGGTACACCCTGGACTGGTGGCCAGCCAATCACAGGGCACATATAGACAAACAACCATTCACACTCACATTCATACCTATGGACAATTTGGAGTCACTAATTAACCTAGCATGTTTTTGGAATGTGGTAGGAAACCGGAGTAGCCGGAGAACATGGGGAGAACATGCAAACTCCACACAGAAATGGCCGAGGGTGGAATTGAACCCTGGTCTCCTAGCTGTGAGGCCTGCGTGCTAACCACTTGTTCACTGTGCAGCCACACCCAAAAATATGAAGAAAAATATATTTTTACATGCAGAAAAGGCAAGGTTAGTGTTTCCCATCCTCTTTGTCAAATCGCTGACACTGGCAACTTTATTTGGCCCTGTGGAATTTGAATTAACGTTGCAACGTTAGCTCATTGAATCAGAGTCGGACAATGTTGATTCGGTTTGCATTTGAATAACGGTGATTTTATAACCATAGATCAAGACAATTCCGATTGTATTTCAATTTCATGTGACCAATAAAACAACGTTGAAATTTAAAAGTAACTAAAAATCACTGTGATTTCAATGCGGTAAATGGGCGGGACGATACTCCGTCAGGAGTCCCTCAGGGTACTACGCACAGTCCACTTTTAATGTAGCAACAACCATACGATTGGGAAATATTGATGTTAAAAATACTTGACAGTACCATCACTTTGAACAAAATCATACTAAATTTCATAGAAATTAGTCTGCTATAGACATTCCTTATGCTAGAGAAGTATGATTTGGAATTATATAAATTCCCATTCTCCACCCTAGCATGTCGTCATATCTTATGTATATTAATAAGCATGCTGTACATGTGGGTCAGTAGGTATAGCAGGGACAGTTTGCCAAGGATTTGCTTTCAACGTGATAAAGATGGAGCCATTTATGACTGCCATCTGTCCAGCATGTGTGTATGTGGTAATACACTTGCAGGCACAATCATGTTTTCAGTATCGGGTTGTGGAGGGGGGTCCAGGTGGTTGTATACTGTAATTTTGCACCCACAGAGTGCAACAGCATGGGGCATGTGGGAGCTCAGCAAAGCCCCCACAGAGCACGTGAGTCATAAAAACGCACGCAATCTGGACGTCCGTGTCAGCAAGCTAAAAAAAATAATGACTTTTAAGTGGTAATATGACACAAGTGAAAGCACTTGGCCGATCGGGTGCTGTTTCTCATACAAATGAATGTCCAAACCACAAATCTGACACGAACTGGTCATTTCTTCCTGTTTATTATAAGTCCCACAGAAAAAAAAGATGGTGTTTTCCACCACTTCTGCTTTCCGCTTAAAAAAAAAAAACACTCCGTCGTAAGCTTGAAGCGACACTAAAACATGTGATCTAGGAATCATTTAATATGTTTTAATAGCGCAGAAGGCTTAAGATAATCCCACATGAGCGCCTCTTAGACTTAACATAGTTGTAAAGTGGGGCAAGTATAGGTCGGTTATTACACCTATTGGAAATAACAGAGGTCATCATCATGTTGCAGAAGAGTGGAAAAGACTTCCTTAACCCTTAGATGCACGAGTGACTGGACCCCACACTCTTCCATAAGTGGGTCAAAAATTACCCATACTAGAATCAATGCGTTTTTATGCCAATTTTGCCATTTTGGTTAGGAATAATCACTTGTATCATATTTAGTATTATATTTAGGACCACACAGCTAGTTATAAAGTAGGCAAATTTGTTGATAATACAGTCATGAAAGACACATACACAATATTGTATGAAGATAATACTTGTTGTATTAGCACTTTATGTGTAAAATAATCTGATATAGTCTGTGTGGTCTACAGTTAATTTATTCCTGATAGCCAACGTTGATAAGAATCGAAGGTTCCTATTGGATTCCATAGAAAATGCATGCGGGTCATTTTTGACCCACTTATGGAAGGTTGGGGTAGTAACGCAAAAACAAAAAATTCTTAAAATGTATAAAAGGTAAGTTAAAAATGTGATATGATAGCAAAAACATGTTTTTTTTTATGAATACCCGAGAATATGAAATGATGAAAAATTTTCATTATGAAGATATTTGAAGAAAACAACCTGACCGGGTCATTTTTGACCCACTTATGGAAGGTTGGGGTAGTAACACAAAAACTAAAATTTCTTAAAATTTATATAATTAAAACATTTTTATAAATGGTATGATAGCAAAAACATGTTTTTTGAGGAATACCTGGAATATGAAATTATGAAAATTTTTCATTACGAAGATATTTCAAGAAAACAACCTGACCGGATCATTTTTGACCCACTTATGCATCTAAGGGTTAAAATGTTGGAAGCACAAAAATGTCCAAAATGACTTCCTAAGATGAATAATGAAGATTTATTTACTTTAAAGCCCATCCCAGGTTGATTGATCAATGAATTCATGAAGCTCTCGTGACAAATCAAAGCTCTGAGACGTTTATGGGAGAAGCTGCGGTAGATAAGACAGGAAGGAAAGGGAAGTCCTACGTCTTTAATTCCCCCAAAATGAACCGCTTAAAGTGTCAGAAAATGTTGAAATATGGAAAACTACTGAATATTCTTGGTCTAACATTATTTCTCCCAGTGTTGGACGCATGTGTCGAAAGACTCACCAGCTCATGTGACCATTAATGAGCTTCTGTGGGTGGATTACATACTTAGAAGGTATTACACATGATATACAGCAGGGGTCTAGTTTGAGACACTAGTTTGAGGCCCCCGCCTTGATATGAAAGTTTAATGTTAGTGCAGCCCGCGCAAGTTTGATATGGATGCTGTATGGTATCATGTACCCAGAAAAAAAATATTACGTTTGATTAATGTTCATGTTAAAGGTTAAATAACTGTTAATAGTTATCCTCCCTATCCGTGTGGAAGTGGTAAGTTTTTGGCTATTTAAGTTTAAAGGAAATAACTTGAAGGCTACCGTTTAGGTCGCTAGCTCTCTAGTTTGCGAGTTAGCATGTGTCACAAGACCTTGCAGTTGCGCAATATGTTGTGAATAAAAAGAGTATAAATGTGACTATAGTCGTGTTTTGTCATGTCTACAGGGCTCTAATAATGCTTTGTTCATTTTAATCTGAAAAAAATAATTTGTCTCCCCACCAACTATATGTGGTTTCTTAAGTTTTTATTATTTGCCGTTTTATTATTATATTTATCGATTACTGATTGATTGATTTTCTTTATTCTTGATTTGTTTATTTATTTTTCATCTTATTTTGTGAAGAAATATAAAAATTAAGATATTTGAGAACAGTGGAATGTTTTATCAGAGCTTTTAATGTAGAAAATCAGAACCAAAGCACTGAAAAAGTTTGTATATTTTTCTGTTTTTAATAAATGTGTTTTTTTTTTTTGGAAACCCTAATGCGGCCCAGCCTCACCCAGACCCTAGCTCCAGTGGCCCCCAGGTAAATTGAGTTTGAGACCCCTGATATATAGCAAAAGGACAAGTATTTTCTAACTCTAAAATACTGTAAATGTGCATACAGATCACTAAGAAAATCCATTATGTTTTTTTAAGGCTATATTTATCCTTGTAGGTGAGGATGTGGCCTGCTGTGTCCAAGCTTGGGGGAAGTTTACGCTGAATTCCCCCCATCCGACCCGCACTTCCTGCTATGAGCCAGCTCAACAGGTAGTGATGTCTCCAAAAAAAACATGTTTTATGTCAAATTTAACCATTTCTTTACCCACAGGAAACTGATACACTGCCACCAATAGAAGTATACAGAAGGAGTCCCTCAGGGTACTATGCATAGTCCACTTGTAACGTAACTTCCACCATACGATTGCAAAAAAATATGTTTTCAGTTGTTTTTATAGCTGCAGAATACTTGACAATACCATCACTAATTTAGTTTTGTGTTGTTTATATTTGTTTTTGATTCACGAGTAAAACATCGCCACTAATTACACCACCTTTGCTTCCCCAATTGTTGAATCTGCATGAATTCTTCCCATCCTACCTGCACTTCCTGTTGTTCGGACAATCTACAGGTATCAATGTCTCCAAATATGCATACATTTTAATCAATGACCTGTTTCTTTTCCCACATGAAGCTGCTAGACTGCCACCATTAGGGATACACACAGTAGGAGTCCCTCAGGGTACTATGCACAGTCCACTTTGTATTTATACTTTTAATGTTGCTACAATTATACGGTTAGGAAAAAAAATCCCTTGTCCCCAACTATATGTGGTTTCTTAATTTTGAATTATTTGCCGTTTTATTATTAGTATATTTATTTATTACTGATTGATTGATTTTCTTTATTCTTGATTTGTTTATTTATTTTTCATCTTATTTTGTGTAGAAGAATAATTTATTCATTTTTCTGTTTTTAATAAATGCGTTTTTTGTTTTTTTTGGAAAACCTGATGCGGCCCTGCCTCACCCAGACCCTAGCTCCAGTGGCCAGTGGTAAATTGAGTTTGAGACCCCTGATCTAGTATCTACCTAATATCTTAGCATATCTACAGGTGGATGTCTCCCAATATGCATCATTTTTCATCCACAGGAAACCATTCCACAATGCAACAAATAGTGATAAACAGTAGGAATCCCTCAGGGTACTTTCCTCAGCCCACTTATGTCACAAAGTTAGGTGTTTAAACTTGGACAAAAACAATACCCCAAAGGTCTGCCTAGCCATGAAAAAAAATTGGGAACAATTATGCTTTCAGTCCTTTATTAGCGCTTGACAGTACAATCAGCCTCTCACATCCTGCTTCTGTTTTGTCTTGTTTATATTTGTTTCCCTCTACTTGCACAGCCATTATGTTGACAGCGCATTTGATTCACATCGTTGGAAACTAGACCACCACTTGTCCTCCAAGGGATGAATCCATGGGGTTTCTGTCTTACTCTGCTACCCCCCTCGTCTTATGATTTATTCATATGCAGAGCAGAACATTCTCACAACTCAAGCGGCTCCAATCAGAGCGACTGAATAGAAGCTGGGCAGCATGTACTGTACTGCTAATCCAGACCAATCTGTTTATTTTTAATTATGCTCCACCGTTAATAAAATGTACTGCAGTACAGGGGTACTAATTCAGAAATGGTGGACGATACGGACACTCTAGCGCATGGGTCTCAAACTCAATTTACCTGGGGGCCACTGGAGCTAGGGTCTGGGCAAGGCTGGGCCGCATCAGGTTTTCAAAAAAAAAAAAAGCATTTATTAAAAACAGAAAAATATACAAACCTTTTCAGTGCTTGGGTTCCGATTTTCTACAATAAAAGCTCTGATAAAACATTCCACTGTTCTCAAATATCTTAATTTTTATTTTTCTGCACAAAATCAGATGAAAAATAAATAAACAAATCAAGAATAAAGAAAATCAATCAATCAGTAATAAATAAATATAATAATAATAAAACGGCAAATAATAAAAACTTAAGAAACCACATATAGTTGGTGGGGAGACAAATTATTTTTTCAGATTAAAATGAACAAAGCATTATTAGAGACCTGTAGACATGACAAAACACGACTATAGTCACATTTACACTTTTTTTAATTTACAACATATTGCGCAACTGCAGGGTCTTGAGACACATGCTAACTCGCAAACTAGAGAGCTAGCGACCTAAACGGTAGCCTTCAAGTTATTTCCTTTAAACTTAAATAGCCAAAAACTTACCACTTCCACACGGATAGGGAGGATAACTATTAACAGTTATTTAACCTTTAACATGAACATTAATCAAACGTAATCATTTTTTCTGGGTACATGCTACCATACATCATCCATATCAAACTTGCGCGGGCCGCACTAACATTAAACTTTCATATCAAGACGGGGGCCTCAAACTAGTGTCCTCCACGTGTTTGAGACCCCTGCTCTAGCGTCACTTTTGACTTGTTTTTTTGTACTCAAACGCACCGCAGGCCGCATTCAAACAGCACCGATAGCTAAATCGAGTGTATTTTAGCTGGTGAGGACACAGGCTGCTCATAAAAAATGTGTGACATTCGCTGCATTCACCCACATGGAGACACGCACATGTGCACACACACACACACAAACGCAAATCAGAAAATGTGTGTGTGTGTGCATTGACTTTGACTGTGCGACTGCTTCCTCCTCCATACACAGTCATGTATTTTTCATGCCCCATTTGAAGCTCACTGCGTCCACAGTCCCGACCAAGGTCATGTTGTGCACTGCTTGCATGAAATTAAATGCATACGCTTCATTCATTTTCTTCTTTCTTCATTAGTGTTACAGGTGAGCTGGAGCCTACCCCAGCCAACTTTGGCCAACATTCTTCTTCACAGTCAATCAGAGTCTCCAGTGAGCCTAACATGCATGATATGGGACACGGGAGTAGCTGGAGAACATGCAAAACTCCTCACAAAGATGTTCCTACAGAGACTCAAACCCGGATCTCCAGACTGTGAGGCTAACCACTAAACCAATGTGTGTGTATGTCTTTGTTTCTGTCTCTTCCATTTTCCTTCTTCCTCAATTTGAGGTAAATTTCTGAGTAGGCTTGGGCTAAAAAGAGGCCTGCCTAACCACATTGACGTCACTGGGTTATTACTACAAGCCCCACAATGCACCGTGAGCGCTGCGTTCTAATACAACTCGATAATGTCGGATCTTCATTTCTGTGACGCTCAGCTGTATCCATCACATCGATTAAAGTGCTGGTGATTAATTTCAGGAAGGAAGTGTTGCATTTAGTTAAAATAGAAACTTTATTACCGTATACCGTTTTGCTTTGTGTTCAAATTGTGACATTTTAATACATATGTGAGCAATACTTGGGAAAAAACACAATTAAAGCGGCTATACGGCACAGTAATGACAAATACTCGTTAGTGGAGGCATTTAGAATCAATGAATGAAAAGAAGTTGTGAAAAAATGAGCCAATTTGAACACATAACGATCTCACTCGAGTAGTTGCGGGATTCCCGAGGGTACGCGAATGCATCAAGTCTCGGTACCGCTACCAGCTGCAGCGGCGGTAGCAGCGGCGCATTCTCGCCGTGTTCTATCCAAACAATGACTCCTACTACGGAGCGGAGGAAAGCACGCCAATAGAATGCCTCTGACGGCACCGATTTCGCCGCTATTCCGTCTCCTCACTTAACAAAACCATGTGGATACCTACGGAGCAGGAAAAATACGGCGTCGGTAAGTTCATTGATTTTTTTTTATTTCAAATACTCCTGGATGTGTACTACGCGTGGTGCGTTCACAGACGTGATCGTTTGCCTTTGAGGAATCGGTCTGGCTTTGATTGTTTACTACGGGAGGATGTTTTGATGTTTTTTTTTAACAACAATGGGGGGGAGCATCTTGGCTCTGATGTTGGGAGCTTGACTGCCACATTGCAAAGCAGCCTCTTTTCGTTTGCATGCAGCTTGAATATATATATGTCCAATCTCCTATACCTTTCTTATGTTTATTATTTGCTTTAATAAGCACGAAGATCACTTAAATCTGACACTTCTTGATACATACATGAGGGAAGAGTTGTCTTTTTTAGTGCATTGCTGCAGGTTGTGGAATCAAACAGTGACAACAAACCAAATGTAGGAAAAGGGGGGTTGGGGGGTGTTGGAACACAGGCGAGAATTCCTATTTGCTGCCCCCCCACACATCCTCCACCTCTTCACAATGAGATGATCACAGAGATGTGAGGCACCTAAATGTCTCATAACAATATCTCCTGAGATATGCTCTATGTGTGTGTGTGTATGTGTGTGTGTGTGTATGAGACACTGCAATAATCCATTTCACAGGCAAAAGTGTCACATCAACATTTTTGGTTTGCATTAAACCACCCTGGCCTTGCTCTGACGCCACCTTTACCACCGTGACCTAAAATCAGTGAAGCACAGTGAACAGGGAAGTAGTCCCCGTGTTCTGGCTGCTTCTTTTCCTCGCCTATTTCCAGGAAAAAAAAACCTCAAATTGTACTCTGATATTTTTAAAGACATTTCTAAAAGTGAATACTCATATAAAGCAAGTTAGTCTTGTGAAAATCTTGACAATGATGTGGCGTGCATGAGAAAGTGGAAAGGAAACCGCTGGTCATTTGGTAGCAGCAGTAATCCCTCTGGTGGCTTTAAATGGCTTTACACTCATATTACCCAATACAGAAGACAAAATAAAAAGTCAATAAGACATAAATAAAACTCCTGCTCGTGTGTGTCACAGTGAAAGTGTTCCTATGGGGATATTAGTAGCGGGCGGACAGATGTGTAGAGGACAGGAAGTGGGTTCTGGGCCCAACAGTAGTAGTGGTGTTGTGATTATGAATATCATATTATTGTTAAACCTGCAATAAATTTCAGTATTGGAGATCACTTCCGGTCCTTGTCTCACCAAACACTGACACCTGGTGGCCAAAGTATAGTACTACATGCACTATTAGAATGCTTCCTCTGCCTTGTATTTGTATTTTAGTTAATTTCATATTTAGTTTTATATTTAGTGTTATATTTAGTTCATGTGTATGCTTGAAAATGCTTAATATAGACCAAGAACAAGTACATTTTGCTTAAATCTGTATTTTTTGTGCGATTATTGAACCGTATTCAACCACTTTATTGTTTGTGGAAACCTGCAATCGAGTGACGGATGACTGTAATGAATAAATCATCGCCATTTTATGGTTGAATACGGCTATTATTGGTAAAATATTCATTCAAAAGACTAAGTGTCAGTAAGCGGATGAGACACAGAACAAGAAGTAAACAACAACAAGGAAGTATCCCAATGCTTAAATGTCTTATATAAGTGTAAATGTGACCATAGGGGTGTTACTACATGTCTAGAGGGCTCTAATAATGTTAATAATCATATTTAGAAGGTCATAAACAGTTTTTCAAGGATGACATGTTTACACAATTGAAAATAAAGAAGCAGGGCTCCATAGCGAATAGAAAGTGTTGCATTTAATTGGATTAAATGCCCAACATCCCCTTTCAGTCCCCAGTAACTACATTTAAGTCATGTTCTGGCAGCGCAGCACATCTTTTGTCTTGCTTTCTTTCTTTCTTTTTTTTTTTCTTAAGAGGAAGGAACCCGGGTGTTTTCCTGTTGTGAAACCCACAAAAAAGCAATGTGTGACATGAGAAGCTGTGAGTTGGCAGCGCTGTTGGAGCAGGTGAAGAGCTGTCAGTGCTTCTTATGAGTGACGAGGAGCCGACAGATCAATGAAAGCTTATTGTAATGGGTTCTTTTTTTTACAGTTAGATACTCCTTTTAGGGACTGTTTACATAACGGTTTTGTACGTGCATGACCTTCAGCTTCCTCAGCGAGGCACTTGATGATCTCAATGTTTTTTTGCTTGTTATTATGTTAGAAACCTGTGAAGCTATGCAAGCTGGATACTGACTACTCTAAACGAAGATTCATTCATTCATTCATTTTCTAACGCTTATCATCACAAGGGTCATGTGGGTGCTGGAGCCTATCCCAGCTGTCTTTGGGCGAGAGGCGGGATACACCCTGGACTGGTGGCCAGCCAATCACAGGGCACATATAGACAAACAACCATTCACACTCCATTCACTTAACCTAGCATGTTTTTGGAATGTGGGAGGAAACCGGAGTACCCGGAGAAAACCCACGCATGCACGGGGAGAACATGCAAACTCCACACAGAGATGGCCGAGGGTGGAATCGAACTCGGGTCTCCTAGCTTTGAGCCCTGCGTGCTAACCACCATACAGCCTCCAAGTAGGACTCCTTATTTATGAATCCAATATTTTAAAACCTGGTCAAAACCGTCTAAATATAATTTTTAACATTAGAGCCCTCTAGTCATGAAATAACATCCCTACAGTCACCTTTACATTGGTATGACCCAATATACTAGACATATTAAAAAGAAAATAACACATGAGTCCTTGTTTGTTTTTTTACTTCCGGTTTCTGTACAGTACTTCCTACGGTGACCAGTATAAATATTGGATATCAAAACAACCTGATGGCCGAGGGTGGGATTGAACTCGGGTCTCCTAGCTGTGAGGTCTGCGTCGTCTGCCGTGCAGCCTCGATTATCCATCATGAATCTTTTTTTATTTAAAAAAATGTAAAGCAGATCTACATCAGGATTTCCATTGAATAATTTGCCATAAAAATAGCATACAGACGTGAAGATGTGTGTCAAGGCTCGATATCCCATTAGCAGGTCTTCAGGTTCTGCTTCTACATTCTGTGTGGAGTGGTTCAACAAATGTTAATCCGGCTAATCCTGAATTGACCCCTGAACCCCGACTTGGGGGTCATGGAATAACACCTCATTTATTCATACCAGTCAGAACAGCTGTTGCCCTGCTAAGAATTTGCATGCATTTGATTTAATTCCGTAACATTTGCATAATTAAACTCTGCTTCTTCTTACTCCTTTTTGGAAATTTTGAGTAGGGGCCATAGGAAATACTTTTTCCCCTATAAATTTCAATAAGTAATTAATTAATTAATTTCAACATATTTAGTTCGGGAGGGGGCGGGCTAGTGTTTGTGATGAGATTCGCCAGGATTGAACGGTCTACCTGGGGAATACTTCCCCACACAAACATTCCTGCTCACAATGACGGCATTTCATTCACAGCAAAGACCTCCGCCAAGCGCCAAAGCCCCCCCCCCAGTTTGAGATTCACAACAAATTTTCTTGATGAGTCGCTGATATTTAGCAGAATCTGTTGGAAATTTCTCCTGTATTTCTATTTCCAAGTGCTCTGACTCTTTTTTGTAGAGTTATATGCATCTTTTAAAACAATTCATGTATCCAGACGTTGATCCGGATCACCCCCAAAATTTCATAAATTCTCCATATCCCATTTCCCACAATTCCTGAGAATGTCGTCCAATTCCATACAGTACTCTTCAGGTTACAAACAGATAAATACAGACAAAAGCATAAGCTCCACACTAAAAATACTAATACTACTAATTTAATTTCTACTATGTTACACTCTGTGTGTATGTTAGCGGCCTCGCCTTCACCCACTGAGACTGTATGACTGAAAAAAGGGCTCACACGCCAATATATTATAATTAGCAAGTTCATTTTCATTTATTATGTGATTAATTAATACATTGATTATTTGCTGAACGAGAAATCTTGTCAAGGGCTGCATGGCGGTCTAGTGGTTAGCGTGCAGACCTCACAGCTAGGAGACCAGGCTTCAATTCCACCCTCGGCCATGTCTGTGTGGAGTTTGCATGTTCTCCCCGTGCATGCGTGGGTTTTCTCCGGGTACTCCGGTTTCCTCCCACATTCCAAAAACATGCTAGGTTAATTAGCGACTCCAAATTGTCCATAGGTATGAATGTGAGTGTGAATGGTTGTTTGTCTATATGTGCCCTGTGATTGGCTGGCCACCAGTTCAGGGTGTACCCCGCCTCTTGCCCGAAGACAGCTGGGATAGGCTCTAGCACCCCATGCGACCTGCATGAGGATAAGTGGTAGTAAATGAATGAATGAAAACCGCACTAAACATGATCTCTTCTATTGTGCAGTTGCATCATCACCTCCATTTGCGTTTTGCGCAAAAAAAAGTAAAAGAGATCGGCCGTTTGGGTTGAAACAAACATATAAATACGCTGTTGGGAGTAAATAAGTGGGTGAAATGTGCATTTTCGAACCTTAGTTTGCCTATTTTTACAATTTTGCCTTGGTTCGCCCTCCCTTGTGAGGAAAAGCGTTAGAAAGTGAATGAATGAATGAAATCTTGGCGGTTGAATATGTAAATATAGTAGTAGTATATCTTCTTTTTGCGTGTACGTTTAGCTAATGTGAAAGGGATTCGAAATTCGTCAAGTTCCATTTGATCTTGGACCAGTCAGATAAAGATCAGGGCGGATCGCTTCTTAATTGGAGTGCCGTTTGATGTCGATTCATCTCCCTGACGTGCAGGGGGCGGGGGCTGGACGCTCCTACCGTGGATGAAATGTAAACGGACTCCAGGCCACTTGGTATTAAGGCGCATTACTGCTTTTTAACCTGGAGCGAGACTCTTGCAAGATCAATGAGATGATGTTCATTTGTGATCCCTAAATGGAGAGAGAGAGGGCGGTCATTTATCAGGGGCAAGAAAATAAGTTAAGGCTACATGGCGTCTCCTCATTAAGGCTCCTCTGATGAGGCCAATCAGGCGTGTCATTGCTCATCACAGTGTAGACACATAATGAAACTATCTAATAAGATGGCCTGTGTCAGCAATGATTGATGATTGGAAATAAGAGCTAGACTTATAATCCCCCCTTTTATTCTTACTCATCATCAGGGGGGCACCCGCTTTGCCCCGTCACCCCCAAACTCTCCCTCTCTTCTCCTCAGGGGGGATTAGCAGGTTGTTTTGGAGTGTGTTAACCTTCCAGGCCCATTCCGGCATTATAAGCAATGATTCCGTAATGCAGCCAACCCCAAGGTTTTCTGGACATGGATTTGGGGGAGGGGCTTGTAATTGCTTCCTCGCCTGTCGCCTCCATCTGGAAAAAATGGCAGCCCTTGTCCTCCAATCCCATTGTGTAATGTATGAATAAATGCAGGGTATCTATTAGGTATAGTTGATCTTGGTATGCGCTCCTGCTTTTGAACAACGGTCAGATTACTCCTCATCATTGCCTGGATGACATGATCCACTCTGACAATACTAGTAAACAAGTTGCAGCAACATGCCCCCCCCACCCCGTCGTTCAATTAAACCACGCTCTATTTATAAAACACTTCAAATTGGATTACAGCCGAAAAAAAGGCTGTTTGCTTAAAGAGGAGATGAATTGGAATTGTCCTCTCCGCCATTGTTGTTAGTGACACAGACAAGCATGCAGCAATATTAGTCCACAGCCGTGCATAATGTTATGACAGGCCGGCAGGGGTTGGGGGAGGGGGGGTAGGGTAGGGGCGGCGTGGGCTTTCCTTGCCTTTCCACTCCAGTGGCATCCTTCCCTGGCTTTGCCATGGGGAGTGATTCCCGGCTATTTTTACAGACGCCAATTGCTGGTTTCGTTTCATCGCACGGGTTCAAGACAATAGAAGTAAAAAAAAAAAAAATGGCGGAGAGGAATGGATTCTTACTTAAAAAGCTGCAATGTGTGATCCCTGCGTGAGCGAGGTTAATGGGATGTGTCCTATTAGGAATTCAGCGGCTTAACTGTCGGTAATTTTCCTGCAGAAGTGTTTGTCATCTGTGTGGGCCGAGGGGGAAATATGACTGGCATTCCATTTTCATAAATAAAGGGGTGTCTGCCGTTGACAATCACTGTGATTGACAGGTGAGGGGCGTTGTTAACACGTCAGGAGACGCTTGTTTTTCTTTTTGTTTTTTTGTATTTGTGTGCTGGTTTATTGTCAGAAATGATGACATGTGCTGGTCTAGTGTCGGCCATCCATACCCCGTGGCTGTAGTCCGGTATTGACCATAAAGGAAGTGTAAATTGATCTGTGGGGGCGGGGCGCTTGTGTGGGTGACCCAGTGTAATCGTAATGACCTCAGGGCTTTCATTTGCCCCATAAAGCTCGCTTTGCTGAAGCTCGGGTTCTCCAATGTGCGGCCCGGGGGGCTATTTGTGGCGCTTGGTGGTTTTTGTACTGGCCCACGACACATTCTAAAAATGTAATTCGGCAAGAAAACTAAACTGATCAGCAAAAACTGAAAAATCTGCAGTAATTTTACAAGAATAACATAGTATTATGAGGGAAATTAACATCATTTTTGTAGCATAAAGTTTAAATATTAAAGAAGAAAGACATTTTTTTAGTTATTTCTAGAATTCTATAGCATTTCTCATCGAAGTGCTGGCACTCGCTACTTCCTTTGGCGCCGTTGTGGGTTATTTTGCAACCATGATTAACAAGAAAAGCAGAGGCTTGTTATTGTGGTAATTTGCAAACAAGTACAGCAACTGAGCTGGGTAACATTGACATTTGCACACTTCCACAGCAACGTTTTTACTAACACAGTGTATTAATAATCCGACAATACGAGTACTAGATTGTATGCTGAATGGGAAATGTTTGCGAACTGAAGCAAAATTGTAAAAATAGGCAAACTGAGGTTCGAAAATGCACATTTCCCCCACTCATTTACTCCCAACAGCGTATTTATTTGTTTGTTTCAACCCGAACGACCGATCTCTTTTACGTTTTTTTTTGCGCGAGACGCAAATAGAGGTGATGATGCAACTACACAATAGAAGAGATCATGTTTAGTGCGGTTTTCATTCATTCATAAGCATCATGTGGGGGCTGGAGCCTATCCCAGCTGTCTTCGGGCGAGAGGTCAAGAGGTACATCCTGGTCTGGTGGCCAGCCAATCACAGGGCACATATAGACAAACAACCATTCACACTCACATTCATACCTATGGACAATTTGGAGTCGCCAATTAACCTAGCATGTTTTTGGAATGTGGGAGGAAACCGGAGTACCCGGAGAAAACCCACGCATGCACGGGGAGAACATGCAAACTCCACACAGAGATGCCACTTGTCCGTATAAACGGCCACAAGGTGCATTTTATAAGAGCTCACCCTGCATCTTTTGCTTTTGTATTAAAGCATACCAAAGGAAGGAGGAAGTGGAAAAGCTTGGAGGAGTGAAATTTTAACCCATGCATACGCGTGTACACACTTTGTAAATAGTAAATTGTAAATATTTTATGGTGTTATATTTGTAAATAAATTCTGATTGTATTAGACAACTATTATTTGTGCTTATGTTGTGGCATAATTGTTTTGATAGTTTGGTTGAATATTAACATGAAGGCAAAATTTGTGTCAAAGTGAAAGTTATGCTTGACAAAAAGCTTTTTCTTTCTTTTTTATACTGCTCATTACTAAAGAAGATGAAAAGGTCGAAAGAAACCCTTTTTTTCTGATAACATCTTTCTTTTGTTTCTTTGTTGGCTGCACGGCGGACGAGTGGTTTGCATGCAGAGCTCACAGCTAGGAGACCCGAGTTTAATTCCACCCTTGGGCATCTCTGTGTGGAGTTTGCATGTTCTCCCTGTGCATGCGTGGGTTTTTTTCCTCCCACATTCCAAAAACATGCTAGGTTAATTGGCGACTCCAAATTGTCCATAGGTATGAATGTGAGTGTGAATGGTTGTTTGTCTATATGTGCCCTGTGGTTAGCTGGCCACCAGTCCAAGATGTACCTCGTCTCTCACCTGAAGACAGCTGGGATAGGCTCCAGCACCCTGACGACTCTCGTGAGGATAAATGGTAGAAAATGAATGAATGAATGAATGTTCCATGTTTCCGTATGTATCCCTAGAACACAATATTCTATGTGCCTTGAATTGGCCGCCAGTACTAGAGTAGATGACTATTTTTCACTGTCTCTCATGCACATTTTGTCCAATCATAAGCCTGAAAAAGCAATCATAGTGGACTTCACATGGTGAGATATTAGATGTAAAAATCCACCATGCGTGTTATAAGATATACATGCGTGTACGCCTGGCTGCACGAAATGACACTCATCGATAGCTTTATGTTCTGTTGACCTGTTTTTGGCCGGGGATTTTCAAAAGCGAATCTCAGTTTGCTTTTGGCCGAAATATGCATTTTTAAAATGAATATGTATTGAGATTGTTAAAGACCACACAAAATGGTGTCGTTGCCGGAATAATAATAGTACATAATAATACATAATACATAAACATGCACGCATATGGGGGCTTGGCCTAAATAATTGGGCACTCAGGTCCAGTTTGGGTCACTGGGTTTGAGGATGAAGAAAAGGCCTCCGATGTCTTCAGACCTGATTTGTCCTCACCTTCCTGTTTCCACCGGTAGCTGTACTTCCTGTAGTTTCTTCCTGTCCCTTTTCCCACTTCTGTCTGGTCAAGTGTTTTCATGGCGAGCAGGTTACACCACCATGAATGTCCCTTATCTCACATTCCGCCTCCTGATACTTCTTCACCCCCAGCCCGTTCCGTTATCTCTCCGCTGCAATCCTCACCTCCAAATCCACACGCGTCTGTCCCAGATATTCCGCCGTTAACGCATGTGTTTATTTGTAGGCCATATTGAGTGCATGTGTACGCATGCAGGCTGCATCCCCGGTGAATCTCACCGTCGTCTTGAAGATGATAAAGCGCTACAAACTCTCGGGAGGCTCTTAACCGCGGCGGGTCTTTGTTGTGCGACTTAGTCTGCCTTGCGTCAAATCTATTGGAACATGTTTTCCTTTCGTTGGAGGCATGTTACGCTGAAATGAGATTTGAAAACGGCTTTTTCATGCCTCTCTCGGAACAAAATTGTCCTTTTTTGTGTACACCAACGCTGTTAAATGAGGTTAGCAACGGGCAACGAGCATAACAAGCTGTTTATGTCCTCTGGTCACAGTTTTATTTGGATAATGGTATATATTGGTGTGTCTGAAATAGTACTTTGGATTATTATTGTCATTTTGCAGCCTGCAGCTTTTTTTAATTTTTATTCAGCCAGCGGCACCTTCTTAATTGAACAAGAAAACTAAAAAACAAAATCATAAAAAATATGAATATAGAAAAATATGCAGTATTTTTGCATGACCAAAGTAAAAATAATTAGAAAATTAGAAAAATGTATGAAAATAATGTAATATGATTTTCATTTTATGAGCATAGACCTTGCATTGTTTTTAAAAAATTGTATATTTTTCAACAAGAGACGACAAATGAAAAAAAAAGTTTTATTTCAAATGTTAAATAAAAAAAATGAAAATCAGGTTGCGGAAAAAGTTACAATTTTATGATGAAAAAGTCATAATATTATGACAATAAATTCATAATTTTGAGAAGAACATTTCCAAGAAGAAAACTTATTAAGACAATAAAACAGCAGAAATGGAAAAGACAGCTGGTGTTTTGTAAAAAAAAATATTAAGAGAATTATATTTATTATTTATTTATTATTATTTATTATTATTATATATATATTTATATTTTATATTATATTATTATATTATTATATTATTATATTATTATATTATTATATTATTATATTATTATATCATTATATTATTATATTATTATATTATTATATCATTATATTATTATATCATTATATTATTATATCATTATATTATCAGAATATTATGAGGAAAATAATGTCAGTTTAATAAAATAGAGTTGAAATATTCAAGAAAAAAAGGTTAAAATATGATAAACAAAATAAAAACTTGGAAAAAAAATGGAGGACGAATAATTAAATCAAAACATAAACTATGAGAAAGTCAAAATAGCTTAATAACTTTTTTTATATCACAAAGCTGAGCGGAGTAACAGAACAGAAAGTGCATGCAGAAAAAGATAAAGCTGGTGAATGCTAACCACTCCATCATAAAGAGGTTGCCTACAGCCACAGCTGTTCATGCACAGTGCTTTTTGACAGATATCAGCCATGTGTTTTAGCGGGAAAATAAATCAGCTAATGGCCAATGCAGTGTAAGTACAAGTCAATAGCCCAACACGAGTGACTTTTTAATGCATTGCAGACCAAGCACTAAACGGCTGCCATATTGGCTGTGTACATTGACTGTAAGTTCAAGAGCTGTGACGGTCGTGATATTGATCCCGCTCCGTCACGTCCACTTTCTTTTCTCCATCACGACTCTCTCTCACAGCTCGGCAGCGATTCTGACCTTTCTTTTTTTTTTTCCATCTCCTCTACATTGATGATCCTCTGGCTCTTTGCCGTCCACCTCACCTCTGCTCGACTTCCTCCCCGCCCCTTTGCAACAAGAGGGGCTTTTCATGGCAAGCCCGCCATCGCTCGCTTGCTTTCTTCATGTCTTTTTCATTCCTGCACCAGTCAATTGAAGGAGTGTTGGGTGCGATTGTAATTGATTTTTGTTGCACACGAGTGCTCAGCTGATTGAAATAGCTTTACTCTGTAGAGGGAGAAGGAGCTGTTGCATTCTGCATTCTTCCTATTTCCTTAAAGTGGTGACTCATACAGCAGGCCTGCTTAGAATATGGTCTTTGTAGCTTCCACGCTAATAGGCTTAAACCACTCATGTCCATTGAATGAGGGGTGACGTTTGTAGGGTTGGAAATGTATTATTATTCATTCATTCATTTTCTTGCTGGAGCCTATCCCACCATGGACTGGTGGCCAGCCAATCACAGGGCACATATAGACAAACAGCCATTCACACTCACATTCATACCTATGGACAATTTGGAGTCAACAATTAACGTAGCATGTTTTTGGAATGTGGGAGGAAACCGGAGTACCCGGAGAAAACCCACAAACGCACGGGGAGAACATGCAAACTCCACACAGAGATGGCCGAGGGTGGTATCACACTTGGGTCTCCATACCACTCATCCACCATACAGCCTCCAAGTAGGATTGCTTATTTATGAATCCAATATTTTATAACTTGGTTACAACCGTCTAAATATAATTTTTAACATTAGAGCCCTCTAGTCATGAAATAACATCCCTACAGTCACCTTTACATTGGTATGACCCAATATACTAGACATATTAAAAATAAAATAACACACATGAGTCCTTGTTTGTTTGTTTTTTTTTTTACTTCCACTTTCTGTACAGTACTTCCTACGGTGACCAGTATAAATATTGTATATCAAAACATGTATTTGAATGCATCTTCTGAATAATAATAAATAAATAAATAATATATTTGTATTTTTGTTCATTTAGCCATTTCCTTGCTTGAAAATGCTTAATTTAGACCAAAAATTCGAAGAAAATTAGCTAAAATATGTGCGTTTTGGACTAATAACAGGCCATAACCAAGAAAAAAGGAGCAATGATTTATGAATTAATATGTTTTGAATAACTGTGATGGAGTGAAGCTGCAAAATTTGAAGCTCAAAGTGGAGAACCCACGCATGCACCGGGAGAACAAACTCCACACAGAGAGGGTGGAATTGAACTCAGGTCTCCTAGCTATGTTGCCTGCGGGCTAACCACTCGTCCTATATTATTATTATTATTATTTATTATTATTCACTTATTTATTTATTCGCCCTGTCATTGGCTGGCGACCAGTCCAGGGTGTACCCTGCCTCTCGCCCGAAGACAGATGGGCACCCCCGCAACCCTCGTGAGGATAAGTGGTAGAAAATGAATGAATGAATTCATATTCATTTATTATTATTATTATCATATTGTTGCTGCGGCTGGACTACCCAGCATACCTTGCGGGAATTTGGACATAACAGTTTTAAGTTACGTTATGCTTAGCTGTTGTTTATGAAGTAGTTGATACTATTTGTGATGTGTGATCTTGGTGTGGATGTGATGTTTTTGTTTTGTTGCACTGTGAGCAAGTTTGATTGAATGAGGCCTTATGGGTTAACTGCCTGACACGCTGTTGGATGTGATATTGCACCAGATCCCGTATCGTATATCACCCCCTGCGGCGGCGATGGTATCCCCTTTCTCTCACCCAAAAAAAATCCCACATTAGCTTCAAGCGGCGGTCCTCAAGCCTCCACCTGGTGTCTTGATTTTCTCGACTTCAATCACGCTCCGCCCTCAAGGGAGGGAGTCTGAGGGCTTATAAGTGTTGCGTCTAAAAGTAGCTGAAACGGATCCTCTTTGTGTGGGTAAGTGGGGAAGGAAACCACCGTGGGAGCCTTTGTTTGGCCAACGCATGCCGCACTTTAATATTAAATATTAGTATTCACGTTTCCTACTGTATGTCCACAATACAAGCCTTCGGTTGCAGATGGTTGTCATTCCGTGTGAGGTCCCATGGCTATTCTCGCTAACAAGCAATTTGTGTTGAAAGCTGGCCTCGCCGCATATTATCCATACACACACCGGGCATGGACGTAATCCAGCGTGTGCCAGTTAGCAAACGTTTCACTGGGACTCACGGCCAGATCCTGTTTGACGACAGATGGCTTTGTTGATCAAGTGTTATGCGCGTGTGTGGTGGTGGGGGGGTTTCTTCTTCTTCCCCAAGGGGACTGGATGTGTAAAAATAGCATTGAGTAATCTTCACCGTTAATGGATCGATAATGGAAATATTTTGGGCTCATGTGGCCCCCTACCTATTATTTATCGCACATAATGATCCTGTCAGTGACTCCGTTCTGACCTCGAAATCCCGCTATCATCTTTCAGTCTTTGAGCACTTTGGAAGGAAGATGCTTTCATGCTCATTTTAAAAGTCAGTGATTTGTGTCTTTGAAATAGGACTCTGTTCCTTCGTGGACATTGCTCACACCTGAAGGTATGATAATATCCAAAGTAAACCTGCGGTCGTCCCTCGCCGCTTTGCGCTTCAAATTTCGCATCTTCACTTTATCACAGTTATTCAAAACATATTAATTCATAAATTATTGCTCCTTTTTTGCTTGGTTATGGCCTGTTATTAGTCAAAAACAACCATTCATTCATTCATTCATTTTCTACCGCTTATCGTCACAAGGGTTGCGGGGGGTGCTGGAGCCTATCCCAGTTGTCTTCGGGCCAGCCAATCACAGGGCACATATAGACAAACAACCATTCACACTTACATTCATACCTATGGACAATTTGGAGTCGCCAATTAACCCACGCATGCACGGGGAGAACATGCAAACTCCACACAGAGATGGCCGAGGGTGGGATTGAACTCAGCTCTCCTAGCTGTGAGGTCCGCACGCTAACCACTCATCCGCTGTGCAGCCCCAAAAACAACCATATTTTAGCGAATTTTCTACGCATTTTTGGTCTAAATTAAGCATTTTCAAGCAAGGAAATGGCTAAATGAACAAAAATACAAATATAAGGCATTTATTCAGAAGATGCATTCAAATACATGTTTTGATATACAATATTTATACTGGTCACCGTAGAAAGTACTGTACAGAAACTGGAATTAAAAAAACAAACAAACAAATAATTTTATTTTTAATATGTCTTGTATATTGGGTCATACCAATGTAAAGGTGACTGTAGGGATGTTATTTTATGACTAGAGGGCTCTAATGTTAAAAATTATATTTAGACGGTTGTAACCAGGTTTTAAAATATTGGATTCATAAATAAGGAATCCTACTTGGAGGCTGTATGGTGGTGGATGAGTGCTTAGCACGCAGGCCTCACAGCTAGGAGACAAGAGTTCGATTCCACCCTTTGTGTGGAGTTTGCATGTTCTCCCCGTGCATGCATGGGTTTTCTCCGGGTACTCTGGTTTCCTCCCACATTCCAAAAACATGCTAGGTTAATTGGCGACTCCAAATTGTCCATAAGTATGAATGTGAGTGTGAATGGTAAAATTCTGTAACATAAAAAAAAACCTTCTGTCTAGTGAGATGCTGTACATGTAAGCATACCCGAGATGATGCCCCACTCCTCCGACCAACTCGGGCCTTCTGCTGTGACCTAATGAGCATGGAATTGCTATAAATAGTGGCCCGCAAATGCTAGCAACGCTGCTCTTTTCCTTATACATGTCACGATAATTGCATGTTGTGTATTTGTCCTGAAGCTAAATATGAATAGTCTTCTCCTACATTTGGCATTTACTCACATCAGCGGTGAACACAGTAATGGGAATGATTGACTTGGCAGACATTGATTTGTTGGTGGATGTTTCCAGACATCATCAGTAATGATGCGTCACCCGTAAGCCCCCCCCCCCTCGGGACCCTCATCTGGAGCGGTGCCATAATCCTCTTTGCACAGGGCCCTAATGCAGCAGTAACCTCAACATCACCGCCACCTAGGAATAAATATGGACCCGGGTGGGAGTCGGTCACATTTGTGGATGATTGCATTGATTTTCTCTTCATTTGATAAATCTTCCAGCCGCTTTGTCCCGTCTCAGTAGTTTATGAAGGAAATCCAACGTTTTTATATCACATCATTCCTCCCAGCTGGTCTGGTTAATAGCTTTTTAAACACAATCAGCAGGTAGGTCAACCTAGCAAGGTGATTGGTTGTAAATCACTGGTTGAGAACAACAGCCTGGAATTGGAATACTGGTTATTATTGTAATGGTTTAGTTACATTGAATGGCAATACATGGGGCGGCAGTGCTTGTGATCCAAACCTGAGGGTTGTCGGTTTGATTCCCAGTTCTCTTATCATTGAAGACAGGAAGCAACATACATCAGGATCGTAACAAACGGATGCACCGTCACCAGGCTGAGTCTGTTCAGTTCATTAGAATTTAAAAATGATTTTTATATGTTCCCCCCCCCCCAGCTAGCGCCATCCGTGGAATGGGCACACAAATGAGGTTACCTGCTTGGGTGGGAGGAGAAAAACAAAGATGAAATTAATCACTCCAGCCTTCACCGTCCCCCCCCCCTCCTTCCTCATCTGCATCTCCATCCTGCGGACTTTTTGTGCAACACTTTTATTTAATTACAGACAGCCTTGGTGCTAGCACTCAAATGACCTAAATCGGGAAAACTGGGGCAGTTTGGTGTCTTACTCCACCGCATTGATTTTGTCTGTGTTGGACCTTGGCATGCGCAAATTAGCTGAGCAGTAGGTATCAGCTCGACAAGCTCCCAAGCGCTCTGTCTTGCTTCTGCTGCGGCATTAGCCTAGTTGTAGCTGGCGTGGAGCTGGGGCGCCGCTTCCTCCAATTTAATCTTGCAGGACGTGCAGGGGAGGAATTGGGAATCTCTCTCATTCAGGGGGTGCCTGACAGGAAGAGAGGAATTACCAAACAAATTGGAGAGCAGCCTCTTTTGTTCACGCAGTCACGGTCTCGTTAATGGGCAAGATTAAGCGCACAGCGGCTCCGAGTTGAAGTTGAAACAAAATTCAAAGTAGACACGGGGGATTTTCGGTGACGGTGGAGTGTTGGTTAATTATTTTTCCGCTGCGAGATGGTTTGAGTGACGTCTCTCTCGCTCCCTCTGGAACAGTCCAGTGGGATTCCGATACAGCTCATCCTCATCCATTCCACCCCCCCTGGAACAATCCTTTGCTATGCACCAGCCGGTGGCATGCAGAGGACAGCAAAATAGCCCAGACAACAGCTGAACCCCCTCTGATGGAATGTTGACTGCACTGTACACTTATGTTGGTGTTTCACTGATGTTTACAGCTTTAGGGGGCCTGGTGGGGGGGGGGACGATCAACTACACAAACATGAGCACGTGGCTCGACAGTTATACTTGATAACCGCCGCCTTTTATAATAAACATCCATAGAAAGACTGAAATAATCAACAGCAGGTTCACTCCCTCTGCCGCAGAGCAGCGGTTATCAACTGGTGGGTCACGACCCAAAAGTGGATTTTCATCAATTTTCGAGTCTTTGCCAGGTCAAAAAATCAAATAAATTCTTGAATTTTAGTGTCTTTGAATTGAATTCCCGAGTTCAATTCTTCCGAGAATTCAATTCCGAGTCCTATCCTCAGCCATCTCTGTGTGGAGTTTGCATGTTCTCCCCGTGCATGCGTGGGTTTTCTCCGGGTACTCCGGTTTCCTCCCACATTCCAAAAACATGCTAGGTTAATTAGCGACTCCAAATTGTCCATAGGTATGAATGTGAGTGTGAATGGTTGTTTGTCTATATGTGCCCTGTGATTGGCTGGCCACCAGTCCAGGGTGTGCCCCCCTTTCTCGCCCGAAGACAGCTGGGGTAGGTCCTGGTGGACTATCTAGCATGCCTTGCGGGCATTTGGAAATAACAATTTTAGGTTTAGTTTAGTTTTAGTTTTAGTTTAGTTCTTTTTTGTTGATTTATGCGGCGTGTTAACTTGCTGTGGATGTGTAGTTTTTGTTTTGTTGCACCGTGAGCAAGTATGTCGTTCAAGTATATCAGCCCAAATTTTTTCAACCTAATGTGGCCCATGAGTGAAAAAATTTGCCCACCCCTGGTTTACGTCCTAACCTTTTACGGATTAATCGAAACACCAAGCTTGAGATTAATCGACTAAGAAAATAATTGTTGTTGTATCCCTTTTAAAGATTGATGGTGGGCGCCAAAGCAAAACCAGTTGAGAACTCCATATAATAAAGACGTCATTCAATTTAGGTTACTGTAAATGTGCGACCATGCAAACACACAAATGACATGTTGCCATGTAAATGAGATAAAATAAGAAGTCCAAAGCCAAGGTATGGACTGTTTCCACATGCAAGCGTTCTGTAGGTGTGCTGTTCAAGAATCAGTCAATGGGTGCATTTCCTGACAGCAAACAGCAAGTAAGCAGACGCTAGAATTGAAAAGGAAGCAAGCACACTTCCTCTTTAAAACCACTGCAACAACATTTGACCAAAAATCATTTGTGATACATTATTTGTGTCAGCATGTCCTGTTATTGATCTCCACTTCTTCTCAGACCAAACCACATAATCCAACCGGGAAAGAAAGACAATCAGTACAAATACAGAATCACTCACGCCTTCATTTCCCATAGGCCAAATGTGGAATTTTATTTTTGTTCTGAGACTTAGACCCGCCTGCTCCGGTTGCCCGTCTCCACTGGTGGTACTTTGTCATCACTCCATTGTTGTCTTGACAAGAAATAGCCATGCTGAGCTCGGGGAAGGAGTCGCAGTGTTCTCGTGGAAGTGCTTCAGAACTCGATACTTTCAAGTCAGGCCCTTTTGTGAATAAACTGTTTGGGAAGTTTTGCCTGGATTATTAGCGATATCAAACCGTGCCGATCCGTGCTTGGTTACTCACCAGAGAAAATCTGACCTTTCTTCCGTAAAGATACCTAACACATGAAAGGGAAAGACACTACATTCTTGGTCAAATGGGAGTGATAAATATTTGATGATAACATTTGTAAGGCAGGTTGACCTTTTGAAGGTGATTGTGCACAAAAGCAGCCCATGAAAGGTCTTGCAGCTATGAAATCCACCTTTTTGTCCATACGGCAACTTCAGCTTTTTAATAATATTTATTCTATGTTACTGAAGATGATAGCCTAATTAATCAGATCTAAATGCACAAAACAAAATAGGAAATACAGCCTGATCATTCTTTTGCGGAGCTATAAGTTAAAATAGCTTGGTGACGGTCTCCAATGCTATCTTGGGAACCTCACTCCATTTGATTATTAACTCATTGTAGGTATACCTGACTAACTTTATTTATTCTCTAAGATACCCATTCAGATACAATCAGTCCTTGTTGTAGTTATATAGTGTATATGTAAGTCTGTTGTGGTAAACTTTGATTTTCTAGGCTGCTTTAATGCTACCTTTACCAGCTTGGGAACCTCACTCAATTCGACTGCTAACTCATTGTAGGTATATATGACTATATTTATTCTCTAAAATACCCATTCAGATACAACCAATCCTTGCCGTAGGTATATAGTGTATATGTAAGTCTCTTTGATTTTTTATGCTGCTTTGATGCTACCTTTACCAGCTTGGGAACCTCACTCCATTCGATTACTAACTCATTGTAGGTATACACTACAACTTTATTTTTTTTCTAAGATACCCATTCAGATACAACCAGTCCTTGTTGTAGGAATATAGTGTATATGTAAGTCTCTTTGATTTTCTATGCTGCTTTAATGCTACCTTTACCAGCTTGGGAACCTCACTCCATTCGATTGCTAACTCATTGTAGGTATACATGACTAATTGTATTTATTTTCTAAGATATCCAGAGAGACTGAAAGTCTCTTTGATTTTCTAGGCTGCTTTAACGCTACCTTTACCAGCTTCGGAACCTCACTCTATTCGATTGCTAACTCCTTGTAGGTATACATGACTAACTTTATTTATTATCTAAGATACCCAGTCAGATACAACCAGTCCTTGTTGTAGGTATATAGTGTATATGTAAGTATCTTAGATTTTCTTTGCTGCTTTAATGTTACCTTTACCAGCTTGGGAACCTCACTCCATTCAATTGTGACCAGTTCTTATTGTCAGTGTCTAAGGTACCATAATTTAACCAGCTGGGGAAGCTCACTCCACAAAATTACCACCAGTCCATATTCTGCATATATATAAATATATATACTATGTGTGTGTGTGTGTGTGTGTGTATAAGTAACTGTTGTGGTTAACTTTTATTTCCGAAGATTTAACGATTCTAGGGAACCTCACTCCATTCAGTTACCACCCGTCATCAATTATATATTCTCATCTTGTGGCGGTGCTTGGCTAACCTTTTACCGTCAAAGTGAAACCACAAGTTTCTAGCACACCCTCATGAGCTCACCGGCCGACGGGCCTCGCCGATTAATGAGGTGCGCTCCACTGGCTCGTATTTGTGTAGCACCTGCCATCTGTGTGTCCTTGAGTAGATCCTGTGTGTGTCTGTGTGAAGTGTCTTCAATGGCGCTGGCTGTGCTCCGAGGCAACCACCGTCTGTCAGCGCGCTTATCACTTTGCGTGCGGTTGTTCCAGTGTCTCGGGCCTCCCGCGGCGAATCCGAGCGCGCATTTAACATCGGAACCTGCACCCAGTGGCCCTCCGGCTCAGCGTGGACCGCTAACACTGCAGTCCTTTCATTCACTGTCTCTCTCACAGACACACAATTATACAGTCGGCCTCTCACTGAGCGCTTTTGTTTTATCTCTTCGGGAGGAGTGCTGAATGAACGCCACTGGGCGAGGATGTATGGGATAACGACTACACTCAATTTGGGATTCTCATCCGCCGGGATCGTCTCTTTGTCTCTCAGCTGTTTGTGATGCGCCTTTCATCCGCCCCTTTTTTGCTGTCTTTTAGCTTGTTTGCGGCAAACCAGGCTAAATAAGACTCTCGGTGGTTGGCGGCAGACGTGCCAAATTTGACGAGACATGGAAAAATGTCATAAAAGTATGGTGTCTCTCACTCATCATCTACAGCGTGTCTGTCTTGGAACTTGTGGGAGATTTGTCCTTGACTTGATGCAAAAGACTTACAAGGAGGAGGTGTGACCTTGAAGTAAATAATAATCTCACGGTCCAGTGAAAATGCTTATCTTGAGGGTATATGCTACAACTGTGCCTTTTTAATATTCACCCAACTTTGATGCAAATGTAAAGTAACATCGTGCTGACTTGTTAAAGCACTCTTGTGCCTGGGGAACCTCACTCCATTCATTTACCTTCAGTCCTTATTGGAGGTGTATATGCTGCCTGGGCACAAAAATAAAAAGGACACACACTCTTATTATTTTGTGGGACCGCCTTCGGCTTTGATTATGGCACACATGCAATGTCACAACTCTAAATTTACCACCCAGAGGAACCTCACTCCATTCAATTAGCACTAGTCCTCATCAGTGTCCAGTAAAAAAGGCTTATCTTGAGGGTATCCATGCACCTTTTTAATATGCACCCACCTTCCATGCAAATGTGTTGTGTGAAGTGCAGGTAGAGGTCGGTCCCGCCTACTCAGCGAAAGGAAGGAAGCGGAATGTTTTTGATTGGCACGCCCACTTTTAACAGCTGGGGGGGAGAGAGACAGGCAGATGTTTTCGGTTTTTTTGCAGCCTCTTCCATATTAATTGCCACCGCCATCGCTGTCTCGCTGCAGGAATGGGAGGCATGTGTAGGCGGAAAAGCAGTTGTCATCTTGGAGGTGTGTTTGGGGTCGTTATCATGTCGGGAATATGACACGCAGACCAGTTTCTGCTTTAAAATGTCATAGCTATCTGGATGATAATGGATGGATGATACATCTTTTATGCTATACATGCTGTACATTTGCTACGCTAAAGTACTGTATATCTGGAGCATTCTTGGATACCTTTTCTTAGGCTCTGTCCACACGGAAATGTTCACACTGTGTCATCCAGATGGGAACGGATCTCTGGGTGCAAACAATGTGATACACAAGCCACACCCACATGCGGCGCTGTGAAGAAACACACAGATGGAACCATGTCACACCCTAAAGTATCATCATGGCATCGTTTTCGTTTTCCACACAGGTTCCATCAACTCAACTATCATCTAATCATCAACTAATCATCTAAAATCGAGAGTAATGCACACAAGCATATGAGTCTTATTTGTGTCATAAATGGCTTATTTTATTTTGTTATGTCTACCTTTATGGTAATGGTTTAATTTCATTTGGACATGCATCAGATTACAATTGAATGCATCACATAATCAGTTCACAGTTCCACATGTCCAAAAGGAGTAGGAAGAAGCAAAGCTTATTAAATCCTACCCCTCCATCTGGTACTTTTACAATCAGTAACTGTTACATTTGCTCACTTCCTGCTTTCCTAATATAGGTTTTTTTTAATTTAATTTTTGTTACGTACCGAAGTATGAGGTGATATGACCATGCAATTACATAATCGGTACCATAGTAACTGTCAATAGAGTGTCAATATAGTACCATACTGTCAATATAGTACCATAGTAACTGTCAATATATAGATATATATATATATAGCACATGATGACTGGTTGAAGACTCTTCATCCTTGTATTTAGCAAACATCAACTGCTTGTATTGTTTCTTGAATTGGCTCATTGTTGTGCAATGTTTGAGGTCCTTACTCAATCCATTCCATAGTTTGATTCCACATACTGAAATGCTATGGCTTTTTAATGTAGTCCTAACATATAAGTGTTTCAAATTTAGTTCTTCCTTTATTATGTTTTATTATGTCAATTGGATAATATGAGTGTAAATGTCACCATAGGGGTGTTAGATTATGTTAAGAGGGCTCTAATAATGTAGTAGTAAACATAAACATGTATTTAGTAGTATGCTCTAACTACGAAAATATAAGGAATTCTATGGAAATTCACAGGACTATAAACAATTAACCATGACAAATGAGGAAATGACATAGTGGTATCTTCTTAAATTTGGCATCAGTCAGCGATTTTGTACATGCTTTTAACACGTATACAGATTAAAGTCTGCAAATAACTCACCGATATTTCCATGCAACCTCTCTTATTTATGCATGTCCGCTTCAAGAGTCAAATTTCGATGACCAGTGAGCGAAAAATAAGCATTGCAGCCCCTCAATAACATTCCAATTGCCCCCCTGCATTCAGACACTTATTGTGGATAGAGAGTCTTGTGCCACGGTGGTTAGTTTGCTATCTCCTTGCGCAGAGATGAGGTGAAAAGAAACCTGGCAGCTGGCAATGAAGATGGCCGAATGAAAGCCTGTTCCGCTCCACCGGTCCACCTAGTTTAGCTTTTGTATGCTGCCTATTCCTCGCTTGTGGATGCATGCATTTTTCCCTCCGGGGTGCCAAGTTAAACGAAGGTATTTTCCCTGTCGTTTCCTATGTCGTTTTTAATCGAAGCATGTATGGAAAAGATGGAGAGATCTCCCAGTAGCCTTGTTACTAGAATTTTGGCTTTGGTTCTCCAACTGAGAACACGCCGTTTTGTTTGTCTCCAGCCTTAATGTTTGTCCGTGCTCGTGTGTGCGGCTCCGCTAAGTGCTGTTCTGCACTTTATCAACTTTTTACAACTTGAACTCTGCAGCAATTATGCGGTATTGATGTGTTTCCGTCCCCTTGTGAAAGGCTTAACGCGTTATTAAACTGCTGCGACTTGAAGAGTGTGTCAGTTGGACATAAAGATTCCAGAGTGAGTCCTCCTGTTGCTAACCGCATTCCCGCTGTCTGTCTTGGATCCACGAGGCGACTACAGTTGTGGCATGCGTTTTTTTTTACCCTCCTCCACCACAGCATGCAAGATAAATGCCCAGAGTCCTTTGATTTGGGAAACAGTGTTAGCAGCGTCTGGCGTAGACTAAGCATAGCTCAGCTAGTTTTGGTTTTAGAATGGGAATGTTTTTTAAGTCGCATCCCTGGACTAAAAGTAACCTTGTGGTGGTTTTGGCTGCGCTATATGTCAGGTCTTTGAGCGAGGGGAATGCGGCCAGGGAACATGAACACAACACAGCAGGCGACACATGAGGAAGTGAAGGAGTTTTAGCTTGGTTTAGAGGAACTGAATTTCAGTTCTGTCGGTGGGAAAGAAGTAGCGCTTCCTTTTGTGGAGGCCATCAGGAGGGGGGAGGTTAAATAAGCTCTGCTTCTTCCTACTGCTATTCGGACATGTTGAATTGTGCAATTGTAAACGTGATGTACTTCAATGTGACTTGTGGTCGAAAATAACGACATACCATCACAGATAATATAACATAGCATACAACAGTATACTGTATATGACATAAATAATGTCTTATCATTACTATCATCTGATTACTGATTCATATAACAGCACAATGTTAACAATAACGTTAATCAGCGTAACGTAGCATAGCATAACATAACATCATTACCATCATATCAGTACTGATTCACATACCTTACTAATGTTGTGTAACGTAACATAACGTAGTAGCATAGGGTAACACAGCATCATGTAGAGTAACATAACATAGTAACGTAGCGTAGCGCAATGTAAATAGTATAGTTACATAGCATAGTAACATAACGTAACGCATCAAAACGTTTTATCATTACTGTCCTCCATTACTATTACTGATTACCATTCACATAACATAGCATCGCAACGTAGCGTAACGTGGTAATGCAACATAACTCAGCGAAACATAACGTAGTAATGTAACGTAACCTAACGATGTGGTAATGTAGTGTAATGGGACATAGCGTTGTAACGTAACACAACAAAGTGGCATAGTGTAACATAACATAACTTGTTATCATTACTATCATCTCATTATTGATTCTGAACTCAGCGTCACATAACGTAACGTTGCGTGACATAACGTTGTAATGTTGTGTAATGTAACGTATAGTAACGTAACACAATGACGTATCATAGTGTAGCATAATCATTTCATCATCAGATTACAGATTCACATAACTTGGCGTTGCAATGTAGCGTAACGTAACATCACGTGGTAACGTAACATAACATGATGTCACGTGACATAACGTAGTAATGTAACATAGCCTTGTAACATTGCGTAACGCAACACAACGGTGTATCATAGTGTAGCATCACTTTTGATCATTGTAGTAATGTAACATAGCCTTGTAACTTCCACCTTGTAAGCGGAATGTAACACAATGAGTCATTATCATAGTGTAACATGACTTTTTATCATTACTGTCGTCGGATTACAGATTCACATAACCTAGCGTTGCAATGTAGTGTAACGTAACATAAGGTGACATCGCGTGACATAACGCAGTAATGTTGTGTAATGTAACATAGTGTTGTAACATAGTGTAATGTAACACAATGAATTATCACATTGGCTATCATTGCTATCACACAACATAGCGTAGCGTAAAGTAGCATCGCTTAGCATACATGTACTGTACTTTAACGTAACATAACAGCATAACTTTTTATCATTAACATCACCTGATTAGTGCTTATTTATTTCATAACGTTCACACCAGATCCTAAATATTCATGAAGCGTGCATTTGGCAGCAATGCAGGCCAGGGGAGCGCCACCAGTTGCGGAGCGAACAAATTAGCATATTAATGATATAAATGCTGTATAATGAACACGTGGGAGTGGATTATGCATGTGAATCATTGTCAGATCAGTCTGGGAAAAGAACGCTAATGAGGTTAAAATGTGCGTTAATAGGAATCTGGATCGTCGTCTTTTTGATTGCACTTTAATGGTGAATTGTCTCTAATCCGCCCCGTAAAATAGAGTTGCAGCAACACAATAACAAGCTTTTATGGGGAGATCATCGTATACGTGCTTGGATCAATGGAAAGCTTTGAAGGAGCTCTTTTGCTTATTTCAAGGAGGAGCGCTGCTGTTGCGCTTTTTTACTGGAAGCCCCCCCCAACCCCCCGGCTGTGTTTGTTCTTCTAAGGAGCTTAGATGCACTGAGAGAGCACACCAAACTTAATGTGGTTTGACAAGCCTCGACTGCAAGTGGAAGTGGAGAACACCTGTTAGACGCATTTGGGAAAGGAGGCCTCCGCTTCCTCTGCTCAACTGAGAGCATGCAACACTGCAGCGGGAGAACACAAGTGGGATTTGGATGCAGGAAGGGATTTTATATGAGCCTTTTTCATAATAAGACTTCATTTATTAAATATTTAAAATTGCTGTCCGGTCTTGGTGCAAACTTATATTGCTGTCCGATTAAAAAAAAAAAGCATGTATGCAAATATCCAATGTAGAATTTGGGGTCTCCAGCAGGAGCAACAGGAATATTATTTATATTCAGACTCCACCGCAACGTGTTTGGCGCGCTTACTGCTAACACTTCAGGTGTTGCTGCACATTTTGACACCTAGCATGTATACCTAACCAGCTGGCACCTAGATTAGTGTGCTAATCTAGAACAGTTGATAGCATGTAGCACGTAATCAGTCCCTCTTTTTCAAAAGGTTGTTGCTTTGAGGTTTATTCAACGTAAAGGAAGAGGTGGACGCAAGTCGGCTGTGCAGGGGCACATTTGATTGCTGAAAACAACAATAATTGGCCAAAATGTGCAAATAAAGCGTCAGCCTTAAAGGGCCAGCCTTAAAGGGCCAGCCTTAAAGCGCCAGCCTTTAAGGGACATCCTTAAAGGGCCAGCCTTAAAGGGCCAACCTTAAAGGGCCAACCTTAAAGGGCCAGCCTTAATGGGCCAGCCTTAATGGGCCAGCCTTATGGGCCAGCCTTAAAGGGCAATCCTTAAAGGGCCAGCCTTAATGGGCCAGCCTTAAAGGGCTAGCCTTAAAGGGCCAGGGTTAAAGGGCCAGCCTTAAACGGCCAGTCTTAAACGGCCAGCCTTAAATGGCCTGCCTTAAACGGCCAGGGTTAAAGGGCCAGGGTTAAAGGGCCAGCCTTAAAGGGCCAGGGTTAAAGGGCCAGCCTTAAAGGGCCAGCCTTAAAGGGCCAGCCTTAAAGGGCCAGCCTTAAAGCTCCAGCCTTAAAGGGCCAGCCTTAATGGGCCAGCCTTAATGGGCCAGCCTTATGGGCCAGCCTTAAAGGGCAATCCTTAAAGGGCCAGCCTTAATGGGCCAGCCTTAATGGGCCAGCCTTAATGGGCCAGCCTTAAAGGGCCAGCCTTAAAGGGCCAGCCTTAAGGGGCCAGCCATAAAGGGCCAGCCTTAAAGGGCCAGCCTTAAAGGGCCAGCCTTAAAGGGCCAGCCTTAAAGCTCCAGCTTTAAGGGGCCAGCCATAAAGGGCCAGTCATAAAGGGCCAGCCATAAAGGGCCAGCCTTAAAGGGCCAGCCTTAAAGGGCCAGCCCTTGTTCAATTTGTGTGACTTAGCACAATAGCAACATCAAAAAAATCCTGGAGGGTCTGCATAGAAATGTGCTGTCCACTTCCTGTACCTGTATTTTGGAATGCACCATATCCCCCACGGCAACCTTGACGTGAGCTGCCAAAGTGACAGCGCCATACCATCGTGATAGAGATGAGTGCTGACACATTAACCTTGCAAGGACCCCGTGACACGGCGCGTCCATGTCAGACCACCATCTCTGCATCGCTTGTGACTCATCAGCTTCTGCATCTCAAGTCTCGTTTTTGACGATGCTTTTTGTCAGCTTGGATTCCTTCACTTGCTGAGACCCCCCCCCCCCCCTCTTTCTTGTTTGGTCTTAGCTTTGTCTGTGTGCGCATGTTTTTTTTACAGCGGCAGTCAAAAACAGCAGCGTCCTGTGTGGTTTAATTTAATCAGCTCGTCCCTTCAGTGTGCATTTTTCAATTTAGTGCGTGATTCCACCTTACTGGGGGACTTGGACCTGCAGAAATAGTCATTTAAGGACGTGCAAGCAGCCTTGTGGATTGACATGTAACAGACTCGCGGCTGAATAATTAACTTCTCCTGCTTAATTCATGCATCAGGCACACTTTTCGTCAGAGTAAACGTATTTGCCGCTCTGTGTGTGCTTTTTGAGTGCTCGTTCTTTGAAGGATTACAAAGTTAGATGTGCACGGGTGACAAATCCCTCGGGGTGTTTTGGGGATAACAAGGAGCTGGGGGAAGATTGCATAGAAAAAGACACAGAACAGTGAGTGTCTCGTTGTTGTTTTATTACAAGGAAATGCAGCTCTTCAATTTTGATGAAGTAGTGACTGCTTGACATCAGATATTCAGTGTAATTCAAAAATACAAGTAGAGGATGCCCTTTGGGATACACTGTGGTTATCTACAATCATTCATTTGTAGTTTATACATGTGTGAATTACCACTTTAAGTAAATAACACATGGAAACTATACTTTAAACATCATTTCATTACCCTGGTGTCAATCTATAAGTAGACATGACTATAAATAATGCAAAATGCAGCACAGCTCAACTTTGTTTGGAGGGTGTGTTCAGGTGAACTGGCTCCAATATTCCCACTAACGTCGTATTTACACGATCGACTTGAATGGCTCGTTTGTATGCACGGAGCTGCAAAACACCCGTGCTGAGACTTTAGACAGTGTGTGCAATGATCGCTGTGCCGTGTGTTTGCTTTAAAATGTGTATGTAGAATATGAAGAAGCACCATTCATCACCGGTAAAACAAATAAAGCAGCCCAGAAGGTAATATAGTAACTTAAAAAAAATATATATAATAATGTTTTGTCCCACAAATATATATTTATAGTGGGATTAATCTTAATAAATTTTGGTGGCTCACTGCCAACATAACCGTGCTATTAATCTCCAAATAAATTATGCATTTCCTCATCTGCACGGAGTGTCCTTCCATGCTTTACATTAATCTTGACCGCATTTTAGCCTCCATAAATGCATGATAATGACCTCTTCTGTGCAGATTTACATCCCATTACTGCTTATTGTTTCTATGGCACCCAATGATTTCCACTTATGCTCATATTGAAGCCTTTTTTCAATGAAGCATTTCAAACATATATATATTCATATATATATATATATTTTTTTTACAGTGCTGGCCAGTTTCCGAGGTACCGTCCAGCATGGCCTCCCGCTGGAAATCGGCGACACGGTGCAGATCTTGGAGAAATGTGAAGGTAGGTAGAATTTATCTAATAGAAATGTTCCCAGACGAGTGGACGCTTTTATAGCCGCAAGACTATTTTCACTTCCTGTATGTGCAACGTCCATATAGCGTGTTGCCACGTATGCAGTGTCTCTCAATGGGGGTGATGTGAGAACCAAAGCAGGGAGGAAAAATAATTGGTTCTGCTTGAGTAGCGGCACGTGCCTGACCCCCCCCCCCCCCCCCCCCCCCATCCGTACATGAAATGTCCTCCAATGAAGTGCTGCAGTGTTACATTTAAGACAACATGATAACAAAGACCTCGCTGAAGAAAGGACAAAATGAGCACTGACGGAAAAATCTCAAGCTGACTGTTTTTCCAGCCATGCAGCCCACGCCGAGTCTGCTTTTCTCCTCCACGTGTTATTCAAATTTGGCGTTCATCGCTTTTGTTCTGCACACTTAACTTCCTGCTCGCTCGCACACACACTAGACCTGGATGTGATATTGCAGCAACACACCTGGCAGGAAGTCAGCAATAGCACCGCCAGCAGGGATGCTTCGGCCCAGGAAGGAGGAGCGAGAGCAGCAAGGATGCTGAGCGACAGCAGCCCAGACGTGCTAATGTTTCTGCCTCACGTGGATGACACTTCAAAGCGAGTGCGGAGTGTCTGTGCTGACAACGCCACGTCACTCCTTATGCGGTTTGTGTTTGAATCCGCCTGCAGAGAAACGGAGCATTTGACAGCAAATAAACACGTGTCAGCTGCCTCTTACAGACGTGTTGCCGTCCCGTGTCAAGCAGAAATATGAATACACTCGACAATAGGGGAGTCACAAGACGAGAGGATACGCGAGATTTGGTTTACGGGACGAGAAGAGATTTTAACATTATTTTAGCACAACGAAAACACATATGACAGCTAGGAGTTCCCCGAGTTCAATTCCACCCTCGGCCATCTCTGTGTGGAGTTTGCATGTTCTCCCCGTGCATGCGTGGGTTTTCTCCGGGTACTCCGGTTTCCTCCCAAATTCCAAAAACATGCTAGGTTAATTGTCCATAGGTATGAATGTGAGTGTGAATGGTTGTTTGTCTATATGTGCCCTGTGATTGGCTGGCCACCAGTCCAGGGTGTATCCCTCCTCTCACCCGAAGACAGCTGGGATAGACTCCAGCATCCCTTGTGAAGATAAGCGGTAGAAAATGAATAATTACAAATATATAACAACATATTAACAACATTTCAACTATGTTTCACTCTTCTGTGTGTATGCCACCGGCCCTGCCTCCACCCATTAAGTCAGAAAGATTGTATCGGGCTCACTTCGTTCATGCCATTATTCTATGGAACCAAAGTGCTGAAATCAGTGCCGAGAGTGATTTCTCTTCCTGAAAATAGACATACATGCACATGGTAATATATTGAGGCTCGCAAAATTGTGAAATAAATTTTCATTTAAATGGGATCTATTGTGCTCATTTTACAACTCTTTGTATTGAGTTGTGGTCTCCTATAGAGCAGCTACACACAATAACCCACACAGAAAAGGTTTTAGATATTCCAGAATCTGCACTTATTCCATCTGTATTTCATTTGGTTTGTGCTTCCTGCCAAAACGGTCTGTTTTAATTTATTCCACCCACAGCCCGCCTTTGGTCACGCCCACTCCTCTGTGATTGGTCACACACCCAAAGTGCTTCTATGAACTATGAACCATATAATAATAATTCATTCATTCATTAATTTTCTACTGCTTATCCTCACGAGGGTCACGGGGGTGCTGGAGCCTATCCCAGCTGTCTTCAGGCGAGAGGCGGGGTACACCCTGGACTGGTGGCCAGCCAATCACAGGGCACATATAGACAAACAACCATTCACACTCACATTCATACCTATGGACAATTTGGAGTTGCCAATTAACCTTTTTGGAATGTGGGAGGAACCCGGAGAAAACGCACACATGCAAACTCCACACAGAGATGGCCGAGGGTGGAATTGGACTCGGGTTTCAAAGCTGTGAGGTCTGTGCGCTAACCAGTCGGCCGCCGTGCAGCCATAATAATAATCATAATAATACATTTTATTTGTATAGCGCTTTTCAGAGTATTCAAAGACGATTTACAGTGGAGAAAAAAAGAGGGAAGTCCACTCCTCTGTGACATCACAAAAGGGCAGTTTTACCACGCCTTTTGAAACGGAGCGTTTTCAGCCATGCCAAACTTCTTTCAGTTCTCACTTCCAAATGCGCAAACCTCATTATCTGAAACTTTGGCATGGTTTAACATGAGAATAGAACATTTTAACTACATTTATAGGTCAGAAAAGAGGAAAAAGCATAATAGGTCTTCTTTAACTAATCCATTAATTAATTAATTAATCTTGTCATGTTTTAAAAAAATCCTGAAAGTAAAAACTTGATTTCACCACCTTGGCGTGTTTATTCCATAGAACAACCCTTTTGTCAGTCGTACAGCCTCTTCGTCTCGGTGGGTGGAGGCGGGTCCACTAGCATACACACAGAGTGCAGAAGTGTGTAACATAGTCGTAATTCAAGCAACTGTCGTATCGTTCTTGTAGACCCAATCTACATATAGTACATATACATATATACACACACACACACATATATATATATATATATATATATATATATGAATATTTCAACCTTTTTTCTTTCAAATGATTATCAAAAATGAAAATCTGTAATGGGCTTCATCAGTGTACTGCTATGCTACCATGAGAAGGCCTCCAAGAATGATTTCTTACACGTCTTGTGGCCAAGCTATAAAGTTTAACATTCCAAAATGAGAAATCCAGACCACAGACCTTTTTATGTTTTTTCCTGGTGTCAACCGTCTATAAAGGTAATTAAGTAAGTTTGTCCCTGCAGGCTGGTACCGCGGATTCATTCTGAAAAACCCAAACGTCAAGGTAGGTGCAACATTGAACTGCTGGGAGTAATGACGTTGTGATTGATAGAGCCTACGTTATTTGGGTGCTCCACAGGGTATCTTCCCATCCAGTTACATCCACCTGAAGAACGCCCATGTCAAGAATAAAGGGTACGTCATGTTTTGCAGGCTTGATTTTTTGCACGCGTTCACGTCTCAATCGAGGTTTGTCTCCTTCCAGGCAATTTGAAACGGTCATCCCCGTGGAGGACACGGTCATCACCGAGATGACGTCCACCCTGCGGGACTGGGGGGCCATGTGGAAGCGGCTCTATGTGGTAAGTATTTGCTTGAGGAGTCCCACAACGGAGCTTGTCTGTGACCGTGTTAAATGCAATCACCAAAAAGCCATTTCCCACACATTTATTAGCGGGATTGATTGTGTTTGTGACCCATTAAGTTATCTGGGGCGCTGATTAAAGTGAGCTGATGAATACTTACACATCAAAGCGCATGCATTTGTGGCTAAAACGCAGCAGGACACTGAGGCTAATTTGCACAAAGTGGCTCTAGACTGGGATTCAGGCATGAGAAGATGAAATGTTTTATATTAAGGCCAGATTTTTTTCCCACGATCTGGCTTGAAGTAATACGATTTCTCGCCTCTCATCCCGCAGAAGAACGAAGGGGATTTGTTCCACCGGCTTTGGCACGTGATGAATGAAATTTTGGACCTGAGGAGGCAGGTGCTGGTGGGCCACCTCACACACGACCGCATGAGGGACGTCAAACAGCACATCACAGCCCGATTGGACTGGGGCAACGAGTAAGTAGAAAATTCCTGTCAGGGCTGCGAGATTCGGAATAAATAATCCCAACTTCTGTCTCTCCCTTTGGACCCTTGAGTCTACTTAGTGACACGTCTTCTGTTTCTTTCTGGGAAGACGACATCTTAGGATAGATTGTGTGGTTAGGGTGGAAACAGGGTGCAGAAAAACAGCCAAGCGAGGAAAATAAAGCAGTAAAAGTAAATTTAGGCTTGTACGCACGTGCGCTGGCCTTTTAAAAATAAATCTCTAGCTTGAACGGAAACCGTTTTTTGCAGGCTAAGCGGATTCGAACACAACAGGTGGCGCTAGAGCCCAGAAACGTGCAACCACTATACATCAATTTTGGGGGCCATACTGCTATTTATACGTATATTTTGTTATTTTGTCATGAACTATTAATATCGGGCTGCACGGTGGTCAAGTGGTTAGTGGCGCAGACCTCACAGCTAGGAGACCAGGGTTCAATTCCACCCTCGGCCATCTCTGTGTGGAGTTCTCCCTGTGCATGCGTGGGTTTTCTCCGGGTACTCCGGTTTCCTCCCACGTTCCAAAAACATGCTAGGTTAATTGGTGACTCCAAATTGTCCATAGGTATGAATGTGAGTGTGAATGGTTGTTTGTCTATATGTGCCCTGTGATTGGCTGGCCACCAGTCCAGGGTGTACCCGCCTCTCGCCCAAAGACAGCTGGGATATAAATTGTAGCTGTATATAAATGTATTTATTATTTATTCGTCATTTCCAAAAGCCCGCAAAGCATGCTAGGTAGTCCACCAGCAACAATGATATGAACTATGAACAATAAATCATTTGATATCAAGAGTATATTAACTCGGGCTGCACGGCGTGGAGTGGTTAGCACACAGGCCTCACAGCGAGGTGACCCAAGTTCAATTCCACCCTCGGCCATCTCTGTGTGGAGTTTGCATGTTCTCCCCGTGCATGCGTGGGTTTTCTCCGGGTACTCCGGTTTCCTCCCACATTCCAAAAACATGCTAGGTTAATTGGCGACTACAAATTGTCCATAGGTATGAATGTGAGTGTGAATGGTTGTTTGTCTATATGTGCCCTGTGATTGGCTGGCCATCAGTCTCGTCTGAAGACAGCTGGGATAGGCTCCAGCACCCTCGGGACCCTCGTGAGGATAAGCGGTAGAAAATGAATGAATGAATGAGTATATTAACTCCTCCATGTTTACTTCTCCGACAACCTCATCGACATATTTTGCAATCAGGCAAAAATGCACAAACATGGCAAAATGTTGAAAAAGAGTATCGCAAGCTACCTAGCATACCTTGGGGCAAATATAAATGGGTGTTTTTTTTTACTTCTACTCTCGAAATATTTCATTTTTTGTTGTATTTCTTCCATTTTGATGTTTTTATGTTAAATTTTACTTCTACAATGTGTCACTGGCTAATAAAACCAAGCTGTGGACCGCAAATGGTCCCCGGGTTCCATGTTAGACACCCCTGTAATGCTACTACTAACAATAATAGTGGTGTTCCCACTCAATAGTTTGTATGTAATGTATGATATGTTTTTATCCGCAGACAACTGGGTTTGGATCTGGTCCCTAGACAGGAGTTCAGCATGGTGGACCCGGATGAAATCAGCGTGACGGAGCTCTACAGACTGGTGAGCGCGATGCTTCTGTTCTCCATGGATGATATTGGTCCCCATGCTGGTGTCTAGAGAGTGGGTCCCCATATGTTACATGTAGTCAGTCCCTGGACTGGATTACGTCGCTATGGAGAGGGGGCCAAAGGTTGAGTCAAAGCCAGAGTGGATTTCGATAGTGCTCCCCTGCTTCTTCTCCTTCATATCTTCAGAGATGTGCCATTACCATAGCAACCACATCTTCACTGTGATACAGTGTAAGGAAAACACACTAGTTGGAGTAATTGAAGCACTTAATCCATCTGTTTCTTTTTTTGTTATTGTCCAAACAAAAGCTTACCTCCATACAACGGTATTACACAATGAGCACTTTTGACAAGATAAGGAAACGGGGGTGCATTCTCCCCCAGAATAAATGCACACACAATGGTCGCCCACAACAATCCCAGAAGGACGCCTGTGTTGTCAGCGAGATCTTTGTTGTCGACGGCACCGTCTCTGCGCTGGACTGCGCCACTGCGCCAGTGTGGAGTGGATTAATTAAACAGAGATGAGCATCACGTGTGCTGGAAAGGACTCGCGGGGGTGTTATCGTGGGCTGTTTTTGTTACCACGAATGATTTGAGATTACTCACACAACCCGAGAAGGAGGATGCTAAAACACACACGTCTTGGGAGTGACATATCCCGCATGAACAGATGGATGCGGACGTCCTCTGTGACCTCAGGTGACAAGTGAGGCATAAACATTCCCTGCAGGAGTGATGTGGGAAGAAGGGAAGGTAGCATTAGCCATTTAGAAGACCTCGGCTTGACCATTTAAACCTTTCAGAAAGCTTTTTGCAATTTACTTACAGTATAGTCAGTCAATTGTGATAATATTCATATATAGTCTCTTTTTGATTTTGTACAATTTTTTACATTTCTTTTTCGATCTTTTCTATTAAAGCTATTAATTTCCAAATTTTCCGCATATTTTTTGTAAATGTTGTTGGAATATCATGACTTTTTTTCCAAAAATATTTTGACTTTATTCCCATGATATTATCCGTATTATTATTATTATTATTATTATTATTATTATTATTATTATTATTATTATTATTATTATTATTATTATTATTATTATTATTATTATTATTATTATTATTATTATTATTATTATTATTATTATTATTATTATTATTATTATTATTAATTTCCCTCCCCTATTTTCTTTTCAAAAATCACAACTAAATTTTTTGTAATTGTATATTTTCTTTGATTATTTCAAGTCTGTGCTACTAAAATGACATTATTTCTCAGTCATAATGTTATGACTTTCTTTAAGATTTCCATTACTACAATTTCCTCATAATAATACAACTATTATTATTATTATTATTATTATTATTATTATTATTATTATTATTATTATTATTATTATTATTATTATTATTATTATTATTATTATTATTATTATTATTATTATTATTATTATTATTATTATTATAACTTCCCTCCCCTATTTAAAAAAAATCACAACTTAATTATTTTTAATTGTTTATTTTCTTTGATTATTTCAACTCTGTGCTACTAAAATGACATTATTTCTCATAATATTATGACTTTCCTTAATATTTCCATTTTATGCTACTACAATTTTCTCATAATAATACAACTATTATTATTATTACTATGATGATTATTATTATTTTTCAATTTTTTTTGCTGGTCTTGCACAACATGTGGCCCACAGGCCACACTTCTCACACCCCTAATTAGCGTCAAGTACATATCATATATTTATTTTCATTTTCTCGTCCATCATAAACGCAGATGGAGCATCGGCATCGCAAGAAGGAGACGCCAACGCCGGCCAGTACCCATCATTTATTTGTCCACGTCAAGAGCTTGATGAGCGCCAATCTGGGGGAGGAGCTGGAGGTCTTCTTCCAAATATATGACGGGCGGGAGAACCGGCCACTTAGGTAAGGACTTGAATTGCGCACATCTCTATGCACTTGGTGGGTAGCATCCAGCGCTACTTCCAGCGCTAAAAGCATTTTATCTTTCAACCACTGTCATTATCTCCAGTTTTTTCTCTTCTGTCATGTTAGCACTCCAGGAGAGAGAATGCTTTAATGATAAGACTCCTTCAATGCTCTTTGAAGTGGATTTTAGAGCACTTTTCTTTCTCATTTCAAATGAAGGACCCTCACAGTTCTGAAGTTACTATGGTAATTGAACTCGGAAATCCATCCAATAATATTGATTTGCGTCGTGTGGGACTTCTGAGGAGGACATTCGGCCGAATTAGGGGAAAAAACATTATCTGCCACCTTAAATGCCAGCATGAGTACGACTCCCGGGGCTTGTTCCTATCGCTGCTGGGTTTGAAAGTTGCAAAATCGCTTGGCAGGAATGACCCGAGGGCTAAAGTGACTTGTGATTTCATCATATAAAGCGTGACGCTAAATGACCAGGCCTTTATTATCGCTAAAGATACTATCATGGATAGTAAACCTTAATGTTTAATTTTAATAATAAGACATTGCTTAGTTTTCACTGTCGCCTTCATAGAACCAAATCATTTTAGATCCAATGATCACCCCTCCTCTGTCGTGATTGTTCAGGAGGTGAGAAAAAGAACGAGATTTAGTGGACATACTAACTTTATGATACTGTATTTCCACTTTAACATTGCAAGTTATGTTTACATGTACACAATTACTTTTACCATTACTAATGGTTTGTTTACTTTCTGTGTTTGACACGGTAAATAACCATCCTCATACTTGATGCATTCAGCTGGGATGCACCCCCCCCCCCCAAAAAAAAAAAAAAACGGACCTCTTGTGTGTGTGCATGGCCACTGCATTGCTTGTCTTCGAGGAAAAAAAGATGGCACCGCGCCAGCGTTGTCTCTCGCACTGTCTGGCCTTGCAAGTAAACAGACAAGCACATTTACACATCTCGGCCCGTCTGGCCGCGAGCCACGGCGCCGCTTGAATCCGGTGTGGGTGCTTTCTGTGTGTCATGGACCAGATGGGGGTCCAACCCGTTGTTTGTCTCGGTGCCATGCCAGCACCAGAAGACCCCCTTTTGCACCACGGCTGCTCCTTTTTGTGTCTGAGGGATAATGAACACAGTGATGTGTTGTGCTAACATAACCACGACTGTATAACTTTTAGGTAGCCTTTCCTCGACAACTGCCCCCACCCCACTAGCCCCCGTAAATGCAATTATCAATAACATGAGAGGGGCCGGCGAGTGCTCTAGGGGGCCCAGAGGGGAGGGAACGGAGCCATTCATATTGTGTTAATACGAGCGGTGATAGAGCGAGATAAGGTCCCACTGGGGGAGGAGTAGATCAACAAGCTGTGAGGGAGGGGCTGGCAAAGGACTGGGAGAGGACATATTTGCATATGTGTGTGTGTGTGTACGAGTAGCTGGTAATCGGTGGTTGCGACAATAAGGCACTAATTAAGGTGGGGGAAACCATGCTAAGCACGGCGCGGCGTCTGATGCACAGGAATCCGTATGGTGGGATAAATGGTGTGGAAAGTCACACGGAGCATCATGGATCCACATGTGAACATTCCCTCACGTGTTGCTTTTTGATTGGACAGTTCAGACAAAGCTAATCTGACTTGGGACATTCCGGGCCATCGTCGCTGTTGAAGTACACACATTCAAAAGTTTTACGGATGCTTTGTGTGTCCTTGTGCGAGTGGCTCGGACTGCTATAGCCGTGTCAGCAACTTGGCTCTTTGTCAGGCGCTGGTGCATTACAAGGTTTTCTGTCTGCTTATCGGGCCGACTGTGAAAGTCACCTAACTGGATTAGCCGAGCCGGGATAAGAGAGAGCGAGAGAGGCCCAGCTGGATGCCTCTGCCGGCTCTTTTTTTTTGAGTAGAGGGGGCAGTGGTCGTCCTTTCCGCTTTTGCCCGACATGGACTTCAATTTGTGGTCGTTTGAGGGCACCGTGCCGTGGGTTCAACACACAAAATACCACTTTATAACTTTACGACGAGCATTCCTTTGTGCTCTCTTTGTGTAATTTCTTTCTTCGTTCATTCATTTTCTACCACTTATCCTCACGATGGACGCAGGGGATGCTGGAGCCTATCCCAGCTGTCTTGCGGGGTACACGCTGGACTGGTGGCCAGCCAATCACAGAGCACATATAGACAAACAACCATTCACACTCACATTCACACCTATTGACAATTTGGAGTCGCCAATTAACCTAGCATGTTTTTGGAATGTGGGAGGAAACCGGAGTACCCGGAGAAAACCCACGCATGCACGGGGAGAACATGCAAACTCCACATAGAGATGGCCAAGGGTGGGATTGAACTCGAGTCTCCTCGCCGTGCAGCCCGAGTTAAAATACTCTTGATATCAAATGATTTATTGTTCATAGTTCATATCATTGTTGCTGGTGGACTACCTAGCATGCTTTGTGGGCATTTGGAAATGACGAATAAATAATAAATAAATTTATATACAGCTACAATTTATATCCCAGCTGTCTTCGGGTCTTCGCCAGCCAATCACAGGGCACATATAGACAAACAACCATTCACACCTATGGATAATTTGTTGTCGCCAATGAAGCTAAGATGTTTTTGGAACCCGGAGATGCTTGCAAACTCCACACAGAGATGGCCGAGGGTGGAATTGAACCCGGGTCTCTTAGCTGTGAGGCCTGCGTGCTAACCACTCAACCGCCGTGCAGCCGTAATTTCTTTCTTCTTTCTTTGAATTTGTGCAGTGAAAGGTTCTTTGTCCGGCTGAATAAGAGCGGCTTGCCCAAGTCACCAGAGAAGACGGAAAGACAGTGCACACTATTTGTGGTGAGTACTGCCAAAAACCCTAAAAACCCTAATCGACTACCAAAAGTGTTGCTCACATCTTGTAACAATCCAGGATCTGGGAAGCAGCGACCTACGGAAAGATGTCTACATTGTTGTGCACATGATAAGAATAGGTAGGCCTCGCTATTTTTAGCAGGGTTCCTTAAGAGAAGCATCATAGGTTAGAATGTGTTGTTGTTCGTTTTGCAGGCAGAATGGGCGCCGGAGAGAAGAAGAACCAGTGTAGCGTTCAATACCGCCGGCCGTTTGGCTGCGCCATCGTAAGCATCGCCGATCTGCTCACGGCCGATTCCAAGGATGACCACCTGCTCAAGGTTTACGCGTAAGCGCATGGAAACGGGGCGACAGTTGTCTGTTTAGCTGATATGAATAGTGCAGGTGCCAACACAGCAATCAGGGGAATAGCTATTATAAGTCATGCATAATCACAATAAATACATATTTTTATATGATTTTATTGCTTATTTTTAAATATTGTGTGTGTTATGTTAACTTGTGTATTTTATGTATTTAATTGCATTATTGTTCTGTTGTATTACTTTGTTTTTTAGGTACTATAATAACCAAACTGCACACAAAAACACAAGAGAAAATGTAATTTGGTTTCCCTCTGTATTGTTTTAGATGTAACACAGAAAGTGAGTGGTACCAAATCCACGAGAACATCATCAAAAAGGCCAATTCGAGGTACAACCTGTCTGGATCCAATACAGGTAAGTTTTGAAGTAAAATTTGTATAAAAAGAAAAAGAAAATCAGATTTAAATGTGTTTGACTTCGCTTTATAAGAGGCATAGCATACTAGTAAAGGTCCTGAAAGATGCATATAATGACTTTTCCAAATATCCATCCATCCGTTTTCTATGCCACTTGTTCTCACTAAGACCTTGGTGGAATGCTGGAGCCTATCCCAGCTGACTTTATGCGAGAGGTGGGGTACACCCTGGACTGGTGGTCAGCCAATCACAGGGCACATATAGACAAACAACTATTCACACTCCTATTCATACCAAGTTACATGCAAGTTTTTTGAATGGGTGATGCGCAAGCGGAGATTGATTGAAACCCAGATCTCCTGACTGTGTGGTCAACATACTAACCACTAGTCCACCGTGCAGCCGCTTTTCCATAAATATACTTTCAAATTTTGTTTTATTGAAATAGACACTGAAAGATCTCTTTGTAAAGCACCACTACTAATAAGTGGTAGGACTTGTTTGAAGTCTGGCAGTGCTGGAGCCGTGTTGCATCATCATCAGTCTGGTACCATGTCCGGTCCGGCCTGAGTCACCACACTTTGTGGGCATTGAGTTCTTCTTTTTTTTTGAGGGGGTGGGGGCAGCAATTAAAATGAGCCTCACATGGTTGTCTCTACAGGAAGCCTACAGCAATTGCAAAAAGGCAGCATTTATATAAATAGCCGCACACGCATCACCACGCCGAACAACAGCATCAGCAGTTTCCCGTAGCAACAGGTCGGCCGTAGACGTCAAGAAGAAAGAAAAAAAAAAGTGTGAAATATGAAAGCATTGTTTCGCTGCTTTCAAACATTGGTGTGCACTTTCCAACGAGAACGCACGGTGACTGAGCCTCAAAGACAAGGACATTTGTCCTCACGCTAGACAATTTTGACACCGAATCTTACTTAGTCAGCGTCTCTTTTCCAGCGTCCCCCGGGGGACCAATAATTACTTCGCACGATATCCAGAATGGTAATTTATCACAGGCCATCCCTCCAACGCATTGGATGGATGCAGCAATTATGCTCAATGTCACACTGTTGTGTGTTATCTGAGCTGTAGGACCGATACGGCGTGACGGCGCTTCCACTGCCACTGCCTTTGTAATAACAGTCTAATAAAATATCAAGAAGAATGCAGCAGACCACCTTCCTGCATCCTTATCAGACACTGGACCATAAATCATATTTTTCTGTTATTTGGCACAAAAGCTGTTGGTCTGCTCACGTGTTGAAAATCAGCATGAATGGGTGCTTGTTCAAAAATAGCCTGAATAACAAAAAATACGAAATCTGTTGCTTATGTTATAATTCTTCGTCGTACCCCATATTTTATGGAATAGCCTCATTTGTCCCTGCTGACAAAAAACTGCCCGCTTCCCAATAACATCTGAAACTTTAAGTGAGCCAAATTTAAACTATATTTTTCGAGTTTTTAATTTTTTAAAGCCTCGTACATTGACATAACTACAACAAACATTACAAAAATGCTTATTAGACTTATTATATGGAATAAAACGATTTAGAAATAGCTTCCCAAAAACTGCTATAAATATACTATATATTAATCAGCTTTTTCCACTTTGATTTAAACTACTTCAGCGTGAAATATACTGTACACATCACATATTTATATACTGTACACATCATAATTATATTTTTTGAGTTTTTAATTAACTTATAATGACCACATACCTAAAAAACTAAAAATACTATTTTAAAAAAATAAAAAATAAACCTCAGTTATTTCTTACTAGGCACTCAGATGGGTCACTGACTGGGCGCAATATTGTTTTTCATACATTTTATTTTTCAACAGTACCAAAATGAGGGGAACACACTCCAGGCCAGGATTACCAAAAATGTCAGCTTCCCAAAAACAGCTGTAAATATATGATATAGGCATATATTGTTTCCACTTTAAGTGTCAATCCTATATTTCTTCATATGGAGTATGAATCATATTATGGGAGTTTTTAAATATTTTTTAAAGACCAGTAGAAGTAATGACCAAAAATGTCAGCTTCCCACAAACTGCCATAAAGAGTGGATATTTTCCTCTTTAAAATAATCACTCCTCAACAAAGTCAGTGTGAAAAAAAAAAAAAAAAATATATATATATATATATATATAATGAATATATTATAATATTAATAATTTTTAATCAACTTTAAAGTTGACATAAGTTTATTTTTTATACTCCAATAATTAAAAAAAATACAATACTGCTTATTATTCTTATTAGGCTTTTAGATAGGTAAGGTAATTGGCAGCAACTTTGCTTTTTATGCATTGTTATTTTTCTACAGTGTGAAAATGGGGGAAAAAAACAGAAATGAGGTCCTAATGACCAAAAATGTCAACTTCTCAAAAACAATATTTTTCCCCAACTTGAATTGGCATTTCAGCATCTCTTATGATGCATTTTCTGAAAAAAATCCTAAGTGCTACCCAAATTCTTCCCATCCTCACTAAAGGTCCTTGCAGTTGCTGTAGAACTCCCTGCATAATTGAAGAGCCTCGATTTATAACACTTAGTGTCAGGGAGCCGATTAAAAAGGGTTCAATGGTGTGAGATAAGTGTTGTTGGGGCTTGTGTTGTGTGAATCATCTTTGTGTTGCTTTCTAGAGACCTGGCAGTGCAACAGAAATCTCTTATTAGCAGCCTAAACTAGACAAAGGCTGTCTAAAGGTGAGGAGGAAAGGAGAAACTATGGAAAGAGGTTTCATAAGGGTGTTTGTGCAAGCTCCATACTGCATGAGTCAGGCCATGCAGGTAGTTAATTCAGCCCTCACCTCCGTGTGAGCGTAGGCACAAGCAGGCGGTCCTACGGCAGCTCAGCGGTTTTGTTTTGGACTTGTTTGTGAGAGGAGGCAGGCAGGGTGGGCTGAGGCCAGGAGGTTGAGGATGCTTCTTTTTTTTTGTCCTCTGCATCTACATAAAACAAACTTGAATAGCAATGAAGCTTGCCTAATTGTTTCCCCGCAGTGGCTTTTAGAGACAAATAAGCTCTGCTACTTTCTGCTCCTTTTGGGACATGGTGAATTGTCTAATTATGTGGTGTTTCTTAATGCAACAAATAAAAGCATGACCGTGTACTGCATATTAGTAGAATTACTGTATTTTGCCATGAAGGCAGTATGTTTTGCTAGCCTTTCAAAACAGTTTGGTGTAGGATTTGGCCTCATTTCCAAATACAGCACAACAAATTTGCAATAAACCCCTTGAATGCACCATCATTCTCCCACGTTGCGCAGATAGACAACTATACCATATTTTTATTTCACCTTATATTTGGTCCCAAATTCTGATACTATGTGGGAAGGCATAAAGGTGACGATTTGAGTAGTATCATCTTGTAGTACCTTGGTATCATCCTGTCGTACCTTGATGTCATTGCATAGCGCTGTAATTTCCTCCGTCTGGTTTTTAACCTCCACAATAGAAGCGCACAAGAAAGTATTATCATCTTGTAGTACCTTGATATCATCCTATAGTACCTTGATGTCATTGCCTATTACTGTACTTTCCTCCGTCTGGTTTTTAACCTCCTCAATAGAGGTGTGCAAGGCAGTAGTATCATCTAGTACCTTGATATCATCCTGTAGTACCCTGATGTCATTGCATAGCGCTGTATTTTCCTCTGTTGGGTTTTTAAACTCCTCAATAGAGGCGTGCAAGGCAGTAGTATCATCTTGTAGTACCTTAATGTCATTGCATAGCGCTGTATTTTCCTTTGTCTGGTTTTTTACCTCCTCAATAGAGGTGCGCAAGGCAGTAGTATCATCTTCTGGTACCTTGATATCATCTTGTAGTACCTTGATGCCATTGCATAGCGCTGTATTTTCCTTCATCGGTTTTTAACCTCCTCAATAGAGGCGTGCAAGGCAGTAGTATCATTTTCTAGTACCTTGATGTCATTGCATAGCGCTGTATTTTCCTTCGTCTGGTTTTTAACCTCCTCAATAGAAGCGCGCAAGGCAGTAGTATCATCTTCTGGTACCTTGATATCATCTTGTAGTACCTTGATGTCATTGCATAGCGCTGTATTTTCCTCCGTCAGGTTTTTAACCTCCTCTATAGAGCCGCGCAAGGCAGTAGTATCATCTTCTGGTACCTTGGTATCATCCTGTAGTACCTTGATGTCATTGCATAGCGCTGTATTTTCCTCCGTCGGGTTTTTAAACTCCTCAATAGAGGTGTGCAAGGCAGTAGTATCATCTTGTAGTACCTTAATGTCATTGCATAGCGCTGTATTTTCCTTCGTCAGGTTTTTTACCTCCTCAATAGAGGTGCGCAAGGCAGTAGTATCATCTTCTGGTACCTTGATATCATCTTGTAGTACCTTGATGTCATTGCATAGCTCTGTTTTTTACCTCCTCTATAGAGGCGCGCAAGGCAGTAGTATCATCTTCTGGTACCTTGGTATCATCCTGTAGTACCTTGATGTCATTGCATAGCGCTGTATTTTCCTCCGTCAGGTTTTTAACCTCCTCTATAGAGGCGTGCAAGGCAGTAGTATCATCTTCTAGTATCTTGATATTGCTCTGGGGTGCCTTGGTATCTCCTTCAGGGCGTGAAATAACATCCAAACTTTCTATACCTTTGTTTGCGTCTAGAAACCAGGTTTACATTCTTCAAGGCACCATATAATGACAAATCCTTATCATTCAACTCAACCTGCTGGTCATGTGACTTACAACTGATACCTGCTTATATTTCTGCTCATGTTTAGGTCTAGCAGTGGCTCTCCAGCTCCTCCACGGCGACATCGATCAGCTGAGACGAGAGTACATGGTTCTGTTCACTCGTGGCGTGTCCATCACCAGGAAGCTGGGCTTCTCTGATGTCATCATGCCAGGTGGGATACCACAAGGCTCTTAAACGAGCACATTAATCATGTGGTGCGGGTCAAGCATTACACTATGTCATGTGTGGTTAGGAAAAGGCTACTGTGGGTAATCACTTTCCCTTCTGGATGTCTGCTTCTTTTTAACATTGCATCCACTTAAAGCGACTTACCACATGACTTTAGGTATGAATGGCAGTTTGAAAGTTACCATTTTGTAAAAATAGTACAAACCCCAAATAAAATCACTGTAATCCCATGAATCATGTGCAAAAGGGACACTGCAGTATATGGAGCAGCGCTGTTTAATACAGTTTCAGAAAAATCCTGAACTTTTATTCTTATTTTGTCGGTAATGTCAATGCTATATATCAGCAGCACTCTGCCAGTTTTATGGACGTACTGCAGAAACACGAGGCAAAGATCCTGTATATGACAGGAGCACCTATTGTAAAAATAAGGGTCCAAGATCCTTTATGTTGCAGAAGTGTTCTCCTGTTTTTAAGGACCTCCTACAAATGTTTGAGTTAAAGATCCTCTATGTGAAAGGACTACTAAAAATATTTTCAAAGATCCGCTGTGTTGCAAGACCACAATGCTTTTTTTAAGCACCTACTGCAAAAACTTCAGTGAAATATCCTCTTTGAGACATGAGTTCTCTGCTGTTTTTATGGACCTGCTGTAAAAATGAGGGTCAAAAATCGTCTATGTTGATTGTCTATGTTCTGCTGTGTTTAAGGACCTCCTGTGGAAATGCTAGTCAGGGATCGTGAATATGACAGGAGTACTGTTTTTAGGAACTTGCTGCAAAAAGATCCTGCGTGGAGTAGGAGCACTCTGCTGTTTTTAAGGACCTTCTGAATTAATGCTAGTCAAAGATCCTCAATATGACAGGAGTACTCTGCTGTTTTTAGGAACTTGCTGCAGAAAGATTCTCTGTGGAGTATGAGCACTCTGCTGTTTTTGAGGACACACTGTAAAAGTGCTAGTCAAAGATCCTCAATATGAAAGGAGCACTCTGCTGTTTTTGAGGACCTCCTGAATAAATGCTAGTCAAAGATCCTAAATATGACAGGATTACTCTGCTGTTTTTAGGAACTTGCTGCAAAAAGATCCTCTGTGGAGTAGAAGCACTCTGCTGTTTTTTGAGGACACACTGTAAAAGTGCTAGTCAAAGATCCTCAATGACAGGAGCACTCTGCTGTTTTTAAGGACCTCCTGAATAAATGCTAGTCAAAGATCATCAATATGACAGGAGAACTCTGCTGTTTTTAGGAACTTGTTGCAAAAAGATCCTATATGGAGCAGGAGTACTCTGCTGTTTTTGAAGACACACTGTAAAAGTTCTAGTCAAAGATCCTCAATATGACAGGAGCACTCTTCTGTTTTTAAGGACCTCCTGAATAAATGCTAGTCAAAGATCCTCAATATGACAGGAGTACTCTGCTGTTTTTAGGAACTTGCTGCGAAAAAATCCTCTGTGGAGTAGGTGCACTCTGCTGTTTTTTGAGGGCCCACTGTAAAAGTGCTAGTCAAAGATCCTCAATGACATGAGTGCTCTGCTGTTTTTTAGGACCTACTGCAGCAACGCTAGTCAAAGATCCTCTTTTGTTGCAGGATTATTGTGCTGCACAAACTCGAGTTAAAAAGCTTCTATGTGACAGGAAGCTGTTTTTAAGGAGCGACTGCATCAATGCTCGTCAATGATCCCTGATATGACAGGAGCTTAGTTGTTTCAGGAAACTGTTACCAAAACACCTGTCGAAGATCCTGTATTTGACAGGAGCGCTAGTCAAAGACCATTTATATGACAAAAGTACGAATGTGTTGCAAAAAAACGCTATGGTACAAGAACAAGAGCGTATTGCGATCCCAATACAGCACCTTCTACTGAGGTATAAAGCTCCCTAAAGGATATATTATATCCCCTTTATGGCAAACAGCAGTCGAGGCTTTCATGCTGTGTACTGTACAGTATGCTGTCCAGCCTTTTAATATCCACGGCAGTTGCCTTGGTAACAACCTCACACGGCGCATGAGAGCTAAATTACACTTACATGATTAAATATTCATATGTCGATAGCTGCCTGTCAAATGATGCAGAGCCCTCAGGCCTTACAGCTTCCACGCTCTCTCCATGTGGTGAACACTGAATAAAAAAAGTATAAAAAAAAATAAATCTTTTGTTTTCTATGACTTTAAGTGAGGTGCACTGTCTGGTCACACAGATAAAAAGCCAGCGCAGACCGTGGGTCCCCCCAGTGTCTCACTAACACAGATTTATGTTCGCTCTCTTTGTCTCTGCTTGACTACAACCCTTTTTTTTTTACGCTCTCTCCATTTCTGACCGTAGAAGTCTGCCCCTGGGCAAAAGGAAGCCGTCTCGCTCTCTCTTTTTCTCTCGTCTGGAGATGACTGAATCATTTTCCCAACACCACGCCTTTTTTTTTTTGCTCTAAATGGGATCTATACAGTCCTCCAGTGTGTGTGTGTGTACAGTATGGTCTATAGGATGCTTGTTATTGCCATGGTTACTGATGGCAAGAACAGGAAATCAATGTTGACCTTCGAGGTGGTGAAATGACACAAAAACAAAACTTTCGAGACACTTTGTATTGAATGAGAAGGTGACTCCAAAGTGTACAACTGTACAAACTGTACAGCTGTAAATACATACAATGTGTTGCGTACACGTGACTCAATATGATTATTTTAACCTTCCTTGTCCGTTAGGCAATTACTTATGGACGTACTGCAGAAACACAATGCAAAGATCCTGTATATGACAGGAGCACCTATTGTAAAAATAAGGGTCCAAGATCCTCTATGTTGCAGAAGTGTTCTGCTGTTTTTAATCCAATCCAATCCAATCCACTTTATTTATATAGCACATTTTAAGGACCTCCTACAAAAGTTCGAGTTAAAGATCCTCTATGTGAAAGGACTACTAAACATATTTTCAAAGATCCTCTGTGTTGCAAGACTGCTATGCTTTATTTAAGCGCCTACTGCAAAAACTTCAGTGAAATATCCTCTTTGAGACACGAGTGCTCTGCTGTTTTTATGGACCTGCTGTAAAAATGAGGGTCAAAGATCGTCTATATTGATAGTTTATGCTCTGTTGTTTTTAAGGACCTCCTGTATAAATGCTGTATAAATATTCAGAGATCCTGAATATGACAGGAGTACTCTGCTATTTTTAGGAACGTGCTGCAAAAAGATCCTGCGTGGGGTAGGAGCATGTTGCTGTTTTTGAGGACAAACTGTAAAAGTGCAAGTCAAAGATCCTCAATGACAGGAGCACTCTGCTGTTTTTGGGAACCTGCTGCAAATAGATTCTGTGTGGAGTAGGAGTACTCTGCTGTCTTTTAGGACACACTGTAAAAGTGCTAGTCAAAGATCCTCAATATGACAGGAGCACCCTGCTGTTTTTGAAGACACAGTGTAAAAGTGCTAGTCAAAGATCCTCAATATGACAGGAGCACTCTGCTGTTTTTAGGAACCTGCTGCAAAAAGATTCTGTGTGGAGTAGGAGTACTCTGCTGTTTTTGAGGGCACACTGTAAAAGTTCTAGTCAAAGATCCTCAATATGACAGGAGTGCTCTGCTGTTTTGAGGAACTTGCTGCAAAAAGATCATCTGTGGAGTAGGAGCGTTCTGCTGTTTTTGACGACCCACTGTAAAAGTGCTAGTCAAAGATCCTGTATATACATGAGTGTTCTGCTGTTTTTTAGGACCTACTGCAGCAACACTAATCAAAGATCCTCCTGTGTTGCAGGATTATTGTGCTGCACAAACTCGAGTTAAAAAGCTTCTATGTGACAGGAACACTGTGCTGTTTTTAAGGAGCGACTGCAAAAAAAAGTGCTAGTCAAAGATCCTCAATATGACTGGAGCACTCTGCTGTTTTTAGGAACTTGCTGCAAAAAGATCCTGCGTGGAGTAGGAGGACACAATTTTGAGCAATAAACACCTTGAACGCACCATCATGCTCCCAAATTTGAGAACACAATATAAAAGTGCTAGTCAAAGATCCTCAATGACAGGAGCAATCCCAGTACATCCACTGTTACAGTTAGGCAATTACTGGGTTTTATTAGCCTGTTGGATTGTCTCCATTAACCAATCAAGACAGTTTGACCTTAGAAATAAAACATAAAAACATGTATCCTTGACTTTACCGACTCTTCCTTAGATCTCATTAGAATGGGCTTTAAAAGGGCCGACATCCGTGGTTAAGTCTGGTTAAATAATACTAATGCTGTCCGCCCTTTGTCAGGATGCATTTCACTCACAATGTCCCCAAGCTGTCAGTCGGTCATTAATAACACTACACTCGTATGCATAATCAATGACTGCCTGTTTTTGACCATGCAGGAGAGATGAGGAATGACCTTTACATCACATTGGAGAAAGGAGAGTTTGAAAAGGGTGGGAAAAGTGTCGCCCGGAATGTGGAGATCACCGTCTACGTGCTGGATATTGATGGACAAATCCTCAAGGTATAGAAACCTGGAATTTACTCAATTATGACTTTTTTTTTTAAACCCACAACTCTCTGTTGAACACTCCCAATTAAGTGCTTAGTTGGTTTGTCCCTTAATGGCTCCTCATTTGAGATGCGTCTTCTTTTAGATTTAAATATGTCTGACCCAGATGAGCCAGAGCTTTACCTCCAGTGTGTTGCTCATCTCGGGCGCTTTTGCTCCTGGGTTTTTTCCATGTCAGGGGACAGAAAATGGTTAACAATTAAAACTGATTTTTTATTTTATTTTATTTGGTTCTGTACCTTCCAGAGTCACGTGGCAGCCGGTTCCGGTGAACCCGGTGCGGACGAGTACCACTCTTTGGTACTGTACCACAACAACAGTCCTCGCTGGGCAGAGCAGATCAAGCTGCCCATCCCTGTCGACATGTTCCGGGGGTCGCACGTTCGCTTCGAGTTTCGACATTGCTCCAGTAAGTAGCAACATACAATCAAAAAGGGTGTCATTTTTGATGTACTTATTACCTCCGCCAAGCATAGCACAAAATAGATTCTATATATGACCATTTTTGGCATTTCGTGCATATAACTCCATAAAAAAAATGGTCAGAACACGGTAGCATGCTAACATTGCAAGCATACTCTTGGTACCACACTTTTTTGCTATTTTCATGGGTAGAAACAAACACGACTATCATGTTAAGTGTTAGCATGGTAACGTTATCATGCTAGCATTTCTAGCATGCTAATATTAGCATAATAGCATTTTTAGCCATTTTCATGGGTCGGCTCATGGGTAGACGCAAACACCACTATCATATTAGGTGTTAGCATGCTAACATGCATACATGTTAGCAAATCTAGCATGATATTAGCATAGTAGCATTTTTAGCCATTTTCATGGGTCGACTCATGGGTAGACACAAACACCACTATCATGTTCGGTGTTAGCATATTAACATGTATACATGTTAGCATATCTAGCATGATAATATTGGCATAGTAGCATTTTCAGCCATTTTCATGGGTCGACTCATGGGTAGACACAAACACCACTATCATGTTCGGTGTTAGCATACTAACATGCATACATGCTAGCATATCTAGCATGCTAATATTAGCATAGTAGCATTTTTAGCCATTATCAGGGGTCGGCTCATGGGTAGACACAAACACCACTATCATGTTCGGTGTTAGCATACTAACATGCATACATGTTAGCATATCTAGCATGATAATATTAACATAGTAGCATTTTAGCCATTTTCACAAACACCACAATCATGTTAGGTGTTTGCATACTAACATGCATACATGTTAGCATATCTAGCATGATGATATTAGCATAGTAGCATTTTTAGCCATTTTCATGGGTCGACTCATGGGTAGACACAAACACCACTATCATGTTAGGTGTTAGCATACTAACATGCATCCATGTTAGCATACCATGATAATATTAGCATAGTAGCATTTTTTTGTGATTTTCATGAATATGAATTTAAGCAGACACGACTAGCTAACATAATTACAATTAAATATGGAAACATTTGTAGCATTTTCAGAGGTAGGCATTTATATAAACACACGCTTCGGGCAGTTAGGGCATGTTAAACATTATTATGCAAGGTGTTAGCATGCTAATGTTAGCATTGTTTAAGTCATTGAAATCCTTCTATAGTATGTTTTCATGGTCAAGCAATGTAAATATGTAGATAAAATAAATGTAGGAATAATTATTAAATTTTTAGATTTGCGTTTAATTTTATTTCTCAAGCGCATTCATGCATACAATAATCATTCTTAAAAGGCGAAGCTATAAATGGAGAAGAGCGGTTCAGCATCGTCGCCACACGTTTATCCTAAATTCCTACCTGTTAATGAGATGAATCATTAACGAGGACTTTTGATTCTTTACATTTGTGCTCTGTTTGCTGCCAAGTTTGCGTGGCTGTATGCAGGAGATGCTGCAGCCTTATTCCTCCTGGCACCGCTCGCTCCGACACCCAAGGGCTTCTCATTAGGAGCCCTATTTAGACTTGCGGTGACACCAAACTGCCAGAAAAGTTGTGCTCAACCTGCCTTTGGAGTGCGGAGTGTTGATTAGGAGTATGGCGGCACATAAACCATAATGCCGGGGTTGCATTTTAATGCCAAAAATGAGTATTAAAAGTGTGCTTGTGAGGATATTTAATTCCTGTTTTTTTTTGCACCCAGCTAAAGAGAAGGGGGAGAAGAAGCTGTTCGGCTACTCCTTTGTCCCCCTGATGCAAGAGGACGGAAGGACTCTGCCAGATGGCACGCACGAGCTCATTATCCATAAGGTACGGCCTGCTTGTCCTCTGCAGAAAAATACTCCTTTTTATGCAACAATGTATATTTTGCTACATTTTATGTTGTCAAGTACTACAGAGCAGCGTCTTAAAGGAGCTATTTGTGTCCTGCTACTGTGTGATTATGTGATTCACTCCTAAGTGTGTCCCATGTTGTCCTGTCTCTATTCGGCGCCACAGGCTGTCAAACAGCCATGCATGTAACACTGGTAGCCGTGTATCATTTATTTTTAAAAGCTCGCCCCATGTCTGTTCAGCATGTGTATATTACAGACACAAATAAAACATTTAAAATGTAATTGCAGACTACGTCGTCAGCTGCAGGCAAAAAAGGGTGTGTGCGTGAACCTCATCGCACAATGACGCGCAGGCTGCATTGATTCATTTGTCAGCTGCGGGGCACAACAGCGACCAAACGTCTGATTTTTTGTGTTTTTTTTTTTTTTTTTTGTACCCTCCTGCCTGCTGCAGGCCATCAGCGGCGTTGTCAAATAATTTTCCTTGACTTGAGAAGCATCGGGGCCCCGCCGCTAATGTCAGATGAAAGTTTGCGGAGAGTCGAATGAAAACTTGCATGGCCTAGTTTCTCCTCAGACCCAAAATAGATGCTGAAGCTGCAGTCCGACCGACGTGTGCGAGCTTTGGGGCTCCGGCAGCCTCAGCCGAGCGCTAAAGCTATCTGCGCGCTGAATCAATAAAACAACAACAGCTTCTTACCCTTCTGTGATTGTATAACACCAACTGGCAGCATTGAAGGCCAAGAAAAGAACACCTCGCAGCAGGATAATGATATAACATCCAATAACGTCAGCCTACGGTGTGCAGCAGCCACAGAATTGATATTATGTCATATTCTCAAAACAATTATCCAATCTGCAATTACACCGAAAGCAATTCCTTGTATGTTTCCAGTGTGAAGAGAACACCAATTTGGCCGACTGCACACGCTATCTGAAGCTACCGTTCTCCAAGGCCAACATCCCGTCCAACAACCAGACACTGAAAGGCACCAAGGAGTCTTTCTGGATCACCAGCTTCCTCTGCTCCACCAAGCTCACACAAAACGGTAAAGAAAAAAAAAACAACTTACATTTGGGGATTTGCATTTTTGTGTGTGTCCGACTGATGAAAGCACTCGGTGAACCGAATAGTCACAAACATACTGACATATGCTGGAAGGGAAAATAATACCAGCAAGTGTGAATATGTTCTCCGAGCGGGGAAACGTGTGTGAATAAATCTGTGAATGTGCAAAGGGGGGGGGTGGGAATAGCTTCCATTTCTTTGCACTATGCGCTAAAACTCTTTAAAAAGATACATTCCTTATTTATGAATGAAATATTTTCCTAGTTAGAGCATAGAAAACATCCTTCTAAATCAGGGGTCTCAAACACGCGGCCCGCGGGCCAAATGTGGCATGCAGGACACTAGTTTGAGGCCCGCGCAAGTTTGATATGGATGCTATCTGGTATCATGTACCCAGAAAAAATTATTACGTTTGATTAATGTTCATGTTAAAGGTTAAATAACTGTTAATAGTTATCCTCCCTATCCGTGTGGAAGTGGTAAGTTTTTGGCTATTTAAGTTTAAAGGAAATAACTTGAAGGCTACCGTTTAGGTCGCTAGTTAGCGAGTTAGCATGTGTCTCAAGACCCTGCAGTTGTGTAGAAAAATAAAAGGATATTTGAGACCAGTGGAATGTTTTATCAGAGCTTTTCTTGTAGAAAATTGGAACCAAAGCAAAGTTTTTTTTAATTTTTTTGTTTTTAATAAATGTGTTTTTTTTGTTTTTTTTTGGAAAACCTGATGCGGCCCAGTCTCACCCAGACCCGAGCTCCAGTGGCCCCCAAGTAAATTGAGTTTGAGACCCCTGTTCTAAATACTTGTTTATATTATTAGAGCCCTGTAGACATGAAATAACACCCCTATAGTCATCTTTGTACTTGTATTACCCAATATTGTAGCTATAGTCACAACAAAATAAGCCATCTAATACATAAATAAGACTGATACTCCTTATATTTATATGTTCCTTTTGTTAGGGGAGCTGAGTAGTGGGCGGACAGGAAGTAACATCGGGGGTTTAGAGTTGACTTTATGTTGTTCCTTCAAAACCTGTTGATCAAGTCTGGTGCTTGTGCGTCTCAGCAAACATGACAGTGACGTTACTAACACTTACTAAATACCATCACAGCATCTTTGAATGCGTCTTCCGAATGCCTTATATTTATTTGTATTTTTGTTTTTATTTTTACGCTGAAACTTGCTTAATTTAGGGAAAATATACATAAAATTGTATTAAATATGCATAATTTTTTTTTTACCCCGACATGTTGTGGACGCGGACGCCATGAGGGGGGAATGCCTGATTATTCCCCTCTCTGTTGACATTGTTTAGTGTTTTTGCTCTTATGGTGCAATTATTATTAATGTGTATGCATTTTATTCAATTAGAATTACTTAAGATTCATAGATATTTATTTTACTTTTAATACTGACGGGGCGAATAACTCATTGCTCTAATTTGTTATAATTGAAAAAAAAATTATTATTATATTATATATTATATTATATCTTATTATTATTAAGTTTAATAATAATCACATTGTTACAGTTTGTAAATTAATTTTTTAAATAAATATTTATATTTGCTTTTTGTTTTTTTTATTTGCTATACTCCCGGTTAATACAATTTAAAAAAAATACTAATTAATTAAAAAAAATAAAATTAATTAAGAAATAAAAAATATATAAATCAATTAATATAATCTATATATTTTAAAACATGTTTTCTCTTTTAGAGGCTGCTGAAGAAAGTACTAATGAGGATAACGAGGAAGACAAGAAAACAAACAAATTATGACAGCAGCTACTTAAATATGTTTTTGTTTATGTTTTTGTCGCTTCCAGCCGTTTTAATGCGGCATTTGTGCAAAAGGGAATGTCCGTTGTTCTGTCATTTTGGATCAAAGTTAACAGGAAGTTAGTATTGCTTTAATGAAAACACATGTTGGCTTGCTCGGTTGCCAGGTCTTGTATAAATCATGTTTTCGACAGATATTTTTCTACATAAATTTGCACCAAAAAAAGAATTTAAAGAGACCGCTAAAAGACTCGGTGGCGGTGATGTTTTATTCATGTGCAGGGAACTCAGGGAAATGACTTCTTATCTCTTCTACGCCGCTCAACTTAAAAATGTCAACATTTGTTTGGATTCCCGTCACTTTGGGCGGCGTAATTGAAGGCTGCGGTGATGTTTTTCACCGCCGAGGGACGTATAGCTCGCATTAACCCGACCCAAAGTGGTGATGTTGCTTCGTGGGTTGTCACCTCACATGTGTTTTTTTTTTTTTTAAACTCCCTCACCTCAGGCGACATGCTGGACCTGTTGAAGTGGCGAGCGCACCCGGAGAGGATCAACGACAGCCTCTCTAAGCTGAAGGAGATTGACGGCTCGGAGATTGTCAAAGTAGGCGTCCCCGGATCTGGTCATCGCTAAAGATTGATTGTTGGTTGCTTGATTGACAATTTGGACATTTCCTATCCCGTTTTGTAGTTTCTGCAAGACACCTTGGACACACTTTTCGGCATTCTGGATGAGAGCTCCCAAAGATATGGACTCAAGGTTTTTGACTCGCTGGTAAGTCTTTCCAAAAACACCTGAAGCAATCTCGCCACGGTTACGCCACGCTGACCAGAAGATGGAGCTTTTGACCCGGCGCACGAGTCCGACGAGGCGATCAGAGTGATGAAATTGTCTGGCAAGCTGACGCGTTTGTCGGTTTTTGAAACAGTGATGCATCATTGCTGCTGAGCTGTGACGTCACTTGTTGCTAGGCAGAATTACCATTATATACAATACCATAATCCCAGTATTATTATTACATTAAATTAGTAAATTAGTATTGAATTAAATTATATTAATTAGTATTAAATTCCTCCAGGGTTCAATTCCACCCTCGGCCATCTGTGTGGAGTTTGCATGTTCTCCCCGTGCATGCGTGGGTTTTCTCCGGGTACTCCGGTTTCCTCCCACATTCCAAAAACATGCTAGGTTAATTGGCGACTCCAAATTGTCCATAGGTATGAATGTGAGTGTGAATGGTTGTTTGTCTATATCTGCCCTGTGATTGGCTGGCCACCAGTCCAGGGTGTACCCCGCCTCTCGCCCAAAGACAGCTGGGATAGGCTCCAGCACCCCCGCGACCCTCGTGAGGAAAAAGCGGTAGAAAATGAATGAATGAATGAATGAGTATTAAATTCCCAGTTTTTGGAATGTGGGAGGAAACCGGAATACCCGGAGAAAACCCACGCATGAGAGTGGAATTGAACTCGGGTCTCCTAGATGTGTGGCCTGCACGTTAACAACTCGGCCTCTTTCATTAATCATTCATTCATTTTCTACCGCTTATCCTCATGAGGGTCGCAGGGGGTGCTGGAGCCTATCCCAGCTGTCTTCGGGCGAGAGGCGGGGTACACCCTGGACTGGTGGCCAGCCAATCACAGGGCACATATAGACAAACAACCATTCACACTCACATTCATACCTATGGACAATTTGGAGTCGCCAATTAATCTAGCATGTTTTTGGAATGTGGGAGGAAAACTGGAGAGAACACGGGGAGAACATGCAGACTCCACACAGTGATAGCCGAAGGTGGGATTGAACTTGGGTCTCCTAGCTGTAAGGTCTGCATGCTAACCGCTCAACCGCCATGCAACCCTTCATTGCTGCTGAGCTGTGTCACTTGTTGCTAGGCAGAATTACCATTATATACAATACCATAATCCCAGTATTATATATTATACATGTACTTACGTTCCTGTGTCTTTTTGTCTTAGGTTCACATCATCAATCTTCTGCAAGACAGCAAATTTCAGCACTTCAAACCAGTGATGGACACCTACATTGAAAGCCACTTTGCAGGGGCTCTGTCATACAGGTATACGTCATGTGATCATATATTATTATATCTATACAACCTATTGCAATGACATAACACACTAGACTGGTGTTGGGGCTTTAATGGTGTGAACACAATGCTGAGGGTGCCCCCTGGTGGATGTAAAAAGAGAAAACCGCTTTTGATATGCACAAACCAGTAAAGAATAAGCAGGAAGTGACCTGCCATGTGTTTCCAAGGGACCTGATCAAAGTTCTGAAGTGGTACGTGGACCGCATTGTGGATGCGGAACATCAGGATCACATCCAGCAGGTCCTCAAGGTGAGAGAACTGATCAACATGTGCTGTTATTGTCTTGTGTGGTTAAGGTGCTTTAAATGATGTGTTGTGTTTTCAGGCCAGCGAGTACATATTCAAGTACATCATCCAGTCCCGACGCCTCTTCTCCTTGGCAACGGGGGGCCAGAGTGAGGACGAGTTCCGCGTTTGCATCCACGAGCTCTTTATGTCCATCCGCTTCTTCCTCTCGCAGGAAAACAAAGGCACAAGTGCGGTGGCGCAAACGCAGGTGTGTGTGTGTGTGTGTGATTATACAGCATGTTATTACTTTGTGTGTGTGTGTGTGTCAAGTATTCCCTCCACATATTTCCCCACCCTGGTGTAATTGAATCATTTCATGCTACTTGAGGGTCTTGAGTGTGTTGAAGCTTTTTGGCTTTTCCCAATGGGAAATTCGAGAGGAGAGGGAGAGGATTTAAAAAAAAAAAAAGAAAAAAAGAAAGAATGCCAGTAATAATTGGAATCACAGCAGTCTGTGTGGACGCCATGAGGGGGAATGCCTGATTATTCCCCTCTCTGTTGACATTGTTTATTGTTTTTGTCTTATGGTGCAATTATTATTAATGTGTATGTATTTTATTTTATTAGAATTACTTAAGATTCATAGATATTTTTTGTACTTTTAATTCTGAGAGGGCGAATAACTCATTGCTCTGATTTGTTATAATTTTATTTATTTATTTATTTTTAATTATTATTAAGTTTAATGTATTTTATTACCGGTACTCACATTGTTACAGTTTGTAATTTTTTTAAAATAAATTTTTATATTTTTTATATTTTTTTTAATTTGTTGTACTCTCAGTCAATACAATTTCAAATAAATACAAATTAAATAATAATAAAAATAATAATAATAAATCAATCAATCAATAAATATAATCAAAATATAAATAAAGATACATATATATTATTTTTGGGAGGGGCAATTATTATAATTTTAATGTGTTTTATTACTCAAATTCGGACAGTTTGTACATTTATTTAAAAATATATATATTTAGAGTTGCTTTGTTTTTTTTAATTTTTCCTCCCAGTTAATAAAATTTAAAATAAATACATATTTAATGAAAAAACTAATTAAATAATATACGTATGTATAAATAAATAATAAAATAAAAATAAAAAAATATATAAATAAACACCAAAAATTATGTAAAATGATGCAAGAAGACCCTAACACAATAAATGTTTTTTTTTAATTAAAGATAATAATAAATTAATGTTTTAATTGTCAATCTATTAATATTTTCATATGAATTTAGTGCTACATGATCTGCTGACTCCCCTACTGTTGCTAACCTGCCCTACAATGCAAATTCCAGGCTAATTTGCCGCCTCAGCTAACTATAACATAACCGTCGTCCATAACGGAACCCGTTCTGCTCAGGCGGTCTTCCTGCGGACCTTCCCGGCGGTCTACGGCGAGCTCCTGAAGATCTTCACGGTGCGAGAGGTGGCCGGCTTCGTCAGGGAGACGCTGGGCAGCCTCCCTACCATCCTCCACGCCGACTGCTCCTTGGAGGCCGTCAAACTGCAGTGCCTTGCCAAGACGGTGGAGAGCCAGCTTTACGTTAACCCAGGTGAACCGCCCCGTGCTGCTGGATATCACCATGGTAACAACACCTCTTTATAGGTGTCTGGGAGGACTGAACGTGCTATTCCTGTTGCAGAATCGAGGTGCATCCTGTTGCCGGTGGTGCTGCGCATCCTGCAGGCCCACATGCAGGAGCAGAAGGACCTGGTCATGTGTGCACGGATCCTCACCAGCATGCTGTCGCTCCTCAAGAAGGAGGAGAATGGAACTTCTGTGAGTGTTACGCATGCGTCTTCAGGCACAAATTAAAATCACAGATACTAGAGGTCATCCTCAAGATTGGTCTGTGTGAGGATGATGTGAAGGTCAATTAGTCGCCGTGTAACCCAGTAGCATCATACAATTAAAATAACGAGAAAATCACATGAAAGCTGCAGGAATTCCAACTGCAATTTCCCGGCAATAGCAGCCTTCTTTATTTTGTGCGGTTACGGTCAGTTTGTTGTGTCACGGCGATACACCGGGGCCGCTGTGCACTTCACTAATGAGAGCCATCAATTTAAGCAAGTGGGCACAGTGCCACTTGCACTCACTCTAGCATGCAGTGAAGGACACACACGCACATGCGTATACACACACACACACACACACACAGAGCAGCGGACAGGCAGCGGATCTAAAGAGATGCGACAGCGGTGACAGCCGTTGTGCCAGCCTGCAGCTCCTTCTCATTATCGCTCTGTCTCGTCAGGGCAGCACACACAAACAATATTATGTATATATCATTGTTTCTACTTTATGGTTTTATTATAGGGTCGCGGGGGATGCTGGAGCCTATCCCAGCTGTCTTCGGGCGACTCACATTCATACCTATGGACAATTTGGAGTCGCCAATTAACCTAGCATGTTTTTGGAGTGTGGGAGGCAACCGGAGTACCCGGAGAAAACCCATGCATGGCCAAGAGTGGAATTGAACTCGGGTCTCCTAGCTGTGTGGCCTGCGCGTTAACCACTCGGCCTGTTTAATTAATCATTCATTCATTCATTTTCTACCTCACGAGGGTCGCGGGGGTGCTGGAGCCTATCCCAGCTGTCTTCGGGCAAGAGGCGGGATACACCCTGGGCACATATAGACAAACAACCATTCACACTCACATTCATACCTATGGACAATTTGGAGTCGCCAATTAACCTAGCATGTTTTTGGAATGTGGGAGGAAAACCGGAGAGAACATGGGGAGAACATGCAAACTCCACACAGTGATAGCCGAAGGTGGGATTGAACTCAGCTCTCTGTGAGGTCTGCACGCTAACCACTCATCCGCCGTGCAGCCCTTTAATTAATCAAAAAAATGACACAGCGCTTCCTCCCCAAATGTTCCTTTAGGCATGTGTCCATCTCCTTTGCTTTCCAGGAGCCAATCATCTCAGAGGAGGTGGACCTGATCGTGGAAAGCCTGCTGGGAGTGTTGCTAAGGACCATCCTGGAAATCAGCAACCGACCACAGCCTGCTGGGCCTGCGATGAGACTGCAATTCCAGGATGTCACTGTATGTCTGTGTGTGTGTGTGTGTAATATCCAAATTGTTTTGGGCTTTGGCAAGTAATTATAGATTTTAAATGGAGTTGCTGCACCAGCGACTATAATTGTGCCAACAACATTAACGCAAATGGCAGTAATTAAGATTTATAATACGACATACACTCGGGGGTTGGTGATGAGATCCTCATCGGATACTCGAGGAGGGGGAAAGAGGGGAGGTGTGAGAGTTGAAAAGTATCCACATATATTTCAGCTGTCCAATAAAGTTAATTAAGGCCAGACATTTAAGACAATTAATGTCCTTGAAGAGAGTTTGCAGCACACATGGAATGCCTGATGATGATGATGATGATGATGATGATGATGCTTTTATTGTGTGTGTGTGTGTGTTCCATCCTGCCAGGGGGAGTTTGTGGCATGTTTGCTGGCGCTCCTGCGACAGATGAGTGACAGACACTACCAGCAGCTGCTGCAGGCATTCAGCAGCAAAGATGACTTGAGGGTACGACCACTCACTCTCTATTTATTTTGGGAATGCACGCACACTAATACAGTTGTCAGTTAATGCTGAGAAACAATAGTATTATGCATGAAAAATACATCAGTCAGTATGATTTGAGTCAGTTTGATTTATTATAAGAATGCATATGTTTATTAGTAGTTATGTGTGTGTTTTTGATGGTCAAAATTGAATTAATACAGATATATATTTAAAATATGATTAAATAAAGTAATTATTATTTTGACCTCCATCATGTTTTAACACAACCAACCAACCTAAACTTTCACATTTACTCATCTTTGTTCCTTTTCCTGCGATTACAACATTGGTTCTGTTGCTGTTAAAGTAACTACTATTTTGACCTCCATCATGTTTTAACACAACCAACCAAACTGAACCTTGACATTTACTTATTATTTGTTGTTTTTACTGTGATTACAACATTGGTTCTGTTGCTGTTAAATTAAGTAACTATTATTTTGATGTTTTAACATAACCAACCAACCAATCTAAACCTTGACATTTACTTATCTTTGTTGTTTTTACTGTGTTTACAACATTGGTTCTGTTGCGGTCAAAATAAAGTAACTATTATTTTGACCCCTGTTATGTTTTAACAAAACCAACAAGCCTAAACCTTGACATTTACTTATCTTTCTTGTTTTTACTGTAATTACAACATTGGTTCTGTTGCTGTTAAATTAAGTAATTATTATTTTGACCTCCATCATGTTTTAACACAACCAACCAACCTAAACCTTGACATTTACTTCCTGTTTGGTCTTTTTACTACGATTACAACATTGGTTCTGTTGCTGTTAAATTAAGTAACTATTTTTTGATGTTTTAACACAACCAGCCAACCTAAACCTTGACATTTACTTATCTTTGTTGTTTTTACTGTGATTACAACATTGGTTCTGTTGCTGCTGTGTTGTGCGATATACAATAAGTCATATTGTGGTCAAAAGAGCTACATGTATTCATTTCCCCTTTATCAGGTTCTCCAAATCATTAATGTATTGGAATTGATTGTAACCTATATGCATGTTGATATAAAATTCAATAATTTTTTTTAAATATGTTTGTATTCTGTTTCGTCCAGGACTTCCTTCTTCAGATCTTTACGGTCTTCAGGATCCTCATCCGACCTGAGATGTTCCCCAAAGACTGGACGGTCATGCGGCTGGTCACCAACAAGTAAGACGCTCTGTCCTCCTGGTGGCTGGTTGTGTTATTGCAGTCTTGTCACGGCAACATGTTGCCTTCCAGCGTCATCATCACCACCGTCCTCTACCTCTCTGACGCTCTGAGGAAGAACTTTCTCAATGACAAGTTCGACTATAAGGTAAAAGAGATATTTTCAAATAAAAGCATCAAAACTGACATTTTTTGGGGGGGTGTTTTTCAGGTGTGGGATTCCTATTTCTACCTGTCTGTGTTGTTCATCAACCAGCCGTGCCTTCAGCTGGAGTCTTTCTCTCCCTCCAAGAGGAAGAAGACTCTGGAGAAGTAAACATGCTATTGTCTTATGTAATATAATATATATCTTTGCTAAGCGTGAACAAAATAACCCAAACCATATCCTGTTGCTACCATGCTGTGCAGGTATGGAGACATGAGGGTGATGATGGGCTGTGAGATCTTCAGTATGTGGCAGAATTTAGGTGAGGGCATAATAGAATGCCTAATTATGTATGCATATATGCATAATTAGCATCCTGGTGTGTCCATCCATACAGGTAATCGAGTTGCACATTACTTATAGATGCATAATCTTCAAGGCAGAAGTGTATTCTATCACAAAAAGTGTTCATATCATTACATTTGTGCACTTAACTGCAGCACAGGTGCATCTCAATTAATTATTGCAGCCACTAGGTGTCGCCAAATGACCAAATACTACCCCAATTGTAATGTAAAGGCATCTTATGTAGTATAAGTCACAGTGAAAACATGTGTTGTGTATTGATATACTTCTTCTCCAGGGGAGCACAAGTTGAACTTTATCCCGGCGATGATCGGCCCCTTTCTGGAGGTGACGCTTGTCCCGCAGCCGGACCTGAGAAATGTGATGATCCCCATCTTCCATGACATGATGGACTGGGAGCAAAGACGCAGCGGCAATTTTAAACAGGTACGGAACTCCTCACCTAAATGTGACAGTGAGAAATCACTTCCAGCAGCCAAGAAGGAAGCCTTGAGGCATTTTTTTTGGTCCAAATAGGTGGAGGCGAAGCTGATCGACAAGCTGGACAGCCTGATGTCGGACGGCAAAGGAGACGAGACGTATAGGGAGCTCTTCAACAGCATGTGAGTTATGAAAAGGCGTGTCGGCCATTTTTGCTGCCATTAGAGGGTGTACCAATGTTTATTTGCCGGGGGGCAAACAGCGTAAGAATAACAAGTGTGACAAGAGGACACAATAGTGCTAGCATTACACTAGCCACTTCTCTGAAGAAAACCTTTATTTTATAAGCTTTATTTTAAGATGTGTAGTGAAGCCTTTTTTTATTTGAGCATAATAACATATTTTCTCACATTCTGTGCTCATAAACAAACACTTGGGACACACATTATTGTGAAATATCATAACAAGTCAATTTTGCACAAGAGGGGACAATATTGATAATATGATAAAAATTAGGCTGCGCGGTGTTCGAGTGGTTAGCACGCGGGCCTCACAGCTTGGAGACCTGAGTTCAATCCCACCCTAGGCCATGTCTGTGGAGTTTGCATGTGCATGCGTGGGTTTTCTCCGGGTACTCCGGTTTCCTCCCACATTCCAAAAACATGCTAGGTTAATTGGCGACTCCAAATTGTCCATAGGTATGAATGTGAGTGTGAATGGTTGTTTGTCTATATGTGCCCTGTGATTGGCTGGCCACCAGTCCAGGGTGTATACCACCTCTCGCCCGAAGACAGCTGGGATAGGCTCCAGCACATAATAAGCGTTTTTTAGCTGGATGTAGGAAGATGTTTTTGGTATCCTAGCAACAGTAAGCCCCCTAGTAACAAGTATATGGGTACCATGATGTGAAATATATAAATGAATGCATGGTCAAAAAGGTAAGCATTCATCTTGAGTCATCTCGTCTTTGTCTGGTCTTGGTCCAATCAGTCCTTGTGTTTCCAGGTTTGTGCTCTGCATGCTTTGTTTGTGCGTGTGTGTGTGTGTGTGTGTGTGTGTATCTCATACCTTGAGCAGTATTCAGTGTAAATATCATTAAGGTTTCTGTTCATCGAAGTGTAAATTGTGTATTGTAATTGCTGCGTCCTTCATAGTGAGTCACCATGACCGCACCGCTCTACTACATTACTGTATGTAGTGTAGTGTAATACAATGTAAATTGGCATTATATTGCCTGGGTGTGATTGCATTTGCAGCTAATGCTTGCAAAATCTTCTTTTGTTTTTAATTGTGGTGTTTTGAAAAGCGATATGTGTGATATTTATTTATTAGAGCATCCACTAACCCCACTAACCTGTGTGATATGGAGTTTTTTTGTGGAAAAATTAAATAATAATAATGGGTTGATTTTATATAGTACGCAAACCGTTATTCATTCGCTCCTCAGTCAGTCACAAAGTGGGGATGGTACTCTACGTCTGTAGCTACAGCTGCCCTGGGGTCACACACTGGTGGTGGTACTCGACGTCTGTAGCTGCAGCTGCCCTGGGGTCACACACCACACACTGGTGGTGGTGCACTATGTCTGTAGCTACAGCTGCCATGGGGTCGCACACTGGTGGTGGTACTCTACGTCTGTAGCTGCAGCTGCCCTGGGGTCACACACTGGTGGTGGTACTCTACGTCTGTAGTCGCACCTGCCCTGGGGTCACAAACTGGTGGTGGTACACTACATCTGTAGCTACAGCTGCCCTGGGGTCACACACTGGTGGTGGTGGGTGAAGTGACTGGGTGGAGGAAGCAAGGATCGAACCGCCAACCTTCTGGTTTCTGGATGACCCGTCCAAATATATAAAGTCAATTGGAATATTCATTTAATTTTTCCTAAAAAAGAAAAAAAAAGCCTCCATAGTGTGAGTGTGTGTGCTGATATTAATCGTATTAATTTATCCCGCCTACGCTTCCCTGCCTGGAGTAGCATTCCTCTGTTTGGTCCGTACCCTAGGTAAGATGCAATTTGTTCTCTCTCTCTGTGTCTGTCGTCTTTTAAAAAAACAAAATGATGGCATCGAGGCAACACATTGAGCGACCGCCGTCCCGTCGTCTTGCTATATTTGATATCTGTCTATATTGTACCTTTTTAGCCTGCTGAAGAAGATTGAACGCGAGACCTGGAGGGAGAGCGGCATCTCCCTCATTGCCACCGTCACCCGATTAATGGAGAGGCTGCTGGACTACAGGTGAAATAAATAAACCCAGCGTCGCCTCAGTAGGTTTTTGGCTGCTAAACTTAATGATTGTGTCTCAGAGACTGCATGAAGCTGGGTGAAGTGGATGGCAAGAAAATAGGATGCACTGTCAGTTTACTGGTGAGTCCACATACCCGTTCAAAGTAGCAAAAAGTATGATTGCGATGTCTCACTCTGTGTCTTTTCTCTCTTTGCTCAGAACTTCTACAAAACAGAGCTGAACAAGGAGGAGATGTACATCCGTTACATTCACAAGCTTTACGACCTCCATCTTAAGGCGCAGAACTACACAGGTAACATTATATTATTCTATATTCCTGCAAATGTCACATATGTATTTGCATCACAGAGGCGTCCTACACCCTGCTGCTGTACGACGAGCTCCTGGAGTGGTCGGACAGGCCGCTGCGGGAGTTCCTCAACTACCCCATGCAGAGTGAGTGGCAGCGGAAAGAGTTCCTGCACCTCACCATTGTGCAGAACTTTGACAGAGGCAAGGTGAGACAAAGCAAGCGTCCCCTACTTGTGCTTTTAGGGTGGAGGGAAGTGGGAAAAAAACGGGACTCATTTGTTTGTCGTCACAGTGTTGGGAGAACGGAATCATCTTGTGTAGAGAGCTGGCCGACCAGTATGAGTCCTACTATGACTATAGGAACCTCAGCAAAATGAGGGTGAGCTGGTTTTATTTCTTCTTTCATTTTAATATTTTTAATTTTATCATTAATTTTAATTGTAATTTTAATGATTTAATTTTAATGATTTAATTGTTTTAATTATTGTGATAATTATAATTTTATTTATTTATTTAATTATTAGTAATTATAATTTTAATTATTGTTTTAACATTTTTATATATTTTTTTAATGGAGTCTTTTTTTATATTTGTGTTCCCAGATGATGGAAGCCTCCCTCTATGACAAGATCATGGACCAGCAAAGGCTCGAGCCAGAATTCTTCAGGGTCGGATTCTACGGGAAGAAGTTCCCCTTTTTCTTAAGGGTAAATATGTTTTTTAACATATAAAAATATAATTTTTTAAAGGCATTAACAGCATTATTACCCTGCTTGAGGTGCTTTAAATATCCTCACGCATTATTCACAAATAACAAGAAATATTATAATATTTTTTTAAATAAAAATGTTAAACCTTTGTTGACATAGAGTCAGTTTTTGAATTAAAAAAAAAAAACCATACAAATACAAGTTTTGCTGCATGCTTTGAATGGGAGGGAAGTAGCGCCCTCAAGTGGACAAATATGAAATGACAAATGACAAAAGCTCATAGTTCAAATTGAAATCTTCACATACAGGATTACATTAGTTTATATTAATATGTTTTTTTCCGATTGTTTGTGTCATCAGTAGCAAATAATTCACTTTTTAGGTGAAAAATTCCACAAATTTGTGGCAAATTTGGTCTGTTTTAATAAACAAATGGCTTAAAAATAATAGTAAAGATGAATGTCCCCATGATTACTTAATTGAAGGATGCTTTGTTAGATTCTCTGTGGCTGTCTACATGCATTTCTTTTTTAAAGCCATTTATTCTATTCAAAAACATACTTAAATGATAGCATAAATGGGATAATCATGTACATAAATGAGTGAATGTAAGTGTTTCAAAGTGCTTGGATTTGACTTTGACAAAGTGTGAGCTCTCCATATGTTTTGTGAGAACAACTTAAAGACCTTTGCCCCTCTGCCAAAGAAGCAATAAGCCCACAGGGAGAATTAACTTTCCTTATACAAGCGTCCTTGAGTATGGGAGGTGACATTCACGGATCTTTTAAGTGCCTTTTCATGAATGTGCAGTTGCGGCGTGCTGCCACTAGATGTCAAACTCACCCCACTGTGCCTATCGCTTGCGCTTTGCAGAACAAGGAGTTTGTGTGCCGCGGCCACGACTATGAGAGGCTGGAGGCTTTCCAGCAGAGGATGCTCACCGAGTTCCCGCATGCCATCGCCATGCAGCACGTCAACCAGCCGGACCAGACCATCTACCAGGCGGATGCGCAGTGTATCCTCTGATACTGTGGCGTTCGTGCGCTGTATGCGGGTGTTCTCATATACCGTAATCAGTGCAGTGTGCAGAGAGAGGTTGTTGACTGCTCACTAGCTATATATGATATAGATACACTGTATCCGGTATATGGAGAAATTAATGCTTTTATCAGCACAGTGTTTACAACATGTCTTGAAAAGAGTAGGACGAAGCAGAGCTTATTTATTTATCTGAGTCACTACTGTCTCAATGGTGAAATGGATGCTTTTTGCAATATCTACTTTTGATGAGTTGGAAGAATGACAATAGACAATTATATACATAAATTAATAGAACACTCAATTAATATAAATAATAACTGGAAAATAAATACAATACAATAAATACAGAATAATCCAAAAATAATACATAAAAATAATGAAAATGATGAATGAAAATGAATGACACGAGACAATTATATACATAAATTACTGGAACACTTAATTAATAAAAATAATAAATACAAGACAATAAATACAGAAAAATCAAAAAATAAAATAATGAATAAAATGATTATTATCCAAAATAAAATTGACTTACATAAATAATAAATATAAATTCTTAGATTCAATGTAAATAATAAAGCGTTAATATTGAAGGAGGCTGGCCACCAGTCCAGGGTGTACCCCGCCTCTCTAGAAAAAATAATTAATGAATAATATTGAAGGAAAATAATACATAAAATGATTTTTTTGTCAAAAATGGAACTTTGAAAACATAAATAATAAATATAAATATTTAAAATTTAGAAAAAAATAACATATATAAATAAAAAATAATGAGTAACTGGAAAAAACATATTAAACAAATTAAAACATATTTATTAAAACATATATAAATTATGAGAGTCTTAAAAAATATAAAAAAATATTTTAAAATTAAAAATTTAATAAGAATAATTAAAAAAAGTATTTAAAATATTTTATTTGAAAATAAATGACAAATAAAGAAAAGATGAGAACCTAAAAAAATTAACGAATGACTCTAGAAAATCCATTAAGTCAAAATAAGGTTGATGATGCTCATACACCCCCTAGTGGCTGTGTTTGGTATGGGATGACAATAACGTTTAGTAAGTGCTATGATCTTCTAGGAATGCCATCACTGACGTCCATACATCCATTTTTTACACCGCTTATCCTCACCAGGATCGCGGGCATGCTGGAGCCTATCCCAGCTATGCAATTATCCCTGTAATGCTTCCTTTAACGGCCCGCTACCAGACTTGCAGATCTACGCTGTGACCCCCATCCCGGAGAGCCAGGACGTGCTGCAGCGAGACGGCGTGCCCGACAACATCAAAAGCTTCTACAAGTTCAATCACATCTGGAGGTTCCGATACGACCGTCCCTTTCACAAGGGCACCAAAGACAAGGAGAACGAGTTCAAGGTACCTCATTAAATTGTACGCTATACAATATATACTGTACGTATTCATGATAATGAGCCCTTCTGTGTTGCTGATGCATGGTGTGTAGGCACATGTATTTGTGTTGCACATGTATTATTCATCTTAACTCTTGTAGCGCTAATTATTATCAAGAACCAGGATGCACAGCTTAGCAACTTGAAACACACTCCGTACGTCTCATTTTGCTTCAATGTTGCACACATTTTTGTAGTTTGAAGCGATTACAAGGGGGAAGATTTGTCATATCAATGTGTAGTCTGATATTTTATGGACTTTTTGTCACCTTAAAGAGCATTGTGTTAGATTGTGTTCTACGTCCTTGTGGTGTATTAGATTTTTCTGTATATTCATGTGAGAGTTGAAGACGTGTGCATAAAAGTCCTGATTGTCTAAGGGAGAACCTCACTATTCTGTTCTGCATCCTGGTTGGCTGCAGACCGTCAATCAATCTCCTTTGTGCCATTTCTTGTTGTGGTCAATAGTTGCTAGAAAACTAGCGAACTGGAAAATACAAGGACAGGAGCAATATGTTTTAACAAGGATACAAAAACATTACACCGTCAAAGGAGGGAAATATGTCACTGAAGTCACTTAATAATTTCTTGTGTACAACCTAGTAGGTTGATCATTAAAATTCAAACACAATTTGAGCTTGGAGAGTGTTTAAGCTAAAGAGAAGTGTGAGAAAAAATGTTGTATAAAGTATATGGCGAAGGGTTTGACAGCCCTAAAACACATCAAAGTCCAGATTTCACTGATTGTGGGGTATTTTGGGAACCATTCCCTGCGATCAACAAGGGAACACTGTATTGGCTTTCAAGTTTTATATTTGTCCACCAGATGGCGCCACATTTGCCCATTCAAAGCATGCAGCAACATGTGTTACATGTTAATAAATATGTGCGTTAATTATAAGTGATATGTATAGTTCATCCTAAAGTAGTGTTAAAATTAAGATTTACTTTAAAAATGGAAAATAATCATAATTTGTATTTTACAGCAGTTTTTGGGAAGCTGATTTTTTTTGTCATTAAAACTTTTTTGAGTTTTTTTGTATTTTTAAATCTCAAATTTTTTTTTAGAGGGGGATTAAAAACACAATATTTGATGTTTATATTGTTAGTAATATGACATTTTTGTCATTAGGAAACAAAAAAGATAATAGAAAATTAGAAAATAGGAAAGTAATAGAATCTAAGAAATTATGTTAGTAGTAAAAAATCGAAAAATTTTTACAGCAGTTTTTGGGAAGCTGATTTTTTTTTGGCATTAAAACGTTTTTGAGTGTTTTGTATTTTTAAATCTCAAATAAGAAAGCCATCATTGCCTCGCTCACTGCATAATTATAATGATACAAAAATACTTATTTGTTATGATTTTTGCTATAAAAAAAACGGGGGGTTAAAACACACTATTTTATGTTTATATTGTAAGTAATATGACATTTTTGTCATTAGTAAACGAAAAAGATAATATAAAAGTAGAAAATAGAAAAGTAATAGAATCTAAGACATTATGTATTATGTTAATAGTAAAAAATCTAAACAATTTTTACAGCAGTTTTTGGGAAGCTGATTTTTTCTGGCATTAAAACTTTTTTTGAGTTTTTTGTATTTTTAAATCTCAAATAAGAATGCCAGTCATTGCCTCGCTCACTGCATAATTATAATAATACAAAAATACTTATTTGGTTTTTTTTAAAGGGGGTTTAAAAACACAATAGTTGATGTTTATATTGTTAGTAATATGACATTTTTGCTTTAGTAAACATAAAAGATAATATAAAAGTAGAAAATAGAAAAGTAATAGAATCTAAGAAATGATGTTAATAGTAAAAAATCGAAACAATTTTACAGCAGTTTTTGGGAAGCTGATTTTTTTTTTACATTAAAACTTTGTTTTTGAGTTTTTTGTAATTTTAAATCTCAAATAAGAATGCCAGTCATTGCCTCGCTCACTGCATAATTATAATGATACAAAAATACTTATTTGTTATGATTTTTGCTAAAAAAAAAAAAGGGAGAGGGGGTTAAAAACACAATATTTGATGTTTATAATGTTAGTAATATGACATTTTTGTCATTAGTAAACAAAAAATTATTATTAGAATCTAAGAAATTATGTTAATAGTAAAAAAAATCTAAACAAAAATGAAAAAAAACGATATTATAAATTCCTCCTTTCCTTTAAAAATGTATTTTATGATGTTTACAATAGCATAGTAGTACTGCACTGAATGCCAGCTCCTCCACTACTCCATCAGAGCGACCTTGTGGGACGCGTCTTGACGAGCAGGCAAACATCAATTGGTGATAGCGGATATAAGACATGACATGTGACCTCCTCCTACACTTGGAGTAAATGTTTGGCTTCCCCGTGCTGCCTGTCTGTCACCGTTTATTACTATTATTATTGTTGTTCTCATAATCACGTGATGCTAATTGCTGCGTGCACCTCTGCAGAGCCTGTGGGTGGAAAGGACGACCCTGACCCTGGTCCAGAGTCTTCCCGGCATCTCACGGTGGTTCGAGGTGGACAAGCGGGAGCTGGTGAGTGTAACAACAACAGGAGGAGGATGCTGTAATCCACTTTTGTAGGTTAGAGGACTGTCATCCAATAGCGGCGTATTGATCCAGACCGGTGCATTGAACAACGGTAATGGCCTCGGTCATGAGTTTGGGCTTATTGGCTACATCGAATCACCAGCACTGCCTCTTTTGGACACCGTGCTAAACATCTAATTGCTTTCATGACAAATGTCCAATTTTTGAGCGGAATTGACTTTTTTTTTTTTTACTTCCCCTGTTGGATGAAAAGCTTTTTTTTCTCGTCATTGAATGCACTTCCGTGCAACATAACATATTGTGTTGATCTGTGCGTATGCATATTTAGAGTGTTTAGCGCGCTGTGAAATTGTGGCTTATAAAAGCAGCAATGACGGCTCGGCGGTGCAATAGCGTATGAAATATGGAAGTGACAAAAACTCCATCAGGGAGAGGATTAAGCCGTCGGTGCGACAAGGCTGCATGCAAGTGACCCAATACTATTTTACTCTTGCAAACATAGCAGTTTATCTTTAAACTTGTCACAAGATGAATGAGAAAGGTGATGAAACCTACTTCTCGATGCACATTGTGTTGCGTTTGCGGCCCCCAAATGACTCCTATTTTTTTGTAGCAGACAGCTCTTTGTTAATTGGAAAGACATTAATCTCCCTGCAATATAAATTTAAAGTCACGCAATCTCAACTGCATTTTGTCATAAACAACGCAATCCTTAACTCAAAGCTGGAACGGTTTATACCAGTTGTTACTGCCGCTTCAATTTGGAACTGTTTTGAACACATTAAGGCCATTGATTGCTTACTGCCTCAAGTGGCCCTAAAGTGATTCAACTCTTCCGAGTCTTCCGACCTCACTGATGCGGGAAAAAGGCAGATGGACAGCAGAGCGTGTTGTCGTCACCTTATTGTAAGTGCTTGTGATGCAGGAAGGCAGCCGATTTCAAAGCGAAAGTAAACAGGCAATGAAATATGACCGGTCATCAATGAAAGCATGAACAGCCGTTTGGTTGCAATAACTGGACTAAATAATCGTGTATTAACACAAAAACACGGTTTTATAGTTTTACAATTGTAGTTTTACGGTCAAGTCAATTGTGTTTCTCACCTTCTTAAAGAAAAGCAGAGACTTGTGGTGTAACTGCGTTAGTTGGCAAAGCGGTACCAAGTCAACCAGTGATGATGTCATACACAGGCGACGGAGCTGACTTCTGCTTCCAGTTTCCGTTTTGTAATCTTTAAATGTTGCTAAAGAGGATGTTTTTTGATCAAACAAAAGCAGATTAATCACAGTTTTCAAATTAATTAATCATGATTAATCATCGTATGCAACTATGTCTGAAACATGCCTATTTTCAATGTATTTTATGAGAAAAATATAAACGATAGGATTATATATATTTTTATATATTTAAAGCTCCAAATGAAGTGAAAATTTAAATCGAGCCAAAAGATAACATGCATGTCTGAAAATCTTAAGTATTAACCTCACACAAGCTTCTTGACTGAAAAATGCTCTAACTGGGGCGTACGCTAACCAAGGTTCCACTGTATTAGAAACCTAACAAGCTGCAAACAAGGACATTTTGTGATTAAAAATACAAATTCAAACACAGCTGGACTCACACGGTGTATTAATAACATGACAAGCCATATTGTTCGCTAACCGGGGCGTACGTTAACCGAGGTTCCACTGTATTAGAAACCGAACAAGCTGCAAACAAGGACATTTTGTGATTAAAAATAAAAATTCGAACACAGTTGGACTCACACAGTGTATTAATAACATGACAAGCCATTTTGTACGCTAACAGGGGCGTACGCTAACCGAGGTTCAACTGTATTAGAAACCTAACAAGCTGCAAACAAGGACATTTTATGATTAAAAATACAAAAAACACAGTTGGACTCACACAGTGTATTAATAACATGACAAGCCATATTGTATGGTAACCGGGGCGTATGCTAACCAAGGTTCCAACAAGGACATTTTGTGATTAAAAATACAAATTCAAACACAGCTGGACTCACAGTGTATTAATAAAATGACAAGCCATATTGTATGCTAACCGAAAAATGTGCTAACCGGGGCGTACACTAACCAAGGTACAATTGTCCCGATTTGTACATGAGTTTTTTTTTATTAAAAAAAAATCTAAATTTTCTCCACTTTTAGGTTTTAGGCACAATGTATGAAAACGTTTGTATTTATAGTATTTTATTTCTGTCTCCACAGGTGGAGGTGAGCCCGCTGGAGAACGCCATCGAGGTGATCGAGAACAAGAACCTGCAGCTGCGCACCCTCATCACGCAGTGTCAGAGTCGCCAGATGCAGAACGTCAACCCCCTCACCATGTGCCTCAACGGGGTCATCGACGCCGCCGTCAACGGGGGCCTGGCCCGCTACCAAGAGGTGCGGCTAAATGGCGTATAAGATTGGAGGGCTTTTAGCGCCGTGACATATGAGCGGGCCCGATGATGCATGGCGCCGGGTAAGCAGCGGGAATATATAAGGCACAAGGAACGCCGTGTTATCCGCTGAAGTGTTTGCATCCTCTTCAAAAATCTCCCAAGCCGGAGCACAGCGTGGGGAAAAAGAGCAGCTTGTAAAATGTTTCATCCTCAAGTAAGCGAGTGGACTCACTCGGTGTCGCATAGCAACCACCTCTTCCACTGAGAGGCCCCTTCACGGACATGGCAGCTTTAGATGGAGAGACGTGCTTGTTATTTTTGTTTATAAAAGCCTTGCATAAATCTGCTAATTTCCCATTAACAGCTGTGGAACGCGCTGCCAATGAAGGCAAAATATTCAAGTCCGCCGCTGTCATGTCGACTCTTATTGAAGGGGGGGGGGCGTTCGGAGGGTGTTTTTAACCTTTGGCTTGTTTGCTGCTTCAGTGTTTTTAGATGTTTTGGTCAGATGTTGTTCCCCAAGCCACTTAGTTATCACTTTTAAAAAAAGGTTTGCTTCTGAGAAATCGCTTTCAGAGGTTGTTTTAGTACCATTCTGCAAAATAGTGACTGAGCCCCCCTCCCTTGGTCACATGATGCTTGACACAGGACTGATGGTCGCACTCACCTTTTCTTCTCCGGATGCCCCCAAACCATCTCAAAGGGGATACATCACAGTTTTATTCAGTATCGGTATCTTTTTGCAGAATTGCAGTCAGTCCCTGATGTTTGCGACCTCTGTGCGCCCTTCTTGACACCAAAAGTCTTCGCCTCACTGCCGCCATTCCCGAGCAAGCGCTGCACTGGCGGTGTCTTATTCTGCAACTCAATGAACTTTCTGTAACAATCCAGATGCTTGCTGGACTTTCTTAGGCGCCCTGAAGTCTTCTTCAATAACATTTGAACCTCTCGCCTTTGAAGTTTTTAATGATCTGATGAATGGTTGGTTAAGTTGCCGTCCTCCTTTTTTTTAAAGCTTCCCATCTTGTCCTTCTCACTCAATCAGGACAATAGAGTCTGACAAGAGTCTCAATAGAGTGTTAACAATCTTTGTCAACACTCTGTTACCCAGAGAACCACTAACATGATTTCATCAGGTCCTTTTGTGGCAGGGCTGAAATGCAGTGGAAATATTTTGTGGGGATTATGACTTCTAAGAGGGGCTTTGCATACAAATTGCCATCATAAAAAATCAGGCAGTGGACTTTGTGAAAATGAATATTTGTGTCCTTCTCACAACTTCTGGCCATTACTGTATACAGCTTAGCATCCCCTTGCCATTAGTCATTTCATTCATTCATTTTTTACCGCTTTTTCCTCATGAGGGTCGCGGGGGTGCTGGAGCCTATCCCAGCTGTCTTCGGGCGAGAGGCGGGGTACACCCTGGACTGGTCGCCAGCCAATCACAGGGCACATATAGACAAACAACCATTCACACTCACATTCATACCTATGGACAATTTGGAGTGGCCAATTAACCTAGCATGTTTTTGGAATGTGGGAGGAAACCGGAGTACCCGGAGAAAACCCAAGCATGCACGGGGAGAACATGCAAACTCCACACAGAGATGGCCGAGGGTGGAATTGAACCCTGGTCTCCTAGCTGTGAGGTCTGCGCGCTCCATTAGTCATTTATTTTTTGTAATTATTTTTTTAATTTTATTTTGGGGACATATACTGCAGATATTGCTAAATGATATTTTCTTAATGATGGATGGATGGATTTTTTTGTATTGAATTTTTTTGGCTATTTGTTTGTGTTTACTTGTTCACGTATAAGCTCATATTTGTAGCTAGAACTACTTTTTATTAGTAATTATAAGTATTTTCAACATGATTTCAGTTTTTATTTAAGAGTAACTGTGTTTTGTTATTTAAATACATCAATAAATGTAATTATTTTAATTAGAACTATTTAGTATTTTTTTTTAAATAAAATAATATTTATTAATAATTTTTAGTAGTATAAGTAATAATAATTATTTATTAATAATGATTAATAATTATTTAATGTAATAATAATGTAAAAAAATAAATAGATTTAGATAGTAATAATTTAAATACATGTTTTTCATTAAATACATAAATATTTATTTTTAGGCAAATATTTTTAAAATAAAACTAGTCACATCTGGGAATTATGCCAAATTTCAGAAATATACATATTTATAAATCTAAACATATTTCTATACAATTTTCTTTGTTAAAAAAAACCTAAAAATATCATGATAATATATGTAAATATGACAATTTCCAGAATTATACATAGTTATAAATCTAAAAATATTTCTATACAATTTTCTTTGTAATATAAGCTAAAATATCATGATAATATATGTACATATGACAATCCTTTCTGCAACCAGAGCAGCGCTAATTACGCGTTCTTAACAATAGAATAGTCAACAGACGAGCACTATTGTTTTTCACGTGTTTGTTTGGACTCTCAGTCAGTCACTGCATCCCAGTGTGGATTCAGCTCCAACATGAAAGACAAAAACATCTCCCGCTGTTCCAAGTTGGTGCATAACAGACATTTTTGTTTTCAACACAGGCCTTTTTTGTCAAGGACTACATGATGAATCACCCCGAGGACGGCGAGAAGATCGGGCGCCTGAGAGAGCTCATGTTTGAACAGGTTGGTAACAGCAGATTAAATAGCAGGAAAGGGACTCTTTTCTTGTTTGACGTCAACATTTTTTTTTGTAGTACCAGGCAAAGTTTGTCCAAATAATGTCCAATAATAATGCTAATGTGAACGCACACAAGCCACATTGCCAGCATCCTCTAATAGTAATTGTAACATAATAAATCCAATGTGGTGCCAAGCAAGGGGCGGAATGGAAGAGGACACACACGTGTTTGCATGTTGATGAGCAGGCGGCATATGTTGAGTATGAATATTGAAATGTAGGCGGGTGACAAGAGTGTTTGAAGAATGGTCACAAGGGAGGTCAGGAGAAGAAGTAACAAAGGAAGGAGGAGATGAGGGAAGTGCTTGTTTCACTTCACTGTGCATCTTTGTGACCTCTTTGCCACAAACTTTGAGGGAAAAAGTTGAATTAAGTCTTAAATGTCAGTTTTGAATTCAAATGTTTCTGTTAGTTTTCATTCTTTTGTTCTATTTTTGTTTACACGGGGAATGAAAACAAACCCAAACCACTTTGACACATTTTTTGATCCTAATGTTTGACTTTTTTACATTTTAAATGTCAATTTTAAACTCAAAAGTATCATGACATTTCAGTTTTCCAATTTTCGTGTTAGTTTTTTGTTTACACAGGGCACACAGTGAAATGCAAACCACTTTGAATCCCTTTTTGATTCTAATCTGTGAGATCTTGGGGGAATTCAAATACAAAATGTAAAAAAAAATCATTATTTCACATGATATTATTTCTTTCTGTTTTTGTTAAAACAGGCAATAAAAGTTTTTTGTTTACACAGGGCACAAAGTGAAATGCAAACCACTTTGAATCCGTTTTTGATCCTAATCTGTGTGATTTTTTTGGAATTGAAATACAAAATAAAAAAAACAACAAAATTATTTTATTTTTTCCGGTTTTTGTTAAAACAGGGAATAAAAGCAAACCCAAACCACTTTGAAACCGTTTTGGATCCTATCCTATCCTATCCTGTGTGAGGTTTTTACATTATGACAGTTTTATATGACAGTAAAATTAAATTAAAAAATCATTTTTTGTGTGTTTTTTGTTTATTAAAATGCAAAATAAAAAATAAATTGAATAAAAGTAGTTTCAATCTTATCCCCCCGCCCCCCCCCTTTTACATGGGGGGTAAAAACAAACACAAACCACTTTGAATCTTTTTTTAATCCTAATGGTTGAAGTTTGGGCAATTTAAATGACAATTAAATTCAAATGTCAAGGAAAGTTTTTTTTTGTTTTTTTGTTTTGCTTTTTGTTTATATGTGGCATACAGTGAAATGCAAAACGCTTTGAATCCTTTTTTGATCCTAATTTTTTCAGATTTTTCAGACTTGAAATTCAAATTTGTGTATAAAAAGTATAAAATCTAATTCAATGGTTTCATTCTTATGTTCCTTTTTTGTCATGGGGAATCCAAACAAACCACTTTGAATCCTTTTCTGATCCTAATCTGTGAAACTTGATCTGAATTTTCTTAAAATAGAAACCTCCTCTGATGTTTTCTGGTGTCTCCAAACAATGACACATGTGCATATTTGAGCACCAAAGTCAGATATTGAAGATATTTGTCTCTCAGGCTCACATTCTGGAATACGGCCTGGCTGTGCACGAGAAGGTGGTCCCCCAGGACATGAGGCCTCTCCACAAGAAGCTGGTGGACCAGTTCCATCTGATGAAATCCAGCTTGGGCATCCAGGTTTGCACCACATCATTAATGCGCCTTAAACAGATTCTTATTAATGACTATCTATTTGCAAGGCACATCATTTTCCTGAAAGTAATGAAGTGGAATGTCCCCCTCATTAAACACTTCCTCTGCATATGTCATCACTGTCATTATTATTCTCATACAACAATTCCGCTTTTCCATCCCAGGAGTTTCCGGCTTATGTGCGTGCAAGCCCGGTCCACTTTACCAATGGAAGCCCGCGCACTTGCAGGAATTCGGTACCCAGCATCATCAGCCCGGACGGCGGTCGAGGGGTCTCCAGACGGAGGTGAGGACCTCTACTAGTCCTCATTTTTCTATGTTCTAACAATGAAACATTCCATTGACAAATAAGGAATCGTACTTTTGGAAGGATTAATTATCGGAATTCCCTGTGATAAAGGAGGGATTACTGTGACGTGTCTTTCCACCATCCATCACGTCCTTTGTCTTCTCTTGCTCGAAACTTTTCCATGTCCTTGTTTCACCTCAAGCGCCACTTTGTGCTCCTCCCGGTCTCCACCACCTGAGCATCACCTGAGTGTGTGTGTGTGTGTGTGTGTTGATGTGTTCACTGACCCTGTCGCGCTGTCTCCCTGCGACATTCTGCCTCCACAGTTTGATCCCAAGGGGCAGCGCCCCACAGGAAGATACTGCCTGCCTCGCATCCGCTTCACTCTGACATTTCCCATTTTGTCTCATTTGAGTTGTTTTTTTTTTTTTTTTTTGGATTCCAACCTTCAAGCAAAAGCTTCTTGTGTTTGTTCTCTATAAAAACTCCACTCTCTCTCAACGGAAGCTGTGATAATCTTCTTCTAATCTGACATTTTCCTCCCATTTATGTCTTCTTCTATGTGCTATCTGTCTCCTCGCCGCATCCTGGTGAGTCTCTAAGCTGACTTATTTTTGCTTTCTTTATGTATACCTTCACAATTATGGATGTTTATGTATCTCTTGTTTTTTTTTTTTTTTTTTTTTTTTAAACAATGCAGCCTGCTCAGCTACCCGGCGGTGAACCGCTACTCCTCCTCCTCGCTGTCCTCCCAGGCGTCCAACGAGGTCAGCAACATCACAGGGCAGTCAGAGAGCTCGGATGAAGTCTTCAACATGCAGGTACTTCTACGTAGTTTAGTCAGCTTATTTAACGTATTTTCCGGACTATAAGTGGCACTTTTTTTCATAGGTTGGCCGTTCCTGCGACTTATACTCCAGAGCGACTTATAAATGAAAAAACTGTTTATGTTACATAAACACTGGACACCTTTTCTCTTCATGTTTATTTTTTGTGTCCAAGAGGACATAATGTCAGTTTTGGTCAAGTAATTTGGAAAATACTGTATTTTCTGGACTATAAGTCGCTCCGGAATATAAGTCGCACAAGGCCATAAATGCATAATTAGGTAGAAAAAAACATACATAAGTCGCACTGGAGTATAAGTTGCATTTTTTTGTGGGTAATTTACCGTATTTTCTGGACTATAAGTCACATGTTTTTTCATAGGTTGGCTGTTCCTGCGACTTATACTCCAGAGCGACTTATAAATAAAAACTGTTTATGTTCCATAAACACTGGACACCTTTTCTGTTCATGTTTAATTTTTGTGTAGCTGAATAACCATTGTGTTAGCATATCTTACACCTATTCAGCCTGTTCTCTATTCTTTTATTGTTAGAACTTGCCTTCCAAGAGGACGTAATGTCTGTTTTGGTCAAGTAGTTAAAATAAATTACCTACAAAAAATGTGACTTATACTCCAGTGCGACTTATGTATGTTTTTTTCTACCTAAATATGCATTTTTGGCATTGTGCGACTTATACTCCGGAGCCACTTATAGTCCAGAAAATACAGTAGATAGAAATTACTAACCTTAAAACAATCTATCAATTCTGCATATTCCACACGTAGCGCATCCAAAAATGATCAAATTAGGAATTGGTCCTAATAACCTCATAACTGTAACTCTTGATTGATGCGTTCTCCCTCTTCCAGCCCAGCCCATCTACCTCAAGCCTGAGCTCCAACCACTCTGCCTCGCCCAACGTCACCAGCTCAGCGCCCTCTAGTGCCCGAGGTAAGGATCACCGCCATCACATCTATGTTTAACGATACACAACACAAGAACTGTACTAAATGGCATTACAAACTGCAATCCGGTAGGGGGCAGCAATGTGTACTTTCAAGCCCTGCACCTTTATCCTGATCTGCACCAAAATGTAACACAACCACACTGATTTGAATTTAATGCAAAACTCCATTGAAAAAAACATTGATTTTGAAAAATAATGGCTTCACTTTTTGTCTTTCAAGCCACGTTTTGGTCCCAAAACAAGCTGACTAGCAACAGCCTTACAAGTATGCACCTTTATCCTGATCTGCACCAAAATGTAACACAAACACAATCACATTCATTTGAATTTAATGCAAAACTCCAAAGAAAAAAACATTGATTTTGAAGAATAATGGCTTCACTTCACTTCACAGCAGCCTCTTAAAGCGTCACATGGTCCCAAAACAAACTGACTAGCAATGACTTTACCAGTATGCATCTTTATCCTGATCTGCACCAAAATGTAACACAACCACACTCATTTGAATTTAATGCAAAACTCCATTGAAAAAAACATTGATTTTGAAAAATAATCGCTTCACTTCTTGTCTTTCAAGCTGCGTTTTGGTCCTAAAACAAGCTGACTAGCAATAGCTTTACCAGTATCCACCTTTATCCTGATCTGCACCAAAATGTTAACACAGAAAAGAGGTCTATTTCTAAGAATCTTCTAAGAATCTTCACCAAAGTGTACCACAAATGTAAATTGAATGCAAGACCTCACAGGGAGGAAAAACGCCCGACTTCTTGTCTTTCAAGCCACGTCCAGGAAACAGGGACCCTTTAGACCTCCACATGGTCCCGTCTGTTAAAGTTAGAGGGGAGATTGACATCTTGCCATACAGGCGGCACATGAGATACGACAAGGAGGACGCGGAATGAAAAGTTGGGTGCAGAGAAATGCCGTGAATATAAAGCGAGCCCAATACAAGATTGGAGCACGCTGGCGTTGTACCTCTCGGACCTCATTACAGCATGCTGTTCTCTCGGCCCCGCTCTTATCACGCTGTATTTCTGCCCCATCTAAGTCATAAAAAGTATGAATATATGGCGACGTTTATGGACGCGTCGACGCTGCCCTTTGTGAAAGCAGCTGCCGGCCCCTGGCTGGCCATAAAGCCTGTGGTGACTTACTGCTTGTGTGTTCTTATCTGGAGGCGAGCCAGCCGTGTGTCATCACATGATGCTGTGAAATGCTCTCTTTGTGTTCGCCGTCCATTGTGAGTGTCCACTTGCCTTGGCGTCCATCGCCCGGGTCGAGTCTCGCGCTTCCCCGCCGCTCTGTTGTATCTTTTGGCTGCGGGTGACTCATGGCCGCCCACTTGCTGCAGGTTCGCCGCAGATGGCGGAGAAACACAAGCATTCCAGAGAAAACGCCTGCCTGTCGCCCAGAGAGAGGCCCGTCAGCGCCATCTTCCCCAACCCTCTGGACCCCACGCTGGTAAGCCGGGAAAATACAGACATGAAAAGATGGAATCCAATGAAACAGTCCCTAATGAGTCCCTATGATGTATAAGAGGAAGTAGAAATATTAACTCATTCAATCCCAGCCATTTTTCAAAGGCCATCCCTCTCAGGATCGGCCATTTTTGATGATTTTGACACAGAATATTGTGCTGTATAGGCATGGCATATACTAAAACAAAGCTTCGACTTTCCTATTCTTTTGTAATCAGCAGTAGAACACAGGTCAGTGTTAGCAAAATATCAGTTCTTAACAAAAAACTGCTACATTTCAAGCATAACTTTCTCTTTGACACCAATTTAGCCATATAAACTTAGCCAAAATATATAAACAACTATGCCACAACAACAAAAAAACGTGAAAATAACCATTTAGGCTGCACAGTGGACAAGTGGTTAGCATGCAGACTTCACAGCTAGGAGACCGGACTTCAATTCCACCCTCGGCCATCTCTGTGTGGAGTTTGCATGTTCTCCCCGTGCATGCGTGGGTTTTCTCCGGGTACTCCGGTTTCCTCCCACATTCCAAAAACATGCTAGGTTAATTGGCGACTCCAAATTGTCCATGGGTATGAATGTGGGAGTGTGAATGGTTGTTTGTCTATATGTGCCCTGTGATAGGCTGGCCACCAGTGCAAGGTGTACTGCTCCAATTTTGGATCAACATTTGCCATAAAACTTTGAATTATTGGATTAACAAACCTTCTCTCTTCAATGTACCTCACGCACGTATTAAAAGCATTTCAAGTATAAAATGTATCACTACTCACTACTAATGAATGATAATGTAATTAACAGTATGTAAATCTTCCTCTATTATCACATATAGTTGTTCCTCGCCACTTTGAATTTTGCGGCTAAGAAAATTTCATTTATTTTTGGCCTATATTAAGGATTTCAAGCATAAAAATGAGCAAAATACTAAAAAGATACAAATGTAAGGCATTCAGAAGATAATCAGTATTCTATACTGGTCACCAGGTATCAGCAATGTGACATTCATGAGACAACAGCCAAAAATGGAAAAGGAACTTCTGTGGTTATGTCTCCTATAATGGGTAAAGTGAGGGTAAAAGTGACTATAGGGGTGTTATTTCATGTCTAGAGGGCTCTAGTAATGTTAAAGCTCCAGCATCCCCGTGGCCCTTATGAGGATAAGCGGTAGAAAATGAATGAATGAATAAATAAGCATTTATTAACAATCATAATACTATGAACTATTTACAGTTTTCACATTAGTGACTGAATTGTATGTGCATGCAATCAAATTTCGTTTTTTTTTCCAACATCCTGGTTGCTGTGCGCACATCCTGGTTGGTATGCAGAGTGTATTACTATGGGAAAGTTGCAGGCAGAGTTCTTATAAAAGGCTCTCCTGCCACCTTATGGCCTTTTTTTCCATCTTAAAACTGCACCAAACATGATGTCTTTTATTGTACAGTTGCATCATCACCTCTTTTTGCCTAAAGGACAGATCGAGTGGGAGCGAGTGGTTGAGTTGAAAAAAAAAAGTATCAATACGTCTTTGGTAGCGAATGAGTCAAATGTGGTTGTATTACTTATTGAAATCATCCATATTATCCATATTAAAAAAGTGTATTATATAATTGTACTACATTGCAGTGAAATAGCAAGCTTGTTGGGTACAAGACATGCTCTTAAAGTAGGACATTCATTGCTTAGACGTGCACATTCATTTCTTTTCTTAAGGATGGCCTTCACTAAAGCGACAGAAAATATTCCTGAACAATTATTGTGCCCCGTGTGGAGGTCGGCCGTGCACACTTGAGCTGTGAACAGAGAAAAATAAATAAATATATGTGTTCTTCTCAAGGCCATTCATCTCCCCCGCACTTCACCTGCTGTTTGAAGCACAAACGAGAGTTTATTTTTTTTTTCTTCCTCAGTTGTTGACAGGTAGATACTCATAGAGAATTGGTTTAAAAGCACTTTGCTGCAGCATTGAGGGTAATTGCAAAAGGGTTGTTTTACATGAAAATAGAAAATTTGCATTTATTTACAATTATAACGCCGTGAAGTATTTACAATTTTCACATTTGGATCCGAACTGTGTGTGTGCATTCATATTTTCCCTCAATGCGTGATCTCGTCAAGACAGAGTGTATTACTATAGGAAAGTTGCAGGCACAATTCTTATGAACGTTCTTCTTGAAACTGCACTACAGTTGCATCATCACCTCTTTTTGCTTTTGGCGCAAAAAAATGTAATAGAGGTTAAATACGTGATGGGGAGCAAACAAGTTAAAAGTGGTTTTATTATACTTCACAATATAATTACAATATTTTCCGGACTATAAGTTGCACTGGGCTGCACGGCGGACGAGTGGTTAGCGCGCAGACCTCACAGCTAAGAGACCAGGGTTCAATTCCACCCTCGGCCATCTCTTTGTGGAGTTTGCATGTTCTTCACGTTTGCATGTTCTTCTTTCTCCGGGTATTCTCGTTTCCTCCCACATTCCAAAAACATGCTAGGTTAATTGCCGACTCCAAATTGTCCATAGGTATGAATGTGAGTGTGAATGGTTGTTTGTCTATATGTGCCCTGTGATTGGCTGGGTGTACCCTGCTTCTCGTCCGAAGACAGCTGGGATAAGCTCCAGCACCCCCGCGACCCTCATGAGGATAAGTGGTAGAAAATGAATGAATGAATAAGTCGCACTTTTTTTCATAGGATGGCTGTTCTTGCGACTTATACTCCAGAGCGACTTGTAAATGAAAAAAGTGTTTATGTTACATAAACACTGGACACCTTTTCTGTTCATGTTTATTTTTTGTGTAGCTGAATAACCATTGTGTTAGCATATCTTACACCTATTCAGCCTGTTCTCTATTCTTTTATTGTTAGAACTTGTCTTCCAAGAGGACGTAATGTCTGTTTAGGTCAAGTAGTTTGGAAAATAAATATCTGCAAATATATACTCCAGTACGATTTATGTATGTTTTTTTTTTCTACCTAATTATGCATTTTTGGCCTTGTACGACTTATATTCCGGAGCGACTTATAGTCGAGAAAATATGGTATACTAGAAATAGCGAGCAGGTTGGGTACAAAACATGCTCGTTATTAATATTGTATATTCAACTGATGTTTGAAGCATGAACAGGAAAATAAATTACCCTCAAATATATACTCCAGTGCGACTTATGTATGTTTGTTTTTTTTTCGACCTAATTATGCATTTTTGGCCTTGTGCGACTTATATTCTGGAGCGACTTATAGTCCAGAAAATACGGTATACTAGAAATAGCAAGCTGGTTGGGTACAAAACATGGTCGTTATGAATATCGTATATTCACCTGCTGTTTGAAGCACGACCAGTAAAATAAATTACCCGCAAATATGTGACTTATGTATGGTTTTTTTTCTACCTAATTATGCATTTTTGGCCTTGTGCGACTTATATTCCGGAGCGACTTATAGTCCAGAAAATATGGTATACTAGAAATAGCAAAGTGGTTGGATTCAAAACATGCTTGTTATTAATATCGTATATTCAGCTGCTGTTTGAAGCACTGTTTCTCTGTTGTTGTCAGGTAGCTACGAATGAAAAATTGCTTTAAAAGCACTTTGCTGCAGCTTTTAGGGTCATTAGAATTATTTTGATAATGGACAATGTGTGTGTGTGTGTGTGTGTGTGTGTGTGTGTGTGTGTGCAGAGGGCTGCTCCTCATCATATAGGTGATGGCACTTTACCCCGCAGTGACCCCAACCTCTCGGCTCCAGACAAAGGTAAAACACACACATGCTTGTCTCTGTGGCATTTCATCTTCAAATATATGATGCAATGGTGCAACTGTATTTGAAGGAAGATCTCATCATGCATGTGATATGACAGTCATAAATATGAAATTGTCTTCTTTTTGCTCAGCGGGAGCGTTTCTTCGCAGACAATAGAAGAATCGTGTGCACAAAAGAACAGCATCCCCGCCAGATAATTAGCGTTAACGGCGGAAGAAACACATTTCCTCACCGTCTCCGATGTGATAATGCATGTAAAAATAATGCAGCGAGATCTCGGTGAACAATATGCTAACTTGACACCTTTAGTGACATGTGGCTGTCGTTCTCATGATATATATATATATATATGATATATGTATATATATAAAAAAAAGAAGTGTGACTATTTTCTCCTGTATGAAATGACACCTTCTAATTGTGGAGTATTGTTCTCACGCACACACACACGTGTGCACACCGGAATACAACATTTTAACATACACGTTTACACATACTTAACACAGCACATGGCTGTCATCATCTAGTATAGACGTGTTTTGCATCATATCGATGTTAAAAAGTACATATTGCATGAGTGGTTGTGCATGCATCGTCCATCTTGTTTGTGTTGTGACTCGTCATGTGTCTCCTGTGTGCTGTCAAGTGCGAGCCACACCCAGTAGCTGGAGCCTAGACAGCGTCAAAGAGGGTGTCATGTCCTTCTCTGACCCTGTCGGCAAACTGCTATGTCCTCCCATCCCTCCCAGGCCGCCGTACGCAGGTATTCCATTCATAAGCGGAGTCACACTGCATGATCATTGGAATGCAAAGATCCTCTATTTGACAGGATGGCTCGGCTGTGTTTAAGGAGTGTTGGTTAAAGGGTATGCAGGGGAAATATTTGAATTCTCCCTTTCTTCTTCTCCATCTTATTCAGGCTCTTCGGCGAAAAACATGAGGTCCCAGTCGCCCGTCCTCATGTCCAGGTCGCCGCAAAAGGTCGGTTTGAAGATTTTCTTGTCTGAAAGGGAAGGCATGTTCTCAGGTGATAAAAAGGTTTATGAAGTGCAGACGGAGTCCTTAATGAGGCTTTTCTTCTGCAAGCGACAAGTGTTAAGCTTCCCGCTTTTTGTCCCAGGTGACAGCTAGCATGAAAAAGAAAAAAAAAGAAAAAGGAAACAAGCTGTGGAAAGTGTGAGTGGCAGCTCTGCACTGTCAATCACTTGTGGCTGTGTGTGTATGTGTGTGTGTGTGTGTGTGTGCGCGTGGCTTTGAAGAGCGCACATGTAGTCTAGTCAGTGCATCATTCACGCTAGTCAAAGATCCTTCGAATGACACGATCACTCTGCTTGTGAAAGATCCTTTATATTACATAGTCACCTCGTTTTAAAGGTCATAATGCAAAAAAAAGATCCTCTATATGACAGGACTGCTGTCGTGCTTTTGTAAGTACCTTAAAAGCATCAGTGATCTTAAAAACACAAGTCTAAGTATGAAAAAATCATCCCTTGTCTTAATTCACATATTGCAAAAATGCTTGTCAAAGATCCTTTACATCAGGGGTGCTCATTAAGTCGATCGCGAGCTACCGGTCGATCGCGGAGGTGGTACTGGTCGATCGCTGGTCGATCGCGGCGTGACATTAAAAAAATATCCCAGCATCAATGCCGTCACTTGATTGATATACAGGGCAGCCATTCAGATGACAACTGAATGTTGCCCTTCGGGCGACCAATCAAATCAAACAACGTCTCTAAGTGCAGCAGAACTTACGATGTCAGCCTATCATCCATCCCCGTTACTTGATTGACATACAGGACAACCAGTCAGATGACAACTGAATTTTGACCTTTAGGTCACCGCTCATGCGTAAACAACGATGCAAAGTGCTAAGCTAGTCGGCGAATTGCGAGATTTTAAGCCCTCGCTAAAGTTTATGGTCACTAAAATGAGTGAAGGAGCTGGACCAAGTAAAAAGGCAAAAACTGGACCAAGTAAAAAGGCAAAAAACATATCACTTCCATACGGATATGGAATATTATACGGATATTATGATACGGATATTATCCATGACTGATAAACATTTGGAAGTGTGCTTGAGGCTGGCTATCAGCAGCTACTGTCCGGACTATGCATCCCTGGCTGGTTCAATTCAGTGCAAGTCATCAAAATAAACTCAGGTAATTACAAACAAATTTAATAGTTAATTATGTGTGTTTTGCAATATTGGCTCATTTGGTTATGTAAGGTACATCAACATACATTGTACGTACAAATAATCCTCAATACATTTGAAAATAAATAGATGTTTTGCATTTTTGTAGTGGGTAGATCATTTTGACTCGGTCATTTTAAAAGTAGCTCGCATGCTGAAAAAGTGTGAGCACCCCTGGTTTACATGATAAAATCATCCAGTTTTTAAGGACCTACTGCAAAAATGCTGGTCAAAGATCTTTTATATGACAAAATCATCCCATTTTTAAGGACCAACTGCAAAAATGCCAGTCAAAGATCCTGTCATCTGACAAAATAACCTACTGCAACAATACAAGACAAAGATCCTTTTATAAAAATTCCCGTCAAAGATCCTATATATTATAAAATAATCCAGTTTTTGAGGACCTACTACAAAAATGCAAAGATCTTTTACATGACCAAATCATACGCTGTTTTTCCGGAGCTACTTAAAAAAAAATCTAGTCCAAGATCCTTTATCTGCCGAATCATCCTATGTTTTTAAGAACCTACTCCAACAATACTAGTCAAAGATCCCTACTGTAAGGGATCTACTTCAAAAATGCTCACCCAAGATCCGCTCTGATGGTAATCATACACTGTTTTTAATGATCCACTTCAAACATGCCAGTCAAAGATCCTTTACCTAACAAAATCATCCTATGTGTTTAAGAACCTACTTTAATGATGCTAGTCAAAGATCTACTTCAAAAATACATAATTGTGTCATTTTTTCAAGGACCTGCATCAAACATGTCAGTCAAAGATCCTTTATATGACCAAATGATGCTGTTTTTAAAGACCTACTGCAAACATGCTAGTCAAAGATCCTTTCATCCGACAAAATCATCCCATGGTTTAAAGAACCTACTGCAACAATACAAGACAAATATCCTTTTATAAAAATGCTTGTCAAAGATCCATTATATTATAAAAAAATCCAGTTTTGAAAAAACTACGGCAAACATGCCAGTCAAAGATCCTTTATATGACCAAATCGTGCTGTTTTTAAGGACCTACTGTAAAAATGCCAGTCAAAGACCCTTTATATGACAATATTCTACCCACTGTTTGGGGTTGTACTACAAAAACGCAAATGAAAGATTGTGATCATCCCTGTTTTTAAGGACCTACTGCAATGTAAAGCTAAGGGGTGTCTGTCTTTGTAGACGAGCGTGCCCCCCTTCACCCCGTCACCCACCGAGTGCCATTCATCCAGCCTGGTTTCCAACTCGCCCGTCCTCTCCGGCAGCTACAGCAGCGGCATCTCCTCCCTCAGCCGCTGCAGCGTCTCCGAGGCGTCGGGCACTGAGTTACCCGCCGCCGGCGACCTGCCCGCGCAGCCGGCCACCACCCCCAACTCCACCCCTGACGAGCCCATCCGCAGGGAGAACAAGACGCCGCCCCCTTACAGCGTCTACGAGAGGAACAACCCCCGCCGGCCCGTACCGCTGCCTCACAGTCTCTCCATCCCCCCGCAGACGGACCCTCCCGCCCTGCCTCCCAAACCTCACCAGCTGCGCACGGGCAGCATGAAGCTGGACGGAACCTCGGACCCTCGGGTGCCCAGACCGAGGCCTCTACCGCGGAAGGTGTCTCAGCTTTAGGCGCTGGGAAGATGGAACACACTGGCATTATTTGCACTTTTTGGGCACTCACTTGCTTTTTCTTTAGTTTTTCTATTGACCAACACACTTTTGATAGGTGTCTCCATGGGAAATATATGTATATGAGTATATACTGGATTGTTTTTGCCTTAATTGGGAACCTTGCACGTTTTTTTTTTGTACATTTGTACACTGTATGGTGCTTGAGGAGGAGCATGCACTTTGACTCAAGTGTAGTAATGTGCTCTCGTCATATCCACACTAGGCTCACAATCTTTTTCCTTTACAGCGACAACGTTTCAGGGTATCTGCCCCCTCTTGTAGACTTTTGCACTTTTCTTAAGGAGGACCAAACGCCAACGCAAATATCAGCTTTTTTTTCTGCATGCTTCAGAGCCTGCATGACCTTAAAGCGGTGGGTTACTACGAAAGTATTGTGCCAAAGGAAAACGCACAATTAAAGCAAGATTCTCTTTTTAAATTGGTGCCAAGGAACACCCCCAAATGCTCTAATCTACTGTAATCTAAAGCACAAGTTTATCATGATCGACAAGTACTGTTATGTATTCTCGATGGGACAATTGGAATTGAAAAATACATCGCTCACATGTGTACAGTTTAATTTTTGTAAGCAAATGACATCATATTGTGAAGTCTGAATTTTAGCAGCCTGCATTTTTTGAGAAAAGTGGGATTAGTGGGCGCTCTCGTATTGTTTGTACGTCTCATTTTTTGGGTTGTGAATTTTTATTTTCACATCAATCAGTTCTGGAGAACCTGTAAATGATGCCATAAGATTACTGTAAGTAAGCCAAATATAAAAGAGGAAAAAAAAGGTGTATTGCAATTCATGTAAATAGTGTGTTTTTAACAGAAAATGTAGTTATAACAATTTACAGCTTTGAATGTAATGTTGACGCAAATGATTATTATTATTATTATAAATGTTTTATGGGTTTTGTGAGTGTAGAAAAACAAAGGTCATACATTAATGACGTCCTAACACATTTACAAGTTCAATAAACTGTCCAATGTAGACATTGTGTTTGTGTTATTATATTTAGTATTATATAAAATCACATTATGTACTGTTTGCAGTCTAATGTGGTTATCGTAGTGCTAGCATCAATGCTAACTAACTACTGTTCTTACATGTAAACTAGAAACACCATATTAGAGTGCAGACCCCGGCTATGCAATGCTAACATTAACATGCTAACACCTAGCAGTGCTAAGTGTTGTATAAATCTACCTAAGCAAACGGCTAGAAATACGGCTCTGCTAATGTTACTAATGGTTTAATTTTAACTGGAACATTTATACAACTTAGTGGAGTACAACACGTAATACATGTATTATGTACAGTTCCACATGTCCAAAAGTAGGCAGAAGTAAAAGTTATTTAATCCTGTATTTCATATGTCATCTTTTCGATACTATAATACCTAATATAGTAATTAGGTAATGTAACAATATGGTAATATAATTATTGAATTTTTCCATTCCAATGTTAGCATGCTAGCAATGTAAATGCTAATGTTAACATAGTAAAACCTAGCATAATGTTTACCACGTGTTTACCAATGAAAATAGCTAAAATGCTGCACTCATTAGCATGTTAACACCTAGCATGATAGTGCTAAGTCTTTATACAAGTGTCTACCAATGAAAATGGCTAAGAAGTAATTTAAATTAAAGTAACAACATACATTTTTGTCGATTAAGCAAATAAAAAGCCAACAATGAGACGGCACAAATTCTTTCATTGAAAAATGGCCACCAAGTACTCACTTCCTGTCTGAACAGGAAGCAGGAAGTATATAGCAAGGCCTTGCAAAAATGCCAGGAGACACCTGCTCCCTTTTAAGCTACTTTATTGACGCTTGGACTCAATGAATCCATAACAGGTACAGTCATTCTAATTTCTCCTGAGTTATACTAGCTTCATGCTAGCCACATGTAGCCATTTTGGTGGTTTTTAAACATGTTTTGTGGCGTCCATTTTGTAAATGGCCACCAAGTACTCACTTCCTGTCCAGACAGGAAACAGGAAGTATATAGCAAGGCCTTGCCAAATGCCTGGAGACACCTGCTCCCTTTTAAGTTACTTTATTGACGCTTGGACTCAATGAATCCATAACAGGTACAGTCATTCTAATTTCTCCTGAGTTATACTAGCTTCATGCTAGCCACATGTAGCCATTTTGGAGTTTTTTTAACATGTTTTGTGGCGTCCATTTTGTAACTGCAAAGCTGAACCATGTGTGTTTGTTGTCAATCCTCTTTTGCGTTAGCCGCATCCAATAGTTTAGTGCGCTTTTTATCCCACTGTGTCTAATTACAGTACATGTGATTTGCCTTTCAAAGCTTTAGAATTGTGTTGCTTTGTAAATTGTGTACAAAACTGTAAACACCTGCCACAACTCATCATAATTACACACGCTTGGCTGTAATTTAGCAACAATTATCATGTCAGGAAAGCATCCCCTTGTTAATTGTACAGTCTCCTTGTAGAATCGTCTATTGCAAATGGAGATATGATGGCAGGATGGCTGCAGTTGCATAAAACAAAGGCCTGAAGAAGAGGACAGCAGGTAAAAAAAAAAAAAAAAAAAAAAAGAATACTATAGCTGTAAGGCATGCACTTGTAAGAGCATGTAAATATTATGAGCTGCAGTAATTGTAAACGCATTCAGCACTTTTCTTGGGGCATTCATTACATCCAGCGCGAGCATTCTGCAGAGCACGTTTAGCCCCATTATACAAGCACTAAACAACCTCCATTTATAGCATTCACCGGTAATGATACAGAATTATCAGGAGCGGTGCTGGGTATTAACGCTGTGCTGCCTGGGGTGAATTTTGGAGAACACACAGCCACAGAAAAACCCAAAGGTGTTTGTCTCGCTCTGCAAATCTCTCCAGGGAGAATGGAAGCTTGGGAGCATCTTTTTTTTTTTTTTTTAAGAACCTTTTTATCTCCCTGCTCTATTCCCATATATTATCTTCTCGCAGTTTATTGGGGATTTTTCACCTGGCGGCTTCAAACGCGACAGCTTGTTTTTAGTGGCGTCGTGAGTGAAGTCCTCGGAGGACGCCTGCCACCGAACGGGGGAGGTGACAGCAGGGTTTGGAGTGCTTTGAAAGCGGAACGAGGCGAGAAGAAATGGCAATGCGGGAAATGCTGTTGCGTGAATAGCTTAGAGGAAATGAACGCCATTTTAGGAATGAATGCACCTCAGTGTCAGGCGTGGTTCAGGCGTTTGAGTTACACCGCCACGTGTATGGAATTGAGAAAACTTGATTCCAGTAATTGCTGAGACATGGAAAAGGGCTAGGATTAAATCAGCTCTGTTTCTTCCTACTCCTTTTCGGACATGTTTTGCGTTGTCATTATTAACATCAACAATGATGACATTTGTAACCACAAAATCACTAGTTTCAAAAATGTGTGTTTTCCAATTTCAGAAGAATAAAGTCAAAATATTAAGAGAAAAAAATACAATTCTACAAGAATAATGTAACATTATAGAAACAAATTATTATAGTAGCATAAAGTTGAAATATTAAAGAGAGCCCTACTTTTTAAAAAAAAAAGTTACACAAACAAAACAATGGATTGTTGAAGTTGTCTTTTTGGGAATATTAGGCTGCAGCAAAAGTTTAAAAATAATATTATAAAAATATTAAATATAAATATATCTAAAAATAAATATTATAAAATAATATAAAAATATAATTATAATAAAATATTATAAAAATAATACTATGACAAGAATAAAGTCAAAATATTATGGGAATGAAGGAATAATTTTGAGAAGAAAATGTACCAGAACAAAATTTTAATATTTGGAAAGTTACAAAAAACATCAGCAGAAATGGGAAAAAACCAGTTGTTGTTTTAGGAAGTGAAAAAGTGTAATTCTAACAAAAAAAAGTTGCAATTTTACGTGAATAAATTTGTTGTTATGGGAATAAAATCCAAATATTATGGGAATAAAGTCATACTATTAAGAGAAGAAAATCTGCGAAGATTATTTGAGAAGAAAGTTTAAATATTTGGAAAAAAAAGAACAGCAAAAATGTGAAAAGGACCAAAGTTGATACTAATAATTAGCTTTTTTTTTTAACCTATATCACAATATTCAAATATGGCACATTTCAGAACGTATTTATGAATTACATTTTAGTGAATTAGAGACACATTTAAGTATTTATTTATTTGACTTATTTCGTTCTGTTCCATTTGGTTCTCTGTAAAGTGAAAACAGACTTTTGACAAAGTTCATGCTTTACACGGACGTGTGGAGATGGGCTGGGATGACTGCATTAGGATAGGCCAGCCTCATATTTTGTTATCACTCTTGACATGGTTTACTACTGGGTTCAAAAGTGCAGGTGAAAATGTCTCCTATCTGCCTGCTGCCCCCTCTGCAGGCTCCTATCATCGGAAGCTTGGCTCTAATCTGCCTGCCCATGAGGTGCTGCTGATGGTGGTACTGGAGGTCGGTAGGAGAACGAGTGGTGGTGGGGGGTGTCTGTGGCATCCTGCGTCAGGACTGTGGCCCAATCCATCTGTCTTCATCAGTGAGGAGGGGGTGTGTGTTGGCCGGGGCCTGCAGCAACCCGCTAAGCACCAGCTGCTAACTGCCTTTCACACTGATACCCATCGAGCGGACATATTTACAGTAGAGGCCGACCGGAGGCTCTGCTGGTAGATTTCCACTATGCTCATACATTGGTAATGTGTAATAGTAACAGGTACAACGTGGAAAGGAAAGTCGAGCGCGCACACAACCACACAAGCTAACTCAGCTAGCTTCCATTCACGCTCTGTAGTAAGTGTTTGTTGTTTGTTTAATTGTTCCGTGTTTATAATGATTTTGTGCCACCACTGAGCAGTCTGCCACGTAAATACTTCAACACAAGAATGTTCCTTTTCCTCATGATGACCGCATTTCATTCTTGTATATCCGTTGCGGCTTGTTTACGTTTTAGCATTCATACGGGGACATAAAAAGTATCGCCCAACCCAACTTTTAGAGTTTGAATTGCTTGTGAATTAGTAGTTCTTCACTGGTTTTATTTGATTATTTCTTAAAACATAATTTTCACATAGTTTATATAAGGTTTATCTTCTGTTTTTTCTGTTGTGTAGTGCGTTCGCTCTATTGCGTGACATACTAATGTTATGGCCACACGGGCAAAAAATACATTGACGAAATTTCAAGAAAGAAATTTCATACGGTTGTAAATCTACGAGAAAAAAGTTGTAAATAAACGAGGAAAAAAATCTGAAATGACCTTTTGCCAAAGACCAGAGGTAACATTAGTCCTTTCAAAAAAAAGGTTGTCAATTAATGGAAAAAAAGTCTAAAATTTATGATTAAAAAAGTCGTAATATTACAATTTCCCAAGACCAAAGGTAACATAACAATGGAATATTAAAGTAATGAAGTCATCTATTTATGAGAATTTTTTTTTAAATATTCAGACTTTATTCTTGTAAATTTATGACAACTCTTTTGTATGATTTTTTTCTCATAAATGTCAACATTTATTGTGGTAATTTTGAGACTTTTTTCCTTATAAATTTCCGACTTTATTCTTGAAATCTCAGAATATTTTTTTTTCAATGTCATAATATTGTAAATAATACCGCTAGTCAATATATGTACGTAGTACGTAAATATTTGGCATTTTGTATTGTTCATGCTATGTTTTGAAATAGACTACAGACACAAAGTACCGATATAGCCAATACCAGCCTGAATTTGACTTGGTATCGCACATCACTCCTGGAACAGATTTGATGCAAGCTGCTCCTGTGCATGGCCAGACACTAATTGCCCTCTTATACGCTGTTGCCTTCTATTGAACAAGATGCTAGCCAGGAGGCCTTCCTATTGAAATCAATTCGGGGCTAAATGGCTTCTTTTCTATACTTCTTCCAAGCTTATTCTTCTTCCATGTCAGGGAATAAAAAAGCTTTCATGTGCTGCGAGTGTCTGGATGTTTTCAACAGCTTGGAGATGAGAGTAAAAAGCACTTCAGCGCTGGCAGCCGCACAACAATGAGGCGCAAACGTGTGATGTTTTTGGCAGGCCGCTGAAAGAAAACGTCTCGTTCAGCCATCTTGACTTCAACCAGGAGACGAAGGGACACGGGTGTTTGTGTGTGGTCATGTGAGTCAATATTCAGTGCCAATATATGCTAAAATGGCGCACACAATAACATAGCAAGGGGTTAACGAGGGAAATAGCGTCTCACTGATTGCTGTGGCAGCCGTATATTACCTAATTAGTGGCGTACAGTAGGTGTGGGCGAGACATTTTAGTATTGATCTGAAAATCCTCATCCTGAAACCCAGGGACAGTTTTGGCGATGCTGATGCTGATCATTGATTGAGTTTGTTTTTTTGCCTTTTATTCATTCATTCATTTTCTACTGCTTATCCTCACGAGGGTCGCGGGGGTGCTGGAGCCTTTTCCAGCTGTCTTTGGGCGAGAGGCAGGGTACACCCTGGACTGGTGGCCAGCCAATCACAGGGCACATATATGTAGACAAACAACCATTCACACTCACATTCATACCTATGGACAATTTGGAGTCGCCAATTAACCTAGCATGTTTTTGGAATGTGGGAGGAAACCGGAGTACCCGGAGAAAACTCCACACAGAGATGGCCGAGGGTGGAATTGAACTCTGGTCTCCAAGCTGTGACGTCTGCGTGCTAACCACTTTACCACTTCACCACCGTGCAGCCCCGTTTTTGCCTTTTAGGTAACCAAAAAAATCAACAAACTTACTTGTAAACTCTTTCACAATATAAGATAATTATCCACTTTTATGATATATTGCTTGAGTGAAATATAGTCAATAGTGCAATATAAATAAACATAAACAAGTACTTCTACTGTCTCCCATTCCCTTTGTGTCCAAGGAGTTTGTTAACAGTATAACCATATCAGCAATATTCCAGCCATTCACACTAGACTGGTTGCCAGCCAATTGCAGTATCAGCAATATTGATAGTATTAAAGGTATTGGTACTATCAATGTTTGGATTAAAACGCCCACCCCCGAGAGTACAGTACTGATGTACCAAAGCTCATAAAGAAGTCTAGTTTTTGACACCCTCCAAATTTTCTGGCTGATTCTGTTCCGATTTCAGATCATTTGATTTGATTCAGATTCAGCTCCAGAACCCTCCCCTTCTCTCTTCAATTGCCACTGTTCTGAAGTAAACAAGCTTGACGCATAGAAGCAACATCCCGGTTTAAGCTCCTATATATGCCTCACACACTTATTAAATAGTAGGGATGGGAGATATGGACCAAAACCCATACCCCGATATATTTAGCGCAGTTAGCGCTTCCATCTCAGGTTTGCCATGACGACAAAAGGCAAACATGGTTGAAGCAGTCTTTATCCAGCAACCTTTATACCGTCTTTTCCCGCTATGCAGCCTCTCAGCGCGTAGCGATGGGGTGTTCAAAGCTAACCTTGTATGACGATGTATTTATACATTATTACAGACTTCAGAGAGAAATAAATGTCTAAAAAAGTCATCATTTTTTAACAAAAATCAATTAATTTGTGAGGTTGTAGATGGTGATTCACAGATATGCTTGGGATCCAATTTGGCCGAATTCAGACAGTAAATCATTTGACAATTTGTCTTATTTGTTGGCATATCTTTGTTCTTATTGTAAGCATCTGACTGCAATTAGATGAAATGGCTGTTGGCTCAGGTATTAAAGAGTCTTTTTCTTCTTCTTCCCGCTCCAGTTGATTGAGCTCTGCTACCTACTGAATGATGAAACCTTGATGAAACACCGCTTTGCTTTTTAGTTACTGCCTTTTTCATCATGTTCTTATAATCGCACTGAAAACGCATTTAAGATGATATAATGTAGAGGCGTTCACCACCAATGAATGATAATGGAAGTTGATTCGGAGTCACGGTGTAGGCTTTAGCCTCGTCATCAGGCTAGGTAAACAGGGCGTAGCCATCTTGCATTGACATGCGTACATTCTATGCTTTATTATGATGTCTTTATGAGGGGATTTTGCAAGATTAGAATGTGACAAGATTTCTTGTTTGGTCAGTAGTGCAGCCTCTGCGACGGGGTCGCTGGGATACACATACAGAGTGCAGAAGAGTGTAAGATAGATTATAATAATTAGTAGATTGCAATATATTGTTGTATTTCTTTATTGTACTTTTCTTGTAGACCCAATCTCGTATGTCATCTCTTCTTGAGTGTCTCGTGATCTCTCTAGTATTTATAAATTACTACCAACGCAGGGTGAATGATGTGTCTTCTGTGGAAAAAACGAAAAACTGCCTATTTTTAACCCAGGGTCTGTGTATTTGAGAGGTTATGAGTGCTGAATCACAAATATGCGGGGATCCACTGTAATGACAATTTGGCCACATTCTGACAGTGAATCATGCCTTTATTTGTTGGCTTACCTTTGTTCTTCTTTGTAAGCATCTACAGTACCTGCAATTAGATGAAATCGTTGTTGGCTCTGGCATTAAAGAGTCTTTTTCTTCTTCTTCCCGCTCCAGTCGATTGAGCCCCGCTTACCTACTGTATGTTGAAACCTTGACGAAACACCGCTTTGCTTTTTCGGGACTGATTTTTTTTCATGATGTTTTCACTCCAGGAGACGATCCCGGAATTTTAAACTGTGTCAAAGATGTGCGGTAAACAAATGTGAGATAAAGAATGGAAGAGGGTGTGTGTGTGTGTGTGTGTGTGCATGTTCTCAATGGAGAAAGAGCTAACCTTTAAAATGTTAATTGGTGTACTCTGTGTTGACGCAGCACCTAAATATAGCTGTTGATTTATATTGCATTGGGCTGACACTGAAGGTACCTTCTAACAACCACAGCGTTCACGTATCAGTGAATCCAAGCCTTCATGAACTCTACTTTCTAATATTGTTTGCTCCGTAGATAATTGAAGGTGATGCTGCGTTGCCATGGCAATAAGAGATGCTAATCTGTATCATTAAAATGTCAGGTAAAATTGTCTTGTTGATTTATTGTATCTTTTAGTGTAATAGTAAAAGTACTAATGTAGTATTTGCCGTTGAAGCAGCATTTCCTGTGCTTTTGTAGCACCATGCTGCTACCGGGCACGGTGCTCATTGCCATTTCCGCCACTCTTAAATCTTGATTGCTGGCAAGAAATGAAAGACCCATCATATCACTCTGCATGTGGCTGCAAAAAAAAAAAAGATTTCTCCCGTCTTTAATTCACAACCCTGACTCATCTCCCCTGTTTAAAGATTGGTAAACTCCACTGGGAAGGTAATGTGAGAGGAAATTGGTCTAGATGTGAGTGGTGTGTGTCAGAGATGATCAGTCGTGTCGCATCTGCTTAACAGAAACACAATATAGGAGAACAGTGCAGCCCAAAGTGATTGCTTGGTTTGGTGCGTCACAAGCAAACCACCCCCACAGTGCTGTTTGAGCGTCTAAGCATCTTTCTGTTTGCGTTTACTGCACTGATACATGCATAAGTCACATTTTAAACCCACTTATATGCAGATGAATCTACAAAAACACAGAAAAAATTGTCACTCTTTGTTTATGCGGCAATTGTGTTTCGGCATACATGAAAGCAGTCACAAAAACAGACATAAAGAGGAAATATTATATATCCCAGAAGGATAAGGCACATGTACTTCATATACAGAGTCAGGCAAAATGATGTGACACATTAGTAGATTAAATAAAAGGCAAATAAGTGTTTCTTTATAATGCCATTGTTTTTGGTTTCTTTTTCAGTTGCTGCCAGGAATTGGACTGGTGACCATTGCGCTTTCATTGTTTCATCCGATTCATCCTCACGTTGACGAAACCCAAGTCCTGATGATCAGGTATCAGAAGAAACCAATGAAAATGTAAATAAAACTGTGAGAGAATGTGAGTTGAACGCGTTTACTTTCATATTTGGTTTGTTTGAATGTCCCTTGGCTGCACAGCGACCAAGTGGTTAGCACACAGGCCAAACAGTTAGGAGACCCGAGTTCAATTCCACCCTCGGCCATCTCTGTGTGGAGTTTGCATGTTCTCCCCCCGTGCATGCGTGGGTTTTCTCCGGGTACTCCGGTTTCCTCCCACATTCCAAAAACATGCTAGGTTAATTGGCGACTCCAAATTGTTCATAGGTATGAATGTGAGTGTGAATGGTTGTTTGTCTATATGTGCCTTGTGATTGGCTGGCCACCAGTCCAGGGTATACCCCGCCTCTCGCCCGAAGACGGCTGGGATAGGCTCCAGCACCCCCCGCAATCCTCGTGAGGATAAGCGGTAGAAAATGAATGAATGAAACAGAATGGCATTAATGTACTTTTTGAACATCCTTGTTGTTGCTTTACTTTATTTGCCTTTTATTTAACCTACAAATGTGTCAGATCATTTTGCCTGACCCTGTAGATAGAAACACTGCAAAAGGAATGCATGATGATGCATTTTCACCAGGTGTCTGTCAATTGTGCAGCTAATTTATTTTGGTTAAGTCACTACGACCACACATCTGGTCCTAAAAACAAGAAATAGTCAAGAATCCATCCAAAACGGAAGCAGCAATGGCTGATAGCTGACAATGTTTCCATCAATGAAACCACATACAATTGAGCATCTGTACCAAACTGGGCTGTACCGCCTTAGATTGGATGTAAATTATGCACCGCACAATGATCCAGTATGCAAGTAATTCTGGTTATAAACAGTCCCTAATGCCTAATGGACTCGAACCGCTGAGAATTCGTTCACGTCATCGGAAAACACAACATCAGTGGAGAGAGTGTTCCCGATTAGACCTCAACAGCGTAATAAGACACCCACGAGGTGCAGCCTAATTAAATGGAATAGGTTCTTTTTCATTATAGAGTTCCGCTGATTGTTGTTTTGCGGGCTCGCTCGTCAGGATCAAGCGATGCAGCAAGACCTCACGTGAGTGGTGGATAGTTCCAATTAGATGCCAGAATTGAGTCAAATGCACCAAGTTTCACCTATGCAGGTTGGAAAAGTCCACCAGGAGCGGTGTCATTAGTGCAAATGCAGGGATGTGTTGTATTTGTGTTCTCTTGACGGGTGGCCAATTAATGTCGACGCTGTGGGCGAAGATGCTGTCAATGCAGCGTGGTTGTAATTAGTCACCGCAACAATTGGGTGACCTCTAGGAATTGAATTCATTAATGTCAGCGGTAACATTCATATAGTAAAACACGAAGTCTTGCGGCAAAAATCAATGATGCACAATCCATTTAAATGGTGCAAGAGGCCTTTATACAGTAGAGAATATTGCTTTGTAATTTATGGTGCACACAAAGCCACTTAAAGAGCCCTAGTCGTGCCTTGATGCATATGCATGACAAGATTTCTCTGCGAGGATGCGTGCCTCCCGCCACCCGTCGAGGCACCTCGGGGGGAAGCTGAGAAACTGGGGTTGTTAATAAATCCACTGTGGATTTGCATTGTTGCGCGCTGTCAACACTTCCTTTACAAGAACAATCTAAAAGGTCTGGGAAGTCGTAGGTTCACACTTGGCGAGTTGTTGTTGTGTGCTGAGAACAAACAACGTCTGTGAGCTTACGAGCACATTTAATATGCAAAATGTTCATCTCCTGCGGAGAAAGACTTGACGTTACCTGGAAATGTTTCCAAGGTTCAATCAAGCCACTTCCAATGTACCAGGCGTCGGAAGGGATTCGTCATTTCTGGTGTGTTTGTCATCACGAAAGAATTGTTCACAATAAGATACACCTAGGCTGCATGGAGGACGAGTGGTTAGCACGCAGGCCTCACAGCTAGGAGACCAGGGTTCAATTCCACCCTCGGTCATCTCTGTGTGGAGTTTGCATGTTCTCCCCGTGCATGCGTGGGTTTTCTCCAGGTACTCTGGTTTCCTCCAACATTCCAAAAACATGCTAGGTTAATTGGCGACTCCAAATTGTCCATAGGTATGAATGTGAGTGTGAATGGTTGTTTGTCTATATGTGCCCTGTGATTGGCTGGCCACCAGTCCAGGGTGTACCCCACCTCTTGCACAAAGACAGCTGGGATAGGCTGTATACTGTAGGTTGCTCATTAGAGTAATTCATTCATTTTCTACCGCTTTTCCTCACTAGACTCTAGTCTAGCGGGGTTGCTGGAGCCTATCCCAGCTGTCTTTGAGCGAGAATCGGGGTACACCCTGGACTGGTAGCCAGCCAATCACAGGGCACATATAGACAAACAACCATTCACACTCACATTCATACCTATGGACAATTTGGAGTCACCAATTAACCTAGCATGTTTTTGGAATGTGGGAGGAAACCGGAGTACCCGAAGAAAACCCACGCATGCACGGGGAGAACATGCAAACTCCAAGGGTGGAATTGAACCCTGGTCTCCGAGCTGTGAGGTCTGCGTGCTAACCACTAGACTACCGTGCCGTCCTCATTAGATTAATAAGAAACAGAAAATAACACTTTCAAATTGGTTTCAAATACATCTTAGTTCTATTTCCTATGAACTGTATATGAAGTACATGAACCCTATCCTGTTCTTGGAAAAGTTATGATACTTTGTTGGAAAAGTCTGATCGCCACCTGGTGAGCTTGGATATACAGTCCAATCCTCCATCTTGGCAGCATAAACATATTCACAATTTAGTTAGTGCTGTCAAACCCCCCCAAAAATAATTTCTCAAACCACGCAGTATCATCTAATTATATTTGCACATTACTTACAGACATGTTAAATTTGTGTGTCTATCTGCGTCACAAGCTCAACTGAATTAATTATTGTGGCCACTAGTTGTCGCCAGGCAAAAGACAACCACCACCACCACACTTGAACTTAAAGACAGCGCCTGTTCAATTCCAAATAAATATTGGTATGAAAGTCAAACCTAGCTATGAGTGACAGAACTCAAATGTAGACTCAAACTCCAATGTAGTCACTTTCAATGCATTTTGTGTCAAATTGCTGCTTCACATGACAGCAACTATTTGTGACAATTTGAGTGCACAACAGCAGAATTGCTCCCAATCAGTTGAAGTGGCATCTGATTGTTGACTTAGCATCAAACTACACCCACGTGCACCATCCACTCTGTTTTTTTTTCCCCCACTTTCCTCAATGTGTAGATCTTCTGTGGGTCGAGTGCCAGGAAGCATTGTTTGAAACGTCTGTTTGGGTGGAGCCCTGAAGGTATCATTCAGAGAGATCCACTGTGAAGTTCAGTCATCACAGAGTGGATGGATGTGAGGAGACAGCTGGAGTGATTCGAACGCATACTCATGTGCGTGGACACGCTTGTTCACACGCACACATGCGGGTCCCTCGGGGTCAGGTGCACTCTGCCAAGTCGGAGAAATAAACTATTGACGCAAAAGGGGCCCTGAGGATAGCATCACAATCTATATCTACTGTATATGTTTTTATATACAGTCCACCTATTTAGACATCTCATTCATACGAGTGCTGCCGAGTATTGCATTTCTCGCAGAGAAAAAAACGTGCTCATTTAAATATTGGAGCAAAGCCGCTGTGTAACTATCAGTCTATCCAAACAAGATAGTGCCAATTGTTTTCCCTTTCTTCTCGGTTCAAATCTTATCCAAAGGAGCTTAATCTATTCCAAGGAGTGTTTACAGCATAACACAGAGACTTTTTATTTTTTTCCAAATCAAATCCACTGTGCTAACATTTCCCACATTTGGAGATGACTTGCATTAACCTGTGGGTTTTAACATTTGTATTTATTTACTGCCCGTAATCTATCATAATTAGCTCTTAAATCAAACCGCACACAAAGAGATGTCATTAAGTTGCTTAATACCTGCAAAGGTCAGACAGGCTGAGTAATATTGAAAATAAATCCCCCTGCTATAGATAATTTAAGTCATAATGCAGCGTTCACTCACCTGCAGAAACTCATTCAAAAAAAATAATATGTCGCTTACATTGTGCAGGAGTGGCTAATAATGTGTCTATCTCGTGTAAAATTGGTAAAGACACAATAAATAGAATATAGTATCATTATTAAATTCCCAAAGATTCCCAACTATGATTGTGTACAGTACAATGTAAGCTTTCACTTCCTGCCCAGAGGGGGCACTGTGTCACTATTTGGGGTGGGGGGGTGCATGGTGAGCTCCAGGTCAGCGGGGGAAACTGCAACTGCATTTATTCCCCCTCCTTACATCACCTCTCCTCTTGACAAAGTGCACACAGCTCCCGTGAGGCATACTAATGCTGCTGATGCGCATTAGCCTCGCAAATCTGCCATTCAACTCAAGCCAGGTGGTAGAAAAGTAAACAGCCATCACATAGATAGACTTCTGATATGTTGGTTTCTTGTGCATATTGCAATTATGCACAGTCATGAAAACAAAACAATGCCCAAGTCAATGCTTGGCTGTTGTCATGCATGCTTGCAGCAGGGGCCATTAGGAGCCCGGTTTATTCCACATACTGTGAGCCGTGCAAAAGAGCGTTTTCCGCGTGATGCATCTGCTTGTTTGTAGTCCGAACAAACATGCACGTCATGCCAAATGAGACATGCATCTTTCATGCACGCGAGGCGGACTACGGCGCTGCTGTTGCACCTTTAGCATCTAATTTGTCTCTCTGTGGGAATATAAACGACATGTCTGCTGTTTTGTTTGCAATCAGGCCTATTATATTTTTACATACATAATTTCTATATTGGGGCGGCACGGCGGTCTAGTGGTTAGTGCGCAGACCTCACAGTTAGGAGACCAGGGTTCAATTCCACCCTCGGCCATCTCTGTGTGGAGTTTGCATGTTCTCCCCGTGCATGCGTGGGTTTTCTCCGGGTACTCCGGTTTCCTCCCACATTCCAAAAACATGCTAGGTTAATTGGTGACTCCAAATTGTCCATAGGTATGAATGTGAGTGTGAATGGTTGTTTGTCTATATGTGCCCTGTGATTGGCTGGTGACCAGTCCAGGGTGTACCCCGCCTCTCGCCCAAAGACAGCTGGGATAGGCTCCAGCACCCCCCGTGACCCTCGTGAGGAAAAGCGGTAGAAAATGAATAAATGAATTTCCATATTTACTCATGTTCTACTATATTATATTTAAGGTCACAGTGGATCTGGAGTCCACCTGAGACAACGTGGGACGAGAGTGGGCGTGCTCTTTGGACTGGCACCCAAGGTAATTTCACACAAGTTTTGTTTTTTTTTTTACTCAGGAAAGGGAGCTATTTCATCCAAACCAATTTTAGCACATTAGCACTCATCAAACCAGTTTGTCCTGTAACAAACTTTCACAGTTGCCATGCTTTTGCAACAACAAACAACAAAGTAAAGATGTGAAGTTTTCTGGCTCATTCCCCCTCCCCACTTTTAGAAACATGATGGATGAAAAAAAAAAAAAACACAGAGAGAAAACATTCCGGGCAGCATTTTTTTTTTGCAATCAGGCCTATTATATTTTTACATACAGAATTTCCATATTCACTCATGTTCTACTATATTTATATTTAGGGTGACAGTGGATCTGGAGAGTGGGCGTGCTCGTTGGACTGGCACCCAAGGTAATTTCACACAAGTTTTGTTTTTTTTTTTACTCAGGAAAGGGAGCTATTTCATCCAAACCAATTTTAGCACATTAGCACTCATCAAACCAGTTTGTCCTGTAACAAACTTTCACAGTTGCCATGCTTTTGCAACAACAAACAACAAAGTTAAAGATGTGAAGTTTTCTGGCTCATTCCCCCTCCCCACTTTTAGAAACATGATGGATGGAAAAAAAAAGAAAAAACACAGGGAGAAAACATTCCGGGCAGCATTTTTTTTTTGAAGCTCTGAAACGGCGGAGTACTCGCTTCAACCAATCTCTCCTTCGCAGGCGCTCGCTGGCGCACTGCGGGGAGTCACGGTGGCGCACTGTTGTTGCTTCACCAGGGAGAGAATGAGAGAAAATGGCAGCAAATGAAGTTGGCGGGCTATGGAGTATTGTTCTCTGCTGCTTGTGGTAATGAACAGGCTTTGGGAACAGACTGGGGGAAATTGGTTCCCGGTAGGCCTTCTTTTTCTCATCTGTCAGGTGGACTGGCCACACATGAACACACACACACACACACACACACACACACTTGTGTAAACACTTGCGTGCGGGTTGCTTACACACACACACACACACACACACACACACACACACACACAAAACATAAGAATAAACTCCAATAGGTTTGATTCAAGCCCTGGTTGTCCACATGAAGATGGATGATACAACAAGATGGCTATTAGGCACTGTAATACACTTCTTATCTTAGCCCACGGCTATTCAGCTTAATTCTTCTGAAAAATACATTTTCATAAAGAACATCCTGTCTGATTCCACCACACCATATGAGTCCCAGAAAAGTAGCTTTCATGCATGCATCCATCTTTATCCTTCATCGGACTCAGCCGGCTAAGCAAAGAATCCCGTAGTTCCTTCTCCCTCGCTACTTTGCCCAACTCCTCCCGGCGGATCCCGAGGCGTCCCCAGGCCAATTGAGAGACATTGTGTCTCTGAAGTGTCCTGGGTATCCCCCCGAGGCTTACTACAGGTCGGACATGCCCTGAACACATCTCGAGGGCATCCGAGCCATCTCATCTGTCTTCTCTCAATGCGGAGGAGCAGCAGTTTTGAGTTTCACTCATGAACCCCCGAGGTACTTAGACTTCTCCACTTTGGGTCGGATCATATCCCCGGCTCGGAGATGAGAACCAGGGAACCACGGACGTGCTGATTCTCATCCCAGCTGCTTCACACTCCACTGTGAGCTGATACAGTGTGTGGTGAAGATCACAGGACCACATTATCTGGATAAAGGACAGTGATGGGAATAAGTAATGCAATAGTTAATAGTAACTAGTGGAGTAACTCGGTTACTATTTTGGAGATGTAACTATAACTAATTACTTTTTTAAAGTGACGTGCCCAACACTGAAAAAGGAACCCCTCAATGCCCTGGCTGCACCTCGGAATTCTATCCATGAATGTAATCTGTGACTAAGGGCAGCCCTGGCGGAGTCAAACCCTCACTGGAAACCAGTACGACTTTCTGCTCTGACACCTCTCATACAGGGAAAATGGCTCTTTTGATGCTAAAGGCCGCCCCGCTTTGGGAACCAAGGCTCATTATGACAGGAGAACTTTGCTGTTTTTTGGCACAAAACAAAACCGCAGTCAAAGATCCTCTGTATAGCAGGAGGGCTCTGCTGTTTGTAAAACACCAGCTGCCAAAACTCTAGTCAAAGATCCTCTATACTGTATGACAGGAGCACTCTATGCTAGCTAAAGATCCTGCATGTAGCATTAGCGCTTTGCTGTTTTTGCACCTACTGCAAAACTCTAGTCAAAGATCCTCTATACTGTATGACAGGAGCACTGTATGCTTGCCAAAGACCCTGCATGTAACATTAGCGCTTTGCTGTTTTTGCACTGACTGCAAAACTCTAGTCAAAGATCCTCTATATTGTATGAAAGGAGCACTCTATGCTAGGCAAAGATCCTGCATGTAGCATTAGTGCTTTACTGTTTTTGCACCTACTGCAAAACTCTAGTCAAAGATCCTCTATACTGTATGACAGGAGCACTCTATGCTAGCCAAAGATCCTGCATGTAACATGAGCGCTTTGCTGTTTTTGCAACTACTGCAAAACTCTAGTCAAAGATCCTCTATACCAACTGCCAAAACACTAATCAAAGATTTTCTATATGACAGGAGGGGCCCGGCTGTTTTAAGGACCTTGTGTCAACATCTCCGTGTAGTACTTATTGACTCCCACTACTTGTTGTGTTTGAGATAGTTTGCATGCAGCCTGTAAAAAAAAAAAGAAAAAGAAAAAAAATCCTTTGTATTTCACAAAGGCTCTGTGATTTGACTGGACATAGAGAGTTCATTCATAATTAATTCTCTCTCTCCCAACTTCTTCTTGTTTTATCTGTCCCCGAGCAGAAAATAAAATATTAACACGGATGCACAAATCAAATGTCTCCACGGTGCTCTTCATCTGGTAGCTCGAAGAAAGTCCCCATCGATTGGGGGCGCCCCCCCAATTGACAATACACTAAAAGCTAGTCCGGGTTCTTGTGTGCAGCGATTGATGGACCGGCTGGTAAATAGGAGGATGCTGTTATGATGTAGGATTGTAAGAGAGGGCTCGCTATTGAAGTCAGAATGGAAAAGAGAGTGTAGCTACACTACCCGTGCCATGAATAAATGAACACCCCTCTGCCTGGCAATAACGTGGTACAATCCGTTTTGTTTCTACCGTCTTTGTGTTGCATTTTTTGACTGGTATCCGACATTTATAGGATGTTTTTCTTGACAAAATAATAAATAAACTGCTATTTTTGACATGGCCATGCTAATAATAGACTATACTCTATGAGAAAAATAAGGTCTTGCTGTTTACTTGATTTATGTGTTTTTTATTTTATTTTTAAAGATACACATAGTAAACACGCCTTAGGGGAAGTACCCACCAAGTGGTTTATTTACTGTTCACTGTTTATTAGTCTAGCTGCTCACTAAGAGTGTTGCATAGTTTAATATTTAGTCTTAAAGTATACCATTATGATAATAAAATGAATTAAACATCCTTAAATCCTAATTTCTTCCTATTGTGTGTGTTTCAAGGCAAAACCAAACTTTGCTGTGTGTTTTAAGATGCCTAATTAGTCATAGGTTGATTACTGGTAATTATATCGTATAGTAACGGTATATTATACAGCAGGATTGTCCAAATGTTTTTCATAGAGGGAAAAGTGCTGAAAAATGAAAGGATGCAAGAGCCACTTATTATTTTCAATTAGTAAAGCCGTAAAGTTTGACATATTTCAAGAAAATAATGCATCTCAGCTTTGTGAAACAAGTTAATTATTATTAACTTCAGCCATTTTTGCTTTGTTTTTTTTAATTTTTCAAATATTTAAATACTATTTCAAATTTTCAATAACTTGTAATATTATGACTTTTTCTCATATCTCTTTTTAAAACCGATATTAATAATGTTGGACACCCTTGTTTGTCTATATGTGCCATGTGATTGGCTGGCGACCAGTCCAGGGCGTGCAGCTGGGATAAGCTCCAGCATGCCCGCGACCCTCGTGAGGATAAGCGGCATAGAAAATGGTTGGATGGATGGATGGATGGATGGATGGACCCTTGTTAGATGTTAGATTCCCACAGCATAGCATTAGTCATTATTGATATGTTTTTACATTAGTCAACTTTTGGTATGGGCTGCATAGCGGCAACCGAGTGGTTAGCGTGCAGACCTAGGAGACCAGGGTTCAATTCCACCCTCCGCCATCCCATCTCTGTGTGGAGTTTGCATGTTCTCCCTGTGCATGCGTGGGTTTTCTCTGGTTTCCTCCCACATTCCAAAAACATGCTAGGTTAATTGGCAACTGCAAATTGTCCATAGGTATGAATGTGAGTGTGAATGGTTGTTTGTCTATATGTGCCCTGTGATTGGCTGGCGACCAGTCCAGGGTGTACCCGTCTTCTCGCCCGAAGACAGCTGGGATAGGCTCCAGCACCCCCGCGACCCTCGTGAGGATAAGCAGTATAGAAAATGAACAAACTTTTGGTATTTGAAACTAACTAAACTATAATCCTAAATTTAAAAAAAAACATACATTCCATTCATATGAACAGAGCCAGAAATATATTAGTGGTTCGTATATTACAGTATTTCTGCCCCCTCTCTATAAAAAAAAGAAAAGAGAGAGAAAAAAAAAAGAAACCCTTCATGATGGATGTTTCCACCACTTTTTTGTATGTCTTATCAGCCTGGTACAGAAGCGCTTATCTGCATTAAAGAATTCATTACAATTTTAATTGTGATCAGCCACTCGAGGACGACTCGCATATGAATGCAAATGTTATTTAAAAAGGCATCCTGTTGGGTTATTATTCCCATTCAGCCTGCATAAATCTGCACTATTAAATTAAAAAAAAAAAGAAGCAAACAGCACGGCCAGCTTTAGAATGACTGTAGTTGCATTCAAGAACCTCTCGGTTTGATGAGATGATAGTAATACAAGGCGGCGGCGTTGGGAGCGTTACCAAGCAGTGTTTGCTCTTCCCTCGATAGACTGCGGATTAAGTCAAGCTGCTTTTGTTGGTTCTCCTGATTGCCGTGGCGAGCGTTACGAGTCAAAGGGTCTCATTAAGAGCAACGTCGGCCCTCCATGTGCTCAATGAGAGCGTTCTCTTTTCAAGCATGCGATGACCTCTGAACCTCTATTATTGTAAAACATGACAATCCATATCCTCTCGCTTCTATTTATTTCCCCTGCCCTTCTCTCATTGTCTGACTCAGCTTGACACCTTACGCTGCAATGTTTATCCCCTGTGAAATATTTAATACCCGCAGGCCTGTGTGTACATACATTTCTACACGTACAGACGGGTGTTCATGCCACATGCATGCAGACCATTTAGTGCTAATGTCAAGTAAATTAGCACCATGACGTGTTAATGTTTTATTTTCATTCATGCTTTGCATGATTCGGAATGTAGGATGTGCATGTTCTTGCAACAAATAAGGGTGTTTTTTTGTGTAAAATTAATTTCATTCATTCATTTTCTACCGCTTATCCTCACGAGGGTCACTGTCTTCGGGCGAGAGGCGGGACTGGTGGCCAGCCAATCACAGGGCACCTATAGCCAAACAACCATTCACACTCACATTCATACCTATGGACAATTTGGAGTCGCCAATTAACCTAGCATGTTTTTGGAATGTGGGAGGAAACCGGAGTACCCGGAGAAAACCCACGCATGCACAGGGAGAACATGCAAACTCCACACAGAGATGGCCGAGGGTGGAATCGAACTCCGGTCTCCTAGCTGTGTGGCCTGAGTGCTAACCACTTGGTTGCCGTGCAGCCAAAATGTATTTCTTTTAATATTATGATTTTACTTCCATAATATTTTGTATACTTTTTCCCCCAACCTAACTTTCCAAAAAATTACAACTTTATTTAGTTTTGCTTGTTTTTAATATTACAACTTTTTAAAATATTTTTTCCTTTTAAAATATCAACCCTGTGCATTGTTTTCCCTCATAGTATTACGACATTATTCTTGTAATCTTTATTTGGTTGTTAAATATTATTAATGAATTAATTACTAATTAAGTTAGTTATTTGTAAAATTATTGCATATTTTTCTTTTTTTCTTTTTTTTAAAGTTCTCTAGTTAAATTATATTTCTGTGCCCCAGGCCAATAAAAAAAACAGTCGTGTGCCACAAATGGCCCCCGGGGCCACACTTTGGAGACCGTAGTCTGAACTAAACCATTCCCATCACTTTTAAACAGCAACATATTTCTGCAAATATTGCCCCAGAGTGATGAAATGACAGCAAATAGCATGAGTAGCTATTGCCTAGTAGCGCTCACGAGTGATGAAATGACAGAAAATGTCTCAAATTAGCAGATACGAGGTTGCAGATTTAGTGAAACACACTCCAACTAACACATCCTTAACACATGCCTTAACACACCATCACATACTGATGGTGGACAGACGTGCTAAAGCTAAGCAGCAGCACTCAGTCACTTAATAAAAACAGACTTTTCTCTGATATTTATTCTAAGGAGACTGAGCCCCATTTCCTTGTGTTTAATGATTTATTTTGGACATACAAACCTGATCAAAAGTTCAAGACCATCCCTCGAAAAATTATGAAAAAAACACTCCAAACCAGAACAAAAACATTTCTCAGTCGGACTCAGTAATGAGTAGCTCCACCGTTCTTGTTAATCACGTCAAAAATTGGTTCGGACATGCTTGATGTGAGTGTTTCCAGGAGGCTATTGGGAACATTTCTCCAAGTGGTGAAGATGGCTTCACCAAGAGCATCAACTATCTGGAACTGATGGCCATTTTTATCAACTTCCCTTGCCATCCATCCCCAAACATCTGCACGTAATTGTCCACCGTTTGACGACCCTGCACCACTTGAAGCTCCTGTGTTCCACTGAATGAAAAAGCACCCCAGGTCATTATGGACCCCCTTGACTGCGCTGGGTAGGAAAGATCTCAGGTGGTATCTCCTCATGCCAGTTATGTTGGAAGCCATCTGGACCTCATCACCTTTCAGTGTCCCATGTTCGATGCTCCCTGGCAAAGTCTAAACAGGCGTTGAAGGAGATGAGGTCTTTCCAGGCCATTTTAAGGGTCTTTATTTGGGTTGAGGACCGCCCTGTGTCTTGACAAACAGCCAATCGGATCGTCCGGCTCAGCGCAGGTGTCATTTTTTGGGTCTACCCTTAAGTTTTTGTTCCATAATGCTCAGGATCTTTCCCGAAATGTAGAACGACTGTCTTACTGCGTCCAACCTCAGCAGCAATGCCACGCTGAAAGAGGCCTTGCTTATGCAGCTTGACGATCCGACCACGTTCAAGAAAAGAAAGCTTCTTAGCTTTAACCATCAGGAGGGCTCCCACTTCTTGCTTTTGCATATTGTAACCTCATTAAGATCCAAAAGGAAAAAAAAGGATGAGAATGTGTCATAGTAAAGTCAATAAAGTTTGTAGATAGATTATTCAGTAATAAAGAATATATAAAAAAGTACAAGAGTAACAATGGACATGGACGTTGTGTAGTATTAAATGAGCTGATGTAATTTTCACTATCAGTTGTGCATTTTAATTGCCCGCCGTCACTTTAATCAGCTTTTTTAATTTCCGGCAAAACTTGGAAATGTTTTTGGAACCACTTTGGGGACATGTGCACAAATTAGAAGCAAAAATCTTTCCCGTTGCATTAATCCAAGCAGTCAAGCGTCCACGCCCCGTATGTTGTTGTCGAGCGGTCTGATGGTGTTTCGGGATATTTTGGCACCAGCGTGTAGTGAGCGATTAGTTATTTTAGCACACCTAACGTCGCTCCCGCCCTGCTTATTGTCATCGTAATGACATGATGAGGCAATTAGGCCACCGCTTTGACACATTGAGAGCAACATGCAAGGCTAATTATCTATTTTAATTTGAGACCCGTTCAGTCCAACTGAATGGTGTCTTGTTTAGGTTTTTACTAGGGATGTCATAAGACACCCAACTCAAGGGATGAGATGATGCATGAGATTTGGCCCATAAGATGAGATTTTAACATTAGAAAAGTACAAAGTAGTAATATGACTGGACAAAATGATGAAATTAGAGACCAACAGCTTGTCACGTGTCACGTGGGGTGCTGGAGCCTATCCCAGCTGTCTTCGGGCGAGAGGCGGGGTACACCCTGGACTGGTGGCCAGCCAATCACAGGGCACATATAGACAAACAACCATTCACACTCACATTCATACCGATGGACAATTTGAAGTCGCCAATTAACCTAGCATGTTTTTGGAATGTGGGAGGAAACCGGAGTACCCGGAGAAAACTCACGCATGCACGGGGAGAACATGCAAACTCCACACAGAGATGGCCGAGGGTGGAATTGCTAACCACTCGACCGCCGTGCAGCCCTCTTATTTATTTCAATGATGGCTTATATTCTATGATGCTCCGTATTGCGTTGTGGACTCCTATAGAGCAGCTACACATAATAACTCACGCAGAAAACTTTCTAGATCTTCTGGAATCTCCACCTAGTCCAGCTGTATTAATTTATTCCACCCACAGGCCGCCTCCGGGCACGCTCACTCATTTATGATGATGATTTATCCCACTCAGCTTATACCCGAGCACGCCCATATAAGGAAGTCCAAGTGACTGTGATGTCACAGGGATCTGGTGTTGGAAAAAGCTCTCTGAAACTGAGCGTTCGGCGCCATCTCATATGTGCAAACCTCATTGTCTGAAACGTCGGCATTGTTGATGATGAGAATACCACATTATAACAACATTTATAGGTCGGAAAAGTGACAAAGCATAATAGGTCCCCCTTAATATTGAATCCTACTTTGCAGAAATTCACTTAACGCGGTCAGGTCTGGGACCAGTTAACTGCACTAAACGAGGGACGACTGTATATCTCGGGGGTAAAAGAGCCATTTTACCCCCTACACTGGAGCTGCAAAACATAATTTAAAGACAATATCTTTGGAAAGCTTTAATCTTTTTTTAATTTGAACAGGTTTTGACAGAAGAAATAGTGCAGTGTGTATGTGTAATGGAAGCCAACTCATAGAGTAATGACAGCATCATCTTGGTTAAACCTCAATACCTGACGCTTGAAGGAATGTGTAGCAACATGCTCACATCCAGAGCGAATGGAATGGAATGGCCTTTATTGTCATTATACAAGATGTACAACGAGATTGGAGAACTTCTCCTTTCAGTGCAATAGTCAAGTTAAAAAAGTATACAAAAAGTAGAGTAGAAAAAGTTTAACAAGATATAAACAAGATATCCAAGATATACACATAATATTGCACAGGAGCATATGAAGGAGCAGACATATTGCAGATCTATTAATTTTAGTGCAATGATGAATGGGTCTTAGTGCAAATAATGACTGTAGTAAACTGAGTAAAAGTCACATATGAGTGTATTGTATTGAGTTGTTAAATAAATATGTTTTCGAGGTAGTAACAGAGGCAGTGATGTAAATATTGCACATTTGCATTACGCTAATGACTGGGCTCGTTGTATGTCTGCGAGTCTCCCAAGATTTTGATTGACTGCCAGATTTGGAGGGAACTTTGGGGTATCAAAGTAGTTCAGAGGAGAAAAGGCGGAGTTGATCAAGTCGTCTTACTAGTATAGACTCTCACAGAAAGTCAGATTTTTTTCAAAGATGCGTATTTTTCCCATAAAAAAACTACAACAAAGAGGCTGAAGAGCCACATGCGGCTCTGGAGCCGTGGGTTTTAGACCCCTGGTTTAGCTAAAACCATCATAACATAAACATATTCGGCTGGAAAAATCCCTCCCAGCAATGACCTTGGACCTCAAATCTAGAGAGCTAAAGGTTCCACTTCCTGGTCTTCCTATCCTGCCATCTTTCATAGTGGAGTGTGACATCATTCAATGTGGATCCTAATTCCACGACTTCTTGTCGAGCAGGCTCCCCGCAACGTGATAGTGATGTCAAATGTCATTGAATGTCATCTTCCAACTGAATAGTTGTTTGTATGTGAGTCGCATCTTCCATTTTCCTTGTTGTCATGGTGATGTGATCTTTAATATTTATCAGGATCCCGGATAACTTTCACACTCCAAGTACCTTCAATCTTTGCGTGCAATGTCCGCATTGTGTTTTGTCAATTGTTCATTCATGAAGAGCTTTCAGGAAAATAACACAACTACTGAACATAAGCGGTTGTGGTTACATGGTGGGACTTGTAGTATAGCAACGCTTTCATTTTGTGTATTTTCTGCTTCCCGAGTGTGTGTTCCGGTTGTATCCCAAGTGCTTTATTGTGCAAGTCAGGCGTGCTTAGCATCCAGCCTGCTGTCCCACCATGTCAGGTATTTACAAACCTCGACAGTGCAAGACAGATCGGCGAGCTCCAAGCTGCCACACATCCATCCTTCCAAGGGCTTCCAAAGACAGCCTTCAGCATGCATTACTCAGCCCCATGCTGCTTCCAACCACCTCACATTTTCTACCCCTCCACTCTCTTCGCAGGGTAAGCATCATCAGGAAGTGTGGGTCGCCGTTTGCCTTGGTCGCATGTACTATGTTGCGAGCTCAAGTGTTATTCTCTTTCGGTTCATGCCACTTTGAGCGACAGGGTCCCCTGCGAATAGTGCTTACATTTCCTGCGGTGCGCTGTCTGCCACCTCAAGTTGTGTTGGCCTCGTGTTTGTTTGCATATTTGCGTGTGCTTCTCTGTGTGCGGCTGGCACCTGAAAGCTACCGCTTCCTGTTTTCGCTTTTGTGCAGACACAAACGACGGGAAAAGCTTGAAAGATGTTGAGTTTACTATCATGTTAAAAAAAATAAATAAATACATGAATTATATTGGGCATCTAAAAAAGTCCACTAGGTTTTTATGGGGAAAAAAAATACTGGAAGATTGCCTTTTTTATACATACCCTGAAAACTAAATGAGTAATGTTCTCTGCCTCCAAAGTAATAACCATAACCAAAATCATATGTTGAAGGGGCCTGAGGCAAAATGCTTAATCCCTTACTCTTGCAGGAAAGCGGCTTAGTTACAGGATACACAAGATGACAGGTTACTCTAAGTAGTCTTAGAATGTCTCCAATGCTGGAAAACTGAGGTAAAGGTGCAGATTCACTTTGGCTCCATTCAAAAATAATGTAGCATTTTCAGTGTGACAAGCATTTAAGCTTCTATTTGTGGTCAAAATATGTAATGTGTGAATGCTGAGAGTCTTATAAGGATGCTTTTATTTAGAAAATGCATCTCGACGAGCATTCGAACATTTAGTAGTACATCAAAAATATGTGTTATGCACAGATACTTTTTAGAAAGAGACACACACTCCACCGTGCCAGAGTATGTTGTACGTATGTTGTATATGAATGCTGAGAGACTTTTGAGAATGCTTTTATTGTGAAAATGCTGCCAGACGAGCATTCGAACATGCTATTCTACGGTCGAAATACTGTATTTTCTGGACTATCGTAAGTCGCTCCGGAGTATATGTCGCACAAGGTCAAACATGCATAATTAGGTAGAAAAAAAACATACATAAGTCGCTCTGGAGTATAAGTCACAGGAACAGCCAACCTATGAAAAAAAGTGCGACTTATAGTTCGGAAAATACAGTATTTTCCGGACTATAAGTCTTTCCGGAGTATTAGTTGCACAATGCCAACAATGCATAATTAGGTAGAATAAACATACATAAGTCGCACTGGAGTATAAGTCGCATTTTTTGCGGGTAATTTTCCAAACTACTTGACCAAAACAGACATTACGTCCTCAAATTCTACCAATAAAATAATAGAGAACAGGCTGAATAGGTGTAAGATATGCTAGCACAATGGTTATTCAGCTACACAAAAAATAAACAAACAGAAAAGGTGTCCAGTGTTTATGTAACATAAACACTTTTTTTATTTATAAGTCGCTCTGGAGTATAAGTTGCAGGAACAGCCAACCTATGAAAAAAAAAGTGCGACTTATAGTCCGGAAAATACGGTATCTTGTGTGAATGCTGGAAGACAAGCATGCTAGTGTACGTCCAAAATAGTTAGTGTAAAGGCCGAGACTTGAATATTTTTCTTGTGTAAATGCTGATAGAAAATCTTTCCAGAATGCGGTAATACAGCCAAAATATGGTTTGTGAATGTTGACAAACAAGCATGAAAACATACACAATTTTTTCTCATATTACGTTATTGTCACAAAATGAGTACGATATTTTTCTTTTAATATTTTGACTTTGTTTTTCAATTTTTGCTATTTGTTTTAGTTAAAATAATATTTATAGAATGTGCAAACAGCCCCTGTGTTGCACATTACTTCCTAAATATGATGGATGAATCTTTTCATTGTGTACGTGGTGAAAATTAAGCATTTCAAAATGCAATAGCATCCAGAATGTGTTGTACAATTGCTTTTGTGTGAACGCTAGGACTTTCACACTATTGTGCATCTTAATAAAGGCAACATTATGTGTGGGGGAAATGTGTGTCTGTAGGTGCTCAGTGTTGTTGTTGTTTGCATTTTAACAGCTTGCGGTGGCATGATCAGGTGCAATGCTGTGATGGAGGAGTGTGAGGGTCTTTTCTTTTTTTAGCTGCACTATCACCTGTGTGTGTGTGTGTGTGTGTGTGTGTGTGGCATTTTGGAATCTAACAAGCACTCAGCTACATAAAAACAGGAGATAAATGTCATGCTAGCACATACAGTGCGCCTCATGCACCGTACACAGTGATCTACAAGCAGCCATATCTTCCAAGGTGAGTATGTCACCTTGACATTTTAGTGGAGAAAAATGGCTATGGTCTTGTCTTTATAAAGCCTAGTCTAGTGTGTTTATCCCATGTTCAAGAAGATACTGTATGCGCATTTTTTCCCCCAGTTCAACTGACCAACGCATGATGAATTGTTGCCTTTATCCTCAAGTGGCTTTGGACCTTTATTTTTGGGACTCCTCCACAAAAGGCACAAGCCACCAGGGACTACACTGTCTGCTTTAATCCACCAAGTTCTAAATCTCCAGTATGACGCTCGTCTCCAAGAACAATGCACCCCGGAGCTTGGGGAGAACGGCGGCAGAAGGGAGGGAATAGAGAACCACTTAGGGCTGTTGAGAAAGTGAGCTAAATCCTTTGTGAATACACAATGTTGTGTTGGAAGATACCCCAGTGGTTGTGTACTACTTTCCTTTCATGCTGAAATCTGCCATTTTGTTTGCATATTATAAGGCTGCGTTCAATTGGCTTGCTACAAACACAAAAGATACTTGGTGCGCACTTTGGTGTTGTTCGTTAGTGTTGATAGTTTGTCATTTCTGTCTCTGGCACAGTCAAGGGCAGAAGTTTTGAGAATAATACAAATATAAATTTTCAGTCTGCTACCTCAGTTTTCATGGTAGTGATTTGTATGTATTCCAGAATGTTATAAAGAGTGATAAGATGAAAGGAAATTAATTGCAAAGTCCCTCTTTGTTATGAAAATGAACTTAATTCCTTAAAAAAAATTCCACTGCATTTCAGCCCTGCCACAGAATGACTAGCTGACATCATGTTGCTGATTCTCTGGTTAACAGAGGTGAGCGTGTTGACAAAGACAAGGATGAACATGACTCTGTGAGTGAAAGTAATAGGTTTGAATATTAGTTTTTCCTTTGTTAACCTTGATTACCAGCAAAGAAACTCATGCATCTGCAAAAACTGCTTCATGGGCAAGGATATTGCTCCGAGTAGGATGGCACCTAAACCAAGCATTTATCAGATCATTAAGAACTTCAAGGTTGAGTTGTTGTGGAGAAGCCTTCAGGGCGGCCAACAAAGTCCAGCAAACATCTGGACCGTCTCCAAAAGTTGATTCAGCTGTGGGATTGGGGCAGCGAACCGACGCCCATCTGTCCAGACGATGAACCGTATGAACCGTACTAGCAGAGCAAGCACACCAGAGTTCCTTTTAACCGAAACAAATGTCTATACGGGCTATAATACATCCTTATATGATAGCACACCGTTAAAGATATTACAGACATTGGTTGGAACATTTATCAAATGACGGTGGCGAAGGTCACCCTGAAGTCGCCATCAGACACAGAAAAAGACAGGAATCCCTTTTAAAGCCACCATCCTTCCTGGATTAAGTATGGACTGCTCTACTCCCGTGGCTTCATCAAACAAGAAGCAAAGATAAAAATAGGCCCTTCTTTGCACTTCTGACAAGGAAGAATGTCCCCGGTTCAAATGAATGTCCGCCGACAGGAGTCTCGCTTCGGGCAGTGCTGCTGGAGATAAGCTCGTATTTTAAAAATGTAGCACATTTGTCATGGCAGCACCAGTGTGTTGCCTGGTGGTAATAGTTTGTAACTAATTAACTCAGTACCAGCATCTGATAAGGAGAAGAAACAAAGAAACCACACAGTATGAGGAATTCAGGAATAAAAATGTCAATTTCTGACATACAGCTTGCTTCTTCCCGTCCAAAGCCTCTCGGTAGCTTGACAATAGCAACGTTTACATGAGGAGTTTTTCTCTTTCCGAATGGAATCTTTCCGAATGACCTTTCCAAAAGCAATGGTATACATGGAAATGAATATTCCAATCGCGTGTCTACATGCGCCGCTATAATCAACCAGAATAGTCAATGGGGCATGCACAGTAAAACGTAAACACCAACATCACGTGATACCAACTTCCTCGAGTTTTTCTTTCACTTGTTGGAATAACTCCGTATTGCCAGTTTTTCGTTTGTCTAGTTTTGAAATTTAGTTTGGATCAAAAACAAACTTTCCGCAGCAGTCCAGTACCGATTGCTCGCCTCCATTTTTTTAAATCGAAGAACGTGTTACATCATATCTCAGCATTCGCTGAAAGAACGCACCCGGGAACAGGAAAAGATAAAGTTCAATCTTGCTAATATTTTATAATTAAGCTCATCACATGTTTTATATAGATATGTATTTTCTTTTTTTAATAAAACTGGACTTGTGAATGGGGTATAGAAGGGTTTAGATTCTGTTCCACAGATGGCGGTAATAAACAACAGAAGAAGAAAAACACCACGAAGAAGAACGCGGATTGGGGAAAGGAATATTCCACCTCTGGGAATCCGATTTTATATTCATTCGGATTGGCACTTTTCTTTAGGAATGAGGTGTTTTGCGTTTGAGCAAATAACCTGAATGGAATTGGAATATTTGAGTCCAGGTAAACGGCGGCACGACGGTCTAGTGGTTAGCACGCAGACCTCACAGCTGGGAGACCAGGGTTCAATTCCCCCCTGGGAATCTCTGTGTGGAGTTTGCATGTTCTCCCCGTGCATGCGTGGGTTTTCTCCGGGTACTCCGGTTTCCTCCCACATTCCAAAAACATGCTAGGTTAATTGGCGACTCCAAATTGTCCATAGGTATGAATGTGAGTGTGAATGGTTGTTTGTCTATATGTGCCCTGTGATTGGCTGGCCACCAGTCCAGGGTGTACCCCGCCTCTCGCCCGAAGACAGCTGGGATAGCAGCCCCGCGACCCTTGTGAGGAAAAGCGGTAGAAAATGAATGAATGAGTCCAGGTAAACGTAGCTAATGAAATTCTTTTCTAATTTTGGATCAACATTTGCAATAAAAAGTTGCTGCTGGAACTCTAAAATTCAATTAAACTCCAGAACTTGGTTGGTGTGGAAGATCTTGACATACAGTGGACCCTCTCTCGTCCAACATAACTGACCTCTGACCTCACAAATCCTTTCAAAGTCCCCACAGACACAAAAAGGCCTGGTGTCCCAATACTTTAGTTGCCATAGAATAAATCATAAGCAGTATACTTTGCAGTGAGTGTAAATAAGCCACACACTCTCCAGTGGAGTGTAGCCTGCATATCATCAGGTTATTTAGTAATGAACACGGTCAACTGTGGCCAGGCCTCCGAGTGCCTCATTACTCCCAGTAGATCACAACTTTATTATGGCCCATCATGTCAGGGTGAAAGTATGATACATGGCTCTAAAATAGTGGACCGTAAAGCAGCATTAATTTGCTCCATTTTGTGTCCAATCCCCAGTGGAAGTGGGCGCTGAAAGAGAGAGGGAGGCTGCTGAAATGAGCTGGCTTGTAAAAAGAGATGTTGAGGCGTTTGGATAAATTATTCAATATTAATTCTTTTTTTTTTTTTAAACGTACAACAAACCTTCCATTTAGAGACAGGTGTTGAGAGCGGAGCAAAGAATGGGTCGGGGTAATGTACTCGCCGGGCCATTTTCTGCATGTGCAATAGCTCTGAATAATGAAAATGGCTCTGCTCAACAGATCCATTCACTGCTTAAACAGCGGGGCAATGTGCAGCGGCAAATGGAGTACCTCCAAAGGTAACTACTGTTTGTACTACAGACAATTACATTTTTTGCTTTATTTTTAAAGACCGTGTGGCACACTGTGGATGCAAGTGAATAGTCGGCATTCTTTACATAAGCATGCACCCTTTTGGCCCTGGAAAAGCACCAGCTCGTTTCCTCATAATGGCTCCATCGTGTTGCCAGCTCCCCTGGGATCCGCTTTTGTAAACCCCCCCTCTCTCTCCACCTACATACTACTTTCTCGTTTCTGTGGACCGTACACGAGGAGAAAGAAGCAAGAGTGTGTGCTATGATGAGCTGATTAAGGACAGTCATTATGCAGAGGAGAGGAAGGGGGTTGGGAAGTGTCGGTAGCAGGTACAGCGATTCATTAAAGCAATGAAATATGACCCCTAAGCCACTGTGTGTGTGTGTGTATACATTTGTACTGTATGCTCATCTTATCTTTGCTTTTATTTATTTTATTTATATGCTGAACAAAGTTGAAAGAATACAATGTTTACACTTGTACAATTCACACCTACAAGACGGTTACTTGACCAAAGGCGGGGGTTGACCAAACTTTTCCACGCACCGCCAGCCACATATTGAAAAATCGAAGGACGCATTGGCCGTATTGATGTTTTTAATACTGTAAAAACTATGTGACATAAATATGCAGTCGTCCCTTGTTATTGCTTCATCGATGTACTGCAAATAATCACCATTTTGTGGTAGAGTATTGTATGTTATCAGTCTTAGCATATTGGTAATGGTTACATTTCAAATTTCAGATTACAATTGAATGCATCACATAATCAGTTCACAGTTCCACATGTCCAAAAGGAGTAGGAAGAAGCAAAGCTTATTAAATCTTACCCCTCCATCTGGTACTTTTACAATCAGTAACTGTTACATTTGTTCACTTCCTGCTTTCCAAATATAATTTAAGTTATTTTTAATGTAATTTAAATATGTATTATTAATATTAATATATTATACATTATATTATATTATTATTATATCATTATTATATATTATATATTATTATATACAATACATTTATATATTAATATTAATTAAATAATTTATAATTATATTATAAATGATTTATATTAATATTATTTATAATTATATTTTAATGTATAATTATTTAAATTATTAATTTATTTTTTACTTTTTAATATATATATATATATATATATATATATATATATATATATATATATATATATATATATATATATATTTTGTCATGTACCGAAGTACTAGGTGATATGACCATACAATGACATAATGGGTACCATAGTAACTGTCAATATAGTGATATATATATATATATATATAGCACATTGTGACTGGTTCAAGACTCTTCATCCTTATATTTAGCAAACATTAACTGCTTGTATTGTTTCTTGAATTCGCTCATCGTTGCGCTCATCGTTATTAAAAGACAAGTGATACAGTTATGTAGTACTGCGGTCCCTGGAAGGTAGTAATGCCACAAAACACTGAGACCTTACAATACATTACGTTAACACTGCATGAAGTCATGAAGGTCAGCCAGGGCATGTCCGACTTGATAGAGTCAAAATAAAGTCCTCCTCCCATACCGTGTGGAAGTGGTAAGTTTTGCCTTCTTAACCAGCTTGCAACCTTGTCAGCTCGCTAGCTAGTGAATCCCTGCAGCTTAAGAGTTGTGCCATGTATGGTAAACAACGAATAATTGGAATGAAGAGCTGACTAGAGGCGTGTTATTTATACTATGTAGATGCTAATTATTAGTGATAGGTGACATGGAAATTACTTGTTTGTTATTGTTACATTATTGCAGTATTGTGATGATAAAATTAATCTTGGATAACGTTTGGTCTTTTCTTAATTTATTAGTTAAGATGGAAAAGGACACCGAATTATGCCTTTTTACGATTGGTGGTGGCGTTTTCTTTAATTGTATTTTTAGAATGCCCATAAAAAATGCCCCCACTGCCTCTTCACTTTATTCATTGCCTCCGCAGACCTCTGTATTAGTTATACATCATTACATTAGGCAAGAAAAAGGTTTCATAAATTAAGTGAATGCACTTTATGAAAAAAATGGGTCACGAACCTTAAGCCTTGACCGCTGGCCTTCATTCCATTCTTCCTCCTCCTTGGTAGCATAACCCCTCCGACTTCCATCATCTCCCCCCTGGAGCCCTCACCTTAGCCTCCCACCCGCCCCCTCGGCTCCCCAGCCTCAACCAGCACTCTCCTCTCTGAGGTTGATCTTTGCAGTGATTAATGTAAGAAGGAGGTGGAGAGACCCCCGCATCCCTGAGCCCCTTCACAAATCTCCGGCCCCGCTGGGGTCTGATGGGAGCCGCTATTTTCATCCGCTTTTTATTGCTGTTTATGTATGTGCCGCGCTGTAGATCTTCAGCCGGGCGGGTGTCACAACACTTTGGGTGTTGTGAAATATGGGAAACACCTCGGCTCTTTGGTGATGAAAGCAGCAAGACAAATCCTTTTGCCTAATTTCGGCATTTTGAAAGCAAAGATGTGTGTTTTATAACAGCACAATTTCATTATGTTAATCTGGCGCTCGAAAAGAGTATTTAAGTCGTACCTTCCACAGAGGGCTTTGGAAATGACAGCTCTTGGTGGCTGTTTTTCAAGTGGTTGCTAAGGCAATGAGCTAAATCGAATGCGGGGATCTGTCCGCTGCTTGACGACTGTAACTGCATGAATATTATGTGGTGGTGGGGGGCAGTTTGCAAACCTCTTGAAACAGTGTGAGCTGTGCCAACAGAGTGTTGAGAATTACAAAATGTCAGGTATTATTTTGCAAAATGTCTACGTAATAAGGTTACATGGGCCTGTGTAGTGGCCATGTAATGAGCAAGAATACCAAATCACTTGGACGGAATAAAAAAAAAATGTTTGAATTATTTTATTAAAGATACATACTATGGTAAAGGCCAGGGATGTTTATAGCTATATTCACCATTCACGTCATTGAAGTAAAGTGCAGCTCTCCACCTTGTAGCATGATCTTTTATGCATTTTCTATGTGTCTTTATAAGCAAGATATCTCTTAGAAAAGAGATGTCTATGAGAAAAAAACACTATTTTAAGATCAGGTAGAAAAATTGCAAGAATTTACATTTTGCAGTGTTGGATCGTAAGGAGGTTCTTGGTAGAGCTTCAAAATGTCAACAGAAGGGAGTGAGACAACATTTTTTTTTTTGAGTCAGCAGTTGCTGTTCATCAGCTGATCAAAGCTTTAAGGTTTAAAAATCTTTCAAAGTCATTTCAAACTTCTTCAAAGATCCCGAGAGTTATGGAACAAAAAAGTCTTGTGGTAGACCCAAAAAAATGTCACTTCCTCTGAGCCGGAGGATCCTATTGGCTGTCCTTCAAGACACGGGATCATCTTTGGCCCCCATGAAGGTTGTTACTGGTGCCGAGTGCAGTTGAACCATCAAACGGCATTGGGAAGAGAAGGCTTTTAAGAACATAAACGCCTGCAAAGGTCTTGTCTCCCCAAGACAAGACCCACCCGTTTGGAATGAGAACACCAAACACGGGACAGTAGCCACGTATACATGGACCCAAATATTCCAATTGTGTTCGGTTTATTGGCTGATTAATTGTAAAATATTAGCAAGATTAAATTTAATCCTTTCCTGTTAAGTTTATCCTGAGTGCGTTCTTTCAGTTTTAAAAATGGAGGCGAGCAATCTGCACTGGACTGCTACAGAAACCTTTTGATCCAAACTAAATTTCAAGACTGGACGAACGGTGAAACTGGCAATACAGAGTTATTCCAACAAGTGCAAGAATAACTCGGGGAAGTAGGTATCACGTGATGTTGGTCTTTACGTTTTACTGCGCATGCCCCATTGACTATTCTGGTTGATTAAAGCGGCGCATGTAGACAAGAGATTGGAATATTCCTCTCCATGGATACCATTGTTTTTGGAAAAGTCGGAAAGATTCCATTTGGAAAGAGGAAAAACTCCTCATGTAAACGTGGCTTTTGAAAGGTTTCCCTGATGGAAAAAAGTCTTGAGTCTCGATGGCTTCCAACATTACCGGCATGACAAGGAGATCCCACCTGAGATATTTTTCACAGTGCACAGTGGAGGGGGCGCCATTTCTTCATTGGAACGATGTAGCTTCAGGTTGTGCAGGGGCGTCAAATGGTAGTTGGCTATGTGGAGATGTCGCCTGTGTGGTAATGAATGGCTTTTTCAAGGACAACGCTGCAGTTTGCAATTCCCGCCTTACAAAGGACTGCTTCCATAGGAATAACCTCACAATTCCTAACCCATTTGCGGAAAAAAGAAACAAAGTTCTTTATATGCAGTTCCTAATCAATTAGGGGTCTGTTGAATTGGAGTTGTTCATCTTACCAAGACAATTTCTGTCAATCCTCCTTGAGGGAGCAGTTCTGTTCAGTTGACTTTGTGCAAAATAAGAATGTGGAGTAGTGTTTGGATTATGAGGATAAGGATCACGCTGCTAGATAAGCTAGATAAGCAGCCCATCATATGTATTAATGCTGTAATGCCTCCATTATTTACCATCCTTGAAATTGTCACACTGTAATTGGCATTTGTGAACAGCCCTTTTTTGTGTCAGTGCATGATTCCTCTTTAAAGGTGCCTGTGGGCAATGCTAGGCTTTAATTGGCCAGCCAGTACTTTTCTGTTGCTGGACCATTGATTTTTATTTGCATTGTTATTTGTTGATGAATACAAAGCCAGTGGCACCGTATCGATCAGGCTTGCCCAAGCAGCATTTCAGAACAAACCCAGCAGCCGGGAACAGTGTGTGATTAATCTTTGAATTAGAAATAATAAAGATCAATACTGCGACTCCAAGCGAGATGTAATTTGTGTTTTTTTTTTTTTGCTCCGTGTACAGGAAATTGCAATAATGCATGTGGCGTTGAGGGTTGGCGATTTAGCCAGGAGGTTAGTAAATGCTGGATCCGTTCTACCTACCAGTCATGGCACTACTGTACAAGAAGCAAAATAATGCCTTGCTTCATCGCGGTCCCTCGCTATATAGTGGTTTTTCAAAAATGAATGAATTAATAAATGGCCACTGCTTCCTTGTTGACTGTTATATGTAATGGCTGCACGGCGACCGAGTGGTTAGCGCGCAGGCCTCACAGCTAGGAGACCCGAGTTCAATTCCACCCTCTGCCATCTCTGTGTGGAGTTTGCATGTTCTCCCAGTTTTCTCCGGGGGCTCTGGTTTCCTCCCACATTCCAAAAACATGCTAGGTTAATTAATTAGCGACTCCAAATTGTCCATAGGTATAATTATGAGTGTGAATGGTTGTTTGTCTATATGTGCCCTGTGATTGGCTGGCGATCAGTCCAGGGTGTACCCCGCCTCTCGCCCGAAGACAGCTGGGATAGGCTCTATATTGGCTTCAAAATGCATGAAGTCCAACATGACATCGTGAAAATTAGTTTTTCTCCCATCCCATGTGGAAGTGGTACGTTTCAGGCTTCCTATACTTGTTCCCCAATCCAGTTGAGACCCTTTCTTAAGTTCAGAATAAATAACTAGTTAGCTGGGTTTGTTTTAAACCAATAATAGAATAATAGGAGTGTAAAGTTGACCATAGGCGTGTTATGTCATGTATACTGGGCTCTAATATTGATATGCTCTAAATAGGTAAGTATTTAATGTATTGTTTAGGTCTGCAACCAATTAACCGCAATAAACGAAGGACGACTGTAGGACGTACATTGTCTATGTCCCTTAAAAGACGTTACCCTAGCATTGCTGTGGCTACCCCGACTTGTGTCTCGGCAACATACTTCCAAAGCACCTTGTTTGCACTTCCTTATGCTAATTGTCCAATCTTGAAGGTCAGACGTGACAACCAGCTGTTTAGCCGCAGAAGGTCAGGTCACATGCCGTCGTGTGGCGTTTGTTTACTTCTCCTGCGCATCACCTTCCATTCCGGATCAATCCGTGCTGAAGATTAGCATTGTTTAACAAGGTTTCGGAGGCTGACTTTGATGCATCCCGCCAGCTAGCTCCCTCTCAGATTTCGCCGCATTTGAGGGGCTGCCAGAGCGATCCCACTCAATCCCTTGCTCCGTGCTTGAACCAATGACAAAGGCACTAAATGGATTAGTACAGGTGATTATTGTCATTGTTGACAGTCAGTGGCGTTTAGGGGTTTAGCGACCAATGTAAACAGTATTCCATGAAGGGACACAGAGTGATGCAGCAAGGAAAAGGAATTGGGGGCAAATTGCCCAGAAGACAGACAAGTGGGAGGGATGGGAAAGAGAAGAACAGTGGTTTGTGGTGTCCAGGGGAGAGGTGGAGAGTATTGTCAGCACAATGCAAAGAGAGTCTTGGCTACAGATGAGTCAGCTAGGAAGGCAGAGGGACTACAGGAGGGGGTGTTGGAAAGAGGGAAGACAGATGGATGGAGGCACGTCGACAAGGGAGGAATTGTGTTTCAGTAGCCAGAAATATGCCCTCAAGATACCGCCAAGGGAGATATGAATGGCTAGGGTCAGCTATAAATAGTCAAAGGTGATAATTGTTTGCAAAACAGGGTTGTTGTTTTTGATTGATAGCGAAATGCGACTAAATATGACTGAAACAGGACGTTTTTTTTGTTTTGGTCCAAAAATACAGTACATTCTATCTCATTGGAGGCACATATTAACCCTCCTCTTGTGTTCGGGTCGGCACCAACCTGTTTTGCATTTTAATGCATAAAAAGAATCACATAACATTTGTTTATTGCATTAAGGCTTTTTGACTTTTTTAAGGAAACTATTTAAACAAAATAAAACCCCCCAAAAATGTTTACTACATTTTAAAATGGTCTGGTTGAAATTATGACCACTGTATTTTGAGGGTCGGTTTCAACCCGGTTATAATAATATGACTATAAAGCAATATTTTGAGCCACAACTGAAAGCATAAGCATAACCAGCTCCTCTTCTCATCATGTAAGCTTCAGTGGTTTCTCATTTTGACCGGTTTTCCAGTATACCAGCAGAAAAAAAAGGTCCCGACAAGTGAGGTGAATTCACTCATTTGAGTGATGGCTGATTTCACATTTACAATTTGGATCATGGAAAGAATGGCAAGAAGTACAGTGAACCAAAATCTGGACCTGTTCTGCTTTTTGATTTCAGTTTATACTAAAGTTCTGTTGCTGAAAACAATAACTTTTTCTACCTTTTCTTGACATTAATATATATGGGTCAAAATTGACCCGAACACCATAGATGTTTCTTTAGTGATTAGTACTAAAATGAGAAAATAAATAAAACTAATTGATTTAAGAGATATGTTCTATAGTAACAAAATAATTCAATTTATTAATATGATTCTTTTGAGGTTCATTTTACCATTTTTGGAAATTGAAATCGAGGGGTATAGTGACAAAAAAAGGCCTACATGTCCACACCAAAACCAACATTTTAATGGATGAGGAAGTCTAAGAAGGTAACCAAGTGATGAGAAGCAAATTTAATGGTAACTTATTGTTTGTAGTGTATTTTATAGCTGATTTAATACATGGGCCAAAACCGACCCGGCCCGACTAAGAGATGATACCAGAAAGCTAACACAAGAGGAAGGTTAAAGCAGGGTGAGTAACCAAAGGCCCATGGGACGCTGAATCCATTCACTTTCTAAATAAACATTCATTTATTCATCATAGTTGTCAAATCCTGCATGATGAGGGGGAAAAAAAAACAATTGAGGACACAAAAAACCTTATGGGACGTTTGCCATAGAATTCTGTGGTGTCACACTGGCTGCTCGGACCATGTGTCTGAATACAGTGCACCTTCCTGGGCCCCTCTACACTCTCCTGAGAGTACTGATGTGCATGTAAAGTAATGGTAGTGGTTTTATTTCATTTGAACATGCATCAGATTACAATTGAATGCATCACATAATCAGTTCACAGTTCCACATGTCCAAAAGGAGTAGGACAATGAGTAACTGTTATGAGTAACTGTTACATTTGTTCACTTCCTGCTTTCCATAATAGTTTTTTTTGTTTTGTTTTGTTTTTTTTTAAATAATGTACCTTGTACCGAAGTACGAAGTGTTATGACCATACAATGACATATTGGTGACCATAGTAACAGTCAATATATATATATATATATATATATATATATATATATATATATATATATATATATATATATATATATATATATATATATATATATATATACACGTATATATATATATATATACGTATATATATATATATATATATATATATATATATATATATATATATATATATATATATATATATATATATATATATATATATATATATATATATATATATATATATATACGTATATAGCACATCATGACTGGTTCAAGACTCTTCATCCTTGTATTTAGCAAACATCAACTGCTTGTATTGTTTCTTGAATTGGCTCATTGTTGTGCATTGTTTGAGGTCCTTACTCAATCCATTCCATAGTTTGATTCCACATACTGAAATGCTATGGCTTTTTAACGTAGTCCTAGCATAGAAGTGTTTCAAATGTACTTCTTCCCTGAGATCATATTTCTCCTCTCTTGTAGAGAAGTGGATGACATTTTTAGGTAATTGGTTGTTTTTAGCCTTATGTATTATTTTAGCTGTTTGAAAATTAACTATATCAGCAAGTTTAAGTATTTCTGATATGAAATAAGGTGTTAGTATGTTCTCTGTAGGCGGCATTATGAATTATCTGTACTGACCTTTTTTGCAGTACATTTAGCGAGTGAAGATTGCTTTTGTAGTTATTACCTATATTTCCACACAATAAGTAAGATATGGTAGAACCAGAGAGCAATAAAGTAGTCAGTACTCATGTCATAATACTCGAGTCTAGGTCACAAAGGACATTAGAAGAAACCTAACTGTACCCTTTGGCTTCAGAAGCAAGGAAAAAGTCTCTCCAAGGAAGAAAGAACAAAACTAGTGGTGCACTCCTGTGTTCAGGAGCATTTTGCAAGCTGATGTTACTCATCTCATTAATTAGTGAGCATCACGCCGAGCTGAGCCATCCATGTACACATGACTACAAGTAAAAGTCAAGTCTGCTGGGAGTAGCAAGGCGAGATCAGACACAACAACAACAAAATAGGCTGCCTTGACCTCCTTTTAAAATGCACAAATCTCCAGGGAGGGTGAGCCGTATGCGAGTACACGGCTTTACATTGTGTCCCTCCCGCCCATGCTGATACTGGATGCAACCATCTATTCATATTACAACTACGAGATACTGCAAGAATGAAGCGCTCGCTTTCCTGCCACCATAAAGAAATTATTCATAGTTTAGTGAAAAGCAACAACGCTATTGCAGTTGGGCAGTCAGTTGCTTGTGTGTCATGATATCATTGTCGCTTGAAAGTATTTTTAGCATATAGGGATCTGGCATGTTGTGAATGGAACAGATAATGTATGTATGCATGTACTGTATGTATATATATAAATATATAAATATAGCCAGAATATATATATATATATATATATATATTTAAAATTAGATTTATTTGGGCAAATACACGAAACACCACAGTGCATCTCCCACACCAATCAAAATACAACTCTCCATTATTTACATCTGTATTCAGCTATCTGATCACAAGTCGAAAAGGAGTAGGCTGAAGCAAAAGCTTATAAATGCCTACTCCTTTTTGCAAGATATAATCATGTTCATGCCACTGTCTTGTTTTCCCCCGTTATTATTATCATTGTAATATTATTATTGTTATTATCATTATCATTATTGTTATAATCTTTGTCATTATTACCATCATTATAATCATCATTAATATTACCATTTTCATCATTATAGTTAACAATTTTTGGATTTTTTTATTCATTCATTTTCTACCGCTTTTTCCTCACGAGGGTCGCGGGGGTGCTGGAGCCTATCCCAGCTGTCTTTGGGCGAGAGGCGGGGTACACCCTGAACTGGTCGCCAGCCAATCACAGGGCACATATAGACAAACAACCATTCACACTCACATTCATACCTATGGACAATTTGGATTGGCCAATTAACCTAGCATGTTTTTGGAATGTGGGAGGAAATCGGAGTACCCGGCGAAAACCCACGCATGCACGGGGAGAACATGCAAACTCCACACAGAGATGGCTGAGAGTGGAATTGAACCCTGGTCTCCTAGCTGTGAGGTCTGTGCGCTAACCACTAGACCGCTGTGCTGGCTGGATTTTTTAATTATTTTTTTAATTACTTAATTTTACAGTTTTACTGTCATATACAGTAGATATGGATATGTATGTGTGTAGAAGTAAAAGATAAATAATATACATATACAAACAACTGTGATGGGAATATATGTTAAAAAAGGTGGACATCTCAATCTTGTCTGAAGCTCAGAAAGGATTAAAACGATGCTTGGCAGCAAGCTGTGACTCCCAAAGCCAGTACTGGTAGTGAGGTTTGTGAAACCATGTGCAATTTAGCATGAAGACAATTTCATACTTCCAGTTACATTTTGCGCCGGCAGCCCGGGGTGGCAGCCTGAATGTCTAGCGGCACATTCTGTTTGTCATGTTTTCACAGAAACAAATTGTCAGCGGGAATGAAATTCCAGGCAAAGCTGTCTGTCGGATTGATTGTCGGCACATCACATCTTTTTGCATCCATCGCACGTGTTGTCTTCCTGAAGTTCTCCATCCTGCAAGTCACATGGCATTATCGAGTTCTTTTAAAATGATGTGAACGCTTCAGTGGTTCAAGCAAACCCATATTCTGCTTCCTTTTGGCGTATAGTTCCACTTCATGGACATCTCTGCCTGTAAACATGCCATAAAAACAACACTGTGAGTTTACTTACAGATACTTTTTAAAATGCTTATTATAAGAGTGGTGCACATGGTGCATCAAAGCTTCTTTGGCCACGCGCCCTTCACACGCTGCTGAGCTCAGTTGAATGGACAATTGAACATGGTGTTCGCTTGTCCTCACACATTGCACTCAAACATGCACAAGGCAAGTAGAATCACTCACATGCAGAGGCAGGGAAAAGATGCAAGCGATGCGGTGCAATGTTGATGTTTTAATGCTGGGACTCTAACATTTACGCTATAAGCCACTAATAGCAAGTGTAAGGCAATGGACAGAGAGACAGTAATCTCCCCATGTTTTTTATTAATTGGTGGCCAAAAGTATATGGAAGTTATTATTATGGAAGTAAAATCATAATATTAAAAGAAATACATTTACAAAAACAAAGTTGAAATGCATTTTGGCTGCACGGCAGAAAAAAGTGGTTAGCGCTCAGGCCACACAGCTAGGAGACCGGAGTTCGATTCCACCCTCGGCCATCTCTGTGTGGAGTGTGCATGTTCTCCCCATGCATGCGTGGGTTTTCTCCGGGTACTCCGGTTTCCTCCCACATTCCAAAAACATGCTAGGTTAATTGGCGACTCCAAATTGTCCATAGGTATGAATGTGAGTGTGAATGGTTGTTTGTCTACATGTGCCCTGTGATTGGCTGACCACCAGTCCAGGGTGCACCTTCTTGACGCTTCTTGAGGTACATTGTCGACTTGGTTCAGTATAAACGAAGTATCCTAAAATGTTGTGTTGCTGCTGGATGTTCACAGCATCTGATTGATACTGTAAGTTTGTTTTCTTTTCCAAAAGAGGAGAGTTTAGGAGAGACAGCTGGAAGCCCACCTCGAATCCTGTTCTTTACAATGATCTTTTCACTGACAACTATATGGAAAGAACACATTTTTACAAGAAGCGTTTGGCTTGAATGTAAACACATGCAGGGATGCTATTCTGCCAAGAGTGACCACTGTGTCATTCGCCACATTTACATGAGGAGATTTTCTCTTTCTGAATGACCTTTCCGAAAGCAATGGTATACATGGAAAGGAATATTCCAATCGCGTGTCTACATGCGCCGCTATAATCAACCAGAATAGTCAATGGGGCATGCTCAGTAAAGCGTAAACATCAACATCACGTGATACCGACTTCCTCAAGTTTTTCTTTCACTTGTTGGAATAACTCCGTATTGCCAGTTTTTCCTTCATCCAGTCTTGAAATTTCGTTTGAATCAAAAACAAACTTTTACCGATTGCTCGCCTCCATTTTTTCAAATCAAAGAACATCTGGAGCTGCGTGTTACGTCATATCTCAGCATTCGCTGAAAGAACGCACCCAGGAACAGGAAAAGATAAAGTTCAATCTTGCTAATATTTTATAATTAAGCTGGGCACATGTTTTATATAGATATGTATTTTCTTTTTTAATAAAACTTGACTTGTGAATGGCGTATAGAAGAGTTTAGATTCTGTTCCACAGATGGCGCTAATGCACACAAGCTGCTTGCCAACCGCCAATAAACAACAGAAGAAGAAAAACACCACGAAGAAGAAGGCACCCTGACAACTTTCCGTTTTACTGGGTACATTATACTTCGATTGGATTGGAGAAAGGAATATTCCACCTCTGGGAATCCGATTATATATTCATTTGGATTGGCACTTTTCTTTCGGAATGAGGTGTATACAAAGGTTACATTCTTTCCGTTTGAGCAAATAACCCGAATGGAATTGGAATATTTGGATCCATGTAAACGTGGCTAATGATTGAGTATCTCATCATTTTAAATTCTGTTTATTAATCAGATCTTTGAAGAAATGTTGAAAGCACTACTGCCCACAACCAGCAGGGGTGCTGATGAGTCAATTACAACATAGTGTAAACTATGGGAAGTTTAGCTACATTGATCGTGACCTCCGCTACGGCAAAATATGACTTGAAACAGGAGTTTGGAACATTCAGTTAGATACTAGAAAATAGCAATCTTCTTCATAGTTATATGTTTCAAGGCTAATACGCAGTGATGTATTCAAATTGAATTGCAAGGTGGAGTATGGCAATGACATTTGCGGCAAAGAGACAGGACAGGATGTCCAGATACTATCAGGCTGTCCTGCGACCATTCCAACCACAGAATATCTAAGCTGTCAAAAGGATAACAACTCCGGGAAGGTCACGCTTTTATAATGTTACCTGTCAGCCAGCCAGTTCGACGTTGCCCCGGAAGAAATTTAATTAACTTGAAACGACAGCGCAGTGAGCAAAAGAGAGAGAGAGGCGACATTAAAGGGATTGAACGATAACCAGCTTTTAATCCCGTCCTGGCAAGAGAATAGACGAAAAAGAAGAAAAAAAAAAATCCTTTTCTATCGAGCCGCCATGACTTTGACGGAGGTGGAATTCTTTTAACGTGATATGTGGCGTAATTAGTAATGTGCATGTGTTTACAAGATAAATAAACCACCCTCGCTCGCCTTGATGTATGACAGAGACTTGCGTCTAAAGAGGTCCAACAGGCTGGCTGAGTCAGCTGTTTACTTCATTTCCTCACCCAGCAGGAAAAGCTTTTAGAGCTGTGTTTGTTTTTTGTGTTTTTTTTTTTTACATACAGTGAAGCCCATAACAAAAATACCAATATGAACTGGAAGCATTCTGCACCAAATTGCACACCGATGATCTGTTTTTAATCCGCAACCACAAGTCTTAGTGTCACAGTTTGACTATTAAAGAAGGATATAGCATCTTTACCGTACAACCACGTGCGACATATGTCACTTTAAACCCGCCGTGCCCTTTTCTTTTTCGCCGGTTGTCCTTGAGTGAAGCAGTCAATTGCTCATAAGACATTCAAAAGCCTTGCGCTCTCTGCATTTCTAGCGACCTTCCCCACAAAAGCAAGCCGGCTATAACTCACATTGAGCGCTCATGTTCTCAAAAGCTTGCTTTAACAAAGCAAAGTGCAAACGCTGGGTGGTAAAACACATTCTGCTGGGATTGAATCCATGCTCTTTATGGATGGGTCAGTCATGTAATAGAAAAACACTATTTTATAGACTATACATAGTACAGGTACGTGTTCCCATTAGAACAATTCTTAGCCCTGTGGTCGTCTTGTACAATGGGGGAGGGGGGGGGGGGTGTTGCAGGTATGGAGAGACTTTTTGAGAGGCTTTTTGGGAGGAATTAGTGTCAACACTAGCCACGATTACATGAGGAGTTTTCCTCTTTTCAAATGGAATCTCTCCGAATGACTTTTACAAAAACAATGGTATACATGCAAAGGAATATTCCAATCTCTTGTCTACATGCGCCGCTATAATCAACCAGAATAGTCAATGGGGCATGCACAGTAAAGCGTAAACATCAACATCACATGATACCCACTTCCCCAAGTTTTTTTTTCACTTGTTGGAATAACTCCGTATTGCCAGTTTTTTTGTTCGTCCAGTCTTGAAATTTAGTTTGAATCAAAAACAAACTTTCCACAGCAGTCCAGTGCTGATTGCTCGCCTCCATTTTTTTTTAATCGAAGAATGTCTCGAGCTGCATGTTACGTCATATCTCAGCATTCGCTGAAAGCACGGGAACATGAAAAGATAAAGTTCAATCTTGCTAATATTTTATAATTAAGCTCGACACATGTTTTATATAGATATGTTTTTTCTTTTTTAATAAAACTGGACTTGTGAATGGCGTATAGAAGTACTGTATTTTCCGGACTATAAGTCACACTTTTTTTCATAGGCTGGCTGTTCCTGCAACTTATACTCCAGAGCGACTTATAAATGAAAAAAGTGTTTATGTTCCATAAACACTGGACACTTTTTCTGTTCATGTTTATTTTTGTGTAGCTGAATAACCATTGTGTTAGCATATCTTACACCTATTCAGCCGGTTCTCTATTCTTTTATTGTTAGAACTTGCCTTCCAAGAGGACGTAATGTCTGTTTTAGTCAAGTAGTTTGGAAAATAAATTACCCGCAAAAAATGCGACTTACACTCCAGTGCGACTTATGTATATTATTCTACACTAACGTTATGGTGTTTATCCAAAATTTGGTACACACCTTTAATATTGTCCAGCACTTTCTGTAAATTGAACTACGACAGTTGGCCGCCACCAAGCAAAGCCTGCGTTCGGAGCAAAAAAAGTCCATAATTCTAAAAATTTGAGCATATTTAGAACATGCTAGCATGTATTCTTAAGCATTTTGAGTACAACCCAAATGTGGTGCCACAAATGTACACAGGACCGTACAGTTAAATGATGGAAAATGCACAAAGTCTCTTCTCCCAATCACTTTTTTCCCATGGTTTGATCTCCCTCTATTTCCTTTTATGTACAGCATTTCAGGGCTCCTCTTCTTCTACTCAAATATTCCCTCTGAAGCACTTAGCCTAATTAGCGATCATTTATAGCCCTGAACTAATTAGTCCGAATGTTTTGTATCATCTCATTTAAAATAATAATAACAACAACGACGGCGGCGGCGAAGAGGAAGCTGTTGTGCTTAAATGAGGGCTCAACAAACCGTGCTGATGCTCACTTAGTTTGATGATTGGATTTGGACTGCATGGGATTGAAAACGATATTCTTTTATGGATTGTATTTTTTTGGAGGGTGTTTTATTTATCCTTTTAATGTCAAATGTGTATTTTAAAGAACAAGAATGCAAATATGTTGCAACCCATGATGGCGGATTGGGATTTATTTTGCAGTTAAAGCCCCCTAAAAAAAAGATTCTAATCACATTGCATATACATGCTGTAATGTAGTAACAGGCACATTCATGATAACATGTAAAACTGTATTTTGCCTAATAGTCACACATTATCATTTCAATATAATGTCAGTAATCTTGCTGTGTGCATTGAATGCATAAGGTACATGCATTTTTTCTTATGTAACCTGTCTGCATGAAAGATAACAGTGAGACATAATCAATAATCCTATTCTGCTTGGTTGTCATGTGACCATTCTGCTGTGTGTGTCATTGTTGTATTATATAAAATGCAGAACAAGCACACACACACACACACACACACACACACACTCAGGGTAGTCTGGCAGCGTGCATGTGTGAATTTCATATTACAGTAGGTCACTGAATTCATTTCTGAAAAGGCAATTGGTATAATCTCCCAAGTGACTTGTTGTGAGTAGTGGGGCCACATTTACTGTGTTACCCTTCCACCCCGCCGTTGATTAAGAAATACATCTAGCCGCTATCAAACCATCAAATCCACGCCATTTGTTCTCCTCGGACAGTATGGATTGAGCTGCTTTTGTCTGTAGTTAATTTTCTGAGCGCCTCAATGTTTGCCCCGCCCCCCCTTCCAGACAAAGCTTGTGCTCTTCTGTTTTATAAAATACTTTCACGGCGGATTGTTAGAAGGAACTCTGGAACGCTGAAGAAGCCTGAGCCTTGACTTTGAAGGCCACCGCTGTATAAAAGATATGAGCTTGAATGATGCATTTTGAAAGTCAATACAGTGATGTAAGGTTTGCACCCAAGCATGAGGTTTACCTAATATTCATTCCAAAAAAAAAAAAAAAAAAGCAATTTTGCTCCTGCTGGTCCTGCTTTTTTCCGAGAAGAAAGGATTCCGTAAATATCTCTGGAGTGAAATATTAGCACTGCAACACCAGCCCAAACATTGGGTACTAAATGGAGCGTCACCCGCTCTCGGAACGACCTTGCAAAAGACGACCCCCCCCCTCCCACCTCCTCTGTAACCTGTGTAGCTTGCTCAGCGCTGTCTCTCCCACACCTTGTAGCCATTGTTGCTGATCTTATCGTTCAGCCTATCACAGGACTAATGACCCCGGCAATCGTTGCTGACCTGTCGGGGGAAGTGCAGCTGCCAAAAAGGGAGGGGAGTCCATTAAAAGATTAATGTAAGGAAGTGGACCTGTGGAGCTCCTCGTGATTTATTGTTCTTCTCACTCCTCAAATGCTGAAAAGGCAAATAAAAACAATACTATTTCCTCCTCCACCCCCTCAAAATAAAAAACTCTTTGGAGATATTTGTCTCATTAATATTCGTACGGTTAATTCACCCTCATTGGGTCGGGGTTCGGCATTACTGTAATTATCTCTCAGTCAATGAAGGTCTTAAAGGGGAAGTGCACTTTTTGGGGAATGTTGCCCATCATTCACAATCCTTATGTGAAACAAGAACACATATTTCTTTCCCTTGTCTGTGTGCAAGAAAACTACTTAATATGAGCTAGCTAACAATTGACAGCATGGGAAATATGTCATGTATTTTGACGCAAAAGCACCCCCCCTTCCCAAAACAAAGTTCCATTTTTCGAACTAACTTTTATATTAACTAAGCTACAGCGAAAAGCTATAGTTATCTGGTGGACAAACACTACGCCTCGCTAGCCTTTGTGTCAGTGTCACTCACAGATGGAAGAATGGATACCTAGCTCTCAATTTTGCTACAAAGACTCAACAAGATGCTCGTTTTATGTCAGCGTTTTTTACCTGAGGACTGTGCTGGAAGACACAGCCATCTCAAGGGGAGCGGACATAAATGTTATATATAAATGTAAATGTTGTTGCTGTATCTATGCTACTGTTGTTGATGGACGTAGCATGAATATAAGCTAAATGCTCTGTGAAATCAATGGGCTGAAAGAAGTTTCAATCATGATTTGAATAATCAAAATACAGCAAGTATTACATGTTATCGTCAATGTACTTGTTCTTGCATGATCGCAACATGTACATCAAACGATAAAATGCAGTTAGAGGTTTTTTTTTTTTTTAGAGGGCTTTGTAGTCAAAATAGGTCTGTCCCAATGATGTGCATTGTTAGCTAGCTCATATTAACTCGTTTTCTGGGACCAATTAACTGCTATAAACAAGGGACAAATGTACTTGCCTTAAAAGTCTTAAGTAGTTGATACTTGTTCAACATGGGGAAATAAAAAATAACTATTGTTAAATAACAAAAGAATATCATAAAACTATTAAAATATTGTGGTATAATAAAAATATATTACAATATTATTTACTCTATTATATAATAATATTATTACTGAAAACATTAAAAAAATAAAATAAAATAAAAACCTTAAAGTATATTATGGAAAGCAGGAAGTGAACAAATGTAACAGTTACTGATTGTAAAAGTACCAGATGGAGGGGTAGGATTTAATAAGCTTTGCTTCTTCCTACTCCTTTTGGACATGTGGAACTGTGAACTGATTATGTAATACACTCAATTGTAATCTGATGCATGTTCAAATGAAATTAAACCATTACCATTACTGTACATAATCTTTTTACAGCAGGACTCAATAGTGGAACTATTTGTTGGACTGGCTTTGTTTTGTTGTTTCATGCTAAAAAAAAAAAAAAAACAACAACTCAAAAACACTTTTGAGTTTAGATTATCCTCGGAATACCATCCAAATTTTCACCTATACTTGACCCTACGAATGTGGATTTAACTGGCAAAATCTTTTTTCTCCAAGGATCATTATAGACTTTTGGGGGGAGGGATAGATGTCAGCGTTTTTTGCCAGCAAAGACTCATGGCCTCCATTTCCTCAATGGCTTCTCCCGTAATGGCCCTTCTCACCATTTACTGAGCGTGCACCATTAGCCAGTGATGACTTTGCACTTGATGCCTGAGATTAACAAGGTAGTTAGGTGTTGGTGGTGGAGAGTCCACAAACAATTAGAGTACAGCTAAATCAGTACGCTCACACTGCTTTACCAAGACACTGTTTAGAATCAAATATGTGTAAGTGGATAAGTGGAGTATTGTATTGCTTCTACTTAGCTACGTTGCCCCCTGGTGGCCCGGCATGCTTCCACCTATTGACCCAATTCCATAAATGTCACTTTGCATCCGCTTGCATTTCAAGAACGCCCACCCTTCCTGTCAGGATGTGCTCTTGCAGTCGGAAGTAATGGCTCGAAATGGAAGAATTGCAGCAGTAGAGAAAAGACAAAGTGTGTGTGTGTGTGTTGGGGGGGGGGGGGGGGGGGGCAAAAGCACTAAAAGCTGTAACAGGATTGTTAGGCAAGATACCTCAAGCTCACTGGCGACATGGGTAATTAAAGTGGTGGGTACAGTTCCGGAATCGATATGAGCCTGGTGACATGAGGTACTACTTTTGTCTGTGTGTATCGTTGTCGTCGTCGTCGGGGACATCAATCTGATAAAATTGTGAGCGCTCGCCTTCCCTTTCGGGGACATAAAGCAATCGGCGTTATGTAAATAATCAGATTTCAAGGTGATTGCTTAGCTGAGGGTTAAGGTAAGGTAGAGGTTTAGGGGTAAATGAAGTCCATGGGAAATGAGCGTAAGTCATCGTAATGTCGTCTGAAATGATAAAAATATGCCTGTGAGGGAGGGGTGAGCAAGCTACATTTTTTATTATGACAGATGAGATGCTTTGCCCGGGATTCAGACGAGGCCTTTTTTGACTAGCTGCTTCAAATGTGGGTCACCTATTCGACTTAACCTGGCCTCATCGGCATGTAATTATGTCGGGAATAAATCGGGTATTTGGCTGGTGGCACGATACGCCACACAGCTGTAACGGACAGCGTGGAATTCATTTGTTCTCCCCTCTTCTGTCTAATCCCTCGTCTCAACCTCCATTAACTCTCTACATTTTTCATTTCTTTCTCCGAGTCCCCCTTCTGCCCTTTGGTCCTCTTGCCATCTTTGTTTCTGTCGTTTTTTTTCCCCCCTTTTCCGGGCTCCACTTGATCTTATTCTCTGCTGTCCTTGAGCCAAAAAGAAGCGGCAGTGATAGCGTAAACTTTGTTGAACCAGCCGTGTATTGTCCGTGCGGTACACACTGGTACATGTCTTCGTAGACGTTGGAGTGTACTGATTCATTCCTTTGTTAGACAGAGCAGACGTCTTCATTAATGAATTCTGTACAAAAATAACACCATGCAGCCCGTCCGTTCCTCGATTCATTGTTTTTAATCTTTACTAATTAATTTGAAGAGTTCCTGTGCAAAATAATAGAAGTGTCGGAGAGAGCTTTGTCTCTCCAGCGCCCGTGTTTGAACAGCTATTCAATAATTAAGCGCTTTTATGAGTCACTCAGGGGATATCTACCATCCGAAGCGTATGGATGTTCTATTTTTTTTTTTTTTTTTTTTTGAAAAGGCAAAAAAGTTAGGACGCTATAAACACATCTAATGTTCTTTGCAAGTCGACTAATTAACCAGCAGTGATGTGATGCACAGTAGGAGAACAGATTTCAAGCTGTTATCCGAACTAGATATTGCAATTAATACCCTCAACCACTGGATTGGTTTATTTCTATGTGCTTTATAATTTGAAAGCTGATTGTTGTCAATGAGTTCGGAAGTTTATTGCACCATTGCTTGTTTTTAACAAGACTTTCTGACTTGGAGTTATTCCAAGTACCGTGAGATTGGATTGTGCTCACGCTGACAGGCCAGATGTTGGAGAAAAGACAAATAAATATCACGTGGAGTGATGAAACACGTCAGATTAGTACCAGTGAAGGAGAAAGTCACATTCACACGATGTTTCTCATATGTAACGTGGATCTAATTTTTTATGTCAGTTTGAATAGACAATACAATTCCGACTAAGGCCTCGTTCGGATGTAGATATACAGTAAATCCGTCCAGCATCCTGAAATCGCGGCTTCACTGTTGATACTGACATTGATGTTTGATGGTACTATTTAGTGCAGCTACCAGGTGACGACCTGTGAGAGGCGTCTTTGTCTTAAACTACACACTCTCAGGTATTTGTCTTCTTGCACAGTTGTGTATCGTTTTTCTGTCCTTGTTAGACCCAGTTTGTGCTGTTCTATGAAGGGAGTGGTTAACAGCATGGTAAGAGATTTTAGTTTTAGTTTTTAGATTTTTAGATGGGTTTTCTAATAATCTATTAGCCTTATACATTGATTAACTTGAATTAGCAGCCATATCGGGAGATTGATGCAGAGGACTGGCAGTTGTTGTTAGTAGGCCTCTATGCAAAAATGTAGCTTGTTGTTTGAAAATCATCTGATTAATTTTAATTGTTTGTGAAATGGATACAAATGTTTGTGAAATGGAAAAAATAGTTTGTGAAATGCATGAAAATTTGTTTTTCTTTGGAAAACAAAGAAATTGTGATCCCGAACTTTTGAGCGGGAGTGGATATGTTCTCATGTCCCTTTTTTCAGGAGCACTTTAAACATCAGACCACATTAAATTATGAAATTGAATTTTACATTTTTTTTTTACAGTTTTACATTTTTTTTTACAGTTTTTTTTTTTTTACAGTTTTACAATTTTTTTATCCGACTTGCAAAGTCATGTTGCCAGCTTGTATGTTAAAAGTTGAAATACTTATAAAGCAACTGGCGGGCCGGATTCCAATGCATGGTGGGCCGCATGTGGCCCCCGGGCCGTAGTTTGCCCACCATTGGTCTAATATCATGCTCACATGTATTTTAATAAATGACTGTTGTACCATCATGCGATCAAACTTAATAACATTCAGTAAAAACACAGTAGCAGAAACCCACCACTTAAAAAGTACAGAAATTTGCATTAAAATGTTCCTGTTTTTTGTGTGTGTGTTTGCAGTACATGCAAAAGCGGCAACTCCTTGCACTTTGTGATTGCTGAGCACACACACGGGACAGGCAGGCTTTGTTTACCATCACGCAAAAGCCGCAGATCAATTACTCTCACTCTCTCTTCTTGATTCCTCTTTTGATAATTGCAGGAGATTAATAGTAGACTGCTCTATGCAAAAATGTAGATTGTTCTTTGAAAATCATCTGATTAATTTTAATTGTTTATGAAATTGATAAAAATGTTTGTGAAATGGAAAAAATAGTTTGTGAAATGCATTTAAATGTGTTTTTCTTTGGAAAACAAAGACATTTGCAAGTGATCCCAAACTTTTGAGCTGTAGTGTATATCTGATTTATACTTCATTGAAAGGACTTAAAAAGTGTCAGATAGTGGATCAAGACAATGTCCGACCACTTTTAGTGTCATCCAATGACACTCCTGGAAACTGGCGTCACATAAAAAATATATTAAAAAAAAACATCATACCCTGATGTAGCCACCGAAGGAGAGTTTGAGTCTAAAGTTTGAACTCAACTCTTTCATTCAAGCAACACTCAAACCAAACAGGCCCATTTTTGTCAGGTGTTCTGGTCTGCCCTTTACTGTCCAACGGAGCAGACAGCTAAACGCTCATTTCAGCTACAGCACGCGGGAACACATGGAAGCTGTAGGTAGGATCTTCTCGCTGAGTGCTTGTCTCGGGCTGACAGCAGGCAGTCCCTAAAGCACTACGGTAGAGCCGGCCGTGACTGATTTCTTCCGAGGCGAGGCAGCGCCGTGGGAAGCTAAATGCGGGTTTCTGTTTGATTTGCTTTCAGCGAAATGCTGTTTGACATTTTGTCTTTTGGGCGAGTTGTCTCTATCTGCAAGGAGCACATATCATTGTTGTCTTGTCCTTTTACACAACAGGAAATTGCAATTCCCCAAGATGTTCGGCGTGAATGCTGAGTGATGAGTCCAGGACTATAAAGAACTCCTTTGAATTAGTCTCATTATTATGAGACGAACAATACCCTCCCCCCCATTAGTTGTTTTTGAGAAAGCACCATCAAAATATGTGTTCTCACAATAAAGGACTGGCTATTTCATATTGATATTGATTTTAAGGACTATTAATAATGCTGTTATTAATGACATTGAGGACAGTACATAATAAATCATATTTCGGTACAAGGTACATTATAAAAAAAATACCTTAAACTGTATTATAGAAAGCAGGAAGTGAACAAATGTAACAGTTACTGATTATAAAAGTAAACTCTATTATGGAAAGCAGGAAGTGAACAAATGTAACAGTTACTGATTGTAAAAGTAAACTGTATTATGGAAAGCAGGAAGTGAGCAAATGAAACTGTTACTGATTGTAAGAGTAAACTGTATTATGGAAAGCAGGAAGTGAACAAATATAACAGTTACTGATTGTAAAAGTAAACTGTATTATGGAAAGCAGGAAGTGAACAAATGTAACAGTTACTGATTGTAAAAGTAAACTGTATTATGGAAAGCAGGAAGTGAACAAATGTAACAGTTACTGATTGTAACCAAGTACCAGATGGAGGGGTAGGATTTAATAAGCTTTGCTTCTTCCTACTCCTTTTGGACATGTGGAACTGTGAACTGATTATGTGATGCATTCAATTGTAATCTGATGCATGTTCAAATGAAATTAAACCATTATCATTACTATATTTAAAAATACAGTAATCCCTCATTTATCATAGTTACTAGGTTCCAGACTCAACCGTGAGAGATGAATTAACCGTGAAATAGGATTAATTGTTGATAAATGTAATACAGAATAAAAAACAACCTTTCCAATACGGATTTTAAGATTATTAAAGCCCTCTAGACATGAAATAACACCCCTATAGTCACTTTTCCACTCATATTATCCAAAATAGTAGACAAAAAAGAAAATATATACATGTTGTCCATAAATAAGACATATTATAGACTTATATGTTAGCTTTGTGAGAGTTCTTTGTTTTTTTTCTGGACCGCGTACTTCCTGTGGTGGCTATTGTGTTATCCATTTAACATTACTCACACCCAGTGACCTAGTGTGGAATACGTACATATCATATATATGAATGCGCCCTCAGAATATATATATTTTTATATTTCTGTGCAAATTAAAAGATGACATCATCTTGCCCGCCCACCCCCCGCATGAACAAATACACAAAATTCTGAGACACAATGAGATTGTTATTGCACAAGTCAGTGCCTGTAATGCCTATCCAGAATTTTAAAACCACATTTGTGCTCTAAGGTGTCATCTCCTTAGTAGATCGGGGACTCTGGGACCGGATGACTCATATAAGTGAAAAGATGATATTTACCCTCTCAAACCATCATGTATAATCAAATAACAAACAGTGTGAGTGTTCTAAGAGGGGCTCCTTTTGTTGATGTCGAAATAAAGTGTTCAACTTATCTATTGTCACTTTGATCCATATAGGAGGCTGTTTACACTGACAGTCTGCCAATATGAGAATAAACATTCAGGTGTGAATAGTAATGTTATGTGTGTGTGTGTATGCGCTGCAGAAGAGTTGCCAAGGAGACGTTATCAGCTATTATCCATCACTGGATGCAACAAATCTTGGCTGTGCTATTCACTCTGTTGTTTTGGTACAGATGGAGGTGACAGCGCGACAGCACAGAGACTACTTTATTGATCAGCAAAGACCCGATTTGTCCCCCATTTGTTCTGCAATGAGCAGAGAAAGGCAAGGGCGGGGGGGTATAGGGGGGGTTGTTGTTCGATTGTGGTTTATGGCATCTGTCATTGGTATGCGAAGGAGTGTGGGTGTACCACAACAAGACACCGAGCTCAAAGAGTCTCCCTGAGGTATGGATCAGATGCAGTAGGTGAGAGTCAAAGGGCGACGCGTCTCAGTGCTTCTCAAATTGTGGGGCGGGCCCGCCTTGGTGGGTGGGTGGGTGGGTGGGGGGGCACTGTAAGGTGTCGGGGTAGGGGGGTTCTGAGAGGCAGGAGGGACAATACTTTTCAAGGTCGGCAGATCTGTTAGTGTCTTTATCCATGCTTGAGCAATGCTGGTGCCAGCAACTGACACAGTGGTTTGTACAGATAAATAAATATTACAGGTTAGTGCAGGGGTCTCAAACAGGCCAAATGTGGCCCGCAGGACACTAGTTTGAGGCCCCCGCCTTGATATGAAAGTTTAATGTTAGTGCGGCCCGCGCAAGTTTGATATGGATGCTGTATGGTATCATGTACCCAGAAAAAATTATTACGTTTGATTAATGTTCATGTTAAAGGTTAAATAACTGTTAATAGTTATCCTCCCTATCCGTGTGGAAGTGGTAAGTTTTTGGCTATTTAAGTTTAAAGGAAATAACTTGAAGGCTACTGTTTAGGTCGCTAGCTCTCTAGTTTGCGAGTTAGCATGAGTCTCAAGACCCTGCAGTTGCGCAATATGTTGTAAATAAAAAGAGTATAAATGTGACTATAGTCATGTTTTGTCATGTCTACAGGGCTCTAATAATGCTTTGTTCATTTTAATCTGAAAAAAATAATTTGTCTACCCACCAACTATATGTGGTTTCTTAAGTTTTTATTATTATTATTATATTTATTTATTAATTACTGATTGATTGATTTTCTTTATTCTTGATTTATTGTTTATTTATTTTTCATCTTATTTTGTGTAGAAAAATAAAAAGTAAGATATTTGAGAACAGTGGAATGTTTTATCAGAGCTTTTCTTGTAGAAAATTGGAACCAAAGCGAAGTTTTCAAAATTTTTTTGTTTTTAATAAATGCGTTTTTTTTTGTTTTTTTTTTTAAAACCTGGCCCAGTCTCACCCAGACCCGAGCTCCAGTGGCCCCCAAGTAAATTGAGTTTGAGACCCCTGCGTTAGTGGTAGTAAATTCTGTCTCTTTTTATATCATATGCTATGCTAAAATATGCATGTACAAGAGCATTAAAATGCTCATTATTTCTCAGTTAGTTCTGTTTTTTTTCCGCCCATACATTGTCTTCATCTGATTGGAAGGTTACTGCATGCTGCAATGTCACATCATTGCCATATAATAATCACCCGGTGGTGGAATGAGGGTACACTTCTCCAAACTTTACCCTTGAAAACACAACCCAACTCTTCCACTCGGAGGAAATGGCGGCTTTAGTTGCATCAATTTGTTTTAAGCTGACAAATGCTCACAGCCGCACAGGCGGTTAAGCCGGTGTGGGCAGACATTGTTAGAGGCCGCTGTGAGTGATTTGAGCAATCCGTATACCTGACTCCATGTCTAGGGCTTTGCTACACCCACCTCGTCGGTGGCTATAATGTCACACAAACACAAGCGAGCCACTGCCGGCCGATGATTTACGATGAGGGTGTTGAAACGGCACGGTGACAAAAGGTAAAGCTTGGCTAATTAGCTTCAGCTTCGCGGCAAAGGGGTGGCACATCCCTGAATGCTGTGTTGCTGTTGTAAAGGGACAAATCAATTAGGCTTCCTAACCACTGCTATATTGACGACTTGATAAACGAGGGTGAAGGCACAGCATATGTAGTGAAAAGACAGGAACCAGAAGTGGAGGTAGCAGAGATGAGGATGCTGAGGTTCTTTTTGGGAGTGACCAGGATAGATAGGATCAGGGACGAATACATCAGAGGGACATTACATGTTAGAGACTTTGTCGAGAGGCCAGACTGAGATGGTTCGGACATGTCCAGAGGTTAGATACTGAATATACTGGTAGAAAGATGCTGCGTTTAGACCTGTCAGAGGTAGGAGGCATAGAGGATGTAGTGGAGGAGGACATGAGGGTAGTTGGTGTGAGAGAGACAGATTCCGAAGACAGGGTCGGATGGAGGAGATTGATTTGCTGTGACGATCCCTGAAGGGAAAAGCCGAAAGGGAAAGAAGAAGAAGATCAGGAAAGGCACAAAGAATGGAAAAAACATGCCTGGAAAAACTACAGCAAGCCAACATTCTCTGTTAGCAGCCTACTTTCCTGCATTAAAATTCACTGTTGGGAAATCAAATGAAGTTTAAACAATCTGTTAAGTGATAGTCATTGATGTTCAATCACGATCCAATGATTTTGGCTGTTGGTTGACACAAGTTGCACTTCACTTTCTGGACTTTCTTTTTCTAATGCATGGTGAATATTGGTCTTCTATTAACCCTTAGATGCACGAGTGACTGGACCCTACACTCCATAAGTGGGTCAAAAATGACCCATACAAGAATCAATGCATTTTTATGCCAATTTTGCCATTTTGGTTAGGAATAATCACTTGTATGATATTTAGTATTATATTTAGGACCACACAAGAATGATTTCATGTTAGAAACATCTTAATTTTTCACTTTTTTCCATCTTTGAAAAAGAAAATGACCCCGTACAACAATAGAAAATGAGAGGATCCATTATGTGTTGCATAAAGGTAAGTTAAAAATGTACGGCATGAAATATGCATGCAATATGAAATGATAAAAAATTTTCATTACAAAGATATTTCAAGAAAACAACCTGACCGGGTCATTTTTGACCCACTTATGAAAGGTTGGGTTGGTAACACAAAAACAAAAATGTCTTAAAATGTACAAAAGATAAGTTAAAAATGTGAATGGAATGATATCAAAAACATGTTTTTTGAGGAATACCTGGAATATGAAATGATAAAAAATTTTCATTATGAAGATATTTCAAGAAAACAACCTGACCGGGTCATTTTTGACCCACTTATGGAAGGTTGGGGTAATAAAACAAAAACAAAAAATTCTTAAAATGTATAAAAGATAAGTTAAATATGTGAACGGCATGATATCAAAAACATGTTTTTTGAGGAATACCTGCAATATGAAATGATAAAAAATTTTCATTACGAAGATACGTATTTCAAGAAAACAACCTGACCGGGTCATTTTTGACCCACTTATGGAAGGTTGGGGTAGTAACACAAAAACAAAAAATTCTTAAAATGTATAAAAGATAAGTTAAAAATGTGAACGGCATGATATCAAAAACATGTTTTTTGAGGAATACCTGTAATATGAAATGATAAAAATTTTTCATTACGAAGATATTTCAATGGGTCATTTTTGAGCCACTTATGCATCTAAGGGTTAAAAACACATCATTTTCACTTCTTTATTAACACAAATGTTTGTTTTTGCATCATAATAGGCTATTCGTAAAAAAAGTAATTAGTTATAGTTACTAGTTCTCCAAAAAAGTAACTGAGCTACTAACAGAGTTACTCCACATGACAAAAGTAACTAGTTACCAGTAAAAGTAACTATTGCATTACTCGCAATAGGTTGGGTACCATTACAGAGGTTTGAATTTATTGCAGTCGACAGGTGTTTTTGTAGGTTTTAGTTGCTCACACAAGACGTGAACAAAGTTTTTTTTTTTTTTTTTTTTCGGGAACATAATGTACATTTGACCTTTGACATCAACAAGGTTAAAATAGTGTCTGTACTTCCATTTGGAAAACGCTGTCTTCTGACTAGAGTCCTCCTCACTCGCCATCTATCGCTATGATGTATCTTTGGATGCACTCTAAACACCCGCCCACCCAAGTTCTCTGATTGGCTGAAGACGCAATCTTACTAAACCTTAGCCAATCCTTGTTGCTTATGTGGTTATCTCACTCCCTCCCTTGTCACTCTACAAGTAGTTATGAAGTCGGTGATATATTTTTAGGCGGCTTCAGTAACGTGCAGTAACGAGGTGTCGAAAATGGTCACGGTGTTATGCTGACAGTAAAAGTAATTAGTTAGATTACCCTTACTGAAAAAAGTAAACACCGTTATTCCCATCACTGTTTGTAACAAAAACCAAGACATTCTGTGTAAAAATGTACGCGCCCATGTAGTCAAATACATCACATGACATCACATGACATTTTTACATGACTCGACTTGCTGGGAATAATTTGAAGGGTGCCACATTTCACTCAACACATTAAATGAAAATCTGAAAAAATTATTTTCAAAAAGTCCCTAAGTCTGCGTCAGGTCGCAAGTCATTGATGACATTGTCAAGTCAAGTCTAAAGCCTTCAAAATTGTGACCTAGTCTGATTCGAGCCCAGGTAGTGTGACTCGAGTCTGGAATGTAGCATATCCCCCATTTCCGGGGGAGGGGTAGCCACACATGAACAAAGATCAACAATATTTAGTGTTGTGTATCACGTATTTTCGTTTATTACGTTGTCTTGCTTTGAGTACTTTGCCAGAAAGAAACCTGACCACATTGTGATGGATTTTTGGATTTCAAAGCAATTTACTAGCAAGTCTATGAACTTTTTATCTGATCCGATGCTGAACCTCAGAGTGAAAACCCACTAAAATTACTTCTACTATGGAAGCCGAATGCTGTTAAACGCCACACACACACATACACACATGCACACACATGCACACCCACACACCCTCAAAATAAAAGCACCTCAACACTTGTCTTCCGTGTCGCCTTCCGAGATGGCCTTCCTCTGTTAGAGAAGATATATGAGATGGGAGATACAAAGCCAAGGCTCTTAATAAAAATCATCCATTTTTGTCAAAGCCGGCCAGGGGAACATTTGCAGCAGCAGCGGCGGCGTCAATAGACAGCTCCTCGCCCTTTCTCTCCCCCGCCGCTTCTTCTCCGTCGCTCCATCTTCGCCTCGACTGTCACTGATATCCCCTAAATCATGGCCTCCCTCACTCTGAAGGCTGATCCCCTCGCCGTACATTTTTAGCCTATCAAGTGGAGCTGAAAGTCACACTTATCACGCGGGGAAGGGATGGTGACCAAGCTGCCATTTATTTCTCTCTTTCACCGAGATGGCCAAGAAGTGTAGGTGTGATTGAATTAAGCAGCCCCTTTTCAGTATTTAGGCTGTCTTGGAGAAGTACAACTAGATTACTGCAATTTTGTCGTGGTCGCTGATGACAAACGCCGCACTTTTTTTTCGAATAATGCCACCCTCTTCTTGATGGGCTGTGACTCATTGGCTGTGTGTGTTGAGGAGTCTGTCCCCGAGAGTACCGGGGGGGAAAACGTGATAAGGGAACGCGTAAACACATCAGTCATAGCGCTTGTTGCGGAGGTTGCTGATACACTCCTGTAGGTGGGATTGTCATGCCTCGAGATGATGGTGCGACTCCTCTCCAGGAGAGCATGAAACAGGATTACCAGCACATCAGCGAACATGCAAACCAACCGAGCTTTATTTTGGGACAACTACCGGCTGTACCGTTTATCTCCCCCGCCACAGCATTGCACACACGTCGGCTAAGTTTGCTGTTAGGTCATTTTGGATTCATGTTCGTCCCTCACGTATTGTGGTTCAAACGTTGTGACCTCGCTTTATTGCAGTTTTTAAAAAAATAAATCAACAAATGAACGATAAATTTTTCCTATTTCTCAAAATTCTTAGCCTAAATGAAAATTTTTCAAGCATTAAAATGACTAAGGGGCGGCACGGCGGTCGAGTGGAGCTAGGAGACCATGGTTCAATTCCACCCTCGGCCATCTCTGTGTGGAGTTTGTATGTTCTCCCTGTGCATGCGTGGGTTTTCTCCGCGTACTCCGGTTTCCTCCCACATTCCAAAAACATGCTAGGTTAATTGGCGACTCCAAATTGTCCATAGGTATGAATGTGAGTGTGAATGGTTGTTTGTCTATATGTGCCCTGTGATTGGCTGGCGACCAGTCCAAGGTGTACCCCGCCTCTCGCCCACAGACAGTTGGGATAGGCTCCAGCACCCCTGCGACTCTCGTGAGGAAAAAGCGGTAGAATATTAATGAATGAATGAAAATGACTAAATGAAAAAAACTAACTAAATGACAAACGTCACATGACCAGGATAATGCGACTTGTTAATGTGAAAGCAAAGGATCCGGGAAGTGATGTGCATGCACAAAAGCATGATGTCACGATATTTGTGGCAATTTCTAGAATTTTGTGCAACGGCGAGTTGATATTATCTTAACCAAATGATTCCATGTCGGAGGTTAAGAAGGCTGAGTGCAAGAATTTTGGCTCGGTCAGTCCATTTAAAATCAATTTAAAATGTTTTTTAAAGGATAACTTTGTATTTAGTTTATCTAGTTTTATTTACATCTTAAACTGCTTATTTACTCGTATTATGCTACTATATTGGGTAATATGAGCATAAAGCCATTTAAAGCTGCCTTTCGATAACATAAGACAGTAGTCACTGGCAGGAAGTACGCTGTCAAGAATCATTAAAGACGTTGCCATTCCCATCCAACTTGCGCAAAACTGGATTTTCAGCGCTGACAACAACGCCTTTCAATTCCAATATGCATGCAAAGTAGCCTTCATTTACCCTTCATTTATTTGAAACGTTGTCATTTATTATGAACCCCCCCCCCCTCCCCAAACTCCTGGCGTCAAAACCAACCCACAATCGTGCGCCTTGCTTACATCCATATTGATGAACATATACATCCAATATGTTGCTCCATTGATTCTTCATTATTCCAATTCCCGGGACTATTTCGATGTGGCACGGCGCGGTGATGTGTACACAATTAATGTGGGTTTTCTATTAAAACGAAGCCATTAAAAGCACGCTGCACTATAATTAAAAAATAGCTGCGTGGCTAACAGGCGAAAGTGCCATTAGTATTCTCCGTGTTGTGTTTATTTCCCCCACTAATTTACTTAGCGTTCACTCTGCATTTAAGCCCTACAAGTTTGACTAATGTTAGGGAAATCAAGTTTATCAATCCAACTTTAAAAAGTACATGTTAGCATGATAGCGTTTTGGATTCATTTGCATAGCGAGCATGCTGTTCAGGCTTATTTTACATGATTAATCAGCTCCTGTTAGATATTTGTATAATCAATGTCATTGACAAGTGGAGTTAAATGTGCACAGCAGTGCACCAGACACCAAGCGATGCACCTTTGCAGCCCATTGTTCCAAGCATGGAGATTTTTCGTCAATATCTGTGTAGCGTCACAGCAATAATGAGAGTCAACTGACAATTTGCTCCCTCAAATGAGGCCCCCCTCGCAAGGAAATTGAAATAACGCACAGTTACACCACACGGACATGATTAATGGCGCTTTGGTGATTAGGATCGAGTGCTATTTACATAATCAGCAGGGGATGAGTTGCTATTTGCGGCACCGGGTGGGGGTCGTCTGTGAATTTTTCGCGCACGGCCCTGATTGCGCCCGCATTGTCTCCGACTTCTTCATTTTTTGCAGGGCTTTAATGAAGAGCGCAGATAATGAGGACGGTTAAATGCAAAAACACAGCAAAGAGAAGACATTAATAAATGACCACATCCTATTAATTCCAGTTCAGTTTTAATTATGTCGCACCCAAAGTTATCTCAGGACTACACTTACTTATACATTAAAGAACATGAGTAAGCACTTTGGTGAAGGACAAACTGAAACTTTGGACATCGGTGTGCACAGTTTGATATGCAAATGTCGGTAACAACAACAAACGATGAAAACTGAGACATTTTTTTCGACTAAAAGCCCATATATGATATGGTCCACATCATACAAATGACTGACTGAACCATTTCCTACGCTGAAAGGTCACGGCATCATATACTGTTTGAACCCGTTTTCTAAATTAACTGTGAACCGCTCTACCTTTCGGGGAGGCAACTGAACGCCGCTAGCATGAAACAGCCAAATGAAATCCATAGGCTGCAAAACAGGCTTTCTTTGCACATGCATCATCCCACTTCCAAAGTCCCTCGCTTCCATCACCACGGCGTCGCCTGACATGCATTCTTTAACGTGGCACTCAGGGAGAGGCTGGATGTGCTCGCGGCCCGGGGTGATGTTACTCCGGCTGACAAGCTCCTCCATATCGACTGGAATGACATCCCCTTGTCTTATGATTATTTTAGCGATGGATTTCCGGAATGCTGCACAGATGAGACTGATAAAAAATGTGGAAATACAATTTTCTGTGCTCTCATATGGCAATTTTCCACAGTACGGCACCTCTTGTTAATGATTTTCCATTGGAAAACCATTTATTTTCCACTAATAAACATTAGTATTTATCATCAGCTTATTTTTTTTGTAAAAAATGTTTGATTTCTTAGTTATTGCTACTGCAGCCCGTTGAGTCGGCCACCTAGTCGGGCCAAATCAACGCCTTTATTGTGATCAGATTGTTATTCCAACATAGCCTTGTTTATATAGCTTCATATAGCCATGTCCCCCTATATGTAGGTCAATCATTTTTATTGGGGATGTCCGATATTGGCTTTTTTGCAAAAAAACGATATGCCGATATTGTCCAACTCTCAATTGTTGAGATACTGATATTAGCAGATATCGATATATGTAACATGACATACCTCCTGTGGTCGAATGAACACATATGTGTTCTATACAGCATTTTTTAATATATCGTTTTTCATGATCGGGAAATAATCCGATACCGATATCAACCGATATTTTTATGCTGATATCCGGCAGATTATTATCGGTACCGATAATTATCTGACATTATTTTTTAGATAGTAAATCCCGTTAAAACTAAAAGGAAGGTATTGATGTGCTAACATTGCCACCTTTGGGAACCAAACTCATTCATTTCCGACCACGACTTTGCTGCAGGTGTACAGTAATCCCTTGTTTATCCTGATGAATTGGTTCCAAACCCGACAGCGATAAGTGAATTTTAGCGAAGTAGCAAATCTTCATGTCTTTGAATGCATCTTCTGAATGCCTTATGTTCGTATTCCAGTGATTTTTTTATGTTGGAAAATGCTTAATTTAAGCAAGATAGATATAGACCATATGCAATCATTAATTTTGTTTTTTTAATAAACATAATGGATTGAAGCCATGGAATTTGAACCCGGAGGTGGCGAGAGATGAGTGTTAGACTATTTATTGTCTTCTTCCCATCAGCTACATACCGCCAAGTAAATACATTCTCCTCCTGTTTTTGTAGCTTATATTCTTCCATACATTTATAACACAACTGCACGCTTGTTTTGTTAAGTTACAGTACACAATTAAACAAAACAAACGACTCCTGTGCCCCATTGCTAGTAATCACATGGTCCTTGTATCCTCCGTATACACACAGCAGCTGCGTTGGATACATTACTGCATTAAATCAAAGCCAATTACCGCCACCTCATTGATCTCACGCCCCGAGAGGTGTGCTCATGCACGAGCGAAGGTACGCCATCCCTCAGTCTTGCCATGTCGAGGGAAGGCGTCTTCGAATATGCAAAAACTGTCAAGGACAGATGTTTCTTTTTTTAAATATGGTTCTGGTGCAATCTTAACATGAATCAAAGTCAATGGGGCCTCTTTAACAGCTGGCTTGGTATCGGTGCTCTTTCTTTGGGTGTGCCCTCGGGTTGGCTGGAGCGATTGCTTCACTCCAGACAAGAATGCTGAATGCTGAACCCCCCCACCCCACCGTTTTAGCTTTAAAGGGTCAAGTGGAGCACTCTGACATCAGCTCCGGCACTTAGACGCAGTTCGATGGAGGAGGCTTTTTGGGGACAGCGCTACAGGGAAGGGGTCGGAGCGCTAACCTCTAAAAATGGGGCAGTGTGTGAGACGAGAATGGGCACGCCGACGGTGGAAATGGCGGTTAAGAGGTAGAAGAAAAAGGTTGGAAGGAGTCGGGCAGGTTGCCATGGCAAGCCACCAGTCGTCTCCGCTGAGACACACTGGAGGTGTGTGTCAGGTCAATTAGTTGTACAGTGCTTACATTTTCTGCCTGGCTTCTTTCATTAGTGTTTTTGTCTGCGGCTTTGAGCTTCCGCTTGTTCAGGCTGACGTTTCTCAACACTCAGGAATCAGGAGGAGGATTCCCAGTTGGTCTTGTCATGTACTTTTTTTGTTATTTTGCAACAAAATGGGGATGCACTATATCCCTGTAGTCATTCATAAACAGCAGCTAATAAGTAATAATAGGCTGCAAAAATCATTAAGTCATAAAAATATGAAAAAATAGATTCATGTGATATAGAATGCCAAATGCTGACCCGCTTAATCTGCTCCATTTTCTATGTCACTTATCCTCACAGCGGTATGCGGGAGCCTATCCCAGCTGCCTTTGAGGCATCCTCTATACTGGTCGCCACAGTGGTTCCAGGCCCAACAGTGATAAATTCATTTCCTTATAGGAATGGAATATTTTTGTTGTTAAATCATTCATTCATTCATTCATTTTGCCTACATGCTAACCACTCCGCCGGCATGCAGCCAGTAATAAAAATATGAAATGAAAAAGATTTCTGTGAAATAAATGCTGAATGCTGGCTCGGTTAATCTGCTAAATGTTCTATGTCGCTTATCCTCACAACGGTATGCGTGAGCCTATCCCAGCTGACTTTGAGGCAGGATACATCCTCTATACTGGTCGCCAGCCAGTCACAGTGGCTCCAGGCCCAACAGTGATAAGTGAATTTCCTTATAGGAATGGAATATTTTGTTGTTAAAGCATTCATTCATTCATTCATTTTCTACTGCTTATCCTCATGAGGGTCCTGGGTGTGCTGGAGCCTATCCCAGCTTCAGACGAGAGGCGGGGTACACCCTGGACTGGTCGCCAGCCAATCACAGGGCACATATAGACAAACAACCATTCACACTCACATTCATACCTATGGACAATTTGGAGTTGCCAGTTAACCTAGCACGAGGAGAACACGCAAACTCCACACAGAGATGGCCGAGAGTGGGACTGAACTCGGGTCTCCTAGCTGTGAGGCCTGCACGCTAACCACTTATCCGCAGTGCGACGAGTAATAAAAATATGAAAAAAAAAATCTGTGAAATACGTAGAATGCTGAAAGCTGACCCGGTTAATCTGCTCCATTTTCTGTGTCGCTTAACCTCACAACGGTATGCGGGAGACTTCAAGGTAGGATACACCCTCTATACTGGTCGCCAGCCAATCACAGTGGTTCCAGGCCCAACAGTGATAAGTGAATTTCCTTATCGAAATGGAATATTTTTGTTGTTAAAGCATAGAAACCTATTAGGGCCTTCTAAATACATGAGTCATTTACCCAATATAGTAGACATAATAATAGAAAATAAGACATCGACTCACATACGTTCCTTGTTTGTTTTTGTACTTCTTACAGTGGCTTATGTAACATTAGCGACACCTAGTGACCAGTGTAGAACACTACATGTCAACATGTCTGTTTTGAGTGCTTATTGGACCCCCTCATGTGTCATTTTGCAAAAGCTCATGTTTGGAGTCCAGCAGCTAAGACACAAATGAAGAGCTTAGAGTGTTTATTATTCCGAGATAGTTCGAGGCGACCTGCAGGGGTCCTCCGAGCAAAGCTTCATTAGCATACCAGAGAACGCCGTCAATGGTCTTATTTTTGCCATGTCATACAATTAACAGCTTGTTCAAACATCACAAATGAAGTCGTCATTGTTGATGCACATCCTGATGTCATATTTGGTCGTAAAATCTTACATGGGTAAGGAGTGGTTCTTTTTTTTTTTTTTTCTCCAGAAATCCACGACCATTTGTCTTGTGGTTCCGGTGGGCTGATTCAAGCCTCAACCTAGCGAGTAAATCGCCATCATATTCCTCAAAAAGCTGTGATCGCCTGTCACATCCCCTCGCTTCACTTTGCTTTATTGGATGTGGCTCACGCCCGCAGATATTTATATCTCTTTACAGCCGTAGTGGGCAAAAAACAAAGGCTTTGAGGAAGCCAGGTTGATGGTGTGGAATACAGAGGAGGGATGTGCCAGGGCATCCTTCAGATCCATCTTCTGCCAGCTTAAAGCCTCGGTTGCTGGGTAATGGCTACACGGCAGGAGCTTTTTAGAGGTTACGGTGCAGGAGATGAGGGATCTGGGAGTGGCGGAGATGCAATGAGAGGTGATTTCCCCCAGCAGAGGCTTCTTCATTTTGGGTGGAAGGACTGGCGTTCCTACTGCTGGGGGCCTGGAGGAAAACAAGTAAATTGGTCCCTACAGGAACATGGCGACACTAACAAAGTGGATGTGACAATATGTAGAGGACCGTCTCCCTTTCTGGTTATTTCTCCTTCTAGCATAGATTTACTATAGCAGCGGTGACCATTAGCTTGACATTTGTTTTTCCCATCCATCCATCCACCCACCATTCTTCCATATTCCCATCAGTCCTTCCTGTCATCTTTCATTCCTTCCATTCCCACCTTCCATTAGTCTTTTCTTCCTTCATTTTGTCATCCATCCATTCACACTTGATACGTTCCTTTCATTCATTCATCCGTACCGCCATCTTTCCATTTTCTCCTCACTCCTTTCCTCCATCATTCATGTCTTCCATCCATGCCCTCGCCCATCTTTTATTCCTTCATCTCCCCGCCGATGTCGCTCATCCAGTCAAGCGCACATACATTTTTACGCCAATCTGTTCATTCCAGTCTTCCATGCATGCACCCATCCTTCCATATTTACTTCCCTCACTTCCCCTCCTTCTGTAATCCATCCATCATTCTTTCCAGCCAACCTCCATTCTTCCGTTTGTCCATCCAACTGTCCTATCTTTCACCCTCCATCCGTCATTCTGGTCTTTTGTGTATCCATCCATCCGTCTTTGCCTTCTCCCTTTCCTGGCCTCTTTCCATTCATCATTCCCTTCCTCATCTTCCATCCATCTCTATACTTCCTTCCCGTCCCTCTACACGCATCTATCATCCCGCCATCCGCCCACTCATCCATTCTTCCTTTTATCTTGCATCCATTATTGTGACTTCCTTTCTACTTCCTTCCCTTTGTCCCGTCTTTTCCCACCTTCAACCAACATAGCCGTCGTTCCTAGAGTCCATTCTTTCTTCCGGTCATGTCGACACAAGTTCGGAGCGCACCTTTTTATCCAATGTTTGGGATTGGCCGTGACAAAAGCCCTGGTTTTACATTCAAGAGGCTAGGTAGCGTAACTGAAGGCAGACAAGGTCCGACATCAAAGCTGTCATCATGCATTGTGAACAAAGGCGCTAAAGCCTCGGGAGTGGAACAAATGCCTGCTTTTTTTTTCCCTTCAAGGAGGACATTGTTGCTGCTAAGCATGCTTTATTTTTTATTCACTGGTAAATCTTATTCTCTCCCCTGTAAATACTTGAGATTCAGCCAAGTTACCTGAATCAACTTCAGATATCTACAATTTGTTTTAGCGTCTTTGACATCTCTGAGCATCATCGAATTGTGCTTATTCCTCTCACCGATACCACATAAGAGGACTTTTAGAAGTGAAAGCAGAATTTGGTATGAAAGGGAATATTTAACATGTCTTCACAAAAAAGAAGTGCCTGGTCACATCAGAGGTATTGTGAGTTGGGAGTTATTGGGCTGCATGTCATCTTGTCGGCGTGAAAAGTGACTCGCTTAGAAGCCAAAGCACAGAGCGCCGGACTCTCAGCCATCTTTAATTGATGCCAGTGTACCAGAGGGGCATTTTAGGATTCATTTAACTCACTGAAGATGAGAATTAGAATTCCAAACTGGAAGAACAGTCAAAAGGCCGTGGGCCTCCGTTTTTTAAATGTGCCAAATGAATATTATATAAAGGCATAAAAGCTCCTTAGTGGGACGTTTTGAAATTAAATTACTGATAGGAACCGGCATATATTTAAGGCTTCCGCAGACACGTGGGGAAATGTGAATAAACGTCCTCATGTTTATGGTTTAGTTTATTTTGAGCATGTTTAACAATTTTGAAGCACATGGCATGTTTACATTTTAACAATTCAACATGCCCACCGTGGAGGAAGATGCTAGAATTGCTAGAATCTGATACTTTACAGTATTAGTATAGTAGTAGTATAGTATAGTATAGTATAGTATAGTACAGTATTCTGATCTTGTTCCCAAAAAATGTTGCTATTTGTGGCATGTACGTATAATTTCTGTGTACTCGTCGTCAACACAACATGAGTGTAACTCAACCTGTGCGTATCAAAGCGTGTCTCATTCACAAGTGAACTTTTCCAAAACATTTTCGAGCAGGGGTCTCAAACACGCGGCCCGTGGGCCAAATGTGGCCCACAGGACACTAGTTTGAGGCCCCCGCCTTGATATGAAAGTTTAATGTTAGTGCGGCCCGTGCAAGTTTGATATGGATGCTGTATGGTAGCATGTACCCAGAAAAAATTATTACGTTTGATTAATGTTCATGTTAAAGGTTAAATAACTGTTAATAATTATCCTCCCTATCCGTGTGGAAGTGGTGAGTGTTTGGCTTTTTAAGTTTAAAGGAAATAACTTGGAGACTACCGTTTAGGTCGCTAGCTCTCTAGTTAGCATGTGTCTCAAGACCCTGCAGTTGCGCAATATGTTGTAAATAAAAAGAGTATAAATGTGACTATAGTCGTGTTTTGTCATGTCTACAGGGCTCTAATAATGCTTTGTTAATTTTAATTTGAAAAAAATAATTTGTCTACCCACTAACTATATGTGGTTTCTTAAGTTTTTATTATTTGCCGTTTTATTATTATTATTATATTTATTTATTACTGATTGACTGATTGTCTTTATTCTTGATTTGTTTATTTATTTTTCATCTTATTTTGTGCAGAAAAATAAAAATTAAGATATTTGAGAACAGTGGAATGTTTTATCAGAGCTTTTATTGTAGAAAATCGGAACCAAAGCACTGAAAAAGTTTGTATATTTTTCTGTTTTTAATAAATGCCTTTTGGGGGGGGGGGCTGATGCGGCCCTAGCTTCAGTGGCCCCCAAGTAAATTGAGTTTGAGACCCCTGTTTTAGAGCCTTTTGGATCATAATCCCCAAAACAATGTCTTCTAGTCCCACAATCTCTGCTTCCTTTTTTGTAGTTTATGCCTCCTTCCTGCTCTTTGCACATTCTCCTTCTACAGATTCAAGACAAAATCATGCTTACCTTACTTTTCTGCAATGAGAGCTTCTTCTCTGGAGTTCAACATCTTGTAGGTCGTTTGCAAATCAAGGAATTAACGAAGCCAGGGGCGATACCTGCTGTTGTGTGATGTCACACGGGACTAAAATGCCACAACTGCTTCATGGATGAGGGAAGTGATTGTGACAATGCATACCCGTGCTGGAACAATGGTTGTGCACTCGACGTAAACAGTACTTGGCAAGGTGTAAATAAGTCGTGCAGGAGCGTGCAAAGTGCATAATTTATACGTATGCTGTGACATAAATAAATAAATGACACACATTACTACGGGACAACGCTGAGGAAAAATGCGTCCCGTGTAACAGTAAACATACTGTAAACTAATCAGTTGCTGCATCCTTGTTTCTTTGTAACAGCGATGCCGCATTGTGACGTGATAGTCAGAAACTGTTGACAAGCTAGAAATTGGACCCATCCTACTCTTTTCTCTCCGGTGAAGCAATACTTCATTAGTTATGATGAATGCAGATTTCCTATGCGAGGAAGGAAAAAAAAAAACAAAACCAAATAATCCCTTTTTTGCCCTGGCCAGGAGGAGAAAGCCCTTGACGAGTTAATGAATCAGCGTGGATAAAATCAACAGTAGTGGATGTGCAGTTTGCGCGGAGTAAAATTCAATTATGAAAAAAGATCAGTGTGCAATCATGAATAAAATGGAAAAAGCCACAGCAAGATGCTATCAATTTAGGCTGCGGGTCACTTGCGTTGGAACATTCTACATAGAAAATATCTTTTTATAGACATGCATGCTTATTAGCGTTGTGTGTTGTCTGTGTGTGTGTGTGTGTGTGTGTGAGAGAGAGAGAGAGTATGCTTTGTGGTATTTAAGAGGTTTCCGTCTTCATTCTGTAGTCTGGCTAGAAAGCCGATGGAAACAATATATCTCCCAGATTGCCACGCTGCCAGGCTGTCAGTCAGCTGCTTCCTTTTAACAGACAATCGAATAAACCGCGAAAGATGGAAGATGCCGTTTGATGGGAAAGGCCAATGTTTGCGCCAATGGATCTGACACCCAACCCGACGGGTCACGGCTGGGTTGTCTACTGCTTTTATTAGAACAGTAAAAAAGGACGTATCGACGCCTATATTTCACCTGGCCGGGGGCATGAAGGTCGGCCTTGCATCCTGACGTGACAATGTTGAGTGACGTTGGAGATGTGTGCTCACACTGGAGATGACCATAGCAACAGAGGCCGGAAGATACTGTATATAGATATAGGTTTCAGCACCGTGGACAGCTCCCACTGGGCTGCATCTTATCTCCAAACAGGTTGGAGCTATCACTGTAACAGGAATATCTTCCTATTCCAGCATTTAATCAGAACTAGGACGCTCTGCCTTCAGTATGTTGCAGAAAAAGTCTAAAATTTACAGCCAACATGGGAAATCAGAAAAGACACGCATGTCTGTTCTTTTATATGGAAAATGTTTATACTATTATTGAATCATACAAGGGCTGCACAGCGGTCGAGTGGTTAGCGCGTAGGCCTCACATCTAGGAGACCAGGTTTCAATCCCACACTCGGCCTTCTCTGTGTGGAGTTTGCATGTTCTCCCCGTGCATGCGTGGGTTTTCTCCGTTTTCCTCCCACATTCCAAAAACATGCTAGGTTAATTGGCGACTCCAAACTGTCCATAGGTATGAATGTGAGTGTGAATGGTTGTTTGTCTATATGTGCCCTGTGATTGGCTGGCCACCAGTCCAGGGTGTACCGCGCCTCTCGCTCAAAGACAGCTGGGATAGGCTCCAGCACCCCCTGCGACCCTTGTCAGAAAAAGCGGTATAAAATGAATGAATGAATGAATGAATCATACAAAAAATTAATCTTTTGAATGTAGCACACCATAGCAAACATGCAATTAATGTATAGCTGCATATTTGCACATACGCCGACCATATAATCAAGCAGGTAATGCAGGCAAAGGAGTGACCACTGTTACGTAACACATGCCGCCTTTTTGCTGTCCCAGTGTTGGAGCTTTCAGATGTGACCTTGACTTAAAACCATCAAGATGATGAAGACGGGCTTCAAAAAAAAAAAAAAAAAAAAAAAAAATTCAATGATCATCTCTCCCATCTGCTCAGCTTTGCTGGCAGGCTCATTAGAATTAAAAGCTTGTCCCATTCACACCCTCCCAGCACCTATAAAAGCTTGATAGCAAGACGTAATTATCATAAGTGTGTGCAGCAGAGCCTCATGCAAAAAAGGAATAATTGCCCCTTCTATCTATCTATCTATCCCCCAACCCTGTTTGTGAATGACTTTACAATCCAAACACTTTTGACAGCCATTATGGACTTTTGATGGGAGACAGAAAGCGTCTGGGGGAAAAGTGAGTTTGGGGGTAATGAAGCAGCAATGTCAAGGGATGATTTATGGACGCTCCGCAACATGTCAAATATCTCATTCTCAGAGAAATTCAATTCTGACCACGAACAAAGTGATCAGCCGTTTCGAGGAATTGGCTAGCATTGTTTGTTTAATATTAGTAAATCAGGACTTTCCAGTGTAAGGTCAGTACTTCCACATAACAGCCAAGGAGGGTACTTTAGTTGTTCTGTCGGAAATTGGAGGGGAAAAAAAAAGGAAAAAGATGGCACTGGATTTGCGTTTCTGACTGAAGACAGATGAGTCACGGTGAGCTTGGCTCCGGGGGTTAGCTAATTAGCAGTTTACAAGCAACATGATCAGCCACAAAGTAGATTGGCTGTTTAAAATAAACCATTGCGTAACATCATAAACTCCATGAACCGACATGTAGAAACGCATATTAAGGATTTATTTTTATTATACGTGCATAAAGAGCAGAGGTGGCCGTTTATGTTTTCTACATTAAAGATGACAAAAGTGTTCCAATGGAGGCATAACAAAATGAACGCTAAGTGTAATACGGGATAAAGGTAACTGGAGTAATATCTAGTAATCTCATTAGTAATGAAACAATTTTATTTTTGGACTAAAACTGAGCTGCGGAATGAAAACACCCTTGCATTAAATGAACAATACAATGAAACCTTAGTTAGCATACGCTCTGGTTGGCATCTTTTTTGGTTAACACCAAAATGTTTGTCTTGTTGGGTTATTAATACACTGTGCGGGTCCAACTGTGTTTATATTTTATCCCAAATGTCATTGTTAGTCCCCTCTTAGCTTGCTACTACATGGAAACAGGAAGTCAGCTCCATCATCCGTTTGTGATGTCATCACTAGTTCACTCTGTTACCCGATGAATCTCAAAAATGTTAACCGCAAAATATGCTTTTATATTTTACATGCAGAATTTAAATGCATATAAATGAAAAAGGAAAGTGATAAAAGAACATTTAAGTTTACATTTAAGTTAACATTTGAGACCCGCTGTGACAGCAAGGTCAACATGGATACCACCTTCTTGTTTTGCTATGAGTTATTTCTTGAATTCAAACATGTTTCTCACCTTCTTTCTCAAAATACTGCATTTTGGCTAATTTTGCAGACGCGGTCAAAAAAAAGCAAAGACCCGAGGTGAGAAACACTGCAAGAATTCAAGAAATAACTCATGGCAAAACAAGAAGGTGGTGGTGGTGGTTGATCTCGCTGCCACATCGTGTCTTTGGGGACGGCACAACTGGAATGGCCTCGTTAATAAAGTTAAAAGTAATTTTAAATGCGCGTTAAACTCTTTCATTCATAATTTATGTTTTATATGCATTTCAAATTGATTTCTGCATATAAATTTATCATCGTAAAACTATAAAACGTGTTATGTGTTATTGGATTCGGTTCCAAGGTCACAACTATGTTGTCACAGCTATTGCGTTGAAATGTTGAAGCTGCTGAGTTGGAATGTGGGTTCAAGGTGAAACCATTAAATTTATTTATTTACGATACACTGTACAGATACACAAAAGTAACACATTAGCATGGGAGTTCGACCACTAGCAGCTAAAACAACTTATCAAACTGGAGTCAGAATATATTTCAATCCGAGTGATATGTCCTTGATGTCAAACAGCTTACAGTTTGTTGTGTCTTTGATCAGGAAAATGGCCGCCCGTTTTACCCTCTCTGACATTTATGCTTGTTCCTGTCAGCGTGCAGCTCGGCGACGACCTATTGCGGGTTTCCATTTGTCTTCATCGCCACCGCCATGCAATCACACTGCCCCATCTCTCCTGCAAGCATGAAAAATGGGACGGTGGTGGCCGTGTTTGTCTTGTCGATGACACGTGGCAGGGTTTCGGTGTCAACCAATCACAATACATCACCTGGTTTAACTGTGTATTGTCAATATTTCCAACTATACTGGTACAAGACCCTGACTTACTAGGGTGCTCTAATCAGTCTCTGGAAAGCCGTGGGTTACAGTGTTTTGCTGTTTTGGTGGGTTCGGTATTTGCTCCTTTGCCGCTGCTTTGTATGCAAGATGGCGCCTCACTGGTAATCAGGAAGAACAAGCTAAACTATGCTTTTAATTGTTGTTGGTGTAAATGTCACATCCCATTTAAAATCCATCCACAGCATCGAGCATTTGACAGTGTCGCCTCTCCAAATGCAAGTGGAGATTCCTGTTGTGTGTCATAACAAAGCAACGCAATTATGGAACACTTAGTAATTAACTTGCGTATTTGGGCTCGTTGAATCCGCCAGATGTTTTTGCAGAGCATCAAATGTAGTTATGACACCCTTAAAAGACATCATTTATGTGGTGCAGCTTTCATTGACGACACCTCAAAATCATGCATCATCAACTGTGTGTATTTATACAATGGGGGCGGGGGGCACATACAGGATCCTAGTTCATCAAATGGAATAAACACCCTGCCTCAATTAATCCATAAACATTCATTCATTCATTTACCGCTTATCCTCTCAAGGGTTGCGGGGGGTGTTAACCTAACCAATACATTATATACTTTCCGATTTCCGATAGAGCATAGAAAACCTGTTTATTATACGATTTTTGCCATTATTAGAGCCCAGTATACATGACATAACACCCCTATGGTCAATTTTATTCTATTATTGGTTTAAAACAAACAGAGCTAACTCGTTAGCCTTAAAAGTATTTATTCTAAACTTAAGAAAGGGTCTCAACAAGTATAGGAAGCCTAAAACGTACCACTTCCACATGGGATGTGAGAACTAATTCTCACTATGTCATGTTGGACTTCATGGAATTTTGAAGCCAGTGTATAGCCAGGATATTACATATAACTTTTATTCATTTTCTACCGCTTATCCTCATGAGGGTTGCAGGGGGGGCTGGAGCTTATCCCAGCTGTCTTTAGACGAGAGGGTGGTTACACCCTGGACTGGTGGCCAGCCAATCACAGGGCACAAAAAAAAACAAACAACCATTCACACTCACATTCATACCTCTGGACAATTTGGAATTGCTAATTAACCTAGCATGTTTTTGGAATGTAGGAGGAAACTGGAGTACCCGGAGAAAACCCACAGAGAACATGCAAACTCCACAAAGAGATGGCCGAGGGTGGGATTGAACTCCGGTCTCCTAGCTGTGAGGTCTGCGCGCTAACCACTCGACAGCCGTGCAGCCCGCTGTGCAAGTTTGGTTTTTAAAATGTGAAAAATACAAGATGAAGTAACTGATATAATAAGGTAGTTTGGAAAGCAATTTTCTGAAATTGTTGTTGCTATCTGAGAGGAATCCATCATGTTTGTCTTGCCTTGTCTAAGACCTTCTTCGCCATTCACACTCACATTCATACCAATTTGGATGGACAATTTGGAGTCGCCAATTAACCTAGCATGTTTTTGGAATGTGGGAGGAAACCGGAGTACCCGGAGAAAACCCATGCATGCACGGGGAGAACATGCAAACTCCACACAGAGATGGCCGAGAATTGAACTCGGGTCTCCTAGCTGTGAGGACTGCACTCTAACCGCTCAGTCGCCGTGCAGCATTCCACATATGTTGTCCACTGAAGCAATGAAACACCTACGTCTGTAAACTAAAGGAAGATCCACTTAGTACTGATGGAGTTCCCCTTCTTTCTAAACGAGCCCTCTGCTCAAATAGACACCGTACCTCAATAATTACTGGTTGCATCCTCCACATAAACAAACAAAGATCCTTTTATAGTATCCTTCAGTAGTGGGGTTGCAGTGGGGAGGCACAGCATTTGTCAGGGTCTAGTGATTTCCAAGGGGTCTCTAAAGTGGTCCCGGGTCCCATTTCCAGCAGGTGGCGTCTCGGCCAGGAAGTTGACTCCCAATGAAATAATGTGTGTGTGTACGAGATAGAAGAACATGGTGTATTTGTTCCAAGTATCTCTCTGTTGTGAACAAGTGCAAATAAGTTGCAAACTGGAAAATATTCCATTCCTAACAGTGTAGTGTTTTGAAGCTTGACATACCCAATACCCTAAAAGAGTCATCCTTAAGTGGTGCCCCATGCTGAGTGTTTGCACAAAAGGCCCACTCCCCCCAATCCTCCTATCCTGCCTGTCTGCTCCCGAGCATGAAAAATGGAACATAGATGAATTATACACAACACCTGCTGGTTTGACATGCCAAATATACGGGCCTTATGCCACAGGATGGGAGCTTCAGCGGCACACCTGTTCCCTAATGTGACAAGGCACTGACGCCTCATTTAGACGCCCCCGCTGAATCATTCTGCCCGGATGTATTATTGATATATTTAATCTTTCATGTCGCTCACTCTCTGACCTCCTGACTGTCACTTTGACAGGCGGGGTGTATCGTGAAATGTACACTTTGATTCCTTTGACTTTAATTGCTTTTGAATGAGATTCAAGAAGGAGAGGGGGGGGGGGATATTGATTCATGGCATAGCGAGAGGTAATTTTGTGTTATAATTACACTTTTAAGACTGTCAGTCACATGAGCTCACAGGTGCAGCCTAATGATCTCCATGGAAGTTGACATTCAAGACACGAAAGGGAGAAAAAAAAGAAAAAAAAAACATTCCGAATGGCTGATGTGGTGCGCTTAGAACAGGAAAAATCAGCATGTTGTGAACTTTTATTTTAATGGAAGTCTGATTGTTATGAGCGGATGTGGTGACATCACTGTCAATCAGAAGCGCCTGACCGGGTACATTCTACTGCTTGGGTGCACCATTAATTAACAATCAATTCAATTTTTACTGCTCAATGATAGTATAGTATCGTAGTAGTATTTCGAAGACATCGATCTATTGTACTGCAGCTTGTAACATGCTTCATTACGCCCTGGATATTGACGGAATGTGCTCGTGTCACGCTCTGCGTGTGTTCTTTTATGTGGAAACCGTGTCCATCAATAACAAGCGAAGACAGACTCTAACCTTTGTAAGCTTTTAAAAGGACCGCATGCTGACAGGTATATTCAAGCAGCGCTCCCACCTGGCGTTACCTACTTTTTGACTCCAAAAGACACACACGAGGTGGTGGTGGGGGGCGTTTTGTGGGTGTAGAAGCAGGACCGGGGAGCCAAATATATCAGCATATGAGCATAATTGCAGTTGTAAATGAGAAAGTTGTCAGACCAGAAAATGAAGCCAGGAGGCAAAGTGCACCTGAACATCTGTCCTGGAGCATGACTGCACTTGAGGGGGGGTGGCTGGGGGCACGGATGATGGTGCCACAGTGGACAGTGGTGGATCCCAGTGGCTCCTGGTGGCCTGATTTCAGTGTCTTATCCAGTTTAGGGGTACAGGGGCCCTGGAAGATGTACACAGAGCGACCTTGAAGTCCAGTAAGAAGCCTGATCGAAAGGCTTCAATTGGATTGCTCGGGTCCTTTTTGTGTATACTCAGATACTTGAAAAAAAAAATAGGGGGACCATTGACCAGGACTATAGGGTGTAGACTTTTTTTTTAAACTTAGTCATGATGGGCCATGATTTTCTCCCCCCTTTTGCTTCAATCATCACACTGTAAAATAGATCTAATTGTGAGCGCTTGACAGACCCCTTCCTGCTCTGGGGGGGAACAGGACTTCAGTCACTCAGACAGTGAATGAGGGAAGGAGACAGTGAACGAGGGAAGGACACTTAAACGGACAAGCTAAGAAGAATCATCCTCAAAATTGAAAATTATTTTTTTCCTATAGGCCTGATTCCAATTGTGAAGCATCAGATATTGGTTGTTGATAAGTCTTAGGGCATGGGTGTTCATAGTGCGGCCCCGGGGGCCATTTGAGGCCCACAACCTGTTTTTATTGACCCCTTGCACGCAGTAGAACTAAAAACTAAACAAAAAAATCCCTGGAAAAATAAAAAAAATGTTGAGACGAATCATTAATAATAAAACAAAGATTTGTCTTTAAATGCAAATGTTCCTCGTAATATTGTATTCCGTTTATTCCTCTCTTGCTATTGAGAGTTTTTTTTTTCCAAAATTAATTAATGATCGCCATTTTGTGGTGGACAATGTAATTAGTCAAAACATATTGGCAGTTTGTTACATGGATGACATTCATCCACATTACATTACCCTAAAAAAGTTGTCCTCCCATTCCATGTGGAAGTGGTAAGTTTTTGGCGTCTTACTTTCTTATTTCACGACGTTTGAAAACGTTTGAAACTCTTAGGTTTGGAAGATATTAACTTGAGGCTAACTAGTTAGCTTGCTCGCATGTTGGAATGCTAGCTGCTAGCATACAATGAATAATAGGGGTGTAATGGTGACTATACTGATGTTATTTCATGTCGACAGAGCTCTGTGGAAAATGTTCGGACACCCCTGCCCTTGGGCATTATGAATTTTGGAGTGATATTTACAAACAAAAAACCTCCATATTTAATATTTCGGCGTCTGAAAACAGCCAAAATGATTAACCCCATCAGCCGAGTAACTAATACGTCTTTTCTGAAAGCACAGCCTTTGGTAGTGGAACTTATTGACTTCTTAATTAATTTATTGAAGCATCCAGATCTCATTAGATGGCTTCACTTCATTTGATCACCATAAAGCCCAATGGAGCATCACATGGGTTTAAATCCCCGTCAGGAAGCGGAGTAGACAGTAAACGAGGTAGCTGTTGGCAAAATATTGCTGCTGCTTTTTGCAAAGGAAAGAAAAAAAAAGAATGCAGTAAAAGGTGCAGCATGAGTCAGAACAGGAGCTCGTTAAGAGGACAAGCTCCGTGAGGGGATTTCAGCCTCTCGCGCGGCCGCTTACTCACAGGTTAAGATTGTGGTCATTGCTCAAAGCTTTTGGGTGTGACAGTCTTGGTGGGAGGCCAGGAGAGCAGAGGCAGCAAGTACTTTCATCGCCCTTAAATGCCACTGCTAGTCGCTGTGTTAACATGCCTCGCAACATCAGGACAACTCAAATATGTCATTGTGTGGGCAGAAAGGATATTTAGGAAGGTATAGCCTTATTGGGTTAAAAAAAAAAACAACAACAAAAGGTTATACAAGTACACAGCAAAAGGCTTCCCGCCCTGTTGGCAGGCTGCAGAGACAGTGCCCTGCCAAAACATCCACCTAGATCTCCAAGTGTCCCATTATGGAGGGAAGACACCTTTCAAGTGCTACTCCAGTGCCACTTCCAGCAACTCTTAAAGTCACCCGGGTGACTCCCGCTGCAGTGATGTGGAACGTATAGCATCAGGTGTCGTGCAGACAAAGGAGGGCCACCTATTTTCTACGCCCCACCAAAATAAATCTGCTTAGGAATCATTTCCTGTCCTTCAAGGGTGCAGTCAACACTAATATAACTAACTATAGTGCTGGCTATATTTTCAATGTAATGTCAATGCAGGCTGCACGGCGGTCGAGTGGTTAGCGTGCAGATCTCACAGCTAGGAGACGAGTGTTCAATTCGACCCTCGGCCATCTCTGTGTGGAGTTTGCATGTTCTCCCCGTGCATGCGTGGGTTTTCTCCGGGTACTCCGGTTTCCTCCCACATTCCAAAAACATGCTAGGTTAATTGGCGACTCCAAATTGTCCTTAGGTATGAATGTGAGTGTGAATGGTTGTTTGTCTATATGTGCCCTGTGATTGGCTGGCGACCAGTCCAGGGTGTACCCCGCCTCTTGCCCCAAGATAGCTGGGATAGGCTCCAGCACCCCTGCGACCCTGGTGGGGATAAGCGGTAGAAAATAAATGAATGAATGAACGTCAATGCAAGGCTCTGTCATATTCAACCTTCACATTTTGACTAACATAATGCAAAGCAACATGTTTACACAAGTCAAAGGTGACAGGACAACAATGCTGTGTTCAAGGACATACTGCAAAAAAAAAAATGTATGATGCTTAAAAACAGTAACATCTGTCAAGTAGTAAAGATGGCCAGATACCAGTTGCGCTTAATGGCGCCAATAAGGTGCCTAGTGGCGTGCAGTGGCTCAAACTGCCTCCCAACTGGCTTGTGGTGGCCCGTAACGGCGGGAAGAAAATGTTTCAACTCTTTGTCGCGCCACTTGCATCACACAATCATCATGAAGTGTCCAAAAAGTGGACTCAAATGTCGCAAACAATCCGCCTACTGGAATCCACTGGAATGTAATGGCGCGAGCCAAGTTGAGCCAATGATGTGAGGGGTCCACTTGGCCGGTGCCAGTTCACGCCAAAGATTATGTGATTAGCACGTAATGGCTCGCTGTGGCACAGAATAATGGCAACATGCCGAGCGAACATTAATTCGGCGCCACAGCAAGACCCTACACTCCAATCACATAATCTTTGGCGCAAACTAGCACCAACTGGCGCCGGCCCAGTGGACCCCTAGTGCCATTGGTGCAACTTGGCTCACGCCATTACGTACATTCCAGTGGATTCCAATGGGCAGATTGTTTCCGACATTTGATTCTACTTTTTGGACACAATCTGGCACTGGCCCAGTGGACTCCTAGCATTACAAACAAGTTCCATTGCTGGATAATAATTTAAGTCTAATTTTAGTGTGAATTAAAACTTTATAAACACAGTAAATGAACTTACTCATGTCAGATGTGTTCTGTGCTATTCAGTAATTCATTCATTCATTTTCTACCGCTTTTCCTCACGAGGGTCGCGGGGGGTGCTGGAGCCTATCCCAGCTGTCTTTGGGCGAGAGGCGGGGTACACCTTGGACTGGTGGCCAGCCAATCACAGGGCACATATAGACAAACAACCATTCACACTCACATTCATACCTATGGACAATTTGGAGTCGCCAATTAACCTAGCATGTTTTTGGAATGAGGGAGGAAAAACCCACGCATGCACGGGGAGAACATGCAAACTCCACACAGAGATGGCCGAGGGTGGAATTGAACCCTGGTCTCCTAGCTGTGAGGTCTGCGTGCTAAACACTCGACCGCCGTGCCACCCCTATTCAGTAATACAAAGATTAAATACAAGAATCGAACAAAACGAACAAGAACAACTGCTTCCTTGTATCCCTGTGGTTGCCTCTCTGTCTAAAATGATTAGTCTGTAAAAAGTAGTCGTCGGGATGGATATCCTCCCTTTTGTAACAGCGCACAGAATCCATGACTCCGCTACTGTCGAGCATTTCAAACCGAGCAGCGACCAATATTCATTTCCACTTCCATGGTGATGGCTTTCCTTTTCTTTACCGCAGTAAGCAGTCCCGTGTTTACACAGTGAAATTGTAATATTATGTCATCTGCTAGGAAGGTGTGCTTGAGTAGGATGTTAAAGCTACAACGGGTTAAAAGTCCATCCTCCAAAGGTAACGAGTAAACATCAAGTCCTAATCTCTTACCTGCATCCTTGAAGAGAAAAGCCGTATAAGTTGTTGTTCTAGTGCTCTCGTGTAGGTTAATGGCTTTTTCACATTGCAGAATAATCCCATTTGAGAGTTTTCACTCAGACTTGAAGGCATCAGAGGGACACTTGTGGTGGAGGATGTGCAAAGGGCAAAAGCAGCAAAGACAGCTGCCGCTTCTTCTGCTCACAGATGCTGCAGCTGCTCCGAGATCATCACACGCCGCCTCGTAACACAACAGACCAAATGCTGTATCCCCAAATGTGTTCCAAATGATCACCTTTCTTCACCTTGTCAGCCCTGGCTTGTGCAAGTGTGCAGACGTTCTACACAAATCTTGTCTGTCACATTTCCTCCTGGCACGTCCTCCCTCCCTCGGCACGATCGCTCCCTAGTGAGCACCCCAGCTTGATCACTTGCAAAATCCTTAATTAAATGCTCGCTTTTATCCAAAAATGTCATACTTTCAGGCCAATCCTGGTATGCCGTTATCCCAAGGTCACAATTAGAACCTCCATAAAGCCTATGAAAGATTTAAGAGCTTGCAATTATGTCAAAGTGCAAGGAACGCTGTGTCTTAAGGTGACTCTCAGCCATCATTTACATATATTAATTTCACTCAGTATATTTTTTATGGACAGCACCATATTGCCCGAGTCACATTTCATAGAGCTTGTTAAAAAAATAAAAAAAATTAAAAAAAAGCTGCGGTGTTTATTCCCATATTTCTGCACTTTTTTTTACAACAAGCCTCGCAGTTTGTAGCCTCTATTAAGTCGCTCCAAATATTCTGCAGGAAATTGCCTTGTTGCTGTAAATCTAGCCATCAGTAAATGGAAGCCTGGTACAAGTTAAACACAGGCAGTCAATTCCAACGAGAAGCGGTAGGATTCCTTCTACTCCTTTTCAGACAAGTCGAATTGTGTGTGAACATGTATTGGATACTTTAAGCATGGAAGCAACTACAGTGGATCATTTCGTAGGATTCACTATTCAACAAAATTCAAATATGTCTTGGTTTTCATACACTGTCTTGGTTACAGTACAGCCAAACGGTGCCCAAATATAGCATCGACATGTTGATGACTCAGTCTCTGTGAAGAATGGATAGTGATTCTTTTTTCGAGTTGGGACACTATAGGCAGATTCCATCCAGGGAATCCTTGAATATGCCACCATGACACCAAAGAACGTTGCAAGTGCCAAAACTTTGATAAAGAATGTGACGAATATTATTCAATTCAAGAAAGAGTACGAAGGTAGGATCTATTGTAATGGAAATGTAGGAACTTTTAACATGGCGTCAGCTTTTGGACGTTTTGGATTTTGTCTGACCTTTTAGAACGTATTAATCATGAAAACCGAGGTGTCCAATATTTTGTAAAAACATGCAAACACCACCGACATGGCCAAACAGAGAATCAAACCTACGATTTCTTGACTGTGTGGCCTACATGCTCACAACTCAAATGTGGCCAATTATGATGATGTTCCCATAATATATTTGACTTTGAAAAAATTACAACTTTATTTGTTGTGTTTAATACCCATATATTACAACTTAAATAAGGCATCTTTTTCCTGAATATTTAAATTTTAAGGTACTAAAACGACATTGGGGCTGCATGGCAACCGAGTGGTTAGCGTGCAGGCCTCACAGCTAGGAGACCCAAGTTCAATCTCATAGGGGAGCCCAGAAGGCTCAAATAGTTTTAAATAATTTATTTAGAAGGCCCTAATAGGTTTCTATGCTTTAACAACAAAAATATTCCATTCCGATAAGGAAATTCACTTATCACCGTTCGACCTGGAACCACTGTGATTGGCTGGTGACCAGGATAGAGGGTGTATCCGACCTCAAAGTCAGCTGGGATAGGCTCCCGCGTACCGTCGTGAGGATAAGCGACATAGAAAATGGAGCAGATTAACCGTGTCAGCTTTCAGCATTCTATTTCACAGAAATCTTTTTAATTTCATATTTTTATTCCTGGCTATACGGCGGACCAGTGGTAGCGTACAGGCCTCACAGCTAGGAGACCTGAGTTCAATTCCACCCCGTGTAGCGTTTGCATGTTCTCCCCGTGCATGCGTGGGTTTTCCCCGGGTACTCCGGTTTCCTCCCACATTCCAAAAACATGCTAGGTTAATTGGCGACTCCAAATTGTCCATAGGTATGAATGTGAGTGTGAATGGTTGTTTGTTTATATGTGCCCTGTGATTGGCTGGCCACCAGTCCAGGGTTACCCCGCCTCTCGCCTGAAGACAGCTGGGATAGGCTCCAGCACCCCTGCAAAATAAATGAATAAATTAATGAATAAAATGACATTGAATTTTCTATTTTGCTGTTAGAATGTGACGTGCGCCACACATGGCCCCGGGGCCGCACTTTGGTTCATCCCTGACCTATACTATCAAGGCAATTGAGGTTTTTGTGTACTCTCAAATTGGTACCCAGTTGTACAGCAATAGCAGATCAAACCATGTGGGTGTTGAATGAAATGAAATGAATGGAAAGAGAGGTGACCTTTGTTCCGGGTGGCCTTGTGATCTCACTGCAGGGACACAAGGAGAGCAAATTCTGAAAGGTTTTGCCCGAAGATAAATTGGCTAACCTTCTTCTGTCATTAATGATACGTTTTCCAAGTGGTGAGCAGCGAGACAGCGGCAGCAGAGAAAGTGGGATAGATGGAGGAGAGAGAGAAATGGGGGTAAGATGAGAGCCAGGAGCCAGCGGTAATTAGCCATGAAACAACGGGCCCACTCCACCTCGGTTATGACTGCGGTGTCACACCTTGAGCCGTCTCTGCCTGCCCCCCCCCCCCGGGCTGGCGACTGCTGGAAAATGTCCGGCTGAAAGTGAGAGCAGACCCGCGGCGGCCCTGGCACCCGGTTTCAATACATCACACTACCGCCACGCTTCCTGTTCAGCGTAGCTGGCTGGAGGCGAAGTTGTCATGACTGTCTGTGCAGGATTCCGGAGGGTCTGGATTACTTGTCTTGCTTTGGAATGGCACTTAAGGAATGGTGGGTGCTTTCAGACCAAGATGGTGGCTCATTTGAACATTTGAACACATATAAAACTCTTGTTGCGTTCAAATATTGCAGGAAAATAGAAGCTATAGAACATAGCTTCGGTTTATAGCTTCTATTCGTCCCAATTTATTTCTACAACTCGTCTCTTGAGGTCGTCTTATATTCAGGGTTGTCTTTTATTATTCTTTTTTTCCCCCAAAGATTTTGAATGATAACTTCCATGGTTGTGTTGTTCCTCAGTTCAAGTAAGACATAACGCCCTTTATGTATCCTCCAGAGAACGAGCATTATCACAACACAGCCTTCCTAAATGACACTGAGCAGTTTTACCTCCTGAAGATCACATGCAAACATGGAGGGGGGAGTGGGGGGGCAAGCGCCGCTCAGGTAACCCTCACGTCTCCCTCCTTCTGTTTTCCGAAGCGGCCCGTGTTGACAGGCTCTTCATTAGAGTCTTTGTCCTGGAAGAGCCTGCTACATAATTAATGTCTCCATGATGGATTACACGGGGCGGATTGCAAACAACGAAGAGGTCGGTGGAAAATAGGTGAATTGATGCGAGGCTATTTCCCCCCCCCCTCCCCCTCCGCCCTGTCGAACACGCCTACCCGTGTGCCCCCTTCTGCACTGGCACCAAAAGTGCTGATTGGAAAAGTCACAATATTTACACTTCTAACTTTAGAACGGATTAAAATTATTCCCAGGTGCCTTTTATTCCGGAGGACGGTCTTCACAGGGTGGGGCTTGGGGTCGGCCATTGACCCTTCACTGCCAAAGACGCCTATAGATGTCTTTTTAAAAAGTAACGTTGACTACAAAGACGTCTTTGGCTGTGTTTGAAACCGAATACTAACAACAAAATACGTCCATGCCCATACTATCCACACTCCATACTGCATACCCAATCCATCAGACATACTACATGATAACCCACAATGCATTGCGCTCCTACCCGAGCCGAAATCGACAGGCTGAAGCTGATTTCAGTTCAGCTCTAAACTTTAAATACATCACTTTATTGAGATTTTTTTTTAAATCAGGTGAGAAAGTTGCCGTTTAGATCCCGAATGTGTCATTTATTTGTCCAAATACCAACTGTTTACAATTTTGTTCAGATGAATTGGGCAAAATTTATTATTTAAATTTATTATTATTTAAATTTGTTATTTTCACAAAATAAAACACCTTACTTTTCTCATACAAAAAAAAACATAGTGATAAATCACTGCTTTTACTTTGAAAACAAGAAGCGAACCAACTTGCAATATGTCCTGCTTGACACTCAATGTTCAGCCGACGTTTTTTTTTTTTTGCGGTGACGTCTCATCGTGTTGCATCCTGGGTAATTTAAGTGCGAGTAGTATGCTGATGATACATACTCAACATTTCTGGCGAATGCAGTAGTATGCATCCGGGAACTTCTTGCATACTCAAAAATTGCAAACTACCAGTGTAGACACACTGCATACTAGTAGTAGGTATGTATGTGGTTTCGAACACAGCCTTTGACGTGAATCCAAAGAAATACAGATGAATAGGTGCAGATTCTGGAAGAACTAGAAAGCTTTCTGTGCTGGTTATTGTGTGTAGCTGCTCTATAGGAGTTCACAACTCTATACAAAGGGCCAAAGCATGAGCTTAATAGGTCCTTTAAAACACATAAAACCTTGTAGGACCTTTCATAAAAAGGCCCACAACATTTAATGCTCACGATAGACTCCATAAACATTTGCTGCCTCTGTTTTTCATCAATTGAAGACACAGATAGCATAATATGTTTTTTATAATTCACAGTAATCATAAAAAACAAACAAAAAAACTGAATCATTAGCTGGATTAGAGACTGTATACACCATCACCAGATAATTCAAACACAGTATTATTACATTTCAGTCAAAAATCTGAAATGTTTACAAGGGTTTTTTTTCAGATAGCTCCTTGGCAGCCGTCACTATTTGCATCCAAATTAATTTGTCCGTGTCTAGCTCACTCAACGCTACACAAGGCGACTCAATTATACATTTTCTTAGACGAGTAATAAAGTGCCGCCACTCTGCCAAAGCTTGGACTGATTATACCAGCTGTACATGCTGTTTACCCAACCTTCTGTTCCTCCCCTCTCGCTGATCAAGACATTCATCCCAAGGAGAGGCAGGCACACTTATTAGAAAAAGTGCCTCTCTCAGCTAAAAAAAAAGAGTCTTTGCTTACAGGTTTTTTTTTTTTCTAAATGAAAAGGGTCTCTAATCTTTACTTACAGTTCTTTTCCCTACATGATCATGACACTATCAGTCCAACCTCTGAGCGTTCCTCATGTCTCCACACATGATAAGCTTTATCATACTTTTTTATTTTAAGGCTCACCAACCCTGGAGTTATGGAAATAAGAGCATGGCCGTACATTCCTCCCGTAGATAAGAGGGCATTTTTAAACAAACCTGTCACCACGTTCAGAATAACTTACGACACCTCAGACAAAACCGAGAAAAGTATCCAAATCTAGACTGTGGTCTTGCTATTGAGGGTCTAGATTAGGGGTGGGCAAAGTCAACAATCACATAATAAAAAGGGTTTTTAAAGGCAATATATTTGGTTACAGTGCAGGGCTCTGCATCGACAAGGAAGATGGAGGAAAGAGCCCAGAATGAAAGTACACAGTCTATACAGCAGTTGCTGTTCCCCTCTAGTGAAACTTAAGCTTGTGTGCAGGGAACTTTTCTAGCACTTTTCTAGGGGGTGTATAACAGTATTGTGCAGCTCTCTTTCAAATCAAATCAACTTTATTTGTATAGCACTTTTCCTGCAAAGACATGCAACACAAAGTGCTTTACAGAATTAAAAACAATTACCACAATTAAAAGGAAAAACAATTACTAGGAAAGCCCCTCCTTCCCACCCTCCATACTAGACACACCCACACACCCACAATCACACACAGTAGGGAGCATGGCATGGCACTGAGTATCAAGGAAACGCCACCTTTGGGGCCGTCCACACTGGGAGGAGCCGCAGATCGTGCCATCGGGGGACCAGCACCCGGGGCCCCCTGACTCCGACAGACGGGCGGACCCCCACATTAAAGGATGGAACCCCCAGCCGGCCGGGTCGAAGGGACCCAAAGATGGCACCCCCTCAGCAGATCCGACACAGCCCCCAGTGTGGAGGACCCCCCCGAGAAAATACTGGCGTTAAAAGCTAAAAACTAAAAGCATAAAATAGGGCTAAAAAGATAAAAACATAAGAAAAGTTAAAAAGGTGTGTCTTTAATATTGTCTTTAAAAATATCAACAGTCTCTGCAGTCCTGAGGCTCTCCGGCAGGCTGTTCCACAGGTGGGGGCCATAGTGGCTAAAATGCTGTTTTCGTCCTGGGTTTTGGTATAGTTAAAAGGCCAGTGTCGGAGGACCGCAGCGTCCGTGGGGGTTGATATATCTTTGTGCTGTGTGGCAAGAAGGCCTTATATGAGAAGCTATTAGGCTAAAAATTGACTGACTCTAGGATTTTTTCTATACAGGTACGCAGGCGTGGCGTATAACACCAGTACCTGCCCCAGTTTGAGTTCCCCTTATGTGTGATGTATTTGATAATATATCAGATGTAATGGGACAATTAATACAAAAATGTACATGCTACTTCAGACGGTTACATGAAGTAGTGGTTGCTGGTTGCATTGAAATGTGACTGACACTCTGAAAAACCTGCCAGTGAGGTTTTGGTGATGTTTCAGTACTGTCAGACAATTTATCACTGCGCAGGGTGCAGGTCGGAGCTGGTGATCTTTCGGGGCACTTTTGGGGCGCTGTTTTGTCACAAAATTGTCACGGCGCTAAGCTGAAAATGTGGACACCTCCCCTGCTGTGCTAAGCAAAAACACTGAAATGTCTAATCAAATATCACTTTGCTGCAGAACTTTGTCGTAATATATGTTGATAATCTGTCTCTTTGCATCCTGGAGTCTCCAACTACTCCGTAGACAAACCCCCACTCTGCTTTGTCTTCCTGGAATTGCTGCGATGAAGTCCCCATGATTAGCATAATGACCCGACTTGAAGTTCAAGACTTACGGTAATTTAAAAAAATAGCATTGCAAATCCTATTGCCGGCTACAGCTTTGAAGTTAAAGGTTTAACTGCAGTTGTTTGACTGTAGTTTGTGCCCACATCTGACCTAGACCCCATGTGGGTGGCTGCCTCAATCCGCTTCAAGCTTTTGGATCCATCAGGGATAACAATCAGTCGTGTTATGTAGTAGTATGTAGTCATTTTCAAAGTTTGGAACAAAGAGCCTCCCCTAAGAGAGGTGAATCACACCCCCGAGAGGCCATTTTTTTTTTCCTCCAAACAGGCTGACTCCAGCGTTTCTGATTGAACCGACAGCCTCCCTGCTCATCTGCTGTTGTTTGGCCACCGATGAGAGGACGAGACTCTTATTGCGTGCCACTAATTGCACATTCTCGCGCCAGAGACAGCTTCTTTTTAAAACCAATTAGCCGACACGAGTCTTAAATTAACCTGAGATGGATCTGAGCGATGTTTATTTTCATTCCCATGCACACACACACACAAACACACACCTACACACTCTTTGACACAAGCCTGGGAGCTAACAAATGAGCAGCTATCAAAGGAATGCATGCAGTTAGCGAGAGTTCACAGTGATGCCACATCTTTTATTATTGCTATTATTATTACGATTCCCGTAGAGGGCAACACCTCCTCCAATAAATCCCACGGTGCGATTATCCATTATTCCCTAATGTGTTGTTATGAAGATGGATACCTTGGAGCTCCGTCACGCATCTACTTAGCTACGCGGCGTGGATGCGACATCTGTGAAATGGCTCTCCATCATGGACGCAGCCATCCATTAGAAGACGTTCAAAGTAAACTCATTAATGCTAAAGAAGCGCTTCTTAAGTTGAATGTATGCCTATAAAAAGATGATTTGTATCTCAATCGGAATGAGACTACATACAGTACACGCACGCATCCTGCAGTTGCCACGGTAACCTTCATCTGCGTATGTGCACCTGTGTTGTTCTGATCAACAATTTGAATGGCGTGTTACTTACATAATAGAAAAACGGTCGGGAAAATGTAAATATAATTTGGTGGATAATTAGTGTGGCAGGAAACCTTGCTGTACTACATATATTTTAAATAGAGTATCTAAAGTCAATAATAATAACAAAAATAAAATAATAAATTTGCTTAAATATTGGTATTTTTTGAGATTGTCCATAGATATGAATGTGAGTGTGAATGATTATTTATCGACATGTGCCCTGTAAGTGGCTAGAAACCAGTCCAGGCTTTACAGGGAAGAAAAAAAAATAGAGTTGAGTAAAAAAACGATGCAAGACGATGCATTAAAGTACAATATTCTCTCAACGATGAGTGAATTCTGATGAGTGGTTCATTTGAAACACTTCTATGCTAGGACTACGTTAAAAAGCCATAGCATTTCAGTATGTGGAATCAAACTATGGAATGGATTGAGTAAGGACCTCAAACAATGCACAACGATGAGCCAATTCAAGAAACAATACAAGCAGTTGATGTTTGCTCAATACAAGGATGAAGAGTCTTCAACCAGTCATCATGTGCTATATATATCACTATATTGACACTTACTATGGTACCCATTATGTCATTGTATGGTCATATCACCTCGTACTTCAGTACGTGTCAACAATAAAAAAAAAAAAAAAAAATTATATTAGGCAAGCAGGAAGTGAACAAATGTAACAGTTACTGATTGTAAAAGTACCAGATGGAGGGGTAGGATTTAATAAGCTTTGCTTCTTCCTACTCCTTTTGGACATGTGGAACTGTGAACTGATTATGGGATGCATTCAATTGTAATCTGATGCATGTTCAAATTAAATTAAACCATTACCATTACCATATCCATACATTCATTCAGAGCTAAAACAAGGCTAAAAGCGGGGCGGGGCACATCAGTCAGGTATAAAAAGTTAATCATTAAAAACTGATTTAAAGAGGTGGGTTTTGAGTTGTTTTTTGAAGGTGGGAAAGTCGGGGCAAGCACGGAGTGAATCGGGCAAAGAGTCTCCCAGGGTTCTGCGCTTGGTCTTACAGGGGAGTGCCAGGAATTTGGAGTCTGAGGAACGAAGGGAATGCGGGAGATTGTGTGGATGAAGGAGGTCTGTGAGGGATGGAGGGGTCAAATTGTGCAGAGCTTTGTAGGTGATGAGAAGGACTTTGATATGGATACGTTGGGGGACGGGAAGCTAGTGGAGATTTTTAAGGACAGGGGTAATGTGTCCACGGGAGCGGGTGGAGGTGAGGAGGCGGAGGGATCAAAGTTTTGAATATATTGCAGTTTGTTGAGGGTTTTGGATGTTGTACCGTGGTGAATACTGTCGCAGTAGTCGATTCTGATAAATGCAAGGATCAGAGATTCAGCGGCAGAGAATATCAGTGATGGACGGTGACGGGTTATGTTCTTAAGAACAAAGGAAGCTGGGATAGGCTCCTCGCCGTGTAGAAAATGACTGAATGGAAACAAACATGATTTCCTAAATTTTGGGGACTCTGAGATTGTCCAAATGATGTTAACCCATCATTATATTAACCCACCATTATAATAACCCATCTTATGGTATCTTATTTACCTCTTCAAAGGTCTAAAAGTCCACCACTAGTGATGATGAGTTTAGGGCATTGGACAGTGACTGTGCAAGTTCATTCATTCATTTTCTACCGATCATCCTCACGAGGGTCACAGGGGTGCTGGAGCCTATCCCAGCTGTCTTCGAGTGAGAGGCGGGATACACCCTGGACTGGTGGCCAGCCAATCACAGGGCACATATAGACAAACAACCATTCACACTCACATTCATACCTATGGACAATTTGGAGTCGCTAATTAACCAGCATGTTTTTGAAATGTGGGAGGAAACCGGAGTACCCGGGGAAAACACACGGAGAACATGCAAACTCCACACAGAGATGGCCGGGGGTGGGATTGAACTCGGGTTTCCTAGCTGTGAGGTCTGCGCGCTAACCACTCGACCACCGTGCAGCATGCTGTGCAAGTTTTATTTTTAAAATGTGAAAAATAAAAGATGAAGTAACTGACATAATAAGGTAGTAATAATGAGCAATTTTCTAAAATTGATTTTGCTACCTGAGAGGAATCCATCATGTTTGTCTTGTCTTGTCTAAGACCGGAACATTGAATCATTCTATCCTACCTTCATCGCTAGGTAGCCCATTGATTATTTATTAGTATTATTCTGAGGAAACATGTTCTAAAATGTTTTTAGAGTAGCTACTTGAGATTCAAAGCCTGGCTATAAACGATATCTAATGTAGTATATGTTTATTTTATGTTTTCTTTTTCTCTTAGGGCTTCTCAGAGGAGTTATTTGTTTCCAAGAGGTAGTGCATTATTCATAATATTATCTTCTTAGAAAATACCTTGGATGTTATTGCTGTATTTCGAAGAAGTACAGTCGTCCCTTGTTGAATTGGTTCCAGTGACGATAAGTACATTTACGCAAAATAGTATTTAATATGATGAAACACAACATTTTTGTAATTTTCGCATAGGAAACCTGTTAATGACTTTCTAATAACACACCTTCACACTGCTATTATTTTTTCTTTACATCACATTGTGCAACTGTAATGCGCAGGCTACGGGATCACTGCAGGGACATAAAACACGGCCGCCTACATCAAGCTAATGAGCTAACTATTTCGCATACAATGTTGTATATATAAGTGTTTCAAACAGAGTGGGGAAGAAAGGCACAGTAAGAAGCCACAAATGAACCACTTCCACACTGAATGAGAGGATAACTTTTTTTCCCTCTATCATGTCATGGACTAATAATAGGCAGTAGTTAACCACGTATAAGTGACTTTATGATGATGGAAACATGATACAGGAAGTGTAGTCTTTTCTTGTAAAACTTGATGCTAAAATATGCTATTTTCATTAATTCATTCATTCATTTTCTACCACTTTTCCTCACTAGGGTCGCGGGGGTTGCTGGAGCCTATTCCAGCTGTCTTCAGGCGAGAGGCGGGGTACACATTGGACTGGTCGCCAGCCAATCACAGGGCACATATAGGCAATATGCTATTTTTTCCATGTAAAATTAGATTTCTTGTAATTTTATCAAATGGCTTCCCTCGAATGAAAGCCGTGTAAGAGCTAATATGAGATGACTTTGAGGCGCATTGATGTTTAGCAGTTGTAACAATTTGCTGGCATTGCTGTAGATGAAATAAGTTGATTTCAAACATTATGTAGCACTATGGCAATGTAAGAAAACCTCAAGGACGAGACAAGTGTGTATCTACTTTACATTAATATAGCAAAGCTGCTCCGCTTCACAGACAGTGATTTTTATTTTTTTTTCTTTGTCAGTCCTGGGTGTTTGCGCTAGGTGATCCTAACATGTTTGGATCAAGCGAGAGAGTGCACTGTTTGTGACCGGAGGGAAGAGCTTCATTACTCACATGGACCCAACTGTCGTGGCACACTGACAGAGATGACTGGTGGGGGCTAAGTCGGACTTTTTGTCACTTTTAACTTGTACAGCATCACACCACGGGAGCAACGCTTTTATTTGCCGTAATTTAATTTGGAGGCCATCTGTGGCGAAATGTGTCAATCATAACTTAAACTAAAGCCTCAATTAACACGTGGTCGTGTACGACAGAGGAAAGGAAGCTCCACCTTTTTAAATGGGGAGTGGTACTTCTTGGCTGGAAGCAGTTGCCAGGCAACCAGCAGAGACTCAATGAATTTTATGAGCTCTGGCTCATAATCTAAATTAAAAACAGAAATTGTTTTTGTTTGTAATGGAATGGGCTAACAATACATGGCTTGGCTTTTACAATTGCTGCATTGCTGCAAGGTGGGGGTTTATTTTCCACTCAGTGTGATGAGCAAGGATAAAAAGAGCATCTAACAGCAATTCCTTTTATGAGATCCTGAATAAAACCTAAAAGTTAACTGCAGCAACAAATAATATGCATGTGTCATCAAAAAAAAGATAATTCAAACTGATTTGTTTATGTCGTTATAATGATCATTAACATCCATCCATCCACTTTTAATGCCGCTTATTCTCACTGGGGTCACAGGTATGCTGGAGCCTATCCCAGCTGACTTTGGGCAAGAGGTGGGGTACACGCTTGTTTTGACCATAATAATAAGTTATATTACTTATTGGTTGTAGTAGTAGTAGTAGTAACAATAATAACAGCAATTATGATGTAAACAATGTATTCTGTTATTATAATGATGTGTATAATATTCATATTCATATTGATATCAATAATAATCGTGTCAAAAAAATTCAAACAATAATGTATTCTTATGTGTTTATTTAAATATGAACACACACCATTCCCTTGTATATGTAGCCACCTAATGCTAGAGACCACTGGGCCGGCGCCAGTCGGTGCCAGTTCACACCAAAGGTTATATGATTGCCGTGTAGTGGCTCGCCGTTGCACCGAATTATGTTCGCTCGGCATGTTGCCATGGTGCCGTTATTCGGCGCCACAGCACGCCACTACGCGGCAATCACATAATCTTTGTTGCGAACTGGCACCAACTGGCGCCAACCCAGTGAACCCCTAGCATCATTGGTGCAACTTGGCTCGCCCCATTACATTCCAATGAATTCCAATAGGTGGATTGTTTGTGACATTTGGTTCCACTTGCTGGGCACTTGACGAAGATTTTAAACATTTTGAAATTTTCTTGCCGCCAAACAAAATTTTTGCCGCCGTTACGGGCCACCATGAGCCAGTTGGGAGGCAGTTTGAGCCACTGCATGCCACTAGGCACCTTATTGGCGACACTAGACGCCACAGCATATTGACGCTCTCCTCATTAAAATATGAAAACCTATAAATGTTTGGGTGGTTTTAGTTAAAGCACACACTGTTTTGTCATCTGTGTGATTTTGACAAAGATCAGATCACATTTGATGATGATTTCATGCAGAAATGTGAGAAATTCCAAAAGGTTCAGATACTTTTTCATACCACTGTATGTGCTCTATGAAATCAATGTGCTTCAGTAATGCTTAAAATGTGTTATTATTACATGGTTGTAGCATATATACATATATAACGTTGTTAAGCTTTTGGAGGTTTTTAAAGGATTTTATAGGTGTAATAGTTGAATCCCTAATTAGATCAAGTAACCATCAAGTTGAAGTGATGGATGGAGGAGCTTCTATGTTTCCTTTTTGAGGCTCATTTTTTTTGGCATTCCACCCAACACCCACGACCCCTTCCTGTCAGACGCATCCGGCTGATATTTTCAGGCAGCTGAACTGTGGGACCTTTCCATGTCACCCTGTGTTGTCATTTCTGACTGCTGCAGCCGAGACAATGATGCACTGTGTGGAGAAATTGATAACCAGGCAACCTCCAGTTCTACCAGGCCTAAATTTGCTCACCGGCTTTTATTTAAATACAAATGACTGTGTGTGTATACGCTCCAGTTAATCCTGGCAAACCTGCACAGGAAACATTCTTATAGTTCATCATATTGCAGTTTGCGAGCCCCCTTTCTGACTGTTTAATTGCAGCGGACGAAATCCAATAGGCTCGACCCCCTCTCCCACCCCGAGGGCGTGTGTAACGGCACGCATCTTAGCCATAAATCAGCTTCATAGGGCTGATGCAAGGCAGCCGTGGCAGTTATATAGGCGCCGGGGCCCAATCACATGCCCGCAGCGAGGAAATGGACCTGTCGGAGAGGCTGTGAAATAGTGCGCTGGTGTGTCACTCATAGATTTGCTGCTTTTGCTTCATTATCACATTAGAACAGGGGTGTTCAACCACCGGGGCCATAAGCGGGGCCGGAAATAGAAAGGGAAAGTTCATTGTTGCATCTTTTTTGGATGAAAGTTAAAAGGAATTATGCAGAACTTTCCGCAATGGTGTTGAAGATGACTTTTCTTGGGTGAAACAGGACTTGGTTGTACGATGGACAAGTGGTTAGCGCGCAGGCCTCACAGCTAGGAGACCCAAGTGTTCAACAACCGGGGCCATAAGCGGGGCCGGAAATAGAAAAATCAATAGACGCACACCTTTTTTGAATAACTGTTGATTTAATGCTAATGTGGCTGTTGGCAACAGGAGAGAGGTTCATTGTTCCATCTTTTTTGGATGAAAGTTAAAAGGAATTGTGCAGAACTTTCGGCAATGGTGTTGAAGATGACTTTTCTTGGGTGAAACAGTACTTAGTTGCACGGTGATCGAGTGGTTAGCGCGCAACCCTCACAGCTAGGATACCCAAGTGTTCAAAAACCGGGGCCATAAGCAGGGCCGGAAATAGAAAAATCAATAGAGGCACACCTTTAGTGAATAACTGTTGATTTAATGCTAATGTGGCTGTTGGGAACAGGAGAGAGGTTCATTGTTCCATCTTTTTTGGGTGAAAGTTAAAAGGAATTATGCAGAACTTTCCGCAATGGTGTTGAAGATGACTTTTCTTGGGTGAAACAGGTGGACTAGTGGTTAGCGCACAAGCCTCGCAGCTAGGAGACGCAAGTTGGATTCCACCCTCGGCCATCTCTGTGTGGAGTTTGCATGTTCTCCCTGTGCTTTCGTGGGTTTTTTCCGGGTACACCGGATTCCAAAAAACATGCTAGGTTAAATGGCGACTCCAAATTGTCCATAGGTATGAATGTGAGTGTGAATGCTTGTTCGTCTATATGTGCCCTGTGATTGGCTGGCAACCAGTGCAGGGTGTACCCCGCCTCTCGCCCCAAGACAGCTGGGATAGGCTCCAGCACCCCCGCGACCCTTGTGAGGATAAGCGGTAGAAAATGAATGAATGAATGAAAACAGGACTTTATCCCAAACAAGAGTTCCTGCTTGGTTGCTCCACGGCCACCTTTCCTTTATCGATCCACATCCTCGTATCAGTCCTTTGCAAAGTTGTCTGACACATTAAGTCCGGCTTCTAATTGCAGCCTCTGGCAGGCTAGCCGGCTGGATCGCTCCGACATGTCAAAAAGCATCAGTCAGTTAAACGGGCCAGGAGATGGAGCGACGCTGTTGCTGCCTCGTCGGCCGACGGTGCCTCGGGCCTGTGACCTTGTGGTGAGATTGAGCTTGAAATGTCTCCTCTAAACTCGTTGCTTTCCCGGAATTTCCCGGAGTCCTATTCTGGGCTGGGAATACGCTGGGGAGTTGTGCTGTTTTTGTTCTCGCGTGTGATGTTGCCTTGTTTGTTTAGCTTTGAGTTACATTGCAAGTCCATTGTTTACTTGCAGTTTGTGTTATATTATAAAAAAAACACTATTACATTCAATTTGCAGCACAAGGTCCTATTCCTAAATAGCTGCAATTTAGAAACACGGGGCACACAATGCTACCTTTGACCTTGACTGTAATACAGCATAACACACATCCATGCTATACTAGTATAAGTAGTTTCTGTATAATAATAATAATAATAATACATTTTATTTGTATAGCGCTTTTCAAAATACTCAAAGACACTTTATAGAAGAATGGAGTTGAATACAGCAAGTAAACAGAATAGAAGATACACCAAAATACAACATTTTTTTAGTTGTTTTTTGAAGGTGGGAAGGTCAGGGCAAGCACGGAGTGAATGGGGCAAAGAGTTCCAGAGGGTGGGGGCAGCGATGGAGAAGGCTCTGTCTCCCCAGGTTCGGAGCTTGGTCATTTTTTTAAACATTTTTTTAACATTTCTTGCTAAAATAAAGGGCAGAAACCTGGGCTACGTTCACTCAGATTTTTACTTCCAACCTATACGTCATTGAACAGTGTGTTTTGCCGTGTGAGACTTGGATGAAGGTACTCATACATTATAAATATACGGATAAAAGGTAGGAATACACGTTGTTCAGTTCATAAAATAAAACAAATGGGGCTAAGAAGTATATGAACTATTTGAATTTTTTTTTATTCTCTCACTGCAAGAGATAGCTTTTGGTTACCATAGTAACACCGCAGTCACGCCAAGGTGCGATTAGTCGCGTAGAGGTTGTGCTTCTTGCAAGATAAAAACTTCTAAGCTAATTATCTGTGTCGTGAATGCATTAGGTTTGGGGAGGGGTATGGGGGGGGGGGGATCAGTTCTTTTGCTCACACAAGGTTGTCCTTTGAAGCAAAATGAAGGAACTTCAGAAAGAACAGATGTAAAGATTCAAACGTGTATCCATGACAGCACATTGCCATGCAATTTGGGTTCAGGAGTCCTGGGCTTGAAAAAGTGTTGCCTTCACCAGCCTGAAGGCAGCAGCAGGGCAAAAACATCCAATGTTGGCCGACACGTCTCGCACTTGTTGTTACCGAGCAGCTCCGATGTCTGGCTTTCCCTCCCCCCCTCACGGTGCAACATGTAGAGCTCTAGGCACTCTAACGGCCATCTGACTGCTCAGTAACTGGATGCGGCATACAGACGGATGAGTATTCACTTGCTACATGAACGAATTTGCACTGTTTTAATTTGGTAACATTTTAGTTACTGAAAAAAAAAAAAAAAAAGAATGCATGGCACTGGGCATGTAATAACAGTCATTAGAACCAGGCCTGTTTTTACACCCTAAAAGCAAAATGAAACACCGTCTGTCCTTGCAGCTGTGCAATTATAGTCAGTCAGTCTGTCGACAGCCTTTATCTTCCATCCAACATACCACTAAAGCCTGCAAAGGTCACCGGAGTCGATTCGGTCCCAGACAGTGACATCATCTGATATTGTCTGATATTTGTCACCAAAGTTTATTGGTTGTCGCCAATGACAGATGGAATGGCGTTAGGGTCAAAGGGGTGGTGAGAAATCCAGAAAACTGGCTATAAATCATTTACATTGGTATGCATCAGACCCGTCTAACTATGTGACAGGGATTGCTGCCATCGGTCCTGGCAGAGGCAGGCAGTGTCAACTGGTGTGACCTTGCAGAAAATACTGACGTTCAGATTACATTAAAGGGCAAAAGAAGACAAATGGAATGTCTCCTTCAATTAAAAATCATCGCCGCAGCTTTAATCCTGCATAGTCATTTAATTGCCCTTGCAGTGTTGGGTTACGTTCAATGCCACCCGACTGGAAATACCCTTAAAGCTGCAATATCTTTTTTTTTTTTTTTTTTTCCAGTGAGGTTCATCTTTCACCCTGACCCCTAGACCCTCTCTCAACCCCGCCCGGAGACTGTTGTCACCCTTGCTGCCGTGACCTTCGCTGCCTCGCCTTGTCACAGTCCTAGTCAATTCAAATGTGATGCTTCTGCAGGGCTCAAAACGAGAAGACGTCGTCTGTCTGGCTTCTTAAAGAGACGGTTACCGTGCTTCTGCTTTGGTTTGTGCACACTGTATGCATGTAGGCACCGTCTATTTATTCCTTTACTATTTCTTATTATTTGCCCGCTAACTCCTCCTCATTTAGAACATGTTGGCTATCAAGCAAGACTTTCCGATAATTCCCACATTTACTGTAATGTCATATTTTCTGGGAAAAAATTCTAATTGAAAATGAATGGGCACTTTATTTGGTGCCCCCTACTGGTGGAAAGTCATTATATTAAGATTAAGATTAAGATTAAGATTAAGATTAAGATTAAGATTAAGATTAAGATTAAGATATGCCTTTATTCGACCCTCAGTGGGGAATTTTTTTTTTAATAAATTTGAATTTTATGTATATTCTCATTAATTAGAACAGTTTGCTTACTGTGCGTGTTTCCCAACCCAATGGTTTCTGGTTTAAATGAGTAGACAAATTCAATGGTGCCCCCTAATGGTACAACATAATTTTACATTTTCCAATACAGTAACATTGTACTTATTCAACAGGGTGTCTCGCCTCCCCCAACCCCATTGAGTGTTGTTTTGACACTTCAAATTCGGCCATTTTTTTTTGGTCTGCTAACTACTCCCTCATTTATTAATCGGTTCAAACCATTCATTCATTCATTTTATACCGCTGATCCTCACGGGGGTCGAGGGGGGTGCTGGAGCCTATGCCAGCTGTCTTCGTACACCCTGGACTGGTGGCCAGCCAATCACAGGGCACATATAGACAAACAACCATTCACACTCACATTCATACCTATGGACAATTTGGAGTCGCCATTTAACCTAGCATGTTTTTTGGAATCCGGTGTACCCGGAAAAAACCCACGCAAGCACAGGGAGAACATGCAAACTCCACACAGAGATGGCCGAGGGTGGAATCCAACTTGCGTCTCCTAGCTGCGAGGCTTGTGGCTAACCACTAGTCCACCTGTTTCACCCAAGAAAAGTCATCTTCAACACCATTGCGGAAAGTTCTGCATAATTCCTTTTAACTTTCATCCAAAAAAGATGGAACAATGAACCTCTCTCCTGTTCCCAACAGCCACATTAGCATTAAATCAACAGTTATTCACTAAAGGTGTGCCTCTATTGATTTTTCTATTTCCGGCCCTGCTTATGGCCCCGGTTTTTGAACACTTGGGTATCCTAGCTGTGAGGGTTGCGCGCTAACCACTCGATCACCGTGCAACTAAGTACTGTTTCACCCAAGAAAAGTCATCTTCAACACCATTGCCGAAAGTTCTGCACAATTCCTTTTAACTTTCATCCAAAAAAGATGGAACAATGAACCTCTCTTCTGTTGCCAACAGCCACATTAGCATTAAATCAACAGTTATTCACAAAAGGTGTGCGTCTATTGATTTTTCTATTTCCGGCCCCGCTTATGGCCCCGGTTGTTGAACACTTGGGTCTCCTAGCTGTGAGGCCTGCGCGCTAACCACTTGTCCATCGTACAACCAAGTCCTGTTTCACCCAAGAAAAGTCATCTTCAACACCATTGCGGAAAGTTCTGCATAATTCCTTTTAACTTTCATCCAAAAAAGATGCAACAATGAACTTTCCCTTTCTATTTCCGGCCCCGCTTATGGCCCCGGTGGTTGAACACCCCTGTTCTAATGTGATAATGAAGCAAAAGCAGCAAATCTATGAGTGACACACCAGCGCACTATTTCACAGCCTCTCCGACAGGTCCATTTCCTATCACAGGGCACATATAGACAAACAACCATTCACACTCACATTCATACCTATGGACAATTTGGAGTCGCCAATTAACCTAGCATGTTTTTGGAATGTGGGAGGAACAAAAAAAAAAAAAAAAAAAAAAAAAAAAAAAGGAATGTGGGAGGAAACCGGGAGTACCCACAAAGGTACTCCGAAGGTGGGATTGAACTCAGGTCTCCTCGCTATGAGGTCTGCGGGCTAACCACTTGACCGCCGTGCAGTTCGGTTCAAACCATTCTAACATAAAATGTTCAGCTAGCAGGACTTTTTAAAAAAATTCCCACATTTGCCACAATTCAACAGTTTTTATGTTGAAAATCAATATTGCCACCCGTTGATGGAAATTAATTTGACATAAAACATGTCAAATGAACCATGGATGCAAATGAACTATGCATGGTGGTGTGTCTGACGGTTGCTGGTTTGATCCTCAGCCGGTGAATAGATTCCAGCACATTTCAAGGATACTTCTACCGCATTTTAGCATTCACACACAATTTCTCCTGAATTTGCTTGATCTAGTTTTTCAAATGTTTATTTATTAGGACATTGCTGATATCACAGCATGTCTGGTTTTATAGCGTAATTCCAGTGAGATTTATGGAACAGAAGTTAATGAGGCATTTTTTGGCTAGAAAGGCGTCAAGAAGGAGTATCTGGCACCAGAAAACATGCAATCAAATCAAACCATCCCCTTAGCATTTATTAAAGACCTATACTGGGGGTTGACAGCAGTTTGAAAAAAAAGAAAATGATAAACAGACTCTGTGGTGAGCAGAAAACTCCACAAATTATGCTTCAGAAAATATATATTTTGGATGAGTCAGGGGTGCAAAAGTCAAGTAGAATAAAAATGTAGAAAAAATAACCAATTACCACTAATGTTACACTACAACATCTGTGTCTCCAAACCCTGAGCCGTGTTTTGAAGAGTACATTTTTAATAATAAAAAATGTAAACTAGGCCTCTATTTAGCCCACTCGAGTGGAGTGGCCATCCAGTTTGCAGTGGTCATCAGGATGAGTCACTTTTGGAAGAAGATGGCCGTAGAAAGGGGCACTCATCGTAATGGCGGGACTATGAGAGCTCTGTGAAGGGTGCGCTGAAGAGATTTGTTTTGCAGGCTTGGCAGTTTTTAAGGTGTGTGTCTCTAAAGTCAAATGTGTGCATTTTCTCTCCAAAATGGGACAAAAAATTAGAAAATAAACACACAAACAGTGGAGAGAATATGCATTTAAAAATATGGTAAACATGTCCTTTTTAGAATCATAGTAATTTAACAAAAAATTATATTTGAGAATAAATGCGTATAAAAATAATATTTTACAGTGAACTGAATAATATTAAATAATAAAATAAAACAACCAAATAAAACTAAAATAAAGTAAAACTACTCACAGTGACTAATTTTGTCACCTAGTGGTGTTTTAGCTGGAAATAATACATGTATAAACAGTGAATGTACTTGATAAATTGACAGTTAACCCATCATCATAACTATGAGAGCTCCGTGACGTGTGGTCCACTGAACAGATGTCATTTGCGGGCTTGGTATTTGTTTTCATGTGTCCAAATCTGCAATTTGCATATTTTCAAACGGCCCCTAAAATTAGAAACTAGACACACAAAAGCAGTTTGACTTATGCATTTGAATGTTTTAGCGCATTTTTTAATCCCATGGACTCACTTTTTGACATGATAGTGAAAAGATCATAAATACAACAAAAAATACATGTTGTTAGTTTAAAAATACAATATATATATTTCAAACAAATACAACTAAAAATACAATTTATACTAAACGCAATAATATGAAATGATAAAATAAAATGACTAAATAAAACTAAAGTAAAATAAAAATTAATCACTTTGAGTAATGTATGGTGTCTTATAAGTATTGCTGGAATGAATGCATGTTTACATGTGTATAATATGTGAATGTACGTGCATCTGCTTGATAAATGGACATTGAATTTACCATAATGGCGGGACTACGAGTGCTGTGTGAAGTGGTCCATGCACTAGAGAGATATGTTTTGCAGGCTTGGTATTTTTTGTGTGTTTCTTACAAATTTCAGTTTGCATATTTTCTCTCCAAAACGGAAGCCAAAATAAGAAAATAAACAAGGAAAATGTCAGTTTGCCTTATTTCATTGAACATGGAAAAAAACACAACAGAATAACATGAAAAAACCCAAATCAAATAAAACTTGAATAAAGTAAAATTACTCACACTGACTAATGTTGACCGATACTGTCACCTTATGGTGTTTTATAGGTATAATCAAAGTAATACATGTGTACTTGTGTACAAAATGGGAAAGTATTTCAGAATCTGCTTAGTAAATTGATATTTATTTCACTGATTTATTTTAAGCTTCCAGGGGGTCACAAGGCAATACAAAGATATTTTTGTTATTTCCGCACACAACTAGGCCGTGATATCTTCTTGTCTGTCTTTCAGTTTGCCTCAAACACACACAACCTGTGTTTATTTTGCACAGTTTGGCAGGTGGTGCTTACATTGGGTTCCATTGGTGGGGGACAAAAAAGACAAAGAAAGAGAAAGGAAGGTGGGGGGATCTATAAAAGTAAATAAACAAGAGTGGGCGATTGCTTGCATTCGGCACACGACAATAGAATTGCGATAAGGCTCTTGTATAACCTCCCACGTAGCGGCACCGCTGAATTCCTTTTTCCTGTATTTAGAATTGGCCAGTAAATGACTCCACACATACAGTACACACGCAAGACAAATGGGAGTGTTGTTTGTATGAAAAAAGAAGTCCTTGACTTCCTGTTCTGTGCCTTTTTCTGTATCATAATGCTAAAACAATTATATAACTCCTTGGCGAGGGAGCAGGTGGCCACCATGCAGGTTTATCCGCACCGAATTTCACCACTAAAGTGCAAGCAGGGATTTCTGTCACGAGGTAGTTCCACATGCCAAAAACTAGAACGGCCCTCAGTTGAGCAAAGACCTCTGCCAAGGTTGAACTCTCCTGTTTACTGTTTGCATCAATATTTTATTCATTTCATGTCATAATTACTGCAGCGTTAAATAAGCTGTCAGAAGAAATACGTGTGATGATTCCAAAAAGCATCAAAATACAAAAAAAATCTAAATAAAGGATTTTAAGATAATACACTATCCCTCATTTATTGTGGTTATTATTGGTGATAAGTGAATTTCCACAAAGTAGGAGTCCTTATTTATAAATCGAATGTAGAAAACTTTCTAAATATGGTTTTAAACATGATTAGAGCCCTCCAGATGTAAAATAACAACCCTAAAATCACCTTTGCACTTGTATAACCCAATACTCATAAGAGAAAATATGTCGTTTAAGACATAAATAATACGTGTGTTGCTGTAAATGTTCTGGTGCTAGAGGAGGCGGACAGGAAGTGAGGTTTGGGCTTCAGAGTTGAGTTTTATGTTGGTGTGGGTTATGGACGACAACAGTAGCCAATGTTAGGGATTATTGTGCCTTTTGTGCGTCACACAAAATATCGCAGTAACAATACTGACACCTAGTGACCAGTGTGAAATACTACATATCATCACAGCACCTAAATTATTATGTATTTTAGTTCATTTGGCCATTGTTATTCTTGAAGATAGGGCTGCATGATGGATGAGTGTTTACCATGTAAGCCACACAGTCAGAAAGATCTGTTTATGAATCTCCGCTTGGGCATCTCCGTGTGGAATTTCCATGTTCTCCTTGTGCATGCGTAGGTTTTCTCCGGGTACTCCGGTTTCCCAAAACATGGCAACTAAATTGTCCATAGGTATGAATGTGAGTGTGAATGGTTGTTTGTCTAGTACCTGGTCGGAGTACCTGTGTGGGTACTCTGGTTTCTTCCACATTCCCACATTCCAAAAACATGCTAGGTTAATTGGCGACTCCAAATTGTCCATAGGTATGAATGTGAGTGTGAATGGTTGTTTGTCTACATATATGTGCCCTGTGATTGGCTGGCCACCAGTCCAGGGTGTACCCCGCCTCTTGCCCAACAGTTAGCTGAGGTAGGCTCCAGCATTTCTGCATTCTTAAAAATGCTTAATTCAGACTAAAAAATACATAAAATTTGCTTAAATAGACACGTTTTTGAATAAAAATGAGCTGTTATCAACAACAAAACATTATATAATGATATATTCATGAATATATATTTGAAAAATTGCGATAGAGTAAAGCCGCCATATTAAAAGCGCGAAGGAGCAAAAGATTAATGTATTATAAAACAATATCGTCAAAATAAATAACATTAAAACTGAATTTATTGAATTATTTGGTCATTTACCTTTAGAAACAATGCACAATGATGAGCGAATTCAAGAAACAATACAAGCAGTTGCTGTTTGCTACACTTACTATGGTACACATTATGTGTACATTATTAAAAAAAACAAAAAAAAACCTTAAACTGTATTATGGGACGCAGGAAGTGAACAAATGTAACAGTTACAGGGAAGAAAAAAAATGGAGTAAAAAAACAGACGATGCATTAAAGTACAATATTCTCTCAATGATGAGTGAATTCAAGAAACAATACAAGCAGTTGATGTTTGCTAAATACAAGGATGAAGAGTCTTGAACCAGTCATGATGTGCTATATATATATATATATCACTATATTGACCCATTATGTCAATGTATGGTCATATCACCTCGTACTTTGGTACGTGACAAAAATAAAAATAAAAAAAAAATAAAAAAACCAAAAACTTTATATTAATTATATTAAGAAAGCAGGAAGTGAACAAATGTAACAGTTACTGATTGTAAAAGTACCAGATGGAGGGGTAGGATTTAATAAGCTTTGCTTCTTCCTACTCCTTTTGGACATGTGGAACTGTGAACTGATTATGTGATGCACTCAATTGTAATCTGATGCATGTTCAAATGAAATTAAACCATTACCATTAATCATGCTGACTGACTGACAAAACAAAAACTAGAATGACTCTGGCAACCGTAATTTAGATACCAGCAAATTGTGCGCCATTAGCATTGGAATAATGGTAAAAAAAAAATTCAAACAAAAGCGCGAAAATGCAGAATCCATTAATCAGTATTTTAACTTTTTTTTTATTGAATTTTGTCTTTTTTAATTCATCATAACCAAATTCCACATAATAATACAAAATAGGTAATAATAAATTAGTTTGATAAGCATCCCTATGAAAAGATGAAGGGACTTCTCGGGCCGATCTGTCCTCCACATTGGCCGCAGACCCCGAGGACGCTCTTAATGAGCTTCCTTGCTATTGTTTGTGTGTGTTTTTGCGCCTTATTCGTCACAGCTGCAAATGAGTCAGGTGGGGCGAGGGAAAAAACGGGGGTGAAATTTGGGTGAAAAAGAGGCAAGAAGATGCTTCAAGCAGGTTGACTGTCCCCCTTTTTTTTGTTGTTTTCCTTCCTTTTATATTACCCTGAGAGGAAGTTGCATTTAAATCCCTCATTATCCCTGTTCTTTGAGGTGTTGTTTCCTGTCAGGGGCACATGTTCTAGCTTTAAATATACTGGAGGGAGGGGTGTGTGGGGGGGTTGGGGGGGGGGGGGGCATTGATTGGCTGAATGAAATTATCAGATGGCGCTGAAGGCCACCAAGTACTCTGTGTGTGTGTCTAATGAGTTTAAAGGTTCACACTGGAGATTTCTTGCTGCTGAAGGCCACCCTGTCTTTGTGTGTGTGTGTGTGTGTGTGTGTGTGTGTGTGTGACTCCATGCAGGTTGGCGTCGATGCCCTCTTAGATTACATGGGGAGTGCAATCTATGTTTAGCACGTTTGCCCTGAGAGGGATCATGGGATAAACACAGCTTCCTGTCACCACACACACACACACACACACACACTGTAGGTGCCAGGTGCTAAAGGGCAGATAGATGCAAAGATGGTGACAATTTTTTTTTTTATAGCAACACTTGCAATATATTTCATTCATCTGCATGTGTACATGTGCTGACTGCCTGATTAGTCTTCCAGTGCCCTGCGGCCTTGTTGTCGTGTGTGTGTGTGTGTGTGTGTAAGCAAAAGGATGCATCATGTACTTTTTTTGCATTATTTTCTCGGAAAACATCAATTATCACGGTCGTATTCCTTCTAATGGATTTAAAGCAGGGTTCTGCAAAGTGTGGCCCGGGGGCCATATATGACCTGCAGTTGTTTTTGGTTTTTTTTGCCCTCAGCACACTCAAAAACAAAGAACAAGAAAATGCTGCAGTTTTACAAAAATCGAGGATATGTAGATAAAGTCGTAAAAATGGAATAAACTTGAAATATGTTTGTTTTTATGAGTACGCTCATGGGAGGTTACATCACTGACAGGAAAAAAAGGAGCGCTTGATTTACTCACCTGCACAGTACGGGTAATCTTGCCTAATTGAAGCATTTTTATTTTATTTATTTTATTTATTTTATTTATTTTATTTATTTTATTTATTTTATTTATTTTATTTATTTTATTTATCGTTTTTCCGAGCTATTTTTAATGTTCAGATTTATCGGCATGGCTGATGACAGCCCGATAATTATAATGTACCTCTATTAAAAACAAAAAAAAGATTATATTCAATAAAATATATTAAATAAATACAAACGGAAGTTAAAAAAAAAAACACAATACAACTAAAATTAAGCAAAACTACTCCCACTTTGGTATTGCTGTAATTCATAATAATACGTACGTTAGCATATGCTTGGTAAAATTGATATGCGTTTATCGTTAAAGTCCTGTATAAAGTCACTGTAAAACTTTCTCCGTTGCTATGGAAACATGGTGACATCCTGCCAATAAATAAATGGCCTTGTTTTTGGTCACGTTGACTGCATATGTGCTAAAATACCAACATTTCCATCCACTTCATTTGCATAGCATCATCGTGATGTGAGCGTGCACGTACACACACACACACACACACACTCCTTGCACCTTGATCTCAAGGACACTCGGCTAACATTTACTGGAGCTTTGATGGCTTTACCGCCAACATTATTACCACCTCCCATCCTCCTCCTCTTCCTCCTCCCTGTGTCATCAGCAGGTCTCGGTCTTTTGTACCGCGGTGTAATTAACAACGCAACAGGGAAGCGGCGCAGCATCCGACTTCCAAAGCTGTATCTTGGAAAGCTGCAGCATGGCAGCGTCGGGCCAAGCCCATCTGCTCCCCTTTTTTAAATTTAGACAGAAATTACATGAAAGATAAAGTGGAAGGTTTATTTGGTTGTAACATCTCCCAGATGCTCCTCAGACTGTTTGGTGTTAACTCGGAAAGAGATGGATGCATAGTCCTTATTTGGTTTGAAAGCAGTTTAAAGAACATGTTCTATTCTTGACTTCTTCTCTAGTATTATTTATTTTTAGTAGTAGGACACTAACTTCAGGTTTTCCGAAAACAATAGCCACGATAACATGAGGAGTTTTTTCTCTTTACGAATTACTTTTCCGAAAACAATGGTAAACATGGAAAGGAATATTCCAATCTCTTGTCTACATGCGTCGCTATAATCAACCAGAATAGTCAATGGGGCATGCGCAGTAAAGTGTAAACATCAACATCACGTGATACCGACTTCCTTGAGTTTTTCTTTCACTTGTTGGAATAACTCCATATTGCCAGTTTTTCCGTTTGTCCGTTCTTGAAATTTAGTTTGGATCAAAAACCTTTCCGCAGCAGTCCAGTGCCGATTGCTCGCCTCCATTTTTAAAACTGAAGAACGTCTCGAGCTCGTCATATCTGAGCATGCGCTGAAAGAACGCACCCGGGATAAATTTAAATGCAGACCTCACAGCTAGGAAACCCGAGTTCAATCCCACCCTCGGCCATCTCTGGTTGGTGTTTGCATGTTCTCCCCGTGCATGCGTGGGTTTTCTCCGGGTACTCCGGTTTCCTCCCACATTCCAAAAACATGCTAGGTTAATTGTCGACTCCAAATTGTCCATAGGTATGAATGTGAGTGTGAATGGTTGTTTGTCTATATGTGCCCTGTGATTGGCTGGCGGCCAGTCCAGGGTGTACCCCGCCTCTCGCCCCAAGACAGCTGGGATAGGCTCCAGCACCCCCTGTGACCCTTGTGAGGATAAGCGATAGAAAATGAATGAATGAACAAACTCCGGACATGTTTTTTATTATATTATTTATTATATTTTCTTTTTAAAGAAAAAATGGACTTATAGAAGGGTTTACATTTCGAAAGCTGCTTGCCAAATGCCAATAAACAACAGAAGAAGAAAAATAGGACAAAGAAGAACAACTTCCCATTTGAGCGGGTACAAGACACTGTAGAAATCCTCCCCCTGAGGACTCTAAGTGGGTTTTGAATAGAGGATAAGGGAATCTTACAGAACCAAATTATAGAATGAGAACCAGATTGTTTATTCCTGACAACAATACCTAATACAGACGTCCCGGCTGATCTGCAGTCCCTGTATGCCTACAAGTAAGCAGGTCTTATTACAGCGCAGCTGCAAAAAAAAGCACCCTTTCTTTCCCTGCCCGGCCTTTTTTTTACACTTGAGGCTGGAGTCCTCATAGTGTTTCTGCTTTCCTTTGTTCGCAGGGGCATCAAGGCTTCTTTTCCTTTGCAGGGGCATCAAGGCTGGAACATTCTGCTTTTCCTTTGTTGCAAAGCAAGCTGTCATATGCGTATTCGATGTTTCCACCTTAACTGTCAGTTGTCACGTTAGTCCCTTTTTTTGTGTGGGTGCGTGTATAAGTATCTTTTGTCTATATTTGTGAGACTATGTGTTTGCGTTTATCTTTAGCTAGCAAAATTGAGCAAATACTTTCAATACCTCAATCGGATTTTGGAAAAGGAATATTCCACTTCTGGGTATCTAATTATATGTTCATTCGGATTGGCATTTTTCTTTCGGAATGAGGTGTATACAAAGGTTCCATTCTTTCCGTTGGAGCAAATAAACAGAATGCAATTGGAATATTTGGGTCCATGTATATGTGGCTAATGTTGTTGAGTTGACTTGCTGTGTACCAAATGTTGTGGTTCAGCGGAACAAAGTGATCCATTTGCAAAGGGATGTTACACAATTCCATGCCACGTCAGTGCAATTTTAACACGGAGAAATGCCATTTCTTATAATTCTATTTGTATATTTTTGCCAAAACTCATCAGATCTTGTTGTAACCTTCATATTTCGACATCGAGCCACAACTAGTGGAAGAACTCATTTAGGAAGTCAAACTTCATGTGTTGATTTGATGCTGTTTTTCCGTGCTAGTTTGTGGTCGAAGTCCAAGTTTTAACATGGCCTGAGGAAATGCTGCTTTGATTTTCAACATTCCTGTCATATCTTTGATCGTGGCCGCTGGTTATTTGATGAGGAGCATTTCAAAGTGCAAATCCTGAAATCACTTTATCCCCCCGCACGATTTACAAATCTGTATCTGGTAGAGGTGCTAATGAAGAAGGGCGTTTCATCAGGCAGACATCCGATGGCACGGTTCCTTTCAAACCTTGGCCCCCGAGCTTTGGCGTCTGCGGCGTTCCCGTGAGCTCCTGCGGTATCGGAGTCAAAACGCGGATGAAAATTCATCCGTTCCCTTTCATGAGCGCGCCACTCTCTCTCAGGGCGGTATTGAAAAGACGCTCCAGGCTTTCCCCCAGCAATGCACCAAGCCTAGGGGCCCCTGGGAAATATTTTATTCAGCCAATTTTTGTACTCGGCTCACACTCACTGTGGCACATACAAAGTGCAGGTTTTCATGGCAAAGGCGTCTTTGTCTTGTATTTCGAGGCTGTCTCGCACACGTTCATATTCGAGGCCAATGACATTATTCCTGCTCCAGCACTTGATCTGATTCTACTCCAGCTGCTTTTGGAACACGTATGACAATAAAACACATTACTGTGTTACTATAACATACGTACACAATACAATCCAATAGCTACGTACATACACTTTTGGTCTACTAAACATTTAATGGTATCGATTGGAAAATATTATGTGAACAGACTTATCAGTAAGAGATTAAATAAACTCTGCTTCTTCCTACTTGATGGATGTCAGTGCAACTTTGTTCAGAAGACAAAAGCACACAAGCGCATAGAAAGTGCAAAATCATGGTCATCCAAATCATATTTCGATACACTATTTACAGCGGTCTACATGTTGATCAAGCCACAGGTTTATTGCATGTTTATTGCACAGTTTATTGCACGGTAATTGTACAGGATTTTTGGAGCGGTTTAGATTATGAGGTACTATAGTGTCAACTTCGGTCTTTTTATTTACCCCCCCCCCCCCCCCCCACACACACACAATTTTTATTTTCCAAATTTCCCATAATATTATAACCCGCCAACCAAATTGTCAGTTACAAATTAAAAATAAAATAAAAAATATATATATATTTTTAATATTTCAATATTTCACAACATTATTTGTACTCATTAAAAAAATAAAAAATAAAAAATTAATAGTGGCTTATTTTTTGTTTTGAATACAATTTTTTTTCACTTAATATTTTGACTTTATTCCTGTAAAATATCAGCTGTTTTGTCCATTTCTGCTGGGGTTTTTTTATATTTCAACTCTCTTCTTGTAAATTTTCTTCTTATAATTCATAATTATTACTTTATTGCATATTGTGATGTTATTCTCATGTTTTCCACGACCTAATTTTCCCCCCAAAACTTTGTTCTTTTGTTTCTTTCTCATATTACCATTTTACATTATGCTTGTGTTTTTTTCCCCTTAATATTTAGAATCTAATTTTACTGCAGATTTTCTATTTTTCTTTGTGTCTATGTGTTTTGTTTTCTTGTTAAATTATATATATTTTTGAACGTGCTGCAGGCCAATAACGAAACAGCCGCGGGCCCTTACTTTTATTGTTCTTCGTCAGGGTTGTGTGAGTAACCATAGCTCTCATAGACGATTTTTATTCTAAATGTCGATCTGAAATCAGAGGAGAAGGAGTCTACGGCGGTGGGCGGTCACTGCAGTCCGTTCTTATCACACCATGCGGGCAGGAGACTGAACTTGAAACTGTAACCTGTAAAATGCAAGGGTGAAAATGCACGCCGTGTACAATAATGCGTACACATACCGCTTTGTAAATGTAATTCTTGTTGGAAATGGTTTTGTTTCTATCCTAACCGCGTAAACAACCTCGACCTCTTTATCACGTCTTTCTTATTTTGTGTCACTACCCAGGGAGCGGTGATTATGCCACAAAAACACACACACACACGCACACACACACACACGGTCTTTATCTATCCCGAATGTTTCGCCTCATTAGACACGCGCACGTGCCACAGCACCTTGTTCTCCAGCTCGCCTCTCAAAACAGAGACCCTTACTGGAGTTAATGAAGCGGAGGTCCCCTGGTGTTGCGAGGCCCTTGAACACTTTCTATGCATCCTGACTACTAAAGGTTGGCGGCGCCTTGATTCAACTGCTTTTGAGTCATTACAAGGTGTGAATGTCCTGTTTCACACATATTGCTTTTGTCAGGGAAATGCATTTGGATGAAACGGCGAGGCAATTTAACAGCAACAACAACACAAGAAAGAAATATATCAACCAACACTAATTTATTGGTGATTGCAGTTATGGAATTTTCCCACAGAGAGAGAGAGATTGCCTCAGATACTGCAAGTCAGCAATATAGTGCTCTGTTGTGCTTTCCTGATTTCGTTCAAATTGGCCATAAAGTTTGACGAGAAAGCGTTACATTCCGTCTATCCATCTAAAATGTCTTTTAATGTGTCGATGATTCCACTAGTGTATAGTCGGATTGTGATGTGGTGCTATAAACCGCCGGCAGATGATTCCCCGTTGAAAGATTCTCTTTTGTCATGAATCAATGCCGTGGATTTGGGGAGCTATTGTGCTCGGGAACTTTTATCATAGTGAATAGTTCATGTGGTGCTAGTACAGTAGAACCAAGATCATTCCAAGACCACCATTGAATGGCAAATAGACGTCTGAGACGACAATAAGAATGTCTACTTATAAATCCTGGATTATTCTGTTGCATCAAGGAGCCACCGTATACTTTGCAAGCTTGCTCATCCCCCTAAATAATCAATAACATTATTGAAAATGTTGCAGAAACCAGCCAATCACAGGGCACATATAGACAAACAACCATTCACACTCACATTCATACCTATGGACAATTTGGAGTCGCCAATTAACCTAGCATGTTTTTGGAATGTGGGAGGAAACCGGAGTACCCGGAGAAAACCCACGCATGCACGGGGAGAACATGCAAACTCTACATAGAGATGGCCGAGGTTGGGATCGAACTCGGGTTTCCGCGCTGTGAGGTCTGAGCGCTAACCACTCGACCGCCGTGCAGCCCACAGTTTCCCTATCTAACTAACTGTGTGGCAGTACGGGCCAATAACTACAAGACAACAATATAATCGCTATTTTATCAACAAAAGAGGGTATTACGAATAATTCATAAGGTACGATATCTTGATCACACAAATCCATTATTTCTCAAATCAGAAATTCTAAAAATACACGATTTGGTAAAAGTATATACAGCCAAGTTTATGTTTAAGGTATTTCACAATACGTTATCTGTTAATATTCAAAACACATTTCCTCACAGAGATACGCCATATGATTTGTGAGGTTTTGGGAATTTGATCATTCCAATGACAAATTTGCCATTGGATGTTTTTCCTTATCAGTTTGGGGATTAAGCTGTGGAATAGTCTGGAACTTTGACATTGGTTGTTTCCAATGTTTATACAAACAGAATGTCTGGTTACAATACAGAGACATTCAGGTCTAACTGTGTTTATGTTGTGTGGATGATTAACTGTTACTTATCCTACCATTGTAGTACTTGTATTACTGCTGTTGGTATTGGAAATCCATTCCTATGTGTTAGTAATATTAGTAAATGCTGAGGTATTATTAGGAAGGAAAAAGAAAAAAAAGCAGCTTTTGGTTTTCTTTGGTTTTTCATTGAAGTACCCCAGAGATATTGGGGTGGGATTTAATAAGTTTTACTTCTTCCTACTCTATTTCAAGCTTTCAATGTGTTCTATATTATTTCTTCTTGCTTAAAGACTATTATGGACTTGATTGTGCTATTTTGTATACGTATATTCTGTTGTATGTTTTGCGACAGTGCATTGTTTTGCTCGAAATAAATTACAAACAAACAATAATAAAAAACAAAAACCTAATTTTGGAGTAAATATCTGCAAATTTGCAGGGACATGAATGCCAAATAGCAAATATTCAGGGATCCGACTGACGGATTTGTACCAATGATGGCATCAGCGTTGCTAAAAGCTAACCAAAGCTAAGGACACTGGCTTAGAAATTGCACAGTGTACATATTGTTTTACTTCAAAAACAATAATTATATGTACAGTAAGTAAAATACACATTACTAGCCTTTTAACGACACAATTTTAGTATGTACTTTGATAGAAAATTGATACTTTTGGGGGATTACTTAGTATTTTTGTTGCAATTTGTGACAAAATATTGTTTTTTTTGTACAAATTTTTCTGCAATTGATTTAAAAAAAATTTTGCAATTGAATTTGAATGGAATATTTAACTTTTATGCAGAAAGGTATTTCTGAGATGAGATGGATATTGGACAAGGGAGTCTAATATGGTTTAAAATGCCTTAATCTGTGGGAAAAGCCATAATGTTGAACATCTAAGGTTGTATGAAAGTGTATGAAAAATAGTCAGGACGGAATATTAACTGTATGTAGTTTGTCCCAAGTGTGACAGCTGGCGTTGTTCGCTCAGTTAGATCGGATATTTTGCTCTATTAGGCTGAATCTTGGAGTGGATTTGTTCTGCTTCAACTACTTTGTAATCTGCATGAACAGCTGGAGCTTTGGTTTGTGGGGAAACATCTCCATAACTCTTTAAAAAAAAACAGAAACAAATAAATAAAGCTGTTTTGCTTCACATCCACATGCGCCAAATAAGGTCGGCTCCCCAAATGTCACAAAGATTCCCCTTAAATGCTATTTTGATTGGTGACATAAAGCAATCTGATGCTGAGAGAAGCGGAGAGAAATGATTTCCTGAAGGGTCGAGATCTTCTATACCTTCCAATAATTGTAAAATCGCCCAGCAATCAGCGGGCTAGAGGTGTCCGCCACAAAAACACGAAAACAAGTCCTTTCTATCATAAAACTCATCTCTCTTAGGTGTGGTGTGCTGAGGGAGTCCACATTCCAAAAGGAGCACAGCGGGCATCTGTGGCGGAAAGATGCTTTTTTTTTTTTTTTTTTTTACTTCGAAACATCCCTCAGGTGCAGCGCTTATTATGGAGCCCAGAATTGCCTAATGTGCTTATTTCTAGTGCTAATGCAGCTGGCAAACAGGAAGACGGGGTATTGCTCTCTAAGGGTAAGTGTACAGTACAATAAGACCTGTAAGCACAATCCACATAATTAGATGGCCGGGCTTCTGTTGAGGCACAAAAAAGCTTGACGCTGGTTAGAAAGGTTTGAACAATGCTTGATGCTAGGTCCAATTTATGGGGCATCATTATTTTTGCCCCACAAAGCAGTATCATGTCTCCCTGATAAAAAATGTATTATATTTTTCCACAAATTTCAATAATGTTTACAGTATTTTTCCAAAAATGATAATATAATAATATATTTTTCCACCCCTATAACCCCCCCACACACACACATACAGTTGTGTTCATTATGAGCTCTGGCATTGCTGTCCTTGGTTAAGTAGGGCTTAATGTTCTTTTGGGCAACACCACAGTGATAATTGTATTTTCCTGCCATCTCCACAACAATGTTAATGCCATGTGCTCTGCATCTGTTCTCAAAAAAGGGAAATCCTGATAGCGATATCAACCAATATCAGATTTTTAGACTGATATCGGGCTGAAATCAATATATTCCAAATTTCCAAATGCATAAACCTCATTATCAAAAAAACTTTGACATCGGTTAACATGAGAATACAACATTCTAAATACATTTATACATCAGAAAAGGGCAAAAGGCATCATAGGTCCCCTTTAAAACAAATAAGGATGTATGATCTTAGCTTTTTTGATGATAACCAATATGCCGATATTGGCCAACTTTCAATTTCCCATATCAATATTAGCCAATGCACTATTTGTAACATGAGGAAAATCCTGATCGCGATATCAACCAATATCAGATTTTTAGACTGATATCGATCCGAAACCGATATATTCCAAATTTTTAAATGCATGAACCTCATTATCTGAAACTTTGGCATCGGTTAACACAAGAATACAACATTCTAAATACATTTATAGGTCAGAAAAGGGCAAAAAACATCATAGGTCCCCTTTAAAACAAATAGGGATGTTTGATATTAGCTTTTTTGGTGATAACCAATATGCCGATATTGGCCAACTTTCATTTTCCCATATCAATATTAGCCGATGCAATATGTGTAACATGAGGAAAATCCTGATAGCGATATCAACCAAAATCAGATTTTTAGACTGATATCAGCTGAAATCGAAATATTCAAAATTTCCAAATGCATAAACCTCATTATCTGAAACTTTGGCATTGGTTAAAACAAGAATACAACATTCTAAATACATTTATAAATCAGAAAAAGGCAAAAAAACATCATAGGTCCCTTTTAAAACAAATAGGGATGTTTGATATTAGCTTTTTTGACGATAACCAATATGCCGATATTGGCTAACTTTCAATTTTCCATATCAATATTAGCCGATGTAATATGTGTAACATGACAACTCCGATGGGGGAATTAACAGGTGTTGTGAAGGATATAGCAATTAGCTTGTCAACGTGGCTGTAAACAACCTCATACAATGTTGCAAAACATCGATAAATACTTTGGACATTTGTTTTGAAAGTCAACAAATTATTTATTCATTCATTAATTTTCTACCGCTTATCCTCACGAGGGTCGCGGGGGTGCTGGAGCCTATCCCAGCTGTCTTTGGGCAAGAGGCGGTGTACACCCTAGACTGGTGGCCAATCACAGGGCACATATAGACAAACAACCATTCACACTCACATTCATACCTATGGACAATTTGGAGTCGCCAATTAACCTAGCATGTTTTTGGAATGTGGGAGGAAACCGGAGAAAACTCCACACAGAGATGAGGGTAGGATTGAACTCCGGTCTCCTAGCTGTGAGGTCTGCACGCTAACCACTCGAACGCTGTGCAGCTGTCAACAGATTAGCCATCTACATTTATATTGTCTACCAATGCTACATTTTTATGCGATATCGGGTGGATATTATCGTACATCCCAAAGTAACGGCCGCTCTAAGCTAAATCAGGGCTAAATATTACTCAGCAAGAGATGCTATATAGACAACTATATTCAAATGTGTTCACTTTTTAAAAACACACTCATTATATTGTTATGTGTTTTTTTCCCCGTTTCGTAATTGCAGTGAACATCCATCTGCTCTCACTGATTGTTCTTCCGTGTGCATATTCTATACAACTGACTGCAACAGCACACTATAGAAATGCACACCTCCACTTCCTGCTGAGCGCTTCCTTTCACTTGACCTCCGAGCGACTCCGGCATGTGTATGCAAACATTCAAGACAATATTTACTCGTCTTTTGTCTGTGTTGGGTTTGTGGACGTGGCTGCATAAATGGCTGCAGCGCCTGTCTGTCAGCACGCATTAGATATAATTACCCGAAAAGGAAACCACTCAGCATATTCCCTGAGGCACGTGCACACTCTCAAAACATACAGGAAGCCCATGAGGAGTCAGCCAATGCATCCTCTTAATTGACTCCCTTCATACGTACTGCACAGCAGCACATTTTGATAAATTCGGCGCCCATCCTGACCGCAGGAATCGCTTACTTGGTGTTCCTTTCTCAAATTCATCTTTAAGGAAATGATATATGATGTGGCATGCCGCCGCTTAAGTATGCCCGCCTGCTCAGCAGACTCTGCGTGGTGCGGAATTTCACATTCCGATTTGCATTCATTTCATCTTCAGCCGCCGTCTAAGGCCCGTCTCCGCCGTTGTGTACGTAATTAATGAGACGCGCTTCGCAGATGGGAGGACAAAAGCAATCACCAGTAAAACAATTATAGATGACTGAGATGAACCCAAAGGCTGACTGGACAGCGAGACCATGTTTGGTTGTTGTAGTCCGCCCTAATCTACTGCAACAGGGCTCGTCCAAAGCATTCATATTATTGTCCCGGCATCTGCACTTGCACTCATGCCGCTCTATACTGTGCATGTTTTTCATATAAAACTGTATTACTGCAACATTAATAAGTGGTATTTCTGTTTATTTTGATATTACACATACTGAATGTAGTGTATATCCCGTCAAGGCACCGCTTTGACTGCTAAAAATCGGTGGTCATCATTCATAACTGGCAGTAGCGGCGACCATATTTTTTTATGTGACACATTTGTAGTGCATGTGCCTGTATTGAAAATTGGTAATGATGAATAACTGGCAGTAGAAATAACCATATTTTTGATGTGACTGATATTTAGCGAGGGGGCTGCACGGCGGTCGAGTGGTTAGCCAGCAGGCCTCACAGCTCGGAGACCCAAGTTCAATTCCACCCTCGGCCATCTCTGTGTAGAGTTTGCATGCGTGGGTTTTCTCCGGGTACTCCGATTTCCTCCCACATTCCAAAAACATGCTAGGTTAATTAGCGACTCCAAATTGTCCATAGGTATGAATGTGAGTGTGAATGGTTGTTTGTCTATATGTGCCCTGTGATTGGCTGGCCACCAGTCCAGGGTGTACCCCGCCTCTCGCCCGAAGACAGCTGGGATAGGCTCCAGCACCCCCGCGACCCTCTTGAGGATAAGCGGTAGAAAATGAATGAATGATATTTAGCGATGTGCATGTGCCTGTATGTTAATGATCATACAGTAGGCTATGACTTTTTGGATTATTTTGAGTCATTCCATTGTTATCTATTGGTGGTCATTATTAATAACTGCCAGTAGCAGCAACCATAATATTGTATTTAACGATAATGCGTGTGCCTATGCGTGGGTGGACATTCGGTGGGCTTTGACTTTGTGGATTATTTTGAGTCTTCTTTTTTTATGATGCAGCATGGCAGTTATCATTAAAAACTGGTGAGATGACAGATTGTGTTTATTTTATGACAGATGGGTACGCACATGCATGTGTCCATGTGTGAGCAAGTTACTGCTGTTTTGACTTTGTGGATACCGTCAAGTCTTTCTTTGTATTTCCATGATGCAATGTGGCGGTTAGTATTAATAACTGGCTGGAGGAGCGATTGAGTGACACATACGTATAGTGCAAACGACTGTGCTTGTGTATGAGTGAGCAGAATGTGAGCTTAAATTTTGTGGATTAGTTTGATGACTTGATGCATTAGTTTGATGCATTATTATTTTCTTTCAATCGGTTTTTGATGATGCAAAGTGTCGGTTGGAATTAATAACTGGCAAGAGGAGCGATGTGCTTAATGATATTACATGACTTTGACTTTCTCTCTAGCCTTTTGTTTCTATTGTGCAAGGTGGCGGTTAGCAATATGACTGATGGAAGGTGTCAACCCCAGCAGGCAAAAGCAGCCGTACGTATGTTTACCCCAGTGACAATAACCGGGAGTTTGAGTTAAGAATCAGCAGTTTGAAAAGTGGGACAGTTGAGCACCATGCAAATGTGACAACTGAGAAAACTTTCAGTCGGGAAAGGTCACTCGCCAGAAGATAGAAATATTCATCTAACTGAGTGAGGATTTCTAAGTAATTGAACAGCCAGAATAGAAATGGGCTTTTCTGCATAAATGTTCCGAGATGTAGATCAGTCCAGCACTCACGGCGGCGACGCGCAGCATTTTGTCATCGTTTGATGTGCGGTTCAAAGGGTTGCAAAGCGCTTGTCTCCAGATGCATCACCCGCAATAAGCCGCGAGCGCCACAGACCCTTTTGACATCCTCCCTCCTGTTCTGCTCCCCCATAACAACAAGCAGCCATTACCGGCCTTGAGGTGAGCTTTCAACTGCTCTTCTGCAGCAGAGCTTCCAGGCCCGGAAAAGATACACTGCACCGCCTGTCACGCATCTCAAGGTCCAACACACACACACACACAAACAAGACCACGGAGAAGATGGATGACCGGGTCAGGACGATATGACGGCGGAGCGGTGAGGGGGAGATAAGGCGGAGACGCACAAGCTTCCATGGCTCGTCTTTTCTACCAGGCGAATTGATGAGTTAGGGGTCTTGAGGGGGCGGGGTTAAAAGGGGGAGCGAGGAGAAAAAGAGGGCAGCGATGAAATATAATTCATTAACGGTTGCCTGGGGACCAAGGATAAGTAAGGGAGCTCCGGAAGACAACCATAAAAGTAATAGGTCGTTTGTTAGCTTAGGCAAAACATCCGTCCATCCGTTTTCTATACCGCTTACCCTAATTAGGGTCATGGGTGAACAGGAGCCTATCCCGGGGAGAGGCGGGGCACGCGATGCTGATTGTTTATTAGCATCTTTTTTTTTTTTTATAATATTAGCATATTATAAGACCATAGAAAAAAAAATTAACCCCCCCAACCCTCCCGCCCCCTTTTATGGAAGACAATCATAAATTAATACGTTGTTTGTTAGCTTAGGCAAAACATCCATCCATTTTCTATACCGCCTGCCCTAATTAGGGTCTATCAGGAGCCTATCCTGGGGAGAGGCGGGGCACGAGATGCTGGTTGTTTATTAGCTGATGAAAAATTTAAGACCATAGAAAAAAAATAATTATTGACCCCCGCCACCTTTTATGGAAGACAACTATAAAAGTAATACGTCGTTTGTTAGCCTAGGCAAAACATCCGTCCATCCGTTTTCTATACCGCTTGCCCTAATTTAGGGTCATGGGTGAACAGGAGCCTATCCCGGGGAGAGGCGGGGCACGAGATGCTGGTTGTTTATTAGCTGATGAAAAATTTAAGACCATAGAAAAAAAAAAAATTACCCCCCCCACCCCCTTTATGGAAGACAACTATAAAAGAAATTTACATCCGTCCATCCATACCGCCTGCCCTAATTAGGGTCTATCAGGATCCTATCCTGGGGAGAGGCGGGGCAAGAGATGCTGGTTGTTAATTGGCTGATGAAAAATTTAAGACCATAGAAAAAAAAATTAACCCCCCCCCGCCCCACTTTGTCAGACAAGCATTGTGAACTGCAGCTGAGTCCTTGTTGAAAAGCCACTCATTACCCTGCAACCTCTCTACACAGCTGCCGTTTGACGCCCCTGCACAACCTGAAGCTCCATTGTTCCATTGAAGGAAAAAAGCAACCCAGTAACGCAGTAACAGTGCAAGCCATCAGGACCGTCATGGTTCAATTTTTTTCTCAAAACTCCAACTTTCTTCGACATTTCATTGTCCTATGTTTGGCGCTCTTCTGCAAATTCCAAATTTTGTAGCTTTGTGGGTCTACCATTTTACTTTTTTCCGATAATCCTCAATACCGTAAAGTTGAAGTTTCAAATGACTTACTGTGTCCAACCTCAGCACCAATGGCAGAGGTCAACAATGAAGCTCAACAATCCCATCATCTTTTTCGCCTTTGCCATCAACAGATTTATTTGGTTCTCAAATATAGTTGCAGTTATGAGGTTACATTCATTCCACATGATGGCGTCTATATTGTACATGCAGTACACACAAACACACCACAATACTGAAAAGCTGTCACTCATTTATCCCTCATTGCGTATGATTCTAGGTCTTTCCTCGAGTCAATGGTGACCATTTTTAATTTAAGCTTGTGCATATTATGAATGCATCTCTACGGAGAGTGCAGCCTTTTAAATTATTCCGCTTTTTTTTCCACCGCTAAAAACGCGTATGCACACACACACAAAAATTCCCTTTCCACAGTCAGGTGGCACGTCCCTCTCTAGCCCATTTCCACTCGTGCGGAATACTGAGCACATATGCAGCAGCTATTTCCTGCACTATAAAGCCATCAGCTATGTTGACTTGGCCCTTTTTGTGTAAAAATATCTGCAGCTCTTGTGCACATAAATATAATATAGTCCCATTCCATAGCAAAAAAAAAAGCACAGATGGGTGCAGCATTTCTTCTATAACAATAGCATCCAAAGGACAGCTTGCTAAACAAATATACATATTGGTTATTACGTTATTGATCAGCAGGGTATTCAACTATGAACAATCTCACACAGTCTGAACTTTATTGATTTTTATTTTTTAAATTCCATTCCATTGTGTCATGACCGTCTTTTGAAAAAGGACACCGAGTGACAGCATCTCACTAACTTCCTTTATCTGACCTAACATTTTGTTCCTTTTGTTGGATAGCAAAGTTAATTTCAAGCTACTCTGCTTCCTGCTATCTGCCTCTACCAGGAGAACGCTTTGGAGGAAAGACGGTACTGTTTTGTTGTGACTGGAGGGTGGGCTAGCGTTCACAGAGCGCAATCGTAGCAAAACAACAAGCGTGGCTGGTGACTCAAGCTAATTAGTAGCCTTGTGTTGTTTACTTGCTCGTATGACAAGCCCATTAAAGGCTTCCCCTGTACTCGCGTTGTCTTCCTTTTAAGGGCATATTCTTCCAAATGACTAAAGTTTGGCCCATTTTACTACAGTCCTTGGATGGTACACTTAAATTACTGCAGTACTGCATATTCACTGATTTTTGGGAAAGAAAAATGCTTTTTCCAAATGGTGCTGCGCAGTGCTTTGTAACATGGTTAGTTTCTCTGTAACTACTCTAAATTTACAGCATGTGCCTTAGTCATAGGGCCTCTGTAACTACTCCAAATGTACTGTATGTGCCTTGGTCATTAGTTCCTCAGTAACTACTCTGAATGTACTGTATGTGCCTTAATCAATAGTTCATCAGTAACTACTCTAAATGTATGTGCCTTAGCCATTAGTTCCTCAGTAACTACTCTAAATGTACTGTATGTGCCTTAGTCATTAGTTCCTCATTTGTTCCTCTGTAACTATTCTAAACGTATTATATGTGCCTTAGTCATTAGTTCTTCTGTAACTATTCTAAATGTACAATATGTGCCTTGGTCATTAATTCCTCAGTAACTACTCTAAATGTACTGGATGTCCCTTGGTCATTAATTCCTCAGTAACTACTCTAATGTACTGGATGTGCCTTGGTCATTTGTTCCTCAGTAACTACTCTAAATGTACTATATGTGCCTTGGTCATTAATTCCTCAGTAACTACTCTAAATGTACAGGATGTGCCTTAGTCATTAGTTCCTCAGTAACTACTCTCATGTACTGGATGTGCCTTAGCCATTAGTTCCTCAGTAACTGCTGTAAATGTACTGTAGGTGCCCTAGTCATTAGTTCCTCAGTAACTACTCTAAATGTACAGGATTTGTCTTTGTCATTAGTTGCTCAGTAACTACTCTAAATGTACTGCATGTGCCCTAGTCATTAGTTGCTCTGTAACTACTCTAAATGTATATGTCTTAGTCATTAGTTCCTCAGTAACTACTCTAAATGTACTGTGTGTGCCTTAATCATTAGTTCCTCTGTAACTACTCTAAATGTATGTGCCTTAGTCATTAGTTCCTCTGTAACTACTCTAAATGTACACGATGTGCCTTAGTCATTAGTTGCTCAATAACTACTCTAAATGTACTGTATGTGCCCTAGTCATTAGTTCCCCAGTAACTACTCTAATTGTACTGTACGTGCCTTAGTCATTAGTTCCCCAGTAACTACTCTTTATGTACGGTATGTGCCTTAGTCATTAGTTCCTCAGTAACTACTCTAAATGTACTGTATGTGCCCTAGTCATTAGTTCCCCAGTAACTACTCTAAATGTACTGTATGTGCCCTAGTCATTAGTTCCCCAGTAACTACTCTAATTGTACTGTACGTGCCTTAGTCATTAGTTCCCCAGTAACTACTCTATATGTACGGTATGTGCCTTAGTCATTAGTTCCTCAGTAACTACTCTAAATATACTGTATGTGCCTTAGTCATTGGTTCCTCAGTAACTACTGTATTTTTGTATACCTTATTGTAAAGTGAGACCATTATGAGACGTATTTGTTAGAATTTGGGCATTGCTTGACATTTGAATGCACTGTGAGCTTTTCCATTTTAAGGTAATGGGGCTCAAGGTAATTAGTCATTATAATATTGAAGGTGAAGGTAAGCTGTAATGCAAAAATGAATAAACAGAGAAAGGGAAAGATGAAATAAATTTGTCCGACTCCTTTGTGGGACATTCTTTAGTGTGAGTTTGTTCAGAAAGTTAGAATTGAAGTGAACCATGACCAAATGGTATTTAGCCCCATCGCTGACCGCTAACCAGCAATATAATCACATCATCTGCATTGGAATGGCCTTTATTGACTCTTCATTTCCGCCGGAATGTTTCCCGCTTGTCTCTCGGGTGCTCTTTGTCCTATTTTCCTTTAAATTGTCATTACACCTTGTACTATCTTGTCAGCGCTTAAGATGTGTTTAAGATGGATGGATATTCAAACGACACGAGCCTTCCGGGGGAACGATTAGGTGCCATTCTTGTGTTATTATTATCATCTGCTGTCTGCCACCTCACACTGCAAATCCTTTTACGCCATTGGCTCGGGAGGTAGGGCAGGTCGTCGAGAAACCTGAAGGTTGGCGGTTCAATCCTTGCTTGTTCCACCCTGTCTGGTTTTGTGTCCCTGGGAAAAACACTTGTATGAATATGAATATGAATATGGCGTTCGGCCATAGACGCAAATTGTCAGACTACACCAGGGCAGCTGTGTCTACAGATGTAGTTAACCATCAGTGTGTGACTAGTGGTAGCGCTTTGGGTGCCTTGAAAAGCGTTCTATAAAATCTATTCAATTCCTGTTATTACTTTGGACATTATGGCTTTGAAATGTTGCATGCATTTCTTGAAGAAAAGGCCAATGCCGTCGCATATCTCTGCACTCTAATGTGAGTGAGGGCAAGCCCGGCTAAAATCAATACGACAAAGGTCACTGCTAGTCCAGCCAAAGTCTCTATTCACAGTACAGGAAAGAGCAAGGCGAGAATACCCCCTAAGTGGCGTTACGTCAAAAATCTAGGACACAGCTCTTTTTGAAGAAATGTTTTACAAAGTCATGTCTTATTTCATATGGATTAAATGTCTTTCTTTTAGACCTATCAATCAGGATACTTATTCAATAATAATAAACCAATTCAGTCAGAATAAAGTACATACATGACATAAAACGGATGATCCCAGACACTCATCCTCATTAAATAATAAAAGAATGGAATCAGGATGAATGATTTGATATCAGACAATGCCTCTTTTTGAATTATAAATGCATCAATTCAAGATGAAAGATATCAGACATTGCTCCTCATGAAAGAACTATGAATGAATTCAGGAATTCACATGAATTACTTGAATGATATCAGACACTGGCTCTTATTATATAATAATGAATACATTCAGGATGAATGATATCAGACAAGGAAATTCAGTAGGTACCAAATGAATGAATTCAAAAGGATTGATATCAGACACTGGTTCGTATTACATAATAATGAAAAAATTCAGGATGAATGATATCAGACACCGGTTCTTATTACATATTAATGAATAAATTCAGGATGAATGATATCAGACACTGGTTCTTATTACATAATAATGAATAAATTCAGGATGAATGATATCAGACACTGGTTCTTTTTATATAATAATGAATAAATTCAGGATGAATGATATCAGACAATGTAATTCAGTAAGTACCAAATGAATGAATTCAAAAGGACTGATATCAGACACTTGTTGTTATTAAATAATAATGAATAAATTCAGGATGAATGATGTCAGACACGGGTTCTTATTACATAATAATGCATGAATTCAGGATGAATGATATCAGACACTGGTTCTTATTAAATAATAATGCATAAATTCAGGATGAATAATATCAGACACTGGTTCTTATTAAATAATAATGAAGAAATTCATGATGAATGATATCAGACACGGGTTATTATTAAATAGTAATGAATAAATTCAGGATGAATGATATCAGACACTGGTTCTTTTTACATAATAATGAATAAATTCAGGATGAATGATATCAGACAATGTAATTCAGTAAGTACCAAATGAATGAATTCAAAAGGACTGATATCAGACACTTGTTGTTATTAAATAATAATGAATACATTCAGGATGAATGATATCAGACACTGCTCCTCGTTAAATAATAATGCATAAATTCAGGATGCATGATATGAGACACTGATTCTTATTACATAATAATGAATAAATTCAGGATGAATGATATCAGACACTGGTTCTCATTAAATAATAATAAATAAATTCAGGATGAATGATATCAGACACTTGTTCCTATTACATATTAATGATTAAATTCAGGATGAATGATATCAGACAATGTATTTCAGTAAGTACCAAATGAATGAATTTGAAATGAATGATATCAGACACTGGTTCTTACTAAATAATAATGAATACATTCATGATGAATGATATCAGACACTGCTTCTTATTAAATAACAATGACTAAATTCAGGATGAATGATATCAGACACTGTGTAATTCACTAAGTACCAAATGAATGAATTCAGAATGAATGACATCAGACACCATAATTTGACTGCACATATTGATGAGCTAAAAGTTGCGCATGCATGCAGATGTTTTAAATGTATTTTTCCTCTAATCAGTCACATTTCCGCTCTCTTGCTGTTGAGACCATCTGCTCCGTTCAATTGTGTTGCCAAATCCTAGGTTGTTTCCAAAACCTGTGATTTTTGCTGCGAGAACATCAGCCTCCAAATCTAACACACCGGTGAAACTGCTAGGTGTCCGCCATCTGTGTGCGTGTGACCCCCAACCCAGTATCATCATCAGCAACAGCACCAGTCAAAGCCGCATTCGGTCTCCATCTGTCAATGTCTGGAAACAGGAAACAGATTTTTGTGCTCATCCAGGTCTGGTGTGTTTGGGTCAAAGTGAATTCTTCTGTCTTTCCCAATGAAAAAGCAGTAAAGCAGAGACACTACTTCACTGCTCTAGTGTATCTCCATACTTGTGTCTGCTTGTGTTGCGTGTGCACCACCATTCATCCGTCCATCTGCTGAGGAGGCTCCAACCGGCTCTGGCTGGATCTGCTGTCAGATGGCAGATCTGATGCAGCCTTTGTATCCTGCAGTCTTTTGATTCCAGTATTTTTTTATGTCATCTGAGCTCCATGTTGAGCCCATGAAAAATACGTGTTCTTTAATAAGCAGGTGGATATACTGTAGTTGTGGCATCACACTCTGGTTTGCTGATTTTGGCCATCAGGGCTACTTAGAAAGGGTTGTTGTTGATAATTGAAACCATGGCGACCGCTTCCAGCCAACTAAAAGCAACATGGACATGCCAAAAAAATGCAAGTCATCAGAAATGTATGTGACATACGTACTACGAGGCTGCATGGCGGTCGTGTGGTTGGCGCACAGACCTCACAGCTAGGAGACCCGGGTTCAATTCCACCCTAATAATAATAACCCTAATTCCACCCTTAATTGGCGACTCCAAATAGGTCCTTAGATATGAATGTGAGTGTGAATGGTTGTTTGTCTATATGTGCCCTGTGATTGGCTGGCCACCAGTCCAGGGTGTACCCCGCCTCTCGCCCAAAGACAGCTGGGATAGGCTCCAGCACCCCCGCGACCCTTGTGAGGAAAAGTGGTAGAAAATGAATGAATGAATATGCATTTTCGGGCTGCACGGCACTCGAGTGGTTACCTCATAGCAAGGTGACCAGGGTTCAATTCCACTCTCGGCCATCTCTGTGTGGAGTTTGCATGTTCTCCCCGTGCATGCGTGGGTTTTCTCCGGGTACTCCGGTTTCCTCCCACATTCCAAAAACATGCTAGGTTAATTGGCAACTCCAAATTGTCCATAGGTATGAATGTGAGTGTGAATGGTTGTTTGTCTATATGTGCTCTGTGATTGGCTGGCCACCAGTCCAGGGTGTACCCCGCCTCTCGCCTGAAGACAGCTGGGATAGGCTCCAGCACCCCCGCAACCCTTGTGAGGATAAGCGGTAGAAAATGAATGAATGAAAGTACTACCAGATAAGGCAGATTTCTAAACGTTTACCGCAATTCATCGTGGGAGAGCGTCTTATGGTCTGTGCAGACGCCATTCAAAAGGGATCCACCAACAACTCAATCACCTCGATCCATGGCGTCCCCAGCAATGAAGGTCCCGGCCTCCTGGCTCTTTGATTCCATTACGGAGCAGCTCATGAAAAAAACAACTTCCCTAAAATAAGATTTGGATTGATTAAATGCCACCGTTGGATGGGAGCTTCATCAGATTTAACCCAAGTGTTGCCTCCCGTGGCTGGGTGGGGTCTTAACAAAGTCTCGGAAGATGTATGCATGGGGGTGAGGGGGGGGGCGGGAGGAGGATGGGGCAAGTATTAATGTATAGCAGGATGGAGAGAGATAGATTGGAAGCAGGGTGATAGATAGTGGGACGAATGGGGTGGTGATTGAGGGCGGGGTACAAAAAGTGAGAGAGATCTGCCCCCCCCCCAATGCTGCATAATCAGCCAGCGTGTCTCCGTCTGGCTCGGCAAAGACATCATTAAGGAAACCCGAGGTCTTCTGGGTTCATGGAGGCACGGAGGCTCAGTTACGCTCCCGTCCCTCGCTGCCACTCAATCTGTGTAATTTACTCCGTTTGGGAAGGGGAGGGGCAAAAGAGCCTGTTTGACCTACGACGCCAAGGAGTCAAAAAGTTGCATCTAAATGGAAGGGACGGCTGAGAGACTCCCAGCCGCCACGTGGTCAGTCAATAGGCCGGCCAGGCGACGCTGATGATGATTCCAGGAGATGGTCGCACTTGAGAGGACTTGTTTAGGTATGCAGGGAGAGCAAGAAAGGCTGGAAGGAAAATGAAAAATTGAAAGGGGGCGGACAGTGACCACAGCCTGAAGGAAGGAATGCTCTGCGGCACGTCTGACTAAAACATGCTTGTTTCGTTTATTGTTCACCACAGTACGCTAAACACTGATGTGGCTTGTGAATCCGCCGTTGGACACAAAGGTGGAATAGTAATACCTGTGTAGCATCCCGGTTTATAGCGATGTGCGATTGCATAATCTATCAGCAAGAAACTGTTTTGTGATGTGACCATTACATTTCCCATGTTGCACACAGAGAGAACTGGCCAACTAAAGGTAACGTTTACTGCAAAAATGTACTGTTTATGAGTACCAAACATCACAAAAATATATCATCTCCCTTGTAGGCTTCGCTACACATCTTACATAATTACATAAATTCAGTTTTCCTTCAGCAAATAGACTGCTTTGATTAAAAATAAAAAATACATCCCACATAAACATTTGTTTTTTTCTCAATTATTGATAGGGATTTGGCAAAGTTTAGCTACTAATATGTGCTATCTTTGAATACATAGCTTTTCATAACAAGTGAAGGAAAATTGTTGGTTGCCTGGACCGAATGAACATTTACAATTTTATTTTATTTTATTTTATTTTATTTGAACCCAACCAGACTGAGGAAAACATTCAAGAACTATGAAAAAATATTAAAAAAATATTTTTAACTACAATAATAATTACATAATTAATTAAATAATAATAATAATAATTTTTAATATTTTTTTTTAACTACAGCAGATTTAAGTTTTTTGACATACAAGCTTTTATTTTATTGGAAAAACAATATCCTGTTAGAAAGCCCATCATTTTTACATGTTTATGTCATTTTGTTTCATCATTTTACCCTTCAAAATCCTTGAATGCATCTTAGTTGTTTGCTCTGAGACATATGAAGGTTTCTCCGATGTTGCCACAAATAGACTTTTATATTTTTCCCCTTCTTCTTTCCCCTCATCGTTGTTCCCAAATCCTGGCTGTGAATGCAGGTGAGCTTTGATGACGTTATTATGTGTGCTCATGTTCAGATGTATTCAACGTCAAGTTAATTCATGCTAGCACGCTAGCTGTTACTCACACATCAAAAAACGATGTGATCATCTTCTCTCTGGGAAACAACCTCCAGGCCTTTACCAATGGTGGATCTCAATTCATTTTGTGCTTTTACTTTTCCCAGACTTTTTGTTCAGTGCAATTAGACAAGATGTAGTGTGCAGTGCTTTTCATATTAATGTGTAGGAGCTCAGCCTGCATTGTTCCCATTAAAATACGTTCATGCTCCGCAGCAACAAGGAAGGGAAAAGGCATCTCGCCGTGTTGCGTGAAGGAGGCTAGGCATTGAAGGGAAATTGAAAAATTAAAATTATAGTTTCCAAATTATAATCATAGTTCATGGTGTTATATTTGTAAAAAATAATAATTTTCATGTAAAAACAACCATTTTTGGTGTGTCATGATGGATTTTGTAGCTAAATATATGTCAAAGTGAAAGTACGCTTGAAATGTATCTTTTCATAAAAGCCTTTTTTTAGTTGAGAACCGATATTTTCCTGATACTTACCTAGAATAAAAATACAGTAGAAACAAACGTTTTTTTTCTGATGAAAGACAAGAGTCCGATCTTTCATTTGGTATAGACCATGGCTATATGGCCCAAAATCATAATAATCTATGGGCCTTGAAAAATCAGACAAAATCATTTCACATCTATTTGAAGCTCTAAATGTCGTTTTTTGTTGTGGTTATTTTTAAATTAATCGCCCAGCCTTGATGTGGACTACATTAGGTCAAGTGTAAATCTATTTAAAGCCACCATTGATGAAACTTTAACCACCAGGAAGTCCTAATGTGTGAGTTATTATGTTATTTATGTATGTCTTTTGATTATATCTACGATATTGGGTGAAATGTGAAGGTGACTATGGGGTGTTAGAGGGCTCTAATCATGTTAAAAAAAAACATATTTAGAAGATCATAAACTGGTTTTCTATGCCATAACTATGCATTTTATTCATTATTGAATATTTTGTGGAAATTCATTTATCGCACTTGGATCTGGAACTAATTAACAGTGATAAATGAGGGACGACTGTGTAGCGCTTTTTGGAGACACACACTTGGACAAACACATCTCTTGCGTGTATCTAACATTGGAATTGGAATAAATAAATTAAACAAACAACATCATAAAATAGCCACACATGGAAATGTCAATTCATCAAAACCGGCAAAATTATAGAGTTCATTTTTTATTTACTGTGACAGGCTAACTGGCTCAAACTAGTGCATCATACGTAGCAACCGAAATGTAGCTTTTCAACACAGCATGCAGTCAAAGTCGGCCATGATGAGTCTTCACTCTGAGGGATGTTGGAAGCGAGGGCGAGGATATATGATGCAGTGCAGAAGTGATTACCCTGCGCCAAGCTGAGGGATGAGAGCCAAACGGCTATTTTATTTTGCCAATTGAAGTGTGCAAATGGAAATGTCAGAGTGGCTGGAAAACTAATGAATCTGATAGGAGAGGTGCCACCGCTCTCATTGAATGCGCTGATCAATTGCTATTGTCTTCTCTGCGCCGCTGATGTTTTTCGTTATTCTTCTGATTGTTTTCCCGTGTCTCCACTGCGGCTGTTTGCTGCCGAACTTTGAACGGAATCGATCGACAAGTCCGATCGATGCGTCCATCCTATACTTACACGTTCTGACCTGAAAAGAGTGATTTTTAAATTAGGCTGAGTTAGGGAAGTAGATCAAAACAAGGCAGGGTGCGACTCAACAATTTGCTTTTGGCTGCCATCCTCCTGAGTTAAAAAAAAAAAAAAAAGAGTCTGGCTCATTTCCACATTTCCATTTAGGGACAGACTGATGCTCCAATTCCCTAATGGCAAAAAAAAAAGTTGTCCCAGAGTAAGTTCCATAACCTTGGAGCGTTTTTTTTTTTGTACATGAGTGACACCAAGTTATGTTTAAATTTAGAGTAATAATGATCTAGTGTGTCTGTATTTTCTTCCCATCTTCATTTTTGACAGGCAGGCTAATTTCCGCCTAGGGTCATCAATATTTCCGACACTTCACTGGTGGCATAAATTTAGAACGCATGTCCCTTTGTTGAGCTCAGGGAGCCTCACATCTCAGAGCATCAACAACAACAAAAAAAAAAAAAAGAAAAAAAATCACTGGGATGCGCGTTGGCTTGTTCAGTCAGTCGATGAGACTGTCGACGTTCCCCTCCGGAGTCTGTCTGCCGTCAATATCACGCACCGTGAACATCACCCACTTTGGATTGTTGGGCTATGAAGGCACACTGCGGCAGGCGGATGACAAAAGAAAGTACAAAAAAAAAAAAAAACATCTGTTGGAGGGATGAGGAAAAACAAAACGGTTGAACCGTATGATGGAGTTCGCCGAAGTTAGATATGCTTTGGATAAAAGATGCTAAAAAAATGTTACCTTTATCTATTTAGCCTTTTTTAAAGAGCAAGCTACTCTATCTCTAATTTGCTTTGACTTTATTTTTACTCATTCCATATCCGTACCCCGAATGGTTCATATCCCGACACCATCCGAGTGTCTCCAGCAAAGCTCATCAAGGCCAAAGTTTCACAAAATGAAGAACCGCTAATGAACAGCGGAACTTCACACAGATCCCAGGCCCTCGTTATCGCGCGTCTTCTTCAGAGGACCATTGTGGCATTTGACAGAATTACAAATCTCACACAGAATACATAAATAAAAAGAGTTTTAATCGTTTATATCCATTTTTCCTGACACGTTGTACTGCTGTGATCTTCTGCGGAAACCGGTCCCCTAAATTGCGTGGAAACTTTTCAATGAGAAGGAAACTAAATGAACATGATGTTTGCATTAACTTCAATTCGTGTATTTGATGTTGTTCAGAGGCAGAACCATGTAGAGTGGAAGCGTGCCTGAGTACCGTTTTCAAGGTTAGTGGTGTGTCGGTCAGGAACCAACGGGTCAAAGGAACTAGTTCTTTTTTTGTGAACAGAATGAATGAGGTCACCACCCCTAAAATACCCGTTCAGTTCGTTCAGTTGCAAATGCTTTTTTTTGACTGAATCATTTCATCGTTCCTTTTGCAGGACGGGGCTATCTGTGTGATTGCCTGTCTTGTCCTATCGTTGCGCCTCGCTCTGTGGGTGGGTGTGGTTAGCAGACTGAACGACCGAGATAGACCTGGTCAATCTCTCGGTCTCGGTTTTTCTGACTAGTTCCTTTGACCCGTTCGTTCATGACCGACACAACACTATTTTTATTATTGTTTTTAATGCACCCCAAGATTGTGGGTGGGTGGGGTTCCCTTATGGAAAAAAAAATTATTGCAGTATATTGGCAAATATAATGCAATGTATTAGGAAATATATTTCCATATATGGGATCTTATGTTTATATTTTCCAATATATTGCAATATATGCATAGATCATATATGTGTATATATTGATACATATAAAAAGTATCTTGCGATCAAGACCAAAAAAGGATTATATTTTTACATATATAAAATTGCATATAATTTGGGATATATAAACTCATATATTATATATTTGGATTTAATATATTTCAATATATTGAAAGTGGCAATCATTTGTATATTCTGCAATATATTGCCATATATTACATGAATGTATAATATATTGTATAATATATGTACAAAGGGTTAGCTGACTGAACGACCAAGATAGACCTGGTCAATCGCTCGATCTCGGTTTTTCTGACTAGTTCCTTTGACCTTCCTTTGACAACACTATTTTTATTATTGTTTTTAATACATCCCAAGATAGTAGTATTTTTTGTTATTCCTCCTATAATTTTATATTACAAGGAGTGCAGCACAATCGCAGCATTGGAGGTGGGTTTGGGGGGGTGCAGCACAATCGCACAAATCACAATTGCAGCACAAACGCCGAACCGGGGAACTGAGACGCTCGGATTCGGGGGATAGTCAAATACTTCAGATTTCAAGGTACGTCATCACGTGTTGTTGTGCTAATGAGTCGGAACGAACGTAAATATGAGTGAACGGACTGACTCAACATGGTTTACTAGGTCTATGCACAGGGGGAGATCACAGGATAACGACCAATTGAGCGAAATGAACGGATCTTTTTCCTGAATGAACCGGAATGAAGGGTTTTGCCCACAGCTATTCAAGGTTTTCCACCTTATGAAACAGTCACGTTTTCAAAACCACGACAATTGTCCATCGTACCGTTACTGCGGTATGACAGAAAGTGGAGGTCCAGTGCGTAGATCCATCCATCCATCCATTTTCCTTCGCTTATCCGGGTCCGGGTCACGGAGGCAGCAGTCTTAGTAGGGAAGCCCAGACTTCCCGATCCCCGGCCACCTCCTCCAGCTCCACCGGAACGACACCAAGGCGTTCCCAGGCCAGCTGTGAGTGCATAGATGGGTATCGATAACACTAGCGTTAGCTGCCTCGTAAGCATCGATTATCACATCGAGGGTATTAACTGTTGGTGTGAGGCAGGGCGTACCTTTATCGTTAGTGCCGTTTAAATGTATGCAGTTTGATTCTTTGACCAATCTGAACAATAGCAATTGAAGAAAAAGGTTTTGGACTTGGGTGTATTGATTACATGAGGATTTTCACCATTTTCTGGTAGCCATGAAACTCCCGGAAAAACCTGGGATGTACTTTAATCGGAAACGGCTATTCAATTTCAGCATAGAAACAAATGGCAGCATTATCGAGCAGGAACAGAAAGAAAAGGGAAAGAACAGAGGGAATCTATCAAAACTATAATGAAGATCTAAGGCAGGATCCTGGTTATAGTTTCCAAGGAAGCGTGTAATGAACTGAAGGCTTGTTTAGTCTCAGCCTCCTTCATGCGGTTACCTCGCCAAAGCCACCAGTGGGGGCCGGAGGGTGGAAGATTGATGGCACAGCGCGGCCATTTGTGTTCATTTGCCGCATTCGACAAAGTTTAAAATATCGGTGTAAACAATCCTGACGGAAAAGCGGGAAGATGCATACGTAGATATATCTTCCTGATTGCTCCAGGGGGGTGGGAACTCAAAATAGGAGCTCTCATTTGTTGAACGGTGGCTTCTTTAAGCATCACTTGTTTTCATATGAAAAAGCTGAAATAAAATAGTTTAACAGTTAAAAGAACCCAGTCGTTTGTTGTTAAATGAGGCTGCAGTAAAAAAAAAAAAAAAACTGTGATCAAATCCCCATTACAGAGCGCAAAAAGCTCTTTGCTTTCTCAGTTTTTCTACAGCATGCATGATTGATGCGTTCTTTTGTTTCTTATTTCTCCTAAAGGGAACGGCATTCATTTCTAAATTGGATTTGTTCGTCTTCTCTATGAAAATACAAAGGCTATTATGAAAGGCACACTTGTGTCTGTGATTGGCTTATAGCACCCGTACGAAGTGACAGAAGGCGCACAATAATTACTGTACTTTACAAGTTTTGGAATACCCAAATTTCTCTGCCTACATTGTTGAAGTGGTCCGTCACTCCTCCATTGTTAATTGTCATTTTTATAGCAAGACATTACTTTCTGCAGTACAATACTGATGCTCATGATGCACATAAGAGGTAGAAAGTACTACAGAAAGTACTCTATTCATTCATTTTCTACCACTTTCTACCATGGGGGTGCTGGAGCCTATCCCAGCTGTATTTGGATTAGACTGGTGGCCAGCCAATCACAGGGCACATATAGACAAACAACCATTCACACTCACATTCATACCTATGGACAATTTGGAGTCGCCAATTAACCTAGCATGTTTTTGGAATGTGGGAGGAAACCGGAGTACCCGGAGAAAACATGCAAACTCCACACAGAGATCGCCGAGGGTGGGATTGAACTCTTCTCCTAGCTGTGAGGTCTGCAAGCTAACCACTTGACCGCCGTGCAGCCGTCAACAGATTAGCCATCTACATTTATATTGTCTACATTGTTTACATTGTTACATTTTTATGCGATATTGGGCCGATATTATCGTACATCCTAAAGTAACGGACGCTCTAAGCTAATGCACGGGGGAACATGCAAACTCCACACAGCGATTGGTGAGGGTGGAATCGAACTCGCTAACCACTCGCCGTTATTCTATTAATTAGCATTATTTTTCAGTAACCTCGCGTTTTGTTTCAACAAAGGGAGAGAGGGAGGCACGGCAGGCAGAGAATTGAAAGACTTCTAGAAATGAGAGAAATTCTACAAAGTCTAATTTGTCCTTTATTTAAGGTGAAACTGTATTGTTAGCTACAGTATACATGATTTACTTAAGCAGATGGTACTAATGATGATCTTAACTTGATCTGAAAAGATGGAGTACATGCAAGGAGGATGAGATCATCAAATCATCAAAGATTCTCCTATTAAGCGACGACAGGAAGATGACAAGCACAATGCCTGGATTAGCCTGCTGCTGTGGTTAATGTGTCAGGAACAACAGAGGTTGTTTTGCATGGTGACGTGCATTGTGATCTCTGATGCACAGTCCAGTGGGCCCTGCACAGTCAACGGCAATGAGAGGCATTCATTTCATTTGTTAAGATTACGTGAAATTGAGATTGTGTTAAACCTTCTCACGCCTTCTCTCCTCCCTCTTTGCCAGTAGTGCCAGTGGGAGGGACAGAGGCGTGGGTGCACCGCTCACGAAAATTGCAATGCAGGGCAGGTGCCCCACGCCTGGTCTACGAAAATAGAGCTTGTCATATTCAAATTGTATTGCAGTTTTATTTATTTATTTTATAATTTTCGGTGATTTGCCTTCTCTTATTATTAAAATTCTGTTAAAATGATCTGTTAAAATCCAGGAAAGAATTTGGCCAGAGTTTGTAAGTAAATATAAAATACTTTGTGAGCACAATAAACGTTTTTATTCGGAAACAACACATAATGCCTGAATTAGCCTGCTGCTGTGTTTAATGTCTCAGAAAAAAGAGGTTGTTTTACATGGTGACGTGCATTGTGGTGTCTGATGCACAGTCCAGTGAGCCCTGCACAGTCAAAAAGATTCCACTTCATTCATTCACTACCGCTTTTTCAGGGTGGAATTGAACCCTGATCTCCTAGCTGTGAGGTCTGCGCACTAACCACTAGACCGCCGTGCCGCCCCAAGATTCCACTTGTTTTGTTTTTTTTATTTTTAAATAAATCACGCCTCCAAAACGATCACTCTATAACAATTATCGGAAATTTCTAACTAATTTCAAGTGGTTCAAGTGGCGTGGATTTTCACACAGCCAGGTTGCATCTTGAATGAAACCACTGCAGTTGGGCAGGAAAACCAACTGAAGGCTAAGTATCCATCTTTTTACACTGGTATCGATCCATATTGATACCAACATTGGGATCAATATTCGGATTGATCCGCCCACCACCAGTAATATGCCTTTTTCACCGACATCACAAAGCTGAGATGCAGTTTCTAGCCTTTTTAGCATATCTTTGTGTGTTGCCTTATAACGGGGGTTGGGTAGGGAGCGAGAGTGGGGAGTAAATTGCATCAGCAGATCCACGTATCCTCCATTCTTCCTTCTCCATACAAGGCTGCCTTTGTTGCATTCATTATGATGATGATTGGCCCATGAGACCTCCTGTCTCGGCTGCTTAGTACCATGCCAAAATACATTGTGCACAACATGTGCAAGTACTTATTCACTTATCAAGCACTTATTAATGACTTTTTTATGCTAGCTCCCGGCCTGTACTTGCCTGTAATGCATCCGAATGTGGCTGAACGTAAACATGTCCGCAGTCACTACTAACGAGAGGAAGTCGCTGTCACTCGCTGCGACTTCACAACAAGCCTTTAATTTGCAGCCGTGATGAATATCAGCCTCTGCAGCACTAATGAGCCTGATGGCTGCCACCGCTGAGCAACCTACAGTCATTGTGAACATCCTTACATTTTTGCATTTTTTTTCCTCTTCTTCATTAATCAGGATTTGAGCATGAGCGTTTGGATTATTCATTAGTCGCCGCATTGATCCAACCCAAACCGAGACTCAAGTCATGGCGGTGAAACAAAGGGAGGAGTAATCTATTAGTAGCTGTCATGTGTTGGAGAACGGGACTTCCAATTAGTGGAAAAGCCCTCGGAGGAGTCGCATCATCGGCTGGAGTCATCAATACCATGGCTTGCTTACTTATTTCCATCGGGTTGGTGTCTATCAGTGGTGGAATTTTACTGACAGGTACTGTTCGTGAAGCAGAGACGTCGTTTTCATCTGCATGTCGACGCGTCGCGAGTCATATTTATGGAAATGGAGACACTTAAGAGGCCGACGAGCGAGCAGGAACGCGCACGCAGCCCGCCGATGGCTTATGACTTCTCGCTCTTTGATGAGCCGTGACAAATCCGCTGTGACGGGCTGTCTCTACTTTTTAGGAAGTACACTGCATCGCATGTATGCAATCACAGCACAGTCTAGTCCAATCAGCGACATACGTGTAAATATACACTCCATGTTGAAAAGTCTCAGGCTCCAAGACGCCAATCAATTTTTACTCCGTCATTAAAAGCAACCAAGGCTTTTGTTATTGTGATTCATAGGTCATCCGCTCATTCCTCCACCCATAAAAACCTCTCACAAGCGCACGGCACCACTGTAAATGCATGTTGACATTTTACTTCTCATCTGCACTTGTGTGCCTGTAGCTACACCGGCTGACCCGCAAGGAAGTTTGTAACTTTAATAAGCTTATAATTCAAACGTTATAAAAGTGCCCGTGGCGGCTCGGGCCGATTGTTTGCTTTTTTGCTGCACTCGCAGCGCTTTGAGATTTGAAGTTAAAAGAGACATTTATCTTAGAAAGTGGATTGTTTAAGCAAAAACAATTTCATAGACAAGCTATTTATGAATTAGATGTGTAGATAGAGCCCTCCTGCTTCGGTTCTATTAAATTAAGTCTGTGTTCACTCTTGTGTTTCGGTTCGTTGAGCATTCACACTGATGTTTTTGTCAAAGAATACAGTTTTTGAATATGTCGCTTCGATTTTGTATAATTTTTCACAAAACTACTTTGTATCCTTACACAAAATATAGCACCCTACATGTTGCTGACTGTCCATGTTTTTATTGACTCTGACTGCTAAATAACCCGCCATGGGGCCAAAGAAGGTGAGAAATTTGATCTCGCCAAAATGTACAGTAAGAGTTCCATCCAGTCATAATTCATACTTATTTGGCATTGTTTTCTGCATGTAAAACTGATCATTATTCTCCATAAAATATATTTTTGTTAATATTTTTGAGTGTCTGGAACACAATCATTTTCTACCGCTTTTCCTCACGAGGGTCAGGGGGGGTGCTGGAGCCTATCCCAGCTGTCCTCGGGCGAGAGGCGGGGTACACCCTGGACTGGTGGCCAGCCAATCACAGGGCACATATAGACAAACAACCATTCACACTCACATTCATACCTATGGACAATTTGGAGTCGCTAATTAACCTAGCATGTTTTTGGAATGTGGGAGGAAACCGGAGTACCCGGAGAAAACCCACGCATGCACGGGGAGAACATGTAAACTCCACACAGAGATGGCCGAGGGTGGAATTGAACCCTGGTCTCCTAGCTGTGAGGTCTGCGCGGTAACCACTCGACCGCCATGCAGCCCTGGAACACATTCATTGGATGCATATTATTTTCTCGATTTGGCCTCGATTCCATTATACATTCTTCCCTCACTACATTGGGGTTCGAACATCACGCCCTCACTCTATTGTGTGTTTTGAAGAATGTATTAATTAATAAATTATCACTGCTTCATGTCAGGTGGAATATGGTCTATAAATAGTAAAAAAAAATGCATATTTAAGCAAATTGTACGTTGTCAGTGTCAGGAGTGGCCGTCACCACCGCCTGCATGTTCTTGAGTGATGTGCAGATCGATGCTGAAATATCAGTAATTTCTGATACCAGTTCTTCATATGAAATTAATTTTCAACTGTCGGTCCGTCAGTCATTTCTTGAAGTAGTTGTTATTAATTGATCAATTATTTCAATTGTTTTATGATTTTATTTATTAGCCTTTTGTATTGTTTAAGATACAATTTTCACAATTTACATGATTTTGTCCTCTGTTTTTATAATACATAATTCAATAAAATTTTTAAAATTTATTTTAATAAAAAAAATTAAATGTATTGTACTGTTTAGGTGGTACTGCTGATACCAACCTGAGTTTCTCATAGTACTCTACACTGGTCTCTCGATGTCACTAACCTTACATACGTACATGAGATCTTAGCCACCAGGAAGTACGCTGACAAACCAAAGATGGTTTATTTTCTATTATTATGTCTACTATATTGAGTAATAATGGTGTAAAGGTGACTCTAGGGCTGTTATTTCATGTCTATAGGGCTCTAATAATGGTAAAAAAAACATTTAGAAGGTTGTGAGCAGTTTTGATATGCTATAACTACAAAAATATTTCATTTATTCATATTGAATGGAAATTCAGTTATCACAGTTGGGTCTGGAACCAACCAACCACAATAAACGAGGGACGACTGTGAAATGAGGTAAAGTGAGGTCTTGTTCGGGCAGCTTCTGTGACATCTAATCACAATCAAATATTTCAAACCAAAGATGTCATCTGCATATAACATATGTTATTTTAAAAAATGTGATGTATTTACCAGCGGCACCAATTTGCAGGCCTCCAGAGAGCAATCTTGGCAAAATGAAAATGAATATGCAATAAGCGCTGCAGTATACAACCCATTCCACAAGCTCCCACTTTAATAAAAGCTGCGGTGCAGAAAAAAAAAAAAACACAACAAGGTGGTCGGGATGTTTAAAATAACTAAAGATGCAGCGAGAAGCATCATTTTTCCACCCTGGCTGCGGATTAGACGGTGGCTGCTCTGTGGTTCTTTTCATGTGGGATTTATGTTAAATCCCGAATCCTAATATAGGTTGCTATGAATGTAGAAATTGGAAAGAAAAAAAATGCCTTATGCCTGCCAGCGTATGGTGAGTGTCGAGGAATGAAGAAGATTGAGGATGTGTGCGAGATGGGGAAAGACAGGAGGATAAACGAGGTTTGGGGATAACATCCGGGTGATTTATGTAAAGAGTGCGCCGTGTCAGGGAGGTCATTGAGTGGCTTCCCTTGTTTGTTTGCGCTCTTAGATTGAAAAATGAATCATCGGATGTCGCTATTGGTATTTACCTGCTTTCTACATCTAGCTTTCGGACTCGGTGTTTGCGATGTGAGCCGGTCTGCCTGGCATTACCTGAGGAGCAGGCGGTGTCATAATTTAACTCTCTTCATCTTTGACAGATGGCGCGCCTCTAAAAGCCTCTGTCCATGGTGCTGAAAGCTGGGTGACTGTCGTAAGAGCAACAGGCCCCTTTTGATAAATCCACTATGTCACTCTGCAGCTGACAGCCATTCATCATGCTTGCCTTTCTCGTACCAAATGTTCCCTGTGCTGGATAATTCAGTAGCACCAATAAAACTTGAGTCCTGGGGGTTTAGATTGGAGTCCATCTCCAACCCCCCTGCCACTTTTTTCCCTTTGGTGTTTTTGCTTTTCAGTCCTCAGGACATTTTATCCGTGACTAAGCATGACATTTTCTTCTTTTTCTGGGTTAAAACGACCTCTCAGCCGTTTAAGTTGATTGACTTTTAACTGCATGATGCAATTTTTCAAAGGCCAAGACCATTACAGTCCTGTGCAAAAAAAATTAGGACACCCCATGAGGGGACTTAGCTAACTGTGGCTAATGCAGTGGTTCTCAATTATTTTCAGTCATGGCTCCAACCATTTTAGTAATTTACAGTATTTTTCTGTACAAACCATTGTATGATTGTGTCCATTGTATCATTCAAGCATGACTAAACCTTGAACCTCACCCCCGCCCCCGCACGGGGCCCATCCCACTCACTGAGAGGTACTGGTCAAATGATGATAAAAGTTTGAAATTCAGGCATGTCTTCCAAAGCAAATAGGAGGCGCCCAAATGTACGGGGTATATATTTGCAGTCCTGGGCTCCTGTACATCCTAATAAAAGCTCTATTTTATCTAATCTAATTTAACGTGCAGTTCTACCTAATAAACATGCACCAATCAATTGGCGCAAATTTCCTTAAATTTTGGGGATCGCCGATTGTCCAATCCTTCAATCTGAAACCTCGACAAAGATCCGAGAGTCAGCCACTGTCCCCTTTTGCTCTTCCAGACAGCGAGCAATCAAGCTAAGGTTAAGCTAGCTGGAGGGCCAAAGGGCCAAGCAGCTGCCCGCCGTTAGCGCTTACACGCACCGAAAGCACCTTATTGACTGTGGAGGTGTTGCCTTTCTTTTTATTTGCCCTTTGACCTTCTCATACTGCTTCTGACGGGGGAGAGGACGCCGCTGTTGTTACAATCGTGAATCAGTGAATCTGTGATGGATAGCGGGGCTGTTTAAGGAAACCGCATGCACGCACTAATCCGGGAACTGTTTCAATTTGCTTGATGGATCCGTGTCTTGGCTTGGTCTTTGTACAGCAAATTAAGCCTAGAGGTTCTTGTTTTGGATTGGTTGAACTCAGCTCAGTTATTTATCCTGGATATGGATGCGGCCCTCGGGTCAATAGCCACGTATACATGGACCCAAATATTCCAATTGCATTCGGTTTATTTGCTCAAACGGAAACAATTGCCAAACAAATTGCCATCCGAATTAACATATAATCGAATTCCCAGGGGTGGAATATTCCTTTCCCCAATCCGATTGAGGTATCTTGTACCGGCTCAAACGGAAAGTTGTCAGGGTGCGTTCTTCTTCGTCGTGTTTTTCTTCTTCTGTTGTTTATTGGCGGTTGGCAAGCAGCTTTCGGAATCCAAACCCTTCTATACTTTATTCACAAGTCCAGTTTTTCTTTAAAAAGAAAATCTATACGTATCTATATAAAACATGTCCCGAGTTTAATGATAAAATATTAGCGAGATTGAATTTGATCTTTTCCTGTTTAAATTTATCCCGGGTGCGTTCTTTCAGCAGATGCTCAGATATGACGTAACACACAGCTCGATTTTAAAAATGGAGGCAAGCAATCGGCACTGGACTGCTGCGGAAAGTTTGTTTTTGATCCAAACTAAAAAACTGGCAAACCGGAGTTCACTCCAACAAGTGAAAGAAAAGTTGGTATCACATGATGTTGATGTGCCCCATTGACTATTCTGGTTGATTATACCGGCGCATGTGGACAAGAGATTGGAATATTCTTTTCCATGTATACCATTGTTTTCGGAAAAGTCATTTGGAAAGATTCCATTCAGAAAGCGGAAAAACTCCTCATGTAAAAGTGGCTATTGTGTCATCCAAGTTTTGTCTTTTACATATGAAAATAATACACTAAAGAACTGATATTGCATATTCAAAGAGGAGCGCTTTGGGTCATGATTGAAAGAACGCGATCGTGGTTGTAAGCACCGGAGATGAGTTTCCTCTGTCGCATGCCTGGACTCACCCAAAGAGATCGGGTGCGGATCTCAGTCATCAATGAGGGGCTAAGAGTAGAGATCTCCTTCACTTCGAGAGGAGCCAGCTCGGGGAGTATCTAGCTTCCCTGGTGAGGGGTTCTGGGCATGCCCAGCTTCCCCATGAACTGAATCCCGGATAAGGGGAAGAAAATGGATGAATGGACTGACATCATTTAGTAGTTTGGACATCAATTTTCTAAAATGTTATTTAAATTTAAAAGAACTACCTCATGTCATTAATAAAAAAAAAGTGGTATCGTCCAAAGTCGGGCTTTTTTTTGTCCAGCATGATCATAATTGAGGCATAAAAAAAAAACAAGCAAGCGTTAGCAATGGTTTGTAAAAGAAACAATGACATTTATTTTTTTTCTCAGCACTCCCTTAGTCTGTTGTGCCCATAGATCACATATAGAACAGTTAGAATATAAAAATGGCTTTTTAACTTTTACACCCAAAGCAACAACGAAATATCTTTAAAATATGTTTGCTAAAAATACTGACAGGGTATTCTTCACACGTCGTACTGGAGATGTACTGCTTTGCTTCTGCAATGAGTATGTAGTCTTTCTCTTCTTATTTTGCTGCGGCTCTCATAGTCGTCCCGGTTCCTTTTTTTGTTCGTCCTCATGTAGTTCATTTTAGGCACTTACCAGGGCATACCAAACTACCGCCACAAAACAACAACCGACCCAACTCGTTGTACGACACACATTTCTTCCCTTGATAGCCATTTTGTAGCTGAAAGTCATTAAGCTTACACTGTAATCGAACGTGTTCATGTAAAGCCAATTCAAAGTGTTCAGATACAGAGGATTTGCGGTAACATATTAGAATATATAACAATATTTCCATGAAAAAAATCAAGAATCTGGTTTAAATAGAAAAAGAGGGGAAGGGGGGGCGGGGGGTATGTTTCATCAAAAGGCTTTACACCATAGTTCACTGTTATTCGTCTAGTCTACTATATCGCCCTCCCCAATATAGACAGGTGTTATTAGTGTATCTCTAACTCGTCTATGGATGTTCGACAAAGCACAGACGGTATTGCTTGGGACCACACGGACATTTCCACAACTCTGGACAAATTTAACAGTCAGTTACAAGAGAGCCCACCCTCCTCCAGTGTCATCATCATCATCGTCATCACTTTTCTTCCACCATCTGTGTTTCTGCGCTTAAATAATGTCTTGTGGCAGTCAATGCCCCATCTGGTTGATGCGGATGCTTTGATGCTTTGCTGCGTCTTACAGTTCCAAAGCAAACCCCTTCAGTTGGGGTCGAAGCTGGGAGAGCAGAACTGTTCCATCCCAGTCCACATCAATAGCGTCCGAGCTGGGGGGATCAGCGATGTCGCTGAATGTTGTCCACCCCTGCCCTCCCCCCTCCCTCCACCCCCAAAGTCACGTCCAATCATCTCCTTAAAAGGCGTCGTCAGACACGTGTATGACTGTGGCTTTCACTTCCACTCCGCTTGGCAGCGCCCTACCTGAAAACCACAGCCTGGCAAAAAAAGGAGCGTGTCCAGCAGCGGCTTCCGCTGGTGACAGCAAAGCTTTGGAGTCGCATTTCCTTAAATCCCCATTAAGTTGGTGGATCCTCAGAGATGCATAAATAAGCAGACAGCCCACTGAAATCCCAGCCAGGAGCACACCAAAGGCCGTGATTAGCGCCGTGTCCCATTTTTCCGTGTCCTTGGCCGTAAGATCTAATCCCTTGGTGGTGACGCTGACGCATTTGGTGTCGTGTTTGTAGTGGATGCTGCGAACGTCCACGCACACTTTGTACTGAGTAGCGGGGCTGAGTCGGGTGAGGTTGTAGATTTGCACGTCTGAGGGAACCCTGGTGGAAAATGATGCGGCGGGATGGTTAGCGGCGGAGAGCGTGTACCACTTGATGTTGGGAGCCAGAGTTCCCGGGCTGGCCTTCCAGGAAATCAAGATGGAGTTTGTCTCCACTGTGTTGATCTTGACACTTAGAGAGCCATTTGCAGCGTGGGGGAAATATCCATTCACCTCCACTGACACTGACTTCAGATCAGCACCAACTAGGTTGTGAGCCACACACGTGTAGGGACCCGCTTCTTTTTCCGTGATGTCATAAATGTCAAAAGTCCCCTCCGGATGCATGTAGAACTTATCGGACACGGTGTTGGGGAGAACTTTACCCCCGGACGGAGTGATCCAGTAGATGTCCGGCTCCGGTTCAGCAAAAGCTCGGCAATGGAGCGACACCGAGCTCCCGCTGTGCACTTTAATATGCCCGGGCATGCTTTCCGGAGATATGAGCGGCAGACAAATCTCCATCATCTCCCTGAAGTGCACCTGTCGGACATGCTGGCCCTCGTACTCCGGAGGCTCGACACAGTACAACGAGTCAGGCTCCATGAAGCGAATGTTGGTCTTGTTCATGTTCATCCAGCGTACCACGCAGTCGCAGCGGATGGGGTTGCTGTGCATACTAACCTCTCTGAGATTCGGGAGCGATTCCACGGTTATTCTGTGTAGGGCACTGAGAGCATTGCCGTTTAGCATTAGTGTCTCCAGCCGGGGCAACTTGTAGAACGCGTTAGGATGAATATAGGACAGTTTGGGGTTGTTGGTGGCTTCTATTTTGGTCAGCTCAGGCAGATTATTCAGTGCAAAGCTGTCAATGGAAACAAGCTCCGGCATGCTATTAATCCCTAGCTCTTTTAAATGAAGCATGTCCACAAAATCCCCTCGCTGTATCCTTGCTATTGGGTTTTTATTTAGATCCAAAAACTTCAGGTTTTTTGCGTTTCTCAGGGCGGAATGTGGCACCTCGGGGAAGGTGTTGTCATAGAAAGAAATGCTCTCCAAGTTATCCAGGCCGGCCAAAGCTTTGTCGGGGAGCTGAGACAAATTCATTCTGGTGAGAACGAGACTCCGCAGGCTGCTGAGAGGTTTGAAGTTCATCTCGTCGATGGACAGCACCGGGTTCTCCCCGATCATCAGAATCTCCAGATTCGGCATGGGGTCGAACCACTCTCTGCGGATGCTTTGCAGCTTGTTTGAGTTGAGGTGGAGGCGTAGGAGCTTGCCGAGACCCTGGAAAGCCAGTTGGGAAATGGAGGAGATTAGGTTGTGATTGAGATAGAGCTCTTGAAGATTAGCCAGCTCCGCCAGACAGCGGTCAGGCAGCTCTTGTATTCGGTTCTCCTCCATGTGTAGGGACAGCAGCCGAGGCAGAGTCCCTAGATGGATTTCGCTCATGGATGAGACGTTGTTTTGCGATAGATCAATCTCTGTGATGTTGGCCAGGTAATCCAAGGGTCTGTCAATTTTGGCAACATTGTTTGTCTGCAGCAGCAGTACTTGCGTGCCCGCGGGTAGTTTCTCCGGCATGTTAAATAGTCCCAAATCATTACAGTCAACAGTGTGTGCTTCCATGTATACGGAAATGGGAGAAAACCAGGGTCTAATCTCACATATGCAGAGTTTTGGGCAGTCTGGCCTTTTGTCAGTGGCCACAACAAAAGAGGCCACGGCCAAGCTGACAAAGAGACGATCCACAAATGACACGTCCTTCATATTGGTCTCCAGTCGGAAATTGGTCCTCGTAAATTATGTATTCTGGGCTGTTCACGGATGATGAATAATTTGTTGCATCTGCCGAGGCGAATGACTCACCACCTCTGCCACCACCTCCACCATCCACTGCGGCAGGGCTCCCAACTCCCGAGAGTTTCTCCTTGTTTTTTTTTTTTTTCTTGTTGTCTTGCCGTGCAATTGCCCTTGGAGGCAATGACTAATCACTCAAAGTCAGGGTGCGGGGCCAAAGCTGCAGTCAGGTAGACCGGAGGAAGCCGGATGTATGCTAAGCACACTTCTCGGCGTCCATTTAAAAGCTCTCTTCGCCGACTGACGCTCCTAACTGCCGGTGTCCGTAGCCCAGTCCATTCCAACCTACAAACGACAAACGAGACATGAATCAGGGTGGCTATGGTGTCAAGTCTGAAAGAAAGATCTGGACGTATTGACATTTATTATCTGAACTGTGATATATGTTGACATTTATACATACTGGCTTTAACACAGAGCCATACTATTAAAAATGCTTGACCTTCTTCTCTTTCAAAATGACATTTGTTCTTTTATTGGTCAAAACCAAAGCTTTATTAAGATTCCTCAATGGCGCGTACCCTTGAGCTGAAGTGTTAGCTGTATGGCAAGCTGCTAGGGAACACTGGAAGATGTTCGTCACCATAGCAACAAGTCTACAGGCAGCCAGACACACTGCAAACTTCACCCAGGTGCTTGGCTTTTTTTTTATTTTTTATTGCTGTTTGATGACACAAACGGCAACAATGGAAATGATGTGACGTGTAATTTAATTCATTTGGCCGTTAATTGCATTGTAAAATGAATCACGGTGATGATTTTCATTTTTGACATGAGGGAGATGGCACACATTAAACGCACACAAGCCTGAATATATGATTGCTGTTATTCTTATTATCACGTATTGTGGACATATATCTACTGTATATACATTGCCTGTGCGGCTTTAGTCCCGACAACGACATTTTTAATGCCTCTTAATGAAGAGACTTCTTTTGATGGTGCTGATGATATTTTTGGTGAGAGTGGCGAAGAGAAAAAAAAGGATGAAGTGTGACGACAGCTGCAAAGCGAGAACAAGAAAAGAGAAATGGTTTCATTTCATCACGGTCGGCGTTTCCACCTCAGTGGCCACAAGGGAGAGGCCGGGGGAATAAAATACAATGGAAAAATATAAATAAATAGTCAGCGAACGCCGCAGAAAACGTGGCCGTTTGCTCTGCTGGAAAAGCCAAGCCAAGAGGTTCATTTCTCAACCTTTGCTCCAGCCTTGAGTGGAGACTGGGTGTGTGAGATGGGAACGCGGGGCAGGTGGAAGGGCTTGGAGTGTTTTTCTAACGCAAACTGGCACTTTAATAAGCTGCAACACCCAGAGTGTTCTGATAAAACAGACTTTGCTTCGCTTCCAATGCACTTGCGCTTCACTGTGGATCACTCCGGCTACTGGGAGCGACGCCCTGCTTTCAGAAAGCCAATCATTAGCCTTTTTTTTTTTTGTTTAACACTATAGTGCCAGCATTGATTAAATGTAGGACGGGATTAGGGGGGCTTAACTGAACAATTTACAAGATGGTGTGGCTCGCAAACACAATTCCTTGGCAATAAATGTATCTGGTCATTGACTAAATGCTTGTATCTGATAGCTAATATCAGAATGCGTGTTACTCCTAAATGTACCACAGGGAACAGACAACAAATGTGCTTTAAATTAGTGTTCCCATCCTTTTTGAGCATCGTTTCTGCCAAACCTCTGTGGGACTGGTAAATAAAAAGAAAGCATGATACGATTTTTAAAACAAACAAGCAAAATGTCAAAGAAAAACACAGAACAAAAGACACAAATCGAATACTGACTCATCATCGGCGCTAAAGAATAAGACGATAGTGTGGTTTGATGTGCGTGAGTGGAAGAAGCAGATTTACTGTCCGAGTTTTGGTTAGTGGTCAGCAGTAACCCCTTCGCCGCAGTAAAAAAAAAACTAATTTCCCACAAAGCACTGCACACTGCAGAGTTGGAATGTGGATCCGAGCCAAAGAAGAGCAGCCTGTCATCCAATCGGCGATGTGTTGATCTCTGCAACCCCCGAGACAGTGGAGAGGAGCGCAGCAAAGCCAATGTTGCCTTTTAAAGCAAGAAAAGTGTTTGGCGTTCACACTGGCTTTTGGCTGCCGTTGGACAAATGTGCTAATATTGTTGGGGCAAATATAATTACGAGATCGATGCTTGCAATCTGCGCCAGGTACGCCTGAGAATTGCATAATCAACAGCTGGCAATGTACGGCCAAATGACTTGAAAGTGTACTAACGCATAGATATTTGCTCAGGGAAGGCTTAGCGGTCGGGGTACGGTGCTCACTCATGGAGGTAAGGTGAGTTCCCAGGTAACTGGCCATAGTCATACGTTCACTCCATAAACTAATACAGTGCAGCCCAGCATTTGGCTAGCAGACGTCATGGCTTGCAATAGTGCCGATAAGAAGCAGAGCTTGCAAACGATCTTTCATTATTTTGTTGCTCCTGTATTGGAGCAATTGGCCTTTCAAATGAAATACGGACCAATAAGCAGTGTTTAAGACTGTAGATACAATCGTGGAATTTGTTGTTTAATGAGTTATAGTGTATACAAGATATCTTAAATGTCAAAATACAAAAATAAAGTGAAACCTCAGTTAGCGTCCGCCCCGGTTTGCATGTTTTTTGGTTACCATTGAAAAATGAAGCAGCTGCCGAGTGGTTAGCAAGCAGGCCACACAGCTTGGAGACCCGAGTTAGATTCCATCCTCGGCCATCTCTGTGTGGAGTTTGCATGTTCTCCCCGTGTTCTCTCCGGTTTCCTCCTGCATTCCAAAAACATGCTAGGCTAATTGGCGACTCCAAATTGTCCATAGGTATGAATGTGAGTGTGAATGGTTGTTTGTCTATATGTGCCTTGTGATTGGCTGGCGACTAGTCCAGGGTGTACCCCGCCTCTCAGCCGAAGACAGCTAGGATAGGCTCCAGCACCCCCCGCGACCCTCGTAAGGAGAAGTGGTAGAAAATGAATGAATGATTAATTAAACAGGCCGAGTGGGTAACGCGCAGGCCACACAGCTAGGAGACCCGAGTTCAACTCCACCCTCGGCCATCTCTATGGAGTTTGCACGTTTTCTCCGGGTACTCCGGTTTCCTCCCACATTCCAAAAAACATGCTAGGTTAATTAGCGACTCCAAATTGTCCATAGGTATGAATGTGAGTGTGAATGGTTGTTTGTCTATATGTGCCCTGTGATTGGCTGGCCACCAGTCCAGGGTGTACCCGCCTCTTGTCTGAAGACAGCTGGGATAGGCTCCAGCACCCCGCAAATGAAGTTATAGTGTACCCTCAGTTAGTGTCCGCCCCGGTTTGCATGTTTTTTGGTTACTGTTGAAAATTGAAGCCACAGTTTTGTCTCTGTTTGCGTGCATTCTGCTATTAGCGTACAATATAGCGCGCCTCTTGTCATGTTGTTACACTGTCCGAATATTTTCATGTATTTGTCATCACAAACCATCCTTCCTTGTTAACAACCAATTAGCTATTACTATGACTGTTATTGATGCTCCTAAATGTTAACACAAACTATTTAGTGCCAGGTAATGATTGTGTTTTTAAAAACAATTCCAAATGCATGTAAATGACAAATGAAAGAAATAAATAAATGTAAATTGAAGGTTACCTTTGCCCTCACTGAAGTCATGACTGTTTCCAAAGACACGATGTGGCAGCAAGATCAACCACCACCTTTCTGTTATCCCATGAGTTATTTCTTCAATTCAGCAGTACCTTGTAACTTTCTTCGGATTTCTTTGGAGTTACTGAGGTGAGAAACACTACTGAATACAAGAAATAACAGGAATATGTTGGTGGTTGTTGATCTTGCTGCCAAATCATGTCTTTGGGAACAGTCACGTTAAGAATCATGTCTTCAGTGACGATAAAAGTAGCCTTTAATTCATCTTTTTCATTCATCATCGATATACATTGATATGAATTTCTGCATATACAACTATAAAAATGAGTTTTGTCTCATTGAATTTAGATTATTTCTTAAGGGAAAAGCATGGATTTAATGGCTAATGTGCCTTTCCATTAGAGTATAGACCTTCTGGAAGGAATTCATGACACTAACCAAGGTTCCACTGTGTAGCCTTATTTAGTCAATAGATTGGACTAACGCGAATGACTCCTTCACAAGGGATACACATTTCCAAAATTTAAAACAGGTCTCCTTGTTATATGCATGCACAATAGTGCAATACTGCAATATTTAACAATAGACAAGAATTGGTAGGCTGACTATTAATGCTGCACTTCAGCAAATAACTCTTCAAACTGTTACTGTTGCACTTTCACAATCGGAACCATTATTTATTATAAAGACATGGACAAAATATATATTTCTTCAGTTTCTTGTTCATTTTAATTCCTGGTACAACTAGTACAACTGGTACATTTATTTGGAATAATATGATTACAACAAATTTTTTTTTTTTTTGGGCAGTGCAATGTTATAGCTAGTGTTAGGAACGGTGCTAGCCAGTGTGTGGACCCCGATGCAGACAAGACATGATCTGAAAGTAACCAAAATATTTAATAATACAAAAGGTGTCCTCACCAGGAGGTAAAAAGTGAACAACAAAATACAAGGTCAGAGTCCAAAAGGCAACGAACAAAACAAACTGCCAGCAAAAGCCAGACAGAAAATACAAAAAGCACGAGCAAAAAAAAAAAAAAACATGAAACACAGAAACCAAGACGCTATAGGAGTAACCAAAGCGGGATAAAATTACTCACTTTGCACATGGTTAAAAGCCAGAAAGAGTTGTCCAGAACGAGGACAGGTTATGCTTGAGATACAATCTGGCAACTGCTGAGTCCTGCCGCCATGTTGAAAAGTGCCAGGTGAATAATTGGCAGCATCGATTTACTCTAATAAAGTATCAATATCAATTCATAAATGACCAAAGAGCATGTGTTAATTTCTTTGAAGTAACTTGCCATGTACTGTACCAGCTATTGGACAGCTGATCCATTCATGCCACATGACTACTGACCACAGGGGTTGTTAGATTTTCTTAGTTGATTCATCTGAAGCCTGTTATTGGTGGTTAGCACGCAGGCCTCACAGCTAGGGAGACCCGCATTCAATTCCAATTGGCGACTCCAAATTGTCCATAAGTATGAATGTGAGTGTGAATGGTTGTTTGTCTATATGTGCCCTGTGATTGGCTGGCGACCAGTCTGGGGTGTACCCCGCCTCTCGCCCGAAGACAGCTGGGATAGGCTCCAGCACCCCCCGCGACCCTCGTGAGGAAAAGCGGTAGAAAATGAATGAATGAATTTTTAAAGATGACCGTAACCATAGCAACTAATATGTTATGACAAATCTGCATTGAAGTTGTTAAATGGCCAGTATTTGGCCTGTGTTTTATTGGCCCCCCTAAAGACCTGCCCATCACCACCCCTAGTGGCGGCCATTTTTAAAAATGTTTTATTTGGGAACCTTGTGCAATTTGTAGCTCATTTCCAGTCACGTTTGCCCTGCTGCCTAATAATGATATACCGGAATTTGGATGAGTTTTCCACACAGTTCACGCGCTGTCAAGGTGAAAAGCTTTTTCATTCAGTTCTTGGCAGCGCCTCACGCTTACTTTCCCACTGGGTCCACCTCCATTACGCTCACATGCTCTTCCGGACAGTAATGGTACAAATACACTTTGATTGGAGACCAGTGAGATATGACCACTTTAAATTAACGAGTGTGCACACCAAGGGGCCCAAAGAGTCGGTCAGTGCTAATTCAAGCTCGGCCGCCTGACTCAAGTCGGCCATGTTGCCCCGACGGCCCAGGCAGAACTGTTTGTTTTATGCTGTTTATTGAGAAGAGGTATAAATCTTCCCTCTGGCTTCATGGAGCTTGGATGGGATTTAGTGGAGCAAGGACATAAAGATGATTGCTTTGCCGCAGGTTGGGTATTCATCAGTGCCCCGTGTGGTTACAGGGTGACCTAGAGTTCCTGTAAAAAATAAAATTACTTCTTATACAAAAGTACGCTATAGGTGTGGGCGACGGCGCGCGTTTGAGGGGAATTTGTCAGCAGTGGAAAAGGTTTTGGTGGTGAGCATATTGGCCCAGGGGGAGGTGATTACAAGGGCTGGACGGTTTAAGCGGTGTGTAACAAGGCGCTGTTGCATCTGCTGAGTGGTTTTAAAACTGGGTGGAAGACATAAAGGTCAGATGTATGTGGAAAATGGGGCACGGTCAAATTGCCTCCTTTTAAACAGAGGAGTCACGGTTTCCTAGAACGTCTTAGAAGCTCTTGCGTTTCCTTGTTCGGAAGTTTGCACAGCCATTAGAATCGTTTTTATCACTGCTCTTCAAGGCCCTTTTGTGACCCTGCCTTCTTATGTTCCCTATTAGTGCCCATTCAAGCAGTAAGGGCACTGTCAATAGCTAAGACAGAAATAGACATTTTGTCCATCCTCCTTGTCTTGTCGCTTTACAAAGCGGCATAGAAAATGGACGGATGTAGAACTTGACTTGTGGGCTGCATCGAGTTAGCAAAATTGGCCGGCGGAGTAGACAATGTATTTGCTACACACACACTATTTTAAGACCAACAGTCCATCTGGAATTCATTCATTTTCTACTGCTTATCCTCACGAGAGAGGCGGGGTACACCCTGGACTGGTCGCCAGCCAATCACAGGGCACATATAGACAAACAACCATTCACACTCACATTCATACCTATGGACAATTTGGAGTCGCCAATTAACTTAGCATGTTTTTGGAATGTGGGAGGAAATGGGAGAAAACCCACGCATGCACAGGGAGAAAGTGCAAACTCCACACAGAGATGGCCGAGGGTGGAATTGAACTCAGGTCTCCAGGCTGTGAGGCCTGCGCGCTCACCACTTTTATCTGTAAAAGTGTCATAGTATCTTAAACATCAGACTACATCAAATAATGAAATAAACAAGCATACCATCATAAAACTTGGGAGGCCAGATTCAAACTCTTGGTTTGCCCCCCCCGCCCAGGTCGTATTTTGGCACCCCTGATGTAGAAGGTGGTGGTGAAATTAATGTCTCTTTGACCGCAGACCAGCTTCTTGGAAAGTACGGCAAATGTAACCCACCTGAGTTTTGCAACATTTTCAAGCGCATGTCGAGGTAGACAAATCTGCACGTAAAGGAGACTTTCGGTTAAGTAAATACCAAATACGGATTTATAAGTTTTATTAACCTCAATGCCCGATCTTTTTTTTTTTTTTTGCGTGAGTGGCACAAAAAGGTGAATATGTAACTGCACGGTAAAAGACAAAAGACACTCTTAAAATTTGTCAACCCCATCAAAATGGCCGATTCTGAAGGGGTTGTCTTCGAAAAAAGGGTGATGGAATGAGTTTATTGCAGCTTAAGGGTACACATGAAACACTACTAGGGACTATACCTCTCAAACGGTTGTTTTTTTGCACATACCAAGCTGCTCTCAAGTGCATTTACTGTAAATAGACGCCACATTGTGTAGCGGGAGGCGTGGATGAAGAGGTAGAAGAGGTCATCTCGTGATTGCTAGTAAGATGTCCCCAAGATGTGCCCTTGAAGAAAACACTTATGCTTAAAACGCAGCAGTGTATATATGGGACATTACGTGACAGCCTCCGCCATCGCTGTGAATGTATGAATATGAATTTGCTGTAAAGTGCTTTCCGTCATCGGTAATCTTGTTATGAATGCGGTCCATTTTAATTTCAGCCAGACACTTTTCTGATGTGTCAGAAATGTTTGCATATATATGCATAGTGATGTTTTTATTCAATTCCATTCAAATGTTGTGATAATACGGTGAATTGTGGCGCGGTTCGAGTACTCATGTTCCCGCAGTGCGCCCTGATGGATGTTGGGAGTGCACATGTAGCGGCATGTAACACTGGCTTGACACCACCAAGCCACTTCCAATACTGTGGTTAAGCCCCTCAGTGGGTGGGTACCACTGCAAGGCTTTACTGTCACTCCCTCTGCCCTTCACCTCATTGATTTACTATTATACTTTCTCCAAGGTAAGGAGGAAGTCCATTAAAGGAAACCTTCTATGCAGCATGTATGCATAATGAAGCAAACCGTATACAATGTGTGTGTGTGTATACCAGCTGGAACCCCCACACACACACACACTTCCCCCACCCTCCTTCCTCCTCCTTACATCTGCACTTGCATTGCCATGAATCATTGGCAACTTGGTCGTTAATGTAAAATCAATGCTCCAAATTAACCACAGGACCCCTTTCTTTGGTTTTTCCAGCCCTTTTCCTGGACACGACTTGCCCTTGGGCTCAATGTGGGTGAGCACACATGCAACGCGATCGACCGCCCGACGCACCATCCTGCATTAATGACTGTGCACACAGACGGGGAACATTGAAGATGCATGAATTTGCAGACCTGAAATAGCTGACGGTGTCCTCGCTGGCCTGTGGAAAAACAAACGGTGAAAGAGCACCACTAGGTCCCCTTCTTAATTCACACGCTGCTGCATCTATTAGAATAAAACCGCACACCTGATAAGGTCAAAGGCATAGCGAACATTCCGACAATCATTTCTATGGCAGCATAAGCGCACTCGGTCTTGACAAAAAAATCTGCATAATTTCCCATGTGTTGCTGCCGGCCAGAATGAAAGGAGGTGGGTGGCGGGGGGAGGATGAGGCGCCACTGGCATATCCCTCAAAGTCAGAGCCAAATTGAATCTGCAGGTGCAAATGTGGCATGTGTGCTGCCTCAAAGATGCGCCGCCATCTATATTTGTATGAATAATATATGGAGCGGTCAAGGGGGCATGAGCCCGGAGGCGGGGAGTTCAGAATCAATCGTTACACGCCACTGAAATGCATTTATTGCAGTCTTCACCTGCTCCGTGTGGCATTTTTCACTCCTAGCTTTGTACATAGCGTGTGTGCACAGTTTTGCATCCTTTTCCGAAAACGGTGCGTGTATTCGGAGTCTGATTTTCAAACTGAACTAAATCGGATATACGTGCCGAACTGTGATTATGCCGTTACCGTTACATACGCAGGAATATGCCGCCTACACGGTGATATGCGAAAGACATCTCATCATTCATTCATCGAGCTTTGCAGGAGGGCGCCGAGGGGCTATACGTAGCCGTCTGAATGCAGAACAGATGGACCACGCAGCAGGCCCTTTAGATGTCATCCTCCTCGTCTTATCGTGTCTGAATCTGCAATATGTTCCTATCATGTTCCACTGTGATATACGTCCACACTCATTACGGTTTATCGGCTTCACTTTGTGCAGGAAATGAGTGTGTTATCGATGAACACGAGATTGCTTCAGCGCTGTTGGATGCAAAAGTTCAAATGTCATTGTGACCTTTTGATATGCACTCACAAAAGACATTCTTTGTTTCCTTCTTTTTTGGTTGGAAAAGGGTTTTTATTCCATCTGTCAGCTATATATAGGCTATTATTCCATTTCAATGTGTATTTCAATGGAACAAGATGTTATCACAGAGCCCCCGTATCCATATTGGGAATATCTTTACATGCATTTTGCCATCCTGCGGCATCTCGTTACCACGTCCGGAGATTAGTTTTTGTTTGGCAAGCACCCGCCTTCGCCCACACCTTGCAGGGACCTGCTGCCCTCTACCTACAGATGAATTCATAATACAGAACACCCACACTTTGTCGATCCCCAAGCCTCCACAAGGCCACTGCAATATCTTTTCACACACACACACACACACAATAGAGATCAATAGGCAATTCCCTGGGCCACTCACGTTAAGCATATGACTTGTTGTGGACGTGTAATATCGATTTGTTTTGAGCAAATGTGCCCAAAATAATGAAGGCGGCTATTAGTGCTATACCTCATAGTCATAAACTCCTTGTAGAACTTTACCTTGCACTGCCCTAGAGGGTCATTTTGTGTGTTTTTTTCTTCTTCTCAGCACCAAATATGTTGGCTTGGTTCATTCCTGGCCCCAAATGTGTTCTATTCATCCTGAGCTCCATGAAGGACTTACATTATGGATTAAGAGATGGGCCTCTAAATAACATCCTATTGGTTTGGAGATGAGTGAGCATAGCTCTCTCTCTATCTCGCCCCACATGCCTGGTGTGTGGGTGTGCACCAACATGCAAGTGATGATGCTGAGGGAGGCTCCAAGATGCCTCACGGTGGCTGCTTTAATTACGCCTTCATGGGCAACTAAGACAAATCTGTTCAGCTTTGCATGGGAAAGGGGAGGAAACACCAAACAAAAGGCTGAGAAAATGGCAACAGGAAGCAGAGAGAAGAGGGAAGGAGGAAGAGGTGGTGGTGGTGGAGGAGGAGGGGGGGCTGACCACCATTCTGTGGATTTCTTGGAGACGTGTCTGGAGTGCGCACAGCCAGGGACGTGCAGCTAAGTGCGCGTCGCCTCACTTCCACACTTTGCGCCAATCCAACATGCCATGTGAACATGTGAGCGTCATACAACGAAATACATGCAGAAGAAAAAAAACAATAGTCATCCTCTTCTTCTCTGCTATTATTTTTAATCATATTTGCAGATATGTTAACCTAATTCATGACTAAAGGTAAAAATGGCTGAAGGTGCTGAGAAAACATGGTTCATCCATGTCATGCAGCCTTTTTTTTTTAAGTCAACTTGCGCGGAGCGTTGCGCAGTTCAGCCCTTCAACAACACAAGGCGCACCGACGTGCACTATTCTGCTTGATATGCGTATCAACTTACCACATTTAACATTGCAGCCCTCGAAGCAGCGACTAATATTCCCTGTCAAGTGCGCCGCTCTAGTCAGTGAACAACGTGCCGTCCTTCTTAGTCAGATCTCCTTTTCGCCACCAAACGTGAGGAAAAGATATGAAAAAAGTCCACATTCACTCAGAGATTCACGCGTGTCCTTCCCTGACGGAGGTAGCATCCCTCTCGCCCCGTCGACAGTGTCAGGATGACCGCGTCGACGCGCCGCCCGCCGCCTCCTCACCAGTCATTAATATTACCAAAAGCCCCGCCTTTGTAAATGTCAGCCAATGACATCGCAGAAGATGGCTGCATCCTTTCTGTTATTGGGTGCAAGGAGCTGTCAGTCATGTGCATAGAAACTAGCTCTCTGTTAGCTGCAAAAAGTCTTCCGAGAATGTTTAGTGGCTTGAATTTAGGATAAAGAAGATTAAGCGTGCTTAATTGTACGCAAATGAGGCAAGTAAAATATCACACTCAAGTCAAATTTGCTACTATGCTGACAGTTTGATGAAAGTACAAACTTTTCAAGGGCCACATAAGGTAAAATCAAAGGATAGGAGCAACTTTCATATTTTAATTTGTTCACCAAACCGTGTTGATATGCTCACAAGTTATTTAACAGCCTGCATCTGCTTTGTGTTGTAGGTGACGAGCAGTGGCGGAGCCAGACATTTTTCATTGGAGTAGCCAAGATGAGACCACGGTGGTACGCAGATACCTGACATTCATATTTATTGATTCATTCTTATATTATTATTTATTGTTATTTGAATATTTCTTATGATTATAACATTTTTAACACATACCTGTTTTTTTTTTTTGAGGGGAGAGGGTTGACAACTGAGGTCTTTTGGAGCAATTCATAGCTGAGCTGACATGTTTTCAATCCATATTTTCTGGATTCTGCTCATGATCATGACGGCCAAAACCACATAGGGCATAAAACGAAAGTATACGCCGATCGGCACTCACACTGAACAGATTTGTGTGCAGAATCACGCTTCAATGCCAACACAAAATAGGTAGCTTGCTTCTGCTTCCTCACTTAAAATTGTGTGCTGCAGTGAAACGCATCCAAGTGGAAACGACAATTAGGCTGAAATACCACGTTTCTCAAAAATTGTCCTGCAGCTGTCGCGGTTGCTACTATGGTGGCCGGTGAGTTGCCCGATCCCCCCCCCCACTGCCACTGCCATTTTTTATTTTTTGCTGCTGTTTTTCAATTTTACAAATATTTCAACTTCCTTCTTGTATTTTTTGTCAACATTTTGTCACTTTATCCATTCATCCATCCATTTTGGGGATGTGGGGAAATGCTGGAGCCTATTCCAGCTGTTTTTGGATGTCTTGTCACTTTATTCCCACAATGGTTTTACTTTATTTTCATAATATCAACTTTTTCTCAACCTAAGTTTCCAAAAAGTGCAATTTTATTATTTGTTTTGTTACTAATATTGTGAAAATTATTGCAGAAACTAAAATATTTTCCTCTAATTTTTTACATAATTAGTTTTACATAATTGTATATATTAATATTAGGAATTTATTCCAATATTTCAAATTTTCTGCCAGTTTTCCTGTTTTATTGTATTTTTTAAATGAGTAGAGGTCCGTGAGCTGCAAACAGCCACACGTTGGACACCCCTTGATCTAACATAACGTGTAATCAACATCCTCTCATAAGTTAGCATGCACATATAAAATAATAATTCGAAAACACATACACATTTAGCAAACAACAAAGTTAAGAGTCATAAATACAACCAATAAAATGTCCCCCTGCAACAGAGAAATGTTTTGGTCCACCTCAAGGAAGCTGAATATAACACCACTGAGGTGCAGCCAATCAGCCTTTGATTGATTGATGATGAGTTCATGTTTCATTGCCTGTTTACTTTCACTTTCAAAGCGGGTGGCTTCCTACCCCGAAAGTGCATACGAATGAGAAACAACATGGCAACACAATGACATGTTAACACTGCTCTACACCGTTTAAAGATGGCTACATATTGTGAAGTCTGCAGTTTTGCCAGGACTTGAAGCGGAGCATCAGTTGCGCTGCGTCATTATGCTGTGCCTGCATAGTCCGCCGATACAAGGTCACGGACTCCAGAGAGTTCACATAATTGTATTCATTAATTTCAATATCATCAATGTGCCACGATGATATCAATGGATAAGCTAGCACTAATTAGCCCGAGCAATCAACAAGAACATTGTCAAGTGGACATTTTTTGCAGTGTGCAGGAGAAGGCAGCGAGCTAGCAGGGAAGAAAATGGATATCTGTACCTATTAGCTCCACAGCTCCCCACTCAGATCCCAGGAGGCTTTCTAACACTATGTTCTACAAACTGATGATCCTGGAGGTCGGGCAGGGTTATCCGCAGCCTCTCAGCGAGAGAGACATCCCTCATCTGTCACTGCAGAGGCTTCTTCTCATCCAAAACCAGTTATATGCTGGAGATGAATATGTAGATTACCATATGGTGACACACTGCATCAAGTTTCCACTATGCTTTTATTTTTAATCCATACAAACTCAAAATACGTTTGACCTTTCTGCAGAATACCCTACGTCCATACGCAGTGATGCCACCTGCAGTGTGAAACACCACAGAGGAGCACTGGGAATCATCCAGTGGTAAGCTTTCTGCTGACTTTATATGTGTTTACAAAGACATCCTTTCTGCAAGCTTAACTACTGTCCATGATTCACTCTTATTATTGTTCACAATGTGTGGTGGGTCCACTAACAAGCTGACAGGCTAACGCATGTGTTGTTTACTGATACACATTCTATCTGTGCATAGAGTGATAAAAATAGCTAGTGCTTGCAGTATACAGACACATACCGTATCTCACACAAAGCATTTTATTATATCTTAGGTGTAGTACTATACTAGAAATAAGACTACTGTAGAGTAGTCAGTGTGCATCTTATATAGAAGTTTGAATTAATGCTTTAATAACTGGTAACAGTGTACCGCATAGTGTCCAAAATGTGTTAATATTTGTGTAATAACATGATAGAATTTATGGTTCTCCTCAGAAACAATAAAACAATAATCATTTTCTACCACTTATCCTCACAAGGGTCACAGGGGGTGCTGTAGCCTATCCCAGCTGTCTTCAGGCACCCTGGACTGGTGGCCAGCCAATCCCAGGGCACATATAGACAAACAACCATTCACACTCACATTCATACCTATGGAAAATTTGGAGTCGCCAATTAACCTAGCATGTTTTTGGATTGTGGGAGAGAACCGGAGTACTTGGAAACTCCACACAGAGATGGCCGAGGGTGGAATCGAACCCGGGTTTCCTAGCTGTGAGGCCTGCATGTGAACCACTCATCCACTGTGCAGCCAATATTACCTAATATTAAATTCATTCATTCATTTTCTACCGCTTTTCCTCACAAGGGTCGTGGGGGGTGCTGGAGCCTATCCCAGCTGTCTTCTGGCGAGAGGCGCGGTACACCCTGGACTGGTCGCCAGCCAATCACAGGGCACATATAGACAAACAACCATTCACACTCACATTCATACCTATGGACAATTTGGAGTCGCTAATTAACCTAACATGTTTTTGGAATGGTGGAGGAAACCGGAGTACTTGTAAACTCCACACAGAGATGGAACTCGGGTCTCCTAGCTGCGAGGCCTGCGTGCAAACTACTAGTCCTCCGTGCAGCCAATATTACCTAAAATGAATTTTCACCAACAGGTGCTGACATTGAAATTGTCCATTCATTTTCAATGGAATTACATATCATGAAAATGTGGTCATTGAAAAAATAACTCTGAATGAGTTCAGCATTCTCCAATTGGAATAGTGGGAAGTGGTTGAGAAAAGCGGGAGTAGTTAGAATGTCAGAATTAAAAAATGAAAAAGGATTGGGGAGTGCCAAATGAATTCCCAGTTCACTATCAATGAGAACGTTGTCATAGAAAATATGAAATGTCGGACTTGTGTGACTTTCAGTGGATAGAGTACATTGACTACTGAAAAGTGCCATGGTTGAAGTACCTAATGTATTGTATGTCCAGTGACAGTCACACCTTGTACTTCCTCTCCATGCAGTATGAGATGTTGTCATGACATTCACATCCTATTTGAATGTGTTAATACATTGGACAGGCTATTTTTATTTTCCCTAGACAGGTTTTTTTTTTTTTTTTTGGTCTCCAGTGACGTTGCTTGCCTCTTTTCACTCAAATCTCCAGAGGATGACAGCAGATGATGTGTTTCTACATGCACTTTGTCGTTAGATTTGAAGGTTCTTGTAATAAGAATACGGCCCCTATCAAACGGATTATTTTTAGGTGACACCTTTTGTAGCGTTCCCCCTTCAACGTGCAGCGTTTGTGTCTGTCAAAGTTAGAATTGAGCATATGTAATGTTACACTATGCAGAATAAAACATTGTTTGACATGAGCGGAACGTTTGAAGCAATGCTGCTCTTTAACCTGCAATATAGTTATGCCTGCATTGTTTAAAATACATCAAACTGGTTCTTATGTGTCATTTATGACCGGTCTTGGGCAAATTATTTAAAATGAGTTGAATTAGTAACACAATTACTCCTTCATAAATCTAATTAGTTATCAGGGAAAGTAATTATTGTCCTACTTTAAAAAAAAGAGGATCAAATATGTCAAAGAAATGTGATTTACCTTTGTAGTGGCGTTATGAGATTAGTGCTGAGGACTGAGCTTGAGACTTGCAATTCTCCCCCAAAACCTTAGGGGGAGGTGTTTTTCTCAGATTGAGTATCCACAACTCATAAATACTATATGAATTAATAAATCAATAGAATTAACAAATAAATAGGTGAATTGGCCACTCCAAATTGTCCATAGGTATGAATGTGAGTGTGAATGGTTGTTTGTCTATATGTGCCCTGTGATTGGCTGGCCACCAGTCCAGGGTGTACCCCGCCTATTCCCCCGAAGACAGCTGGGATAGGCTCCAGCACCACCTGCGACCCTCGTGAGGATAAGCGGTAGAAAATCAATGAATGAATAAATGAATAAATATAAGGCATTTAGAAGACGCATTCAAAGATGCTATGTAGAATTCTGGCCACGAGGTGTCAGTGATGTTTCTGTAATGTTTGGTGAGACACAACAGACTCGATTGCAGGTTTGAATTTTCTCACACAGGAACGATAGTCCCTCACATTAGCTGTCATAACCCACACCAAACTAAAACTCAGCTTGATCAACCCTTCCTGTCCATCCCCAGATCAGATCCCCATCACTGGAACACATTTACAAAAACACACATTAATCTTATTTATGTCTTAAATGGCTTATTTACTCTCATTATGTCTACAGTATTGGGTAATTCAAGTGTATAAGGGACTATAGGGGTGTTATTTCATGTACAGAGGGCTCTAATAATACATTTAGAAGGTCATAAACAGGTTTAAGGGCTGCACGGCAGTCGTGTGGTTAGCGCGCAGACCTCACAGCTAGGAGACCTGAGTTCAATCCCACCCTGGGCCATCTTTTTGTGGAGTTTGCATGTTCTCCCCGTGCATGCGTGGGTTTTCTCTGGGTACTCCGGTTTCCTCCCACATTCCAAAAACATGCTAGGTTAATTGGCAACTCCAAATTGCCCATAGGTATGAATGTGAGTGGGAATGGTTGTTTGTCTATATGTGCCCTGTGATTGGCTGGCCACCAGTTCAGGGTGTAGACAGCTGGGATAGGCTCCAGCACCCCCAAAGACCCTCGTGAGGATAAATGAAAAATGAATGAAAAAATAAACAGGTTTAATAAACTCTACACTAAAAATACTGAGAAACACACAAACAAAAAAAAGTACACAAAAGTTAATGAGGAATGAACCAACCTAACCTTAACCACGACTCATTAGTTCAGTAACTACTCTAAATGTAGTTTCTCAGTAGCTCATTAGTTACTCTAAATCTATTAGTTCTTCATTAGTCCCTCAGCAACTACTGTAAATTTGTGCTGTAGTTATTAGTGCTAATTTGCGAACATTCATCATAGTCGTGTCTGGAACCAGGTCCGGGGTGTACCCGGTCAGCTGAGATAGGCTCCAGCATACCCCCGTGACCCTAGTGAGGATAAGCGGTATAGAAAATGGATGCATGGATGTTGAACAAGATTTTCATTTTAGGTTCTACTCAGCGACCCAATGAATGATTTTTTTATTGTTTAATAATGACTTTTATTACCAGGTGTCCTTGTTGCTTGGGGATTTAATTGTTTTATGGTGACTCATCAATTCATATTTCCCATGACCTTTGACAGGTGCATGATGCAGGGGCCATAAATCTTATTTTGACTAAATTCCCATTCCATTTCGCCCCGGCAGCGCTGATAGAAATCTAAAGACAATAAAAACACATGTACCTATATAGTGGAAAAATAGGGCGGCGATGGCTGATTCAGCATCCCCCCCCACACCCACCCATAAGTTGACCGTGGAGACTTCACAGCTCATGAAGCATGTCAAGGGTGCAGTCAACTCACCATAAAACCACTCCAATAGACTCCCCAGTCGCAAGGGGAAGCCGGCATTGTTCCTGGGCAAAAACAGAAAATTGGCCCTCCATGAAAAACATGCGTTAAATTTAATGCTATAAAACATTATTTTGAGGCGGGAGGGGGTGGACGTCTCTCTGAAAAAGGCCCGAGGTGTTTACAGTGTGAATGATGTCCTCGCCCGCGCTTGTTTATTGCAGAGTTTGGGGGAATATTCCGAAGGCGTTTCATGGTGACATTTTGTGATGTGTTCCACCGACGGAGAAAAGGCCAGGGAGGGCGGCACAATTTATTGACTGAATTTCACACTTATAAATGGCTCTTTTACAAGTGACATAAAGAAAATGATATGTCCTCCTGCTGAGGCTCATGCGCACATCCCCGAGTTTGTTTCCGTGCAGCAGCTGCAGTCACGGCACTTACAGTGAGTAACGCCTCGCTCAATAGACCATAACTTGGCTTCTGATGAAGATGGTGCGGAGAATTGAAGATTAAGGGGGGAGTATTTTTAGTTCCTGAAGCTTTTTCTTGATGTAGCACAGCGCTGTGTTCACCTTCACTGTCTCGGACAGCTTGCAGGAAGATCTTAAAATGAATGCTCATCTCGGTGATGAGGGGGCCGCTGTCTGTTCTAAACGATACACATGCTCTCCAAAATCACCCTCAGGCTTTTGTCTGTCCCCAAAACTGATGCAAATGAATGTGGCGCAAAATAACCTGTTTAAATAATAGCGTAAAATACTATTTTAAATAAGCCTCACAGGTCCCTGTGTAGTGTATGGACCAAAATCTTTAGCTTTAATGCTAATGAGATGTGTTTATGTATTTTGGACACCCCTCCCTTAAAGCATTTGTGCTCCTCTTCTCTCCAAAATGGAGCAAACAAGTGAAGGAGATGAACGACTGTTAGAGCATCGCTAAAAAGTCTATTTTGCCTAATAGTGCGCCTTTAAAAGTCTATAAAGGATTCTAAATTGTATATATTTTTGTAGAATGCGGCGAGGGGAATGGCTTTCTCATCTTCATTCATTCATTTTCTACAGCTTATCCGCACGAGGGTCGCGGGGGTGCTGGAGCCTATCCCAGCTGTCTTTGGGCGAGAGGCGGGGTACACCCTGGACTGGTGGCCAGCCAATCACAGGGTACATATAGACAAACAACCATTCACACTCACATTCATACCTATGCACAATTTGGAGTCACCAATTAACCTAGCATGTTTTTGGAATGTGGGAGGAAACTCGAGGTTGGAATCAAACTCGGATCTCCTAGCTGTGTAGCCTGCGCGCTAATCACTCGGCTTGGTATATATTTGGTATTTTATTTTATTATCAACAGGCAGTATTTAATCACAAACTAGCATGATTTATTAATTCATATATTTTTTTGTAGTTGTGGCTACACCGCCCTCTAAGGTTTTGGTAGAGAATTGCAAGTCTCGAGCTCAGGCCTCAGCATTAATATCATAATGCCACTACAAAGGTAAATCACATTTCTTTGACATATTTGATCCTGTTTTTTAAATAGCACAATAATTACTTTCCCTGATAAGTAAATAGATATATGAAGGAGTAATTTTGTTACTAATTAAACTCATTTTAAATAATTTGCCCAAGACCGGTCATAAATGACACACAAGAACCAGTTTAATGTATTTTAAACAATGCAGGCATCACTATATTGCAGGTTGCTTCAAACGTTCCACTCATGTCAAACAATGTTTTATTTTGCATAGTGTAACTTTACATATGCTCAATTCTAACTTTGACAGGTGAGAGGCAGGGTACACCCTGGACTGGTGGCCAGCCAACCACAAGGCACATATAGACAAACAACCATTCACACTCACATTCATACCTATGGACAATTTGGAGTCGCCATTTAACCTAGCATGTTTTTGGAATGTGGGAGGAAACCGGAGTACCCGGAGAAAACCCACGCATGCACAGGGAGAACATACAAACTCCACACAGAGATGGCCGAGGGTGGGATTGAACTCGGGTGTCCTCGCTGTGAGGCCTGCGTGCTAACCACTCTTCCGCCATGCAGCCCTTTGTCATGTTTAAGTAAAAAAAAAAAAGTTCTGAAAAGTGGCAACATTGTTACTCATTGCAGTACAAACTCAATAAAAGGTTGGCTTCCTTCCCGCTACTGTGTTCTAACTTCAGTAACTGTGAAAGTATGATAAATTACCTCCAAGGTGAGTACACCCCTCATATCTCAGAAAGCATTTGTATTATAGTTTATCTTCTCAGGGTACAATACTGTAGATTAGATATATACTGTAAGAGTAGTCCGTGTACAGCTTGTATCTAAAAGTACAGTAGCTGTCGATGTGTTCAGGTCAGAATAACATTCTTAAAGTGTGTGATGACTATGAGTTGGTAACAATTTACGTGCATTTTACATGTTTATGTCTTCCCTGACAATGTTTTTTGCTTGAATGTTCGTCCTTGAACGCACCATAGTTGTGTGCTGTGAGACATAAAAGTTTGTTTGGCAAACCGTGTGTCAAAAAAAGTAAAAAAAAAAAATTACGGGCATATAGTAAATCAGTCACGTTTTTTTCTGTGTTTGTTGGTGGTCCAGGAATGCAACCCTTGGATACAAGCTGTACACTGACTACTCTATAGTGCTGCCCATTGCTGCAATGTAAGGTGTGTAGTCCTAGTGCATATTGTTAAAGGGGGGTACCCACCATTCACATTTGCCTTTAAGGTGCCTCAGCTCTGATTTAAAATCTATTTGCAGCCAATGACGCCCACAACAACAGCCGTGACGTCAAACACCCGCCCTCGAGGGTGCTTTTTAAAAATAGTGTGCAGCCTCTGCGTTGGTTTAACACTAAAAAGTCACATATTTCCTGTGCATGTTAATATACTCTGTATACTAAAACAGGGAATTGTTTTTCACGTCTGATCCAATTAAACACTCAGCTCTCATCATGTTTTTTTATTTTTCATAATATTCAAACATATGTCTTTTTTTAAAAACAATATCCCCCCCGAGCCTGCAAACAGCAGGCGTTGTAATGTCTCATGCATTATTTGTTTCACGCTGCGAAAGATAAAAATCACCCGATGTAAATGTTATGAGTTTGTTAAAAATAGGCCAATTTAGCATGCATGGCAATTAAACAGACATTTGCATTATACTCTGCAACGCAAGTGTACAAATGATGACATGATGCAAGAGTGAGGTATCATGGGATGAGTGAGTGTACTTGCAAAGGCAAACATTGTCGTCACGACAGGTTCCACCCACACACCTCAGGATGGCAAATGAGACCAAAAAAATGCAGTAAACAACCCCAGTTTAAAACGAGAAAGACCTCATTTAATTATGAGGTCCATTTCTCAGCACAGTGGCTGTTCGTCCTCCTTGGTTACGGTTGCTATGCCCATCAAGTCAGCAGTCACATGACTAATTCTGCCGGCAGAATGAATGTGATGTGTCAGTCAACATGTTGAATCCTTGTTTTGGTATGAGGAAGAACATTTTGCTCTTTTTGGAGTTGAGACCACCAGAGAGCACGAGGCGTACGCGGCTGCACTTGTCAGGGGTCGGGGGAGTGTGAGAGGAAAGGTCATGGCTGAGAGCGTTCAGCTCCATTGATTTTTGTCCTAATTAACCAGCATCAGCGTGTTGTTATGAGGTGTCATTCACACAGAGGGCAAAGAGTGACATCATTTTTCGTTATCTACCACGCTGGTCCCTAACCTTTCGTAACCCATGGATGTTGGTCCGCGTTCCAACAAACCCCTAGCATGTCTTAACTTGACACTGAATAAATACAAACATGATAACTCAATACACACACAATAATGTCATGAAAGCTCAACAACGATGAAAGAACGGTAAAAATCAATTTCTTGTCTCAAAACACGCAATTATGGTGCCTTCAAGGGCAGCTGGGAATGTAGGCCCCACAAAACAATGACGCAAAACAACATCAACAAATAAAAACTATTAGTTTTCTAACACTATGTTAGTTGTTTATCAAGACGACGGATGCCTTGAGAAAGAAGACATGGTCTACACAAAAGGGGTCAGGATCATGTCCGAGGCAACAGTTCAATTCCGTTTTATTTACCGTAATTTCCAGTGTATAAGCTGTGATGTTCTCATCTCATGAGCTCTTCTTTACTTCAGAGCTACTACAAATCGTTTAAATGCAGCTGCCATTTAAGTTGCTGTGTGATGACTTTAGTGTTCTCTGTAAGATGACACAGAGTCAGAATTCTCCCCACAGAGTTTTGCGCGCCAAAATATGGCATTTTATGATGTGGACCTGAGCAGCTTGTAGTCCGTGTTAGCTATGAACAAATTTGTTTTTTTCTTAAATTTAGTGGGTGTGGCATAAACGCCTGTACGTCTTATACACTGGAAATTCAGGTATATAGCGCAAATTTACAGATGTTATCTCAAGGCACATGGAGCAGGTCTAGAACCACACTTCTCATGCATTAAAGAGAACCAACCCCACAGAGCAAGCACTTAGCGATGGAGGCAAGGAAAACCTTTGTTGGGTGGCCATCTGTCTCAACCAGTTTGGTAGACAGAGTGTAAAGGGACAGAACGTAGAGACAGAAATAGGACAAAGGGGTTTAGCGACTGGGGGAGGGATGGGAGAACAGGTTGGTGGCTGTGGTAGGACTTCCGGACTTTGGGTCATCTTCAAGGCTATTGCGACTTCTCTTAAATTCAGGTAACCGCCTTTGAAGAGATGATAAAGCTGGAGTATACCTGAATGTAGCATCTACGTCAGCATGAATGTCATTTTTCTTTGGTTAGAGAATCTTTGGTTCCAATTTTCAATGACGATTGCCAAAGATATGTCTTGGTTTTGGGTTTCTGTTATCGTACTTAAATCATCCAGTCTCTGAGAAGAGTGGACAGTGGTTCTTTTAGAGCTGGGACACTATAGACAGATTGTTTTACATGTAAATTCATTTTCTACCACTGGAGCCTATCCCAGCTGTCTTCGGGCGAGAGGTGGGGTACACCCTGGACTGGTGGCCAGCCAATCACAGGGCACATATAGACAAACAACCATTCACACTCACATTCATACCTATGGACAATTTGGAGTCGCCAATTAACCTAGCATGTTTTTGGAATGTGGGAGGAAATCGGAGAAAAACCACGGATGCACGGGGAGAACATGCAAACTCCACACAGAGATGGCCGAGGGTGGAATCGAACCTGGGTCTCCTAGCTATGGGGCCTGCCCGCAAACCACTCGAATTTTGCAATTAAGATCTATCAATTCTATATTTTATTTTGTATCGGTGTCAGTTGCTTCAGGTTTCGTACATTTCAGTTTTCCTTGGCTCTTTCGAGATTGGAGATAGATTTTCACGAAACTTTTCAAAGTCCTGTAATATTGGTTTTCTGAAACAAAATCATGGTTGAATTTATTGCATACCAAGTTTCATTGTTGTCTGTGAACTTTTCAGCCCACTTTTGTGTGCCATCAACGTCCATTATTTAATGTATGCTGAAAACATACGTATTCTATTTCAGTGAGTGACTTTGAAGACTAAATTGCACTTTGGAGCATATGGAGCAAAAAAAACAAAAATGGCCAGCATCTGACAGTAATTGCAGGAGAGAGTGATAATGGCTTCCAATTGCTGGTGTGCACGCTTCAGCCTGTGATCAAGTCGATGTACAAGTGTGTGGATGTCAGTGTTTAGCCGCACACATTAAAGATTGACACATAGCAACACGATTCCTGTCGGCCTTTAATCATTTTGTGCAGTTGAAGTTTTAATAAAGTTGACTAATTTCCCCTAATAAGCTACATTTTGAAAGATTAATGGCTGAGATCTCGCCTGTGCCGCCTCAAAGGCTTTGATATTTTACTTCTCCAAATACGCCCCAGACGGCCGAGCTCTCCCAACACACAGGCGTGCTTCAAAAAAAAAAAGAAAAAGTGCAATGCAAACGACATAATTGGCTATGTAAAACTCTTAGCTCTATTAGCCGGAGGGGAGCGTGGTGCCTGATAGCCTTCGTCACCACTAAAGCTCTTCATTAATCTCCATTGGTGAGGTCAAGGAGGTGCGGCGTGCACGACAAATGGATTTAAGCCCCCGCCATGGAGAAATGAACGTGTGGCACAACCATGGGGGTGGATGGCTTCCTGATTTTCCTTACTTTACACAGCACATGAAATTATGTCTGCAGTTTAGCAAGAAAAGTCTACATCTTTGACGACTTTTCTCAGTTTATACGCTTTGCAGACAACTGCTTAATACCTGCTAAAACCTTGTGCATTGAAGACCCTTTTTTCCTCTCAGCTTTGAATCAAGGCTCGCTCACGGCTGCTAAAACCAACGTGCATTATTCGTTAAAAAAAAAAAGCCACTTCTTTGAGTTTATCAGTGAGCTGCAGGTTCGCTGCAGGCCACCCACCCTTAGACACTAACTCTTTAATGTCTCTCATCAAAAGTGGCTCAGAAATGAGGTTATATCCATGACATACGCCCCTCTAATAAATCCACGTGTGCAATCTGCCTAAATAGATGTTTTGGAGCCATTACAGCTTGTCCTCAAAGGACAAAGTGAATTGGAATCTTAATGGGCTGGATTATGGCCTTAAATTGTTGGATGGTTTTAACGGCCAATGAAAAAGTAGGAAAAAAGGCAGAGAACTCGATTATTTGTGCATGTGGGTGCAACTACTAACAATATATTGTTTTTATTATGCGGGTTATATGTTTCTGTGTTTTGCTAAGTCTGGCGGAGAGAAAGAGGTCAGAGAAGGAAGAGCATCCACAGTGGGCTGATGCATGAGATGAGGAGCTGCAGGCGCTCAATTCCTCAGCAACTCCTTTCCTGCAACATGCGCAGCATAAAATCAGATCACAGCTGCTCACAGTCTGGCCCTCTCTGCGCTAAAGTGATTTGCTTGCTGCCAGAATTCTGTCAAGAGTTAGCGATAAAGCACACTGCCGCCCGGCTGTACCAGAAGTCGCCCGGCCCGTAGAGCAGATCTGCAGCTTTGCCACCGTACAAGAGTGAGTATTAGCTACAGCGGGATTGAACCCGAGACGAATTTTGACAGGTTTGCTTGTAGCGAGCGCTCGCAGCGGGAGGCTTACAGCGATGATAAGCTAACATTTGAAGCAGGTCAAACCTACAAGAGTGGTTGGGGAGTGCTGACCTAATTTGGGGATGACACGTCAGGACGTTGCATGTCAGTCTCTGAAGGTTGAGACTGATTTTTAGTTAGTGTGTTGATATTTGCACTGACTGGTTTTTTTTGGTGATCCTTGTGGATTGGTCGTCAAAATGGAATGGGAGACAAGTATGGAAAAAAACTTACTTTTTAGCCACTACAAATCAACAGATCGAGTGGTTAGCATGCAGGCCTCGCAGCTAGGAGACCTGAGTTTGATTCCACCCTAGGCCATCTCTGTGTGGAGTTTGCACGTTTTCCCTGTGCATGCGCAGGTTTTCTCCAGTTTCCTCCCACATTCCAAAAACATGCTAGGTTAATTGGCGACTCCAAATTGTCCATAGGTATGAATGTGAGTGTGAATGGTTGTTTGTCTACACGTATATGTGTCCTGTGATTGGCTGGCCACCAGTCCATGGTGTACCACGCCTCTCGCCTGAACACAGCTGGGATAGGCTCCAGCGGTAGAAAATGAATTTACATGTAAAACAATCTGTCTATAGTGTCCCAGCTCTAAAAGAACCACTGTCCATTCTTCTACCACTGCACATTTTCCTCGTGCATGCGTGGGCTTTCTCCAGTTTCCTCCCAGATTCCAAAAACATGCTAGGTTAATTGGCGACTCCAAATTGTCCATAGGTATGAATGTGACTGTGAATGGTTGTTTGTCTACACGTATATGTGTCCTGTGATTGGCTGGCCACCAGTCCATGGTGTACCACGCCTCTCGCCTGAACACAGCTGGGATAGGCTCCAGCGGTAGAAAATGAATTTACATGTAAAACAATCTGTCTATAGTGTCCCAGCTCTAAAAGAACCACTGTCCATTCTTCTACCACTGCACATTTTCCTCGTGCATGCGTGGGCTTTCTCCAGTTTCCTCCCAGATTCCAAAAACATGCTGGGTTAATTGGCGACTCCAAATTGTCCATAGGTATGAATGTGAGTGTGAATGGTTGTTTGTCTATATGTGCCCTGTGATTGGTTGGCCACCAGTCCAGGGTGTACAATGCCTCTCGCCTGAACACAGCTGGGATAGGCTCCAGCAACCCCCGAGGCCCTTGTGAGGATAAACGGTAGAAAATGAATGAATGAATGAAGTCAACAGATAATGTTTGTTATAGATATAGGAGCAACAGCGAATCAGAAAATGAGCTGAATGTCAGCTGACTAATCACAGCGGACTCCTATAAAGTGACATGTAAGTCAAGGATAACACAGGCAATCGACCCATGCTACCGATCACCATGGATGTAATGGGCACCCCCAGTCTGCAGTGTCCCATCTGTAAAAGAATCATTATGGATTCTTCAAAGCTTTATTTGGGTACCGTTTAGCTACCAACCAACACACTGTATGAAAACCAGGGCGTTTTTGACAAAAATTTTCATCAAAACCGAATCCTTCAAAAACTAAGATTCTACTGTACATCTGTATCTGTCATCGCATTATGTCAGTTTTAATGGTACGATTCATGGTCCAGGGGAACACATCCTCAGGGTCAAAGAGTGGAACCAGGGTCCCCATCTAATAGTACATCCCAGGTGCAGTCATTTGACAGTCCTGTCCCGATAATTGCCTCTGCTGCCAAACCCGGGCCAGAGGTTACAATATGTATTGACCCCTCCTGTTGGTTGAGTGGGCAGTTGGCAGGATTAGGCAAAAAAACACCTGAAAATGTTGTTTTCCTTTCTTTTCACAACCACTGGAGATCTTCTAGCTGTGTATAAAACATCTCCATTTTACACACAACCCCTCTTGAGTGCAGTACTTTCCTCAGGGTACTGGATGTATCTTGTTCATTGGTGGTCATGTGTAGTATAACGTCAGTATAAGACTCAGTACTGTCAAGTATGATGGGTTGGATACCAGCAATAAGAATATATATGAGGCTTTTTGTACTTTTTGTATTGATGCGATGTCCGGTGCAACATTATTGGTTCTTGTGCAGCAGTTAGTGGTGCTTGTAATATCGGGCTCCCCCGTTGCTAAAAATCATTACATGTGAAAATGTGTGTGTTACCACGCAGTGGGAGGGACATGTCTGTTGTATCGCAGACAGGAAACTCAGCCACACCGCCATAAAGGTTATATCCTCTATTCTTCTGCAATGCAGACGAACGCTGCCTCCGGCGCCAACGATGGTTCAGACCGCCACTAGTTAGCATGTCCGGCGCAATTACCCTCACCGGGAAGGTGACGCAGCACTGGCCCTGATCTAAACAGATCTCGTTGCATCCCTCGCACTTCCAGTTAATTGGTTAATGAGGTAGATGGTGTCAGCTTCAGGACGGAGTCACAACGAGGAAACTAGAATGGCGTTACATGTACTTAACTTGCTGATATAGTTCATCTTCAAACAGCTAAAATAATGCATAAGGCTAAAAATAACCAATTACCTAAAAATGTCATCCAATACTTCTCTACAAGAGAGGAGAAATATGATCTCAGGGAAGAAGTACATTTGAAACACTTCTATGCTAGGACTACGTTAAAAAGCCATAGCATTTCAGTATGTGGAATCAAACTATGGAATGGATTGAGTAAGGACCTCAAACAATGCACAACGATGAGCCAATTCAAGAAACAATACAAGCAGTTGATGTTTGCTAAATACAAGGATGAAGAGTCTTGAACCAGTCATGATGTGCTATACATATCACTATATTGACACTTACTATGGTACCCATTATGTCATTATATGGTCATATCACCTCATACTTCAGTACGTGTCAACAATAAAATAAAATAAAAATTATATTAGGCAAGCAGGAAGTGAACAAATGTAACAGTTACTGATTGTAAAAGTACCAGATGGAGGGGTAGGATTTAATAAGCTTTGCTTCTTCCTACTCCTTTTGGACATGTGGAACTGTGAACTGATTATGTGATGCATTCAATTGTAATCGGATGCATGTTCAAATGAAATAAAACCATTACCATTACCAAAATATTCTTCTAAAATGACCTTGCAGAATGAGCTATGCAATCCCAAACACACCAAATAAGCTTCATCTATAATACTAATTAAACCCATTTTTGCTGTTGCTCCAAATAACACTAACACGGCCAATTGGGAGAGCCGTGGTGTTGTAAACATGTGTTTTATCATACATGTGCAGCATATGACGCTGGTCTAATTATTATTAATCACCTTTTTCCCTCCCTTTTGGTGCACAACACAAATTGCTCAGTTGTGCACCCTGAATGCTTACGATAAGGACCTTCTCGCCACGAAAAGTCGGGCCCCCAGACTGGTGCGCAGTGTGTCCCCCCCCTCTGCAGAATGGCTGAAAATGGAAATTTTTCAAAACAATGAGGTCCATTTGTGGTGTTAAGCCGGATGAAAGGAAGCGTATTTAGCCGTACACTGTTGGAGCCGCCCTCTCCGTTTGGTATTGTGACCAAAGAACCAAAGCAAGAAAAGGTTAATTAACGTTTGATAGAACATGCTAACATCTTTGTTCTCTGTGTTTTGTTCAAAGGTGGAAGAATGTCAGATATGTTGTCTGCCCTCCCCCAAGCTCTGCTTTTCTGTTTACGTTGCTAGCAATGGCTCATACAAGTGTTTATTCGGGTGTAAGGGAAAGACACATTCCTTTACAATTCCCAAGTGGTTGGAGTTCCTGATTCCCAACCAGCAAAATAAATGTATTTTAATCTGGCAACGGTATTTCACACATATAGAATACATTAAAACAGATGGAATCCAAAGAAATACAGCTGATTAGGTGCAGACTAGAACTAGAAAGCTTTCTGTGCTGGTTATTGTGTGTAGCTGCTCTATAGGAGTCCATAACTCAATACAGAGAGCGGAAAAATGAGACTGATTTCGCAGGAAGCATGAAATCCAAAGAAATACAGCTGATTAGGTGCAGACTCTGAAAGAACTAGAAAGCTTTCTGCGCTGGTTATTGTGTGTAGCTGCTCTATAGGAGTCCATAACTCAATACAGAGGGCTGAAAAATGAACATAATACGTCCCCTTTAATACTCTAGATTAATTCAGTGAGGCAGATTCAAAGGGGAAATATGTTGTACATAATAATTATGTCAGTTCTTCTTGCGTACAGTATGTGTTCAAATCCTCAGTTCTGTTGCAGCAAGCCAACATGCTAACCACTCGGCTGATGTTAAGTCATTATCTTAAAATTAGCATCATAACTCCTGTTTGCTAACTTGCTAACTGTTTGCTAACTTCTGTAAATCTCTCGACCCCCGAATAAAAGACACCCCATTTTTTACATTCTTTGTTGTCTCACAGCTGAATTAGAAAGCAAAAAGTCACATTTCTGTCAAGTACTCACATTGTAGCACAACAGGATATTGGGCATACAGCTCAGTGATGCTGTTTTTTTTTTTAAAGCACTTTGAAAGGATGTCCAGATGAATTTGCACACAGTCTGGCAAATGGAGCGGACCTCCGTCAATCAGACCTCCGATAGGTTAATAGATTTTTTTTATATTGTATAAATCTCTCAACCTCCGACTATTTTTTTTTACATTCCTTTTTGTCTCAGAGCTAAATTACAAAGCAAAAATACTTTTATCAAGTCGTCAAATCGTAGCACATAAACAACACCAAAAGTATATTAGGCATAAAAAGCCTCGTGTAGCTCAGGCATTGGCCTGTAACAGCTCAATTAAGAGTTTTTTATTCCTCGTTAAAAGCATGTTAAAAGGATGTCCAGATGAATTTGCACACAGTGTGGCAAATGGAGCGGACCTCCGTCAATCGGACCTCCGATAGGTTAATACCACAGAAAAATAGAGCGTATGGAGTGATTGATTTCTGTTCCGGAACAAATTTTGCTTCATTCAGTGTTGAAATATTTCTTGACACTTTATTCTTAATTTTGGACAACTCATTTGTCATCTATTATGACACTGAGAAATGTATTTTCCCTCACCCTGTCAATGTCTATGCCATCTAAACGTCCTTTTTGCTATTACAAAATAGCATAATTTTAGTTTTACTTAGGTTTATACAACTTTACAACTTTTTAATATAGTCATTTTATCAGTGAGCTTTTTTTTATTAGCTCTTGCAGGCTTCCTTCAGAACAAAATGCAGTTGCATCATCTGCAAATAAAACAATCTTTAGGTCTTTTTGTTATTTATATATAAGCTGAACAGTTTTGGTCCTGGAATTGACCTCTGGGGTACACCTCAAAGTGTATTTAAGCAATTCCTTCACATTCCTGTTTGCTTGTAGCTTTTTACATTGTCCTCTGATTCCATACCCTTTTAGTTTGTAAGTTAAGATATTGTGATTAATTCTACCAAATACTTTTGTTAAATCCATAAATACTGCTGCTGCGCACTCGCGTTGGTAATTTCCTCAGTTATTTGGAATAGTTCTGTCAAAGTTGAAATGTTAGCTTTGTATCCATATTATAATTTATTCTTATTTATACATTTCTCTAGCTTTTACTTGGGGAGAAGTCATTTTGGCGGAATTGATTTTTTTTATATTGTATAAATCTCTCAACCTCTGACTATTTTTTTTTACATTCCTTTTTGTCTCACAGCTAAATTACAAAGCAAAAAGTCATACGTTTATCAAGTCGTCAAATCGTAGCACATAAACAACACCAAAAGTATATTAGGCATAAAAAGCCTCGTGTAGCTCAGGCATTGGCCTGTAACGGCTCAATTAAGAGTTTTTTATTCCTCGTTAAAAGCATGTTAAAAGGATGTCCAGATGAATTTGCACACAGTGCGGCAAATGGAGCGCTCCTGTGTGGACCCACAAAAACAACAATCATCTTTGACCGTGAGAGGACAAACACGGCACCTGTTTGTTGTAATCTCCGCATGAAATAGGTTGATGCTCTATTATGTACATTTTCAATTATTGAGAAGGCGAGTGCTTTGTCATCAAACTCTCATTAAATCACGACACCAACTGTGAAAAATCAGAAAAAAAGTGCTGATTTGAAGCAGTAATTAAACATTGTAATGTCCCTCAGACATGCTGAGACCCGCAGAAGCCTCCACTTTGTTTGTGTCTTCCTCTCCGACTATCTTCTCCCATTCGGCTTTATTATCCTGCTTTATTTGTTGTCCAACATGCGGCGAAATGAAATGGAGGCGAGCGAGGAGGAGCCAAGACGGACCTGATGATTTGTGTGTTTTTGTCATAGCAAATGGTAGGAAAGGCTCGCACTTTAATTGCCATTGATTAGAGCATTAGGCTGTGCATTGTTGCAGGATTATTTCATTAGCCAGCAAAATAACATTAGGAACGAAACGGAGAGGAGAATGCAGTATGGCATGTACGCATCCTTGCTGGGCCTCTTTGCCCGCTCTCGTCTATTTTGGCCGACTTCCAGGAAGCTACGAGAACTCCAGGAAGTTTGCTGTATTTTTCCTTACAAATGTACTTTTTTTTTTCTTTACGTCAACTTTTCATGCTGATGATTGATGTTGTGTTTGTACCCTCCGTGACTCGGGCCGGGCGCCCAACGGGAGCATTTTTATTTTCTAACCTATTGTCCCGATTGCTCAGAGATGAAATGCCTTTTCTTCTTTACAACAGTGGAAATAGATCATTTGAAAAGCCAATCTCTGCGGTATAGTTTTTTTCTTTGCTTTGAAAACAGGAGCACACTTAGGGAAGTGTTCCTGATAGGAAGTAGGCCGGGGGAACAATCTTTGTTGTTGGTTCTGCTATGCCTCAGTGCCCCGTGACCTTCACAAAAAGCATCCCTTTCAGCCTTTTTCCTGTTACTGTAGCGCTTTTTTGACCCTCAGTCTGGAACCACCGAACGAATGCAGCCGTGTCCAAAGCACAGACGGCAGGTCATGTTTTTAATGAGTGCATCCACACATCCATTCATTTTCTATACCATTTGTCCTCGTTCAAAAAATAGAATATACAGTAAGGTGGCGTGGAGGTCTGGAGGTCTGACCGGTAGGAGGTCTTGGGGGAAGACCGAGGACATATCGGAGGTATGATGTAGCTCAACTAGCCTGGGCCCGTATAAGGCTGCTGGATGGATGGATAATATACAGTAATCCATCGTTTATCACACTTAATTGGTTCTGGACCCAACCGTGATAAGTGAATTTCTGTGAAATAGGATCCCTTTATTTATAAAGCAAATACCATATTTTCCGGACTGTAAGTCGCACTTTTTTTCATAGGTTGGCTGTTCCTGCAACTTATACTCCAGAGCGACTTATAAATGAAAAAAACTATTTATGTTACATAAACACTGGACACCTTTTCTGTTCATGTTTATTTTTTGTGTAGCTGAATAACCATTGTGTTAGCATATCTTACACCTATTCAACCTGTTCTTTTATTGTTAGAATTTGCCTTCCAAGAGTAATGTCTGTTTTGGTCAAGTACTTTGTAGAATAAATTACCAGCAAAAAATGCAACTTATACTCCAGTGCGACTTATGTATGTTTTTTTTCTACCTAATTATGCATTTTGGCATTGTGCGACTTATACTCCGGAGCGACTTATAGTCCAGAAAATACAGTATATCGTATTTTCTAGACTATAAGTCACACTTTTTTTCATAGGTTGGCTGTTCCTGTTCCTTATACTCCAGAGGGACTTATGTATGTTTTTTTCTACCTAAATATGCATTTTTGGCCTTGTGCGATTTATACTCCGGAATGACTTATAGTCCAGAAAATACAGTGTGTGTATATATATATATATATATATATATATATATATATATATATATATATATATATATATATATATATATATATATATGGTACTTACTTTTTCGTTCATAGAAACAACCTTCTAAATATGGTTTTTAATGTTATTAGCATCCTCAAGACATGAAATAACACCTCTATAGTCACCTTTACACTTGTAGTCCCCAAAGTAAGACAGTCGTCCCTTGCAATGCCGCGGTTCTTGCAATTCCCTCGCTATATTGTGTTTTTTCAGACATGAATAGGCTTTGGCATGTCCGACATAAGAGTCGAAAAAAAGTTCTCCCAGGACGTATTTAGAGGAAATAATTTGAGGCTAATTGGTTAGCTTACGGCCGAGTGGTTAGCGCGCAAGCCACACAGCTAGGAGACCCGAGTTCAATTCCAATTCTTCCCGTGCATGCGTGGGTTTTCTTCGGGTACTCCAGTTTCCTCCCACATTCCAAAAACATGCTAGGTTAATTGGCAACTCCAAATTGTCCATAGGTATGAATGTGAGTGTGAATGGTTGTTTGTCTATATGTGCCCTGTGATTGGCTGGCCACCAGTCCAGGGTGTACCCCACCTCTCGCCTGAAGACTGCTGGGATAGGCTCCAGCCCGTGTGGATAAGCAGTAGAAAATGAATGACTGAATGAATGATTAGCTTAGCTTGCTTGCTTCCTGAATCATTAGCTTGCTAGCTAGTGTCCCTACAGCATGTGGTGTAAATGAATAATAGGAGCGTAAATGTAACTAGAAGGGTCTTATTTCAAAACCCATAGTAGAGTGAAGTATGCAGTGGTGAGGGATTACTGTATATTACTTTTTTATTGCAGTTTTATGAGAGGGGCCGTTTTGGGGTGTGACAGTAAATAGTGCAAGTTTTTTAATAAACCCTCATTTGCTCCAAAAAATAACGACCCATCAAAATGGACCTTGTTATTAGTACTGATAACAAGCTAGCTGTAATAAGCTCTTACAAAATATTCCACTTTGCACTTCATTTTTGTGACAAACCCACATTCTAATATGTATACAGTACATTTAGGCACATATAGACAACCATTCACAGACCACAGAGTCTGAAATGAGTTGAACATGTATTTTTTGGGATGTCAGTGGAGAAAACCTGTGTATGCATGCACTGGAAGAACATGAAAACTCCACACCGAGCTAAAAAATCTGAATCCCTGCACCCAAAAAACACATCTTCTGCTGCAGGAAAGCCACCTGTTCATACCTTTGCACATTCTGGCTGCACTCATTAGAGTTTCAATGAATTGACACTTGCACCCCCTCTACTGTGCAGCCAGGTGTTGGAAGGTTGGGGAAAAAAAGCCCCCGACAATGGGCTAAATTCAACTTCCTGTGCAAATGGACACACAAGCGCTGTGATCATTATACCCGCGGCTCTCTGATGGTGCATTTGCATAATCATCACCGTCTATTCACAGAGGACACACACAGGAGTATAATGAGACAACAGCGTATCAAGAAGCATTGCAGGGGAGCTAACGAAGACGAGCGCCGAGGGGGCAGTCGTCTGAATCTTTACGTCCACACAATGCCACCAAACGAGCACAAACTGGCATAACTTCACAGTTTTCCAGCAACAAGTAGTATTATGTTGAACTGTAAAAGAAAAAAAAAACATGTAATTTAAAAAATACATTAAAATAATAACAATTTTTTAGAAAATTAGGTTGTGAAAAAAAATACGAGAATATGGTCAAAATATCATAGGAATAAAGTCATAATTCCGAGAAGAAAATGTACCAAAACAAAATTTCAATAGTTGGGAAATAGAAAAAAAAAACAGCAGAAATACAAAAAAAACCAAATGTAATTTTGTAATGAACTCAAAAGATTAAGAGAAAATAAGTCGCAAATTTACAAGCCCAGACTCTAACTAATACTATGAGGAAAATTATGTAAAAAATTACATATAATATATATATATATATACCTAAAAAAAAAGGTCATATATTATTCAATCATTCATTCATTCATTTTCTACCGCTTATCCTCACAAGGGTCGCGGGGGGTGCTGGAGCCTATCCCAGCTGTCTTGAGGCAAGAGGCGGGACTGGTCGGCAGCCAATCACAGGGCACATATAGGCAAACAACCATTCACACTCACATTCGTACCGATGGACAATTTGGAGTCGCCAATTAACCTAGCATGTTTTTGGAATGTGGGAGGAAACCGCAGTACCCGAAGAAAACCTGAGAGAACATGCAAACTCCACACAGAGATGGCCGAGGGTGGAATTGAACTCGGGTCTCCTAGCTGTGAGGTCTACACGCTAACCACTCAACCGCCGTGCAGCCCGGTCATATATTATTCAAAACAAAATATAGTTGCCAAAGTTCTAATATTATGGGAATAAAGTCAAAAGTAAAGTCAAAATGTGATGGAAGTAAAGTAGGTGAAGTAAATATTGTAAAATAAAAATAAGTGAAAAGATTATTTAAGAAGAAAGTTGAACATTTGGACCTTTTTTTGGACACCTTTACCCTAAAAGAGCTGTTGGTGACATCGGAAACGAGCTAGGGCTCGGGCAGGAGTGAAGGTATCACTGGAATTAGCCAGAAAATACAGACAAAATACAAAAAATCATTTCCGACCAAATTTGGATAGTCGGATGGAAAGAATGAAAAACAACTTTGTGCTTTTTTGGCAAATTCCAGACCTCACAGTTCCAATACGTCTGGAGGCCTGTGTACCTTCCCAGTTCCAGAGCGATAAACGGCCCACATGACATCGTGCAGATGATTTGACTTTACTTGAGGTTTTTTTCCCTGCCAACAGCTGCAAGCAAAGAGCTCAGGTGTGTGTTTGATTTCTCCAGAGGCTCTTAGGTCTCAGCCTTTTTCATGAACACTTGAGCATTTTTAAGCCCAGTGAATTACAACAAAGAGGGGTGATGGTACAACATC